>NC_068917.1:100510947-101135947 GCF_023091745.1 Budorcas taxicolor
GAATTTTGGCTTTGGCCATCTTGAAGGCAAACAAAGGCACTTGAAGGATATCCCCCTCAGGGGAGCCTCTCAACATTCACTCAACAAATATTTACTGTGGGCACCGAGGAGACCACAGTGACCAGGATGTTCAAGGTCTCAGATCTCAAGGAGCTTATGCTCGAAGGATGAAGAGAGACTGGGTTGGTTTTTTGGAGTTTTTTTTAGAGGGATGTTGGGAGGGGGGACAGTAAACTGTATGAAAAGAGTGTAAAGTGCTATGAAGACAATACAACTGAATTTGGTGAAAGGAAGGTGGAGGGGGACGGTTTAGCAGTCAAGCAAGACAACTTTGAACTGAGATCTGAATACAGAGAAAGAGGAATGTCCTGCTGGAAGCAAAGCATTTCAGTCAGAGAGAAAAGCAAGAACAAGCTTGGAAATGTTGGCATGTTGGGTGTAACAACAGAAATACAACATGAGCCATAAGTGTAATTTTCAATTTTCTAGTAGCCACATTTTTTAATGGAAAAAAAAGTTAAATTAATTTTAATGTATTTAGCTCAGTATACAAACTTTTTTTTTTTTTTTTGGTGGGGGGCGGGGGTGGGGTGCTTCCCTGGTGGCTCAGACCTTAAAGAATCCATCTATAATGTGGAGACCTGGGTTCCATGCCTGGGTTGGAAAGATTCTCTGGGCATGGCTACCCACTCCAGTATTCTGGCCTGGAGAATTCCTTGGACAGAGGAGCCTGGCAGGCTACAGTCCATGGGGTCACAAAGAGTCCGACACCACTGAACGACTTTCACTTTCAGAAACGTTTTTAGTAGTAAAATAATTACTTTTTCATACTGATTCTCTGAAAACTGATGAATTAGGAGTACATTTCAAGTACTCGACAGCCACGGCCTCCTCGTGGCTAGTACTGGGCAGGTCAGTAGTCGGTGATGGGTTCTAATGATTCTAAATATCTCACACAGATACTAAGAATCCCGGCAGAAGCCCCGCTTAGGCTCTTCGGAGCTGCCACCTCCCAGGGCAGGAGGCTGCACACAGAGGGGAAAGCTTCCGCCTCTCCTCTCTCTCCGGGAGACGTCTTCCCTCCCTGGAGTCTCGCTCTGCAGAAGCCAGCGTCTGCACACGTGGGAAAGCGGCGTGGCTGGCCCTGGGTCTGAAGCCACCTCCCGGGCCCTTCTGCCAGGCCTCGTTCCAGACATCCGTGTCCGCCCAAGTGAGATGGGGCCTCTCCGCCAGCAACTCTGCCACGCCCCCTTGGACTTGGTTTTGGTTTTCGGGTGCAGACAGGTCTACATTCCTCCGAAGAGGCCAACTCCGGCATCATCAAAGCTTGTGAAATCAACAACAATCAGCCTGGACCTCGGCCTGCAGTTCCTGAGGCCGCCACGAGGGGCGCAAGCAGCAGCTGAGGCAGGTGCTGGCTGCCACCCAGCCCCTTGGCAACCCCTCCTTCCCCACTTCTGTTATCCCAGGCTGGCTAGCTCTACTCAGGCCCCACCTCCCACCAACACGATGTTCCCTCCACCAGCCTCGCCCAGCAGGGCTATGTCCCCAGCGGTTGCTAGGTTCCTTCATTTTCTAGGCCTTGGGCCTCTGCCAAAATGGCGGCAAAGGTGCCAGCTGTGAACCAGCCAGAGACACAGGAAGAAGCGTGGATGTGCCTCAGGAGGCCCTTCTGCTTGGTGTGGTGTTAGGTAGAGACGAACAACGGTGCGTCCAAAGTCTGCACGGTATGATCTGGAGCCAGGAACAGAAAAGATTCCACTGTTCGGATGTTTTCACCCCGGAGGCTGAAATAACAGCAGAGGCCTGACTACCCATGTGGTGTCTGTGGCCAGAATAGGACCCACATAATAATGGCTTTGATCAGAGAAGAGCCTTTTCCATCCCATGGGGGCAGTATCGTCATCCAGGCAACAACATCACTCTACAAACTGACGTAGGTCCACAACGGAGGCCTTGCGTCTGCCCTCGCCACATTTCCATGTACTCCACACGTATCCCCTGCCCCTGGTGTGGTCATACCCTGACTGTTGGCAAGTGCTGGACTCTGAAGGGACCTAGAGTTGGCCTATCCCTAGAAGACCAAGAGATTAGCCCAGCTGGCTCATCAGTTCTTGGTTCACCCTCCCACAACCATTAAAAAAAAGATATCGGTTTATTTTTGGCTGTACTGGGAGGTCGTTGCTACACCGGGATGAGCAGTTGTGGAGAGGAGGGGCTACTCTTAGGCTTGGCGGGGCGGGGGCGGGCTTCTCATTGTGGTGACTTCTCTTGTTGCCAAGCAGGGGCCCTTGAGTGGGTGGGATTCACAGACTTTATTACCCAACACCATGCAGGATTCTCCCTGACCGGGGATCGAACCCATGTCCTCTGCATTGCAGGTGAATTCTTAACCACTGACCACCAGGGAAGTCCCTCCCTCAACCATTTATCAGCATAAGAGAGCTGTTTGGGGTTTCCAGTGGGAGAGTTAGGGTTAGGGTTAGGGTTAGTGGTCGTGTTCATCTTTCTAGAAAAATGTAGGTCCCATGTGACCATGCTTTTGCACGAAAGCACCCAACTTTAGGAATAGCTTACCTCCGACAGCCCTAAATGATGGCACAGGCCAGATAACTGGAGGAAGTACAAGCTGACATTTTTAAGCTGAAGGGTGAGATCAAAGGAGTGTTTTTCTGGACAGATTTTAGTTAGGAGGCTATGAAGAAAGCAAGTCTTGGTCTGGGAGGAGCACCTTGAGGAAGCGGGTCATGAACAGGAAAGTCAAAGGAGACAGTTTGGAAGGAGCTGAGGGAAAATGTAGGATTTGGAAAAGGGAAGAAGAAGTGAAGAGCTGCGTTTTGTTAAGTATCTTCAGCTCCTCCAGTGGTATCTGTCCCTCCTCTCAAAAGGATCTGCCTGTTCTTTGAGTGTATGGAGTCCTTGAGGTCACCTTCTGAGACAGGTTCTAATCCATAATCTCCATTCCAAATCCCAGAATGCTTAGAAAATGCAAAAACACTTTTGTAACTTCTTTAGTGGTCAAATTCTAACTTGAAATATGAGTCCTTATCCCACTCAGTGTGACTATTTAGACTTTTGCTGCAAAAACAGTAAAGTGTTTGATTTGGGAATACTGTTGCCGACTCCCATGGGATGTTACGTAATACTCAGTAGGTAGGCTTGTTACCTTTCTAAAATCTGAAACACGCTGAGCTCTGAGGCACAGCTGGCCTGGAGGGTTTTAGGTAAGAGATGGTGATGCTAGATTATTCCCAGTTTACAAGGGAAAGAGCTGAGGCTTAGCAGGAGAAGCAAAGTGTGTTAGGCCACAGAGGTGCCAAGTGACAGATGGAGAATTTCAGCTCTGGTCCAGTTTCAGGTAAGGGATTATGCTTCCATGAGGCTAAGCAAAGGCTCAGTCTGAATGGCAGGGAAATGGCCTGACTGGAGAGAAGATTGCATGGGTCATTCATGGTCCACAGATGCAAAGACCGACTAGCTGACAATGAAGCAAGGGGCACAGCTGTACTCTGGAGGGACTTGGGAATTTCTAGAAGGTCAGCCTAGGATTTGGGCAGTGCCAGATGCTTTAGGACAGCAGGTCTGAATCCATAGAGCCACAGCTCATTTGCAAAATCACTCTTTTTCTCTCTGTATTAGCTTCTTCTGTGATGTGAAGATGATAATAAGACGGGGGAGCCTGGAGGGCTGCCGTCTATGGGGTCGCACAGAGTCGGACATGACTGAAGTGACTTAGCAGCAGCAGCAGCAGCAGATATGGTGTAACTATTAAATGAGATGGTTGAAAGCAATTAGCATGGTGCCTGGAGCTTACTAAACATTCAATAAGTGTTATCTGTGACTAATATTCTCAAAATGGAGTATGCACACCTCTCAGAGAGTTCCAAATCTCATTGTGGATGTGAGAATATCCTTAGATTACCAATTTTGTTTGTTTGTTTCCTAATAGTTTAAATCATTACTTTTTCCCCATTTAAACTATGTCAGAGTGAATATACTCAACAGCATATTCACTGAACAGTATATTCAACTGAACTGCACACTTTGAAATGGTTAAGATGGTAAGTTTTATGTGTATTTTACCACAATTAAACATTAAAAGAAAACTAACCTGCCACAAGTATATGAGGAAATAGAAGGCATAAGTATGTGAATAAAATATAGGAGTGACTTTCTGGCTGTGTGCGGGGTGAAGGGGGGAGATAGGGACTGAATGTCCGGGAGGGAAAGGCAAAGTTCATGAATCATAGATTGATGAGTATTATAAACCCTTGTCATCCCATGCTCCTGAACTTGGGCCAGGTTATAGAGTTTGATGTGCTTTGTAAATGTAGGCAAATCTAAGTTCTACAGTAAAGATCCTCAGGATATGAAGGTTCGTAGCCACATTCATCACATGTTTCGGGCCCTGTGCTGGGCACGGGGGCAGACACAGGCTTCAGTGTGACCAGGTCCCCAGTCTCAAGCCTCTCCTGGCTAATGCAGGACATGAATGTGAAGAGAGAACACTTGCAGCCACTGGATGTGATCAGCAGTGCTGGAAGCTGTGTTCAGAGTTCAAGCAACACTTTGAAGAGCTTTGGAGAAGGAAGCATTCTCTTTGTAAAGGGCAGCAGGGAGTTAGAAGAACATCCTTAAAAAGCAATAACTACACTTCCCTGGTGGTCCAGTGGTTGAGAATCCAGCCTGCCAATTGAACACAGGTTCAATCCCTGGTCCTGGAAGATTCCGCATGCTGTGGAGCAACTAAGCCTGCCTGCTACAACTACTGAAGCCCATGCACCTGTGTTCAGCAACAAAAGAAGCCACTACAATGAGAAGCCTGCACACCACAATGAAGAGTAGCCCCCATTCTCTGGAACTAGAGAAAGCCTGTGCACAGCAACAAAGACCCAGTTCAGCCAAACAACAACACATGAGCTTGGAAAGTATGTTTCCACTAGTCGTTTGTGCATGCTAAGTCGCTTCAGTCATGTCTGATTCTTTGCAACCATATGGACTGTAGCCCACCAGGCTCCTCTGTCCATGGGATTCTCTAAGAACATTGAAGTGGGTTGCCATGCCCTCCTCCATAGGACCTTTCTGACCCAGGGATTGAACTTGTGTCTCTTGTGTCTCCTGCATTGGCAGATGGGTTCTTTACCACTTGTGCCACCTGGGAAGTCCAGGTGAAGTATGTTTTCACTAGTTAGCGGTTCTCAAACTGAAGCATGCATCAGAATCCCCAGGAGGACTTGCTGAAACCCACATTGCTGGTTCCCATACTCTGATTCAGTAGATCTGGGATGGGGCCCAAGGATTTGCATCTCTGACAAGTTCCCTGATGATGCGGTTGTCCCTGAAGTCCAAGGACCACACTTTGAGAACCACGAGGCTAGATCAAGAGGAGTGGACCTGGAGGCAGGGGAAGTTTGTGCAAAGACATGGCGGGGTGGAAAAGAAACAATTGTTTAGAGAGCGATGAGCAAATTTGTGAGATTTGAGCATGGTGGGTTGCCAGGTGGTGGACTTGTGTCCAAGCTTCAGAGTTTGGACTTGATCCTGGAAATGAAGGGCAGCAAGGAGGAATCTGAACAGATTGACCCTTCAGTGAGACCCTTGGGAAGGCAGGTGGAGTTGGGGGTGGGGTGGGTGGGGGAATAGAGGCAGAGGGACTAGTCAGGAGGCTGGCACAGCGAGCCTGTCAGATCCCATTAGCCTTGGTCTTCTTGGCCCCCAGAGTCCAAAGTGTAAATAATCACAAACCTAGACAAGCAGCAGTTCAAATAAAAACAGCAGCATGGATGACCACTCATCAGTAGTAGGCCCCGCACCCAGCGTTTTAGTTTCATCATCTCATCAGATCCTCCTAGCACCCCGTGTTCAGATGCTGAAATGGAAGCTCAGAGAAGTTCAGGAACCCACCCAGGGTTAGGACAGAGCTGGAGTCCAATGCAGGAGTGAAGCGCATTCCCCCTCCCACTCCACATTTCCGTGTGTCTGGACTCCTCAGGGGCTTGGCGCATTCCTCCGGGGGCTTTGTGTCTGTGTGTGCTGGAAGGGCTCAGTGTGTGGTGTGGTTTGTGCTGGATGCTGTGATGTGCTTGCCCCCCTCCCCTCCCACCTGTCCCGAGGTAAAGGGTTTCCGTGGATGTCTTCATGGTGATGGAGAGAGCCAAGGAGAAAAGATTTTGCTGGGCATTCTATTCCTCCTCAACCCTGGTTCAATAAATCAGGTGCTGGGGGAGAAGGGTATCACCCTACCTGTCAACTCCACAGACATAACTTGGAATAATTCTCAGACACTCCCAGGTCAGTGGGAGAGAGCATAAAGCCCACTCTGCCAAGATCCCAGGGATGGTGAGAACAGTGAGGAGGGTTCATTGGCAGGTAGAAAGTCCTTTTTTTTTTTTTTCTTATGAACTCAAACAACTCAGTGAGGAAGCAGGCAAAGAGAGAGACGTAGAAGAATGAAAGAAAGGATGGCAGAGAAGGAAGGACTTGTGAACTTGGAATGAGGAAAGCTGAACTCAGAAATCTTAGCTGGCTGTTGACTCTGGGCAAGTCCCTTCCCCTCTCTGGGCTTCCATTTCTTCAACCAGGACAATTGGGTAGATAGATGAAATGATCCCTAAGCTCCCTTCCCGCTTTGACATTCTATGCTTTTCCTCTACAAACCACCTGAGTATGACTTTTCCAGGAAAATGTCAAACATTTCAAAGGGCAAGCTGCTCTGTTTGCCAGACATCCTTTGTCACTCTTCAGCTGGTCTTGTCTACATTCATGTCCAGGGGATTTTCTATGATGTATAGATTTTCTTATTTCTCCATCAATATTTCCTTGTTTGCATTGGTTGACTGTTGCAGAAACAGGGCACTGTTTTTCTAAGCAAATATGCAGTCCCATGCCAACAGGAATATCCTGTTTACAAGAGCCTCCTTTTACAAGGTACCAGCTGTTTGAAAACATTTGTGTATTGCCACATCAGAATAATCTCCTGATAAGCAAGTATTTTTTTTTCAAGTAACATAATTTTCTTGAATGTGATCATTACAGTGCTATAGATCCTCCTTAAACAAGAAATATCCTATGTAATGATCATGATAACCTGTTGCTTCCTCCCCTTCTATATTAGTTTGCCTGAGCTGCCATGTAAAATGGGTTTCCCTGGTGGTAAAGAACCCACCTGCCAATGCAGGAGACATGGGTTTAATCCCTGATCTGGGAAGTTCCCACATGACACAGAGCAACTAAGCCCATACTCCACAACTATTGAGCCTGTGCTCTGGAGCCCATGAGCCACAACTACTGAAGCTGTGGCTCCCTAGAGCCCAGCTCCCCAATAAGAGAAGCCACCGCAATGAGAAGCCCGCATGCTCGAGAGCAGCCCCCTGCACTTCAAAACTAGGGAAAAACCCACAAAAAACCCGCGCACCCATGCAGCAACGAAGACCCAGCACAGCCATAAATAAATACATAAAATGATTTAAAATAACACACATGCAATAAAATCCTTGCCTCTTAGGGCAGAGTTGAAAGAACACTGAATCCTGTTAACAAGTGCTTGGGGTACCTGTGTAAATGGGTCAGAGAAACACAGGGCAGAATGGTCTGAAGGTTTCTGGTAACTCATTTACCACTTTGAAACCTAAAGTTTAATCTTTTCATTGACAGGATGGTCCTCATTCCTACCTCATTTCAGGGAGCTTTATGACTCACCAGACAGATGGTGGTGAAATTGAAAAACATGTTTACAGTTTAGGTTTATTACTTCATAAAACTGAGGATTTTTAGGTGAGAGAAAGACAGAGAGAGGCAATAGTTCCTAGCAAGGAGATTCCCCCTGAATGAACTATCTCGATCGTTTTTAAACACCTCCTTTTGCCCCAGCTATACCAGGAAAGTACCAGATGCAAAAATGGCCAGGCTTTTGCATCTGAAAGTTTTTATCATCAGAGAGAGAAAAACAGAGATTCAGACAAAAGTCAAAGTGATTTGGCCAAATATCGAACAGGTGATATTAATATTTGTTTTGGGGCTCACATCTCCAAACTGCAATTAGGAGCTTGGGCTTCTTGTTAGAGTTCAAATCTTAACTGACCATATACCTTGGACAAGCTGTATAATCGCTCTGTCTCGGTGTCCTTATCTGTGAATTGGGAACAGGGACTTTCCTGACGCTCCAGCAGTTAAATTCTGCGCTTCCACTGAAAGGGGCATAGGGTCAATCCCTGGTCGGGGAACTAAGATCCCGCACGCCATATGGTGTGACCAATAAATAAATAAATAAAAATACTGACTCCTTCGTAGGGGTGTGATTGTTAACAATGGTTAGAAATTACTTCACATTTTCGATGTGCCAGGCATTGTGCTAAGTCTTTTATATACATTGACTCATTTAATCCTCAAGCCCACAATGATCTCATTCCAAAGCGTATGATCCTAACCACAGCCATTGTATTAACTGTGGCATGACTGTACATCATGTAAGCCTGGCACCAGTAAACATGCAGGAGTGGTAGCATTTCCCTTCTGCTTTAGGGATGCGGATCTGAGGACCACATAGATGAAAAAAATATTTTAAAATCACAAGGCCAGGGGACAGCAGCGCTGGAGCTTAGCACTATTTTCTCCCCAAGTCCAAAATATGCAGGGGAGACTGGTCGTCAGCCTGAGAGGTGGAGCTCTGAGCTGGACTTCAAAGAGAAGAGAGGAGATGGAAGAGGGGAAGATAGGCATTCCAGGTTTGATCTAAGTCCTAAAGACAGGAAGTAATGGCAAGTCATTGTTCTGGAAATGGAGCACAGAGGGATGGACTTCACAGGGGCTATAGGGGCTTCCCTGGTGGCTCAGAGGTTAAAGCGTCTGCCTCCAATGCAGGAGACCCAGGTTCAATCCCTGGGTCGGGAAGATCCCCTGGAGAAGGAAATGGTAACCCACTCCAGTATGCTTGCCTGGAGAATCCCATGGACGGAGAAGCCTGATAGGCTACAGTCCATGGGGTCGCAAAGAGTCGGACACAACTGAGCGACTTCACTCACTCACTCACTCACAGGGGCAAGACTTGAGAGTATTCTGGGCCAAGTTGGAACCTTACAACTGAGCAGTCCACTTCTTGGTATATATACCCTAGATGAAGCCTGCTTGTGTACACCAGAGAATTTCCACACAGTGTTCATAGCAGCGTTGGAAATAAGGGTCAACAACTGGAAACAAGTATAATGTCCACTCACAAGTGGATGAATAACAATGATCATATATTAACACAAGGGGCATGAATGAGTTGTTGTTCTGTTGCTCAGTCATGTCCAACTATTTGCGACCCCGTGGACTGCAGCACGCCAGGTTTCCCTGTCCTTTACCAAATCCATGCCCATTGAGTTTGCCATCCAACCATCCAACCATCTCATCCTCTGTTGCCCCCTTCTCCTCCTGCCTTCAATCTTCCCCAGCATCAGGGTCTTCTCCAATGAGTCAGTTCTTTGCATCAAGTGGCCAAAGTATTGGAGTCTCAGCTTCAGCATCAGTCCTTCCAATAAATATTCCGGATTGATTTCCCTTAGGATTGACAGGTTTGATCTCCTTGCAACCCAAGGGACTCTCAAGAGTCTTTACCAACACCACGGTTCAAAGGCATCAATCCTTCTTTATGGTCCAACTCTCACATCCATATGGCCCAACTCTCACATCCATATATGACTACTGGAGTAAAGAAAGCATGCTGTGTAAAATTTGATGGAGTAGGACACCTTCTCATGAAGAGCAAACCAAAGAAAACAAAATAAACTAAGTAATAGACTATTTCTTTTTCACTTGAAGTGAAGACATTAAAAAAAAAAAGGGAATAAGAAATATAAAGTTCAGTAGAAAGGCCATGAGAGGTCTGATGGTCTGCAAGAGGGCACTAGGAAAGGCTCACCCAGGCGGACACAGTAGAAATACTCTGTTCTTGACTTGGGTATTCATTTTCAAGCTGTATTTCATAATTTACGTATATGGTGGATACATCTTTTGTATGCATTATATATTTTCTCCAAATGCTAATCATAATTTTAATAAGAGCATACAGAGGTGCCTAACAGAAATGCTCAAATAAATGATCTCTAAATTAGAGTCACACATAACTCTTGAGATGCAGGGTTTAAGGCATGTGGTCTTCTATGAATATGGAATAGTCTTCTGATCTTTCATTCAACAACAGTTTTCTGAGTCCCTACATTGTGCCAGGCATTTGGAGATACAGAGTAACTGGTTCTTGGTCTAGAGTTGCTCAAAGAGCGTGAACTGTAGGGACCCACGGTCCTAGAATCAGGCCCTGGCTCTCCTGCGGCTCTGTTGATGGCCCCAAGGATGTGCTTCGGAGGAGGTCACAGCTGGTGGGGACGGAGCTGGTCCCATCATGGGCCTGGATGGCCTCCTCGGTGCAGGTCTCCCTGGTGGCTCCCAGCCCAGGCAGAGGCCATCCCAGCATCAGGCGTCATCACAGTCTGCCTTCCTGACTCTGCTGCATACAGGCTCTCACCCTCCTCCAACCCCCAGGCGCAGCCTAGCACCTGGCAGGCAGTGTTTGCTGGCTGTTGGACTGTGCTCTTGTTGACCCTGCATTTGCTGGTAGCTTACATCATTGTGCAGAACACTTTGCTCCACCTGAGGTGATGCTGGAAAGCACCAGACGCAGCTCTAGCCTTAAGATGGGCGCAGATTTAGCTGTGCCTTTCACTGCTAAGACTTCCCAGGTGGCGCACTAATAAAGAATCCAGCTGCCAATGCAGGAGATGCAAGAGATGCAGGTTTGATCCCTGGGTTGGGAAGATCCCCTGGGGTAGGCAAAGGCTACCCACTTCAGTATTTCTGTCTGGAAAATTCCATGGACAGAGAAACCTCTCGGGCTACCATCCATGGGGTCGTAAATAGCTGGACATGATTGAGCAACTGAGCACAGTACAATTGTTCACTGTTAATCTGTTGTTCTCTCCAAACACTTAGGCAGTTCCAAATGCCTCTGGAAAATAAAAGACATTCTGTATTTTTTGTGAATCTTGTAAAAGATGATTAGTAAGGTAGCATTTCATTTCTTTCCTCTTTCTCATCTGCCTTGTAGGGAGCTCTGGCACCCTAGGATTTGTGGACTATATCTGGGACTTCTGGTGGTGCCCCAGGTTCAGTGAATCCACTGCCATCGCTGGGTACAGAATGGCTTATTCACAGCAGGTCCTCCCTGCTAGAAGAGATGCTCACTGAGGGCAGAGACCCATCCTGTGTCTCCCTGTTGCCAGGGCCTGGCTCACAAGAGCTGCTCAAGCAAGTGCCGTGATCGTGTGTCTCTCCTCTCAGACTTTCCCCTCCCAAGCTGTAGGATCCTAGTCATACTTTGAGAGCTACTGGCTATATGCTCGATCTCAGAGAGACCTCAAAGCCGCCTTTGGTAATCAGGGTGTGTGCGTGTGTGCACGCATGTAGGTACAGATGCAGGAACATGCAATCCGGTTCTTCTAGTTACACAGCATCATACTGAAAACCCCAGAGCACTGGCTGTCCTCATTTATGAGTTTAAAAATAACAACCCTTTCCATTCATTCAAAAGCCTTTTATTCCAAAGTACTTCTGCAGCTGTTCACTCAGGGCGAAACTCCCAGTCACCTTGGGAAGTGGGTTTTACTCCCCTCTCCCACTTTACAGATGGGGACACTGAAGCTCAGAGAGGAAAACTGATTTGGCCAAACACAATAGATCCGGGCCTCCCAGCAAGGAGTTCAGAGACTTCCGGGCCCATAGTGACGGCCCGGGCTCCAGAACTGCACGGTGGCTGTGCCCGTGCAGGGTGGATGTGGAGCTGAAGTCGAATTGCTCTCAAGTCCTGGCTTGTTATTAAAGTTTTGTTTTGGTCTGGAGCTCATTTCTCAGGACAAGCTAAACCCCAGACAGGAGCCTCACGGTAAAAAGAAGTGCTTTGTGCCCGCGGTTCAAAGACTACGACTCCTTAGAGCCTCCGCTCCAGCCCGCACCGCGCCAGGCAGTTTCACTCCAGAGTTCACCGAGCTGGGTGTCCCACCTCCTGGAATTCACAGAGGAAATGCTTGACCCAGCTTAGACTCGAGGAGTGGGTGGGAGTGAGAGAAGCTTCTGCAGGAATGAAAGCCTGAGCTGCGTTTTCAAGAAGGGGTCAGCTTCAGCTGGGCAAGGGATGCCAGCCAAGGAAGAGGAGACAGGGAGGCCCGCTGGGGAGAGGGGAGGGTCAGGCAGGAAAAAGGCATGAAGACAGAGAAAGGGCAAAAACATATTTCAGGTCAGTGTACATCACTTTCATGAATGGTACTTCCTCTGACTGCCGCCTATACAATATTTAGATAATATTTTAATTGACTATTTCTTTGAACGAATTTGGTTTAAAGGGGTACACCACATTGACAGATGAATGAATAAAGAAGGTGTGGCATACACACACACACACCACATACACACGCAGTGGAATATTACTCAGTTGTAAAAAAGGATGAGTCTTCTTAATCTGTCCTAATAAAGAACTGTCCTGTATTTTTCCAGAATGTAAAAAAAAAAAGAATGAGTCTTGCCATTTGGAGCAACATGGATGGACCTGGAGGGTATTGTGCTAAGTGAAATAAGTCAAACAGAGAAAGACAAATACTGTATGTTTTCACTTATATGTGGAACCTAAAAAACAAAACACAAACGAAACAGACTCACAGATACAGAAAACCAACTACTGGTTGCTGGGGACGGGAGGTGGGCGGGGGTCGGGTGAATGGTGGGGGATGGATAGAGTAGGTGAAGGGGATTGAGAGGTACAAATTACCAGATATAAAATAAATAAGTCACAGGGATGTCATATACAGCACAGGGTATATAGTCAATAATATTATAACAACTTTGTGTGGTGTATTGAGTCACCATGTTGCACACTTGAAACAAATATAATATTGTAAGTCAAGTATGTATGTGTGCTAAGTTGCTTCAGTTGTGTCCGACTCTTTGCAACCCTATGGACTGTAACCTGCCAGGTTCTTCTGTCCATGGGACTCTCTGGGCAAGAATACTGGAATGGGTTACCATGCCCTCCTTCAGAGGTTCTTCCCCAGTAAGGGATAGAACTTGTGTCTCCTACAGTGGTTCTTTACCAGGCAGGTTCCTTACCACTAGCGCCACCTGGAAAGCCCAAGTCACCATACCTCAATTTAAAAATGTAAACAATTAAAAAAAAAAAAAAGGATACACACTATTGTGGGGTTGCTTTTTAGGTTCTTTTTTTCTAATACATATTAAAATGAAAATCTAATGTTCAAGTGAAAAGTGGTCATTCTTTTATCCCCCTGAAATCATCTGGCAGAATGAGTACCTACCACATTTGGCAAACGTGAACAAAGGCATGGCCGTAACAACGTGGGGTGTGGAGGACACTCTGAAAGAGTGAGCCCAAGGCGGGAGGACTATGATGTGAGATTGGAGGGCTGAATGGGGCCTGGATGTGAGAGGGCTTGTATGCTTGGCCAAGGAGCAGGACTGATTCTCAGAGTCAGGAATGAGCAACCACTGAAAGTCTGTGCTATGAGCAACTCACAAAACAGGGGGAAACCATCACCCCGTTTTTGTGGTTCACCTTGTTCTTTGAAAGTCTTATTTTAAAGGGTTCCCACAAACCCAAATTATCAGGACGTTCTGAGATAGGTCTTTAAACACAGAATGAACCTTAGTGTCTGAAAACCATTTGGGGCAAGTCCTATAACCTCTCACTGGGTCTTCCCTGGTGGCTCAGATGGTAAAGAATCTGCCTGCAATGCAAGGGACCCGGGTTCCATCCCTGGGTGGGAAAGATCCCCTGGAGAAGGAAATGGCAACCTACTCCAGTATTCTTGCCTGGAGAATTCCATGGACAAAGGAGCTTGGCAAGCAACAGCCCATGGCGCCACAAAGAGTCAGCCATGACTGAGCCACTAACACTTTCACTTTTACTATAACCTCTCATAGCCTCAAGCATTCTGTCTATACAATGGGCACATGCCAAGGTGCCCAGGCAGGCCCTAGAGGTTGCAGATCACAGTCCCCTTGCCCGTCTCCCTCTAGATCAGGTTTCTCAACCTTGGCCCTGTTGACACCTTGGACCCAATAATTCTTAGCTATGAGGAGCTGTGAAATGTTCACCCTCCCTAGTCTCCTCCCACTAGCTGCTGATGGCCTCTTCTCAGTTATGACAACAGCAACAGAAATCTCCAGACACTTCCAACTATCCCCTGGAGTAGGAGGATGTCACCCAGGTGACATCCTGGGTGTCAGGATGGTGGACAGGTCCTGGTGGCCTCAGCACTGTTGGCTGAAGATGGAACCTGGCAAGCAGGAGGCTTCCTATTGATAAACCCACACCTTCCAGTTGGGGAAAGTCAAGTTTTTGCCATTGACTTTGTCACTGACAGAGTGACTCATGGATTTCCTACATCATATCTCCAGGGAAGGACACCCCAAGGGTCAGATGCTCCCAGGTGTGACCCCGGGTTTCCCTGTGTGGGTCCGTCCTCCTGGATCAGGAAGAGCACAGGAGGAGGAGAACAGACCACTGGCCTTAGAGCAAGTGTGAGAACAATTAGAATGACGACCCAGCATGGCAGTGGACTGACACAAACTTCCCAGGTCCTAGAACCTGGACAACTTCTTTGACTCGTAGGAATAATTTTAGTAATAGCATCACTTGAGCATCTACTGTATACTACTGCACACACATCTAATCCTCACTATACTTTATCCTTATCTGAGACACAAGGAAATTGAAGCTCCTTGGGATTGGGGAATTCACACAACAGTGGGGCTATAAAGTAGAAGGCAACAAGTTAAAAGTGCAGACAGCAGGCCTTAGCCTAAGTCCATATCATTTCAAATGTCTTTTGTTATTCCTCCTGTGTTGGGCTACAAGGTCCCCTTCCTGGTTGATGCTGTGTGAAAAGATGGCACCTGTGAAATGGTGAAGGTTTTGAAGGATCACAGTCATTGACTCCTTGACTGTTGCTTTGGGTACCAAAGCTTGAAGCCTGCTGCACATAAACGGTAGAGTGCGGCCTCTGATATTTTTAACTGTAAAATAAAGCTCAGCAACAGTGAACCACACTTACAACTTAGTGAATTATTATAAAGCCAGGCATCTTTCAAAACTTCACCTGAGTCAAAAAGAAGAACTTGGCCAGGAACCCCCAGTTGCCTTCCACGTGCCTCATCCCATTCATCGCCCCAGGCCTCCCTCCAAGGTAACCACAATTCTTGATTTCTAGAGTAGTTACTTCCAAGAATTCCCTGGAAGTCCAATGGTTAAGACTCTGAGCTTTTGGCTGCCAAGGGTCCTGGTCAGGGAACGAAAATCTCACAGGCTGGCCAAAAAATAAGAAAAAGATGTTACGATCCATACATGAGTTACTTCCTTGAATTTATCATCCACTGAGGCATATCTAAACATTATAGAAGTTCTTTCTTTTAAAAAAACAACTTGCTGTATCTCTGAAGTTCATTTAATCTATGGGTTTCCCCTTTATCCTTTCCTTTCCAGGCACTTTGTACACTGAAGATTGTGACAGGTTGACATGTAAAGTTTCTCATCCGGATTTGGTGGGTTGCATGCTGTGGATGCAGCTCAGCATTTCTCTCTGTCCCCTGAATTCCCTGCAAAGTGACAGTTGGACTCAAAGGCTTGATCAGCCACCGAGGTGATCCTTCTGGCAAGCCTATGGGTGTCACTGCATTCTTTCATCAGAGGACACACACTGTCTCATTTCCATTCCTTTTTAAAATTTAATTTTTACCTTATTATATATTGGAGTATAGTTGACTTGCAATGTTGTGTTACTATCAGGTGTACAGCAAAGTGATTGTTTTATACACACACACACACACACACACACACATATATATATATATCCTTTTTTTTCAAGTTCTTTTCCCATATGGGTTGTTACAAGATTTGAGCAGAGTTCTCTGTTCTTTTTTTGATGTTAGCAGACATTGATGCCAATGCCTAGATGTATTAATTCACTGGGGGTGGCAAAATGCTGATATTCTAATTCCAGCCTTTTGTTCTCGTATGTTATTTGGCAGATCATAGAAGGAGACACTTTCCCTCATCTGTTATCTGGTTGTGCAGTAGAAGATTCATCTATCACATCTGATTATGGAGGGGAAGTAAGTGCCTTTTTATACAAGAGACGGATTTCTCTCAGCCTGTCTACAGAGCTTCCTTGACTCACGATGGGGTTACGACCCAACAAACCCACGATAAGTGGAAAATACACTCAGTACTCTTAAACATCATAGCTTTGCCTAGCCTACCTTAAATGTATGCTAAGAACACTTCCATTAACCTACAGTTAGGCAAAATTACCTAACACAAAACCTATTTTATAACAAAGTGCTGAATATATTATGTAATTTATTAAATGCTGCTGTTTACTCGTTAAATCATGTCTGACTCTTTTGCAACCCTATGGAATGTAGCCCACCAGGCTCCTCTGTCCATGGGATTTCCCAGGCAAGAATACTGGAGTGGGTTGCCATGCCTTCCTCCAGGGAATCTTCCGGTCCCGGGGATCAAACCAGGGTCTCTTATGTCTCCTGCATTGGCAGGCGAGTTCTTTACTACTAGTGCCACCTGGAAAGATAAGAGAGAAAATAGTAAATGTGGAAATAAACACTAGCCTACCCCTCTTCTCATATTTATATGCTTTTGAAACACACCACTAATCCCACATCTAGGGGATTCCTTTCAATTGCAGATTGTCTGTGGCGTTCTTGCCAGAAGTTCACAAAGCCTCTTTTGTGGCTGAACTGGATTCCATGTGAATCCTTCTGTAGTGATGCCTTTATTGTTATAGCTGTTTCTACAGCCTCATACACGATCTTTAAAAAAAATATTTATTTATATATTTACTTGGCTGCACGTGGTCTTAGCTGTGGCCTGTGGGATCTAGTTCCCTGAGCAGGGATCAAACATGGGCCCCCATCCATATGGAGTGTGGAGTCTTAGCCACGAGACCACCAAGGAAGCCTCCTTATACATGATTTAGATGCAAGATCTCACGTTGGTATGTACTGTGCCCTGGAAACAGTAAATTCCCACAAGGCTGGCCCATGCTGGCTCGTGGTGGGAGAGGGGAGAAGAAAAGGGAAATGGATCTTGAGACATGTGTCTCCAGACTCAAAGCCAGGGTCACTGACTGGGTGATCTTGAACAAGCCGTTTATTGTGTGAGCCCCTAGAGGTTCATTAAACCATACCTGAACTACTTGTGACAGAATAGAAGATATTACATAAACGCCCAGCTGGTGATTGGCTTGAATAGTATTTGCATACTCCTCAACCTCAGTATTTTATAATGAAGTCGTGTTTGCTGGGAAATCTTTACTCCAGAACCTTACCTGTTTGCTTCAGAGCACTTGGGTTAGTTGGGAAAGGATTAACAAAATCTTCAGGTAGTCCTTGTCCCCTTACTAGATTTTGCTTGCTTTTGTTTTTCTTCCAGTTTTATTGATATAATTGACATACAGCCCTGTATGTTTAAGTTGTACAGCATGATTTGACTTACATATATCATGAAATGATTATCACAATGAGTTTAGTGAGCAATCATCCTCTTACACAGATACAAGAATAAATTTTTTCATATAGATACAAAATTGAAGAAATAGAAAAAAAAGTTTTTTCTTGTGATGAGAACTCAAGATTTACTCTAACAACTTTCATAAATAACACACATATTAAAAAAAATAACACACATATGTACCATGTTGTACGTTATATCCCCTTTATTAGGTTTTTATTTTTTAATTTTTCTCTGGAAATAAGTTCCAACTTACAAAAGTTGTACACAAAAAAAGTACCGGTCAACCCCATATACCCTTTACCCAGATTCATCTATTGTTAAGATTTTATTGTTTCAGATTAGGTTCCAAGCACGATGGCCTTTCACCCCTAAGTACTTCAGTGCATATTTTCTAAGACTGGGGACATCCAGCTCCATTCAGCTTCAGCAATCAATTTCATATATTTACATACAGGACTGAGGCTGCTATAATAATAAATAATAATAATTCAAGTTTTTTCAGTCAATTTATGTTATATTTTGACTGTACTACTCTTGTCTCAAGGTGCCAGATTTGGTCTTTGGAAGTTGCAACTTGTCATGGTAAGGTTAATTTGGATTCTTTTCTGCTTACTGGGCAAGGAATTGGAATAGAATAGAAGAGAAACGAAGAATTTTTTGATGAGGTCCTTCCAATTGTAGCAGAGAACATGCTCAGCATGGTTAGAGACCTAGGCCGGTTCCTTTAATGATGTGTTTTGGGGTGGTCAGTGGGGCACTAAGGGCTAAAGATGAGGAGGGCCTGCCTTAGACCCTGAGGTCATGGGACCAGAGAGTAAATGAGCTAGAGCCAGAAACCATCAAACGTCAGAGGCCTGACGCATTTAACTCCAGCAGTCTCTTCTTAGAGGTGGCTTTACCAGCATTATTTAGTAACGGAACCTCAGCTTGCATTCATTCTCCCAACACCCAGGAAATGTGACCCAGTTAATAACAATGATTAAAATAGCCAGCACTCATGGAATGCATGCTATGAGGCAGACACTGCATTATCCCATTTAATTCTTATTAACAGTCTTAACGTTAATAAGCCCTATTGTCTTCCCCTTTTTACAGACGATGAAACTAAGGCTCAGCCAGGTTAAGTAACTCAACCGAGGCCCCATCCTTAGCCAGTAAATATGTCTGCACTTGAGTCTGTGCTTCCAGTGCTGAATTTCTTTAACCAGGAGGAAGAGAGTGAGCCCCGAGGGCTTTTGAAGGCCAGTGTTTTGGAGGAGTCGGAGAGGTTCAGGTAGGGCTTCTCAAATATGCTCCAAAGTGCACACCACAACAGCCGGGCGTGCACCGATACTCACCCCTGGTTTTCTCCTTTTTCCCCTCTTCCTGCCCATATAGAAAATCATGAGCATAAGATTCAGAGGGCTTCTGTGACCACAGGTTCTATGGCTATTCTGAGTAAGAGGAGATCTGATCCAGGCCTGCCTTTTTTTCCCCCAGACTTCAAACTTTTGACTTTGTGTTGGGGTATAGCGGATTAACAGCACTGTGGTGGTTGCAGGTGAACAGTGAAGGGGCTCAGCCATACACGTACCTGTTTTCTCCAGAACGCCCCTCCCGTCCAGGCTGGCACACAACAGTGAGCAGAGTCCCATGTGCTATACAGGAGGTCCTTGTTCTGCCACCTTTCTTTTTTATTCTGCTACCCAAGCAGGCAGACAATATGTGACCAGGCATAAAGAAAGTGAAGTCGCTCAGTCGCTCAGTCGTGTCCGACTCTTGGCGACCCGTGGACTGTAGCCCACCAAGCTCCTCGGTCCATGGGATTCTCCAGGCAAGAATACTGGAGTGGGTTGCCATTTCCTTCTCCAGGGGATTTTCCCGACCCAGGGATCGAACCAGGTCTCCCACATTGCAGGCAGACGCTTTAACCTCTGCACCACCAGGGAAGCCATAAAGGGACATATTTATGATAATCAGCCTGCTTGGCGTTTTGCAAAGAAAGCCCAAACAACTATGTTGCCTGGACAAACCTGAAAGCCACTTGCTGGTTTCAACAGTATTTCTAAAATGGCAGAACAGGACAATGGTTACTGCTGCAAATCCTAAAGTTTTCATATGACCTCATGTGTATCAGATCCCCTTTATATTCAGTAGTTGCCTCCATCAGCAATAGTCAGCAGTAGGGGGCTAATTTTAGGAAGGAACACCCTTCTAGGTGTGGCCTAGGGTGTGGCACAGTAGCGAGAGGACTTGATTTGATCAGCGTGACAACGCGCTGAATCACCTTTCTCCTACACTGATGTCCTTAGTCATTCACCCATTCTTTCCAAATATGTATTAAGCACCCATTACATGCCAGGCACTGTTCTAGACGCTGATACAGCAATGAATCCAGGTAAGTCAAGTTTCTCTTGTGTTTGGGTTTGCGAAATGCCAGATTCACATGGTTGCAAAAGGCAAATAGAGGTAAGAATGGTAGTGTCCCTGATTCTCCCATCTTCTCCATTCTAACATTAATAACTGAAGGATAGTGGAATAGAATCTGAGCCATAGTAACTGGAATGACTGGTGTAGGTTTGCCTACAGAACAGGAGAGCAGGTCCCACCTTTAGGAAAGTTCATGCTCTTTGGCACCAGGAAGCCCAGGGGTCCATATTTGCTTAAAATTCCCAGGGTGATTATGATATAAAGCAGAGACTAGAATCTCAGGCTTGTTAGGCTCCCTAAGCCTCAGTTTCCCAAGTTTTAGAACTGGAATAATACCTCCTTTCCAGGGACTTGTGAGAATTAAATGATAGAAGGCCTTCAATTTATATTAGTTTCTTTATTAATATTTTCCTCTGCTAATGCTTTTTTAAACATTTTATTTTTGGCATCCTGAGTCTTTTTTGATGTGCTTGGGCTTTCTCTTGTTGCAGTGAGTGGGGGTTTACTCTCTAGTTGAGGTGCATGGGGCTTCTCATGGCAGTGACGTCCGTTGTTGTGGAGCACAGACTCTGTAGCCCAAAGTTGGCAGAAGGAAGATCATAAAAATTAGAGCAGAAATAAAGGAAACAAGGTATAAAAAAACAATTAGAAGAGATCAACAAAACTAAGAGCTGATGTTTTGAAAAGATAAACAAAACTGACAAATCTTTAGCTAGATAAGAAAAAAAAGAGAGAAGATTCAAATTTTAAAAAATAGAAACAAAAAATAGACATAAAATAGATGATATTGCAACTGATGACACAGAAATACAAAGGATCATGAGCAACTACTTGAACATGCCAACAAATTGGATAACCTGGAATAAATACACAAATTCCTTGAAACATACAGCCTGCCAAGAGTAACTCATGAAGAAATAGGAAATGTGATCAAATCAATAAGAACTAAGAAGACTGAAGCAGTAATCGAAAACCTCTTATAAAAGAAAAGCCCAGGATCAAATGGCCTCACTGGTGAATTCTACAAAATAGTAAAGGACTTAATGCCAATATTTCTCAAACACTTTCAAGAAACTGAAAAAGAGGAGACACTCCCAAATTCATTGTTCAAGGCCAGGGTTACTTTGATATCAAAGTCAGATAAGGATACCACAAGAAAAGAAAATTACAAGCCAATATTCCTAACAAACATAGATGCAAAAATCCACAATGAAATAGTAGCAAACCAATCCAACAGCTTATTAAAAAGATCATATACTGAGATCAAGTGGAATTTATCCTTGGGATGTAAGAATGCTTCAATATATGCAAATCAATGTGTGATAAACCATATTAACAGAATGAGAGATTAAAGTATACAATCATCTCAATAGATGTAAAAGCATTTGAAAAAAATCAATACTTTTTCATGATAAAAATACTCAATAAACTACGTATAGAAGGAATGTACCTCGACATAATGAGAGGCAGATAAACCTACAGCTAACATCATACTTAACAGTGGAAAAACTGAAACCTTTTCCTCCAAGATCAGGAATAAGACAAGGATGCCCACTGTTTGTCATTTCTATTTAACATAGTACTTAGTGTCCTAATCAGAGCAATTAGGGAAAAAAAGAAGAAACAAAAAAGGAATAAAAGCCATCCAAATGTAAAAGGAAGAGGTAAAATGTCTCTTTGCAGATGACAGATTCTATAAATAGAAATCCTTAAAAACTCCACTACAAAAACTGTTAGAACTAATTAAGTCAGTTGCAGAGGAGAAAATCAACATACAAAAAAAAAGGAAAAAAGAAAACCAACATACAAAAATCAACTGTGTTTTGTTCAGTAAAACAAACTATCTGAAAAAAAAATTAAGAAAACAATTTCCCTTACAATAGCATCAAAAAGAAAAAAAACTAAAAAAATTAAATTAAAAAAATACTTAAGAATTAACTTACGAAGAAGGTAAAAGACTTGTACACTGAAAACTATAAAACACTAATGGAAGAAGACAAAAAAAGGAAAAAATGCAAAGAAATCTTATATTTATAAATTGAACGACTTCAGTTCAGTCACTAAGTTGTGTCCAACTCTTTGCAACCCCATGAGCCGCAGCACCCCAGGCATCCCTGTCCATCAACAACTCCCGGAGTTTACCCAAACTCATGTCCATTGAGTTGGTGATGCCATCCAACCATCTAATCCTCTGTCATCCCCCTCTCCTCCTGCCCTCAATCTTTCCCAGCATCAGGGTCTTTTCAAATGAGTCAGCTCTTTGCAACAGGTGGCTAACGTATTGGAGTATCAGCTTCATCATCAGTCTTTCCAATGAACACCCAGGGCTGATCTCCTTTAGGATGGACTGGTTGGATCTCCTGGCAGTCCAAGGGACTCTCAAGAGTCTTCTCCAACACCACAGTTCAAAAGCATCAATTCTTCAGTGCTCAGCTTTCTTTATAGTCCAACTCTCACATCCATATATGACTACTGGAAAAACCATAGCCTTGACTAGATGGACCTTTGTTGACAAGGTAATGTCTCTACTTTTGAATATACTGTCTAGGTTGGTCATAACTTTCCTTCCAAGGAGTAAGTGTCTTTTAATTTCATGGCTGCAATCATCATCTGCAGTGATTTTGGAGTCCCCCCAAATAAAGTCTGACACTGTTTCCACTGTTTCCCCATCTATTTGCTAGGAAATAATGGGACCGGATGCCATGATCTTCGTTTTCTGAATGTTGAGCTTTAAGCCCACTTTTTCACTCTCCTGTTTGACTTTCATCAAAAGGCTCTTTAGTTCTTCACTTTCTGTCATGAGGGTGGTGTCATCTGCATATCTGAGGTTATTGATATTTCTCCCAGTAATCTTGATTCCAGCTTGGCTTCCTCCAGCCCAGCGTTTCTCATGATGTACTCTGCATACAAGTTAAATAAGCAGGGTGACAGTATACAACGCTGACGTACTCCTTTTCCTATTTGGAACCAGTCTGTTGTTCCATGTCTAGTTCTAACTGTTGCTTCCTGACCTGCATATAGATTTCTCAAGCGGCAGGTCAGGTGGTCTGGTATTTCCATCTCTTTCAGAGTTTTCCACAGTTTATTGTGATCCACACAGTCAAAGGCTTTGGCATTGTCAAGGTAAAGCAGAAATAGATGTTTTTCTGGAACTCTCTTGCTTTTTCCATGATCCAGCAGATGTTGGCAATTTGATCTCTGGTTCCTCTGCCTTTTCTAAAACCAACTTGAACATCTGGAAGTTCACAGATTACGTATTGCTGACTCCTGGCTTGGAGAATTTTGAGCGTTACTTTACTAGCGTGTGCTGCTGCTGCTGCTAAGTCGCTTCAGTCATGTCCGACTCTGTGCGACCCCATGGACGGGAGCCCACTATCTCTGGGATTCTCCAGGCAAGAACACTGGAGTGGGTTGCCATTTTTACTAGCGTGTGTGATGAGTGCAATTGTGCAGTAGTTTGAGCATTCTTTGGCATTGCTTTTCTTTGGGATTGGAATGGAAACTGACTTTTACAGTCCTGTGGCCATTGTTGAGTTTTCCAAATTTGCTGGCATATTGAGTGCAGCACTTTCACAGCATCATCTTTTAGAATTTGAAATAGCTCAACTGGAATTCCATCACCTCCACTAGCTTTGTTCATAATGATGCTTCCTAAGGCCCACTTGACTTCACATTCTGGGATGTTTGGCTCTAGGTGAGTGATCACACCATCATGATTATCTGGGCTGTGAAGATCTTTTTTGTACAGTTCTGTGTATTCTTAGGGGCTTCCCTGGTGGCTCAGAGGATAAAGTGTCTGCCCGCAATGCAGGAGATTTGGGTTCAATCCCTGGGTTGGGAAGATCCCCTGGAGAAGAAAATGGCAACTCACTCCAGTATTCTTGCCTGGAGAATCCCATGGACAGAGGAGCCTACCAGGCTACAGTCCACGGGGTTGCAAAGAGTCGGACACGACTGAGCAACTTCACTTTCACTTTCTGTATATTCTTGCCTCCTCTTCTTAATATCTTCTGCTTCTGTTAGGTCCCTACCATTTCTGTCCTTTGCATGAAATGTTCCCTTGGTATCTCTAATTTTCTTGAAGAGATCTCTAGTCTTTCCCATTCTATTGTTTTCCTCTATTTCTTTGCATTGATCGCTGAGGAAGGCTTTCTTATCTCTCTTTGCTATTCTTTGGAACTCTGCATTCAGATGCTTATATCTTTCATTTTCTCTTTTGCCTTTCATTTTCCTTCTTTTCACAGCTATTTGTAAGGCCCCCTAGATGGCCATTTTGCTTTTTTTGCATTTCTTTTTCTTGGGGATTGTCTTGATCCCTGTCTCCTGTACAATGTCATGAACCTCCTTCCATAATTCATCAGGCACTCTATCTATCAGATCTAGTCCCTTAAATCTATTTCTCACTTCCAGTGTATAATCATAAGGGATTTGATTTAGGTCATACCTGAATGGTCTAGTGGTTTTCCCCACTTTCTTCAATTAAGTTTGAATTTGGCAATAAGGAGTTCATGATCTGAGCCACAGTATTGATTAAATTTCCATACTATTCAAAGTGATCTGCAGATTCAATGCTGTCCCCATCAAAATCCCAGTGGTGTTTTTAACAGAAATTTTTAAAAAATTCTAAAATTCAGTGGAACCACAAATACCCAGAATGGTAATCTTGAGAAAAACAGAGCTGGAGACATTATATTTTCTAATTTCAAAGTATAGTACAAAGGTATAATAACTAAAACTGTATGGAAGTGGCATTAAGGCAGACATAGAGACCAACAGAATAAAACAGAGCCCAGAAATATATTTGTGCATATACAATTAGCTGATCTTCGACAAGGTTGCTAAGGATACACAATGGGGAAAGGACAGTTTTTTCAACAAATGATGTTGGGAAAACTAATTTTGTATTTTTGTTGTTGTTCAGTCTCTAAGTTGTATCTGAGTCTTTGTGACTCTGTGGATTGCAGCACGCCAGGCTTCCCTGTCCTTCACGATCTCCCAGAGTTTGCTCAAACTCGTGTCTATTGAGTCAATAATGCCACCTGACCATCTCATCCTCTGTTGCCCCTTCTCCTCCTGCCCTCACTCTTTCCCAGTGTCAGGCTTTTTTCCAATGAGTCGGCTCTTCACATTGGGCGGGCAAAGAATTGGAGCTTCTGTTTCAGCATCAGTCCTTCTGGATAACAACATGCAAAATGAAACAGAGCCCCTATATGACACCATACACAAAAAATCAACTCAAAATGGACTAAAGGCTTAAATGTAAGACCTGAAACCATATACTCCTAGAAGAAAACATAGAGGAAAAGCTTCCTGACATTGGCCTTGGCAGTGATTTCTCGGGTGTGACCTTAAAAGCTCAGGCAACAAGAGATACATGGAACTACATCATGATTACATCATTAAAAACTTCTGCACAGTAAAGGAAATGGTCAACAGGGTGAAAATATATTTATCTGATAAGGAGTAAACATCCAAAATATACAAGGAACTCATAAAACCCAATAGCAAGAAAACCTAAATAGTCCAATTTTTTAAATGAGCAGAGGACTTGAATAGAGATCTTCAAAGAAGACATACATATGGTCACTGCTGCTGCTGCTGCTAAGTCACTTCAGTCGTGTCCGACTCTGTGCAACCCCAGAGATGGCAGCCTACCAGGCTCCACTGTCCCTGGGACTCTCCAGGCAAGAACACTGGAGTGGGTTGCCATTTCCTTCTCCAATGCATGAAAGTGAAAAGTGAAAGTGAAGTCGCTCAGTCGTGTCCAACTCTTCGAGACCCCATGGGCTGCAGCCTACCAGGCTCCTCCGCCCATGGGATTTTCCAGGCAAGAGTACTGGAGTGGGGTGCCATTGCCTTCTCTGACATATAGTCACTAGGTATATGAAAAGGTGCTCAGCATCACTACTCAAACTTGATAAATACAAATGGGAATCACAATGAGGTGTTACCTGACACTTGTTAGGATTGGCTATTATTTTTTAAAAAGATAATAAATGTTGGTAAGGATGTGAGGAAATCAGAACCCTTGTATACTATTGATGAGAATGTAAAATGGTACAATTAATAGGAAAACAGTACAGAGTTTCCTCAAAATATTAAAAATAAAACTACCATATTAAAAAACAAACAAACAAACTACCATACGACCCAAGCATCCCAGCTGTTGATATAAATCTCAAAGAACTGAAATCAGGATTTTGAAGAGGTATCTACAGTCACGTTCACTGTAGCATTATTCACAGTGGTCAAGATATGGAAATAACCCCATGTCCATCAACAGGTGAATGGCTAAAGAAAACATTGATGGAATAATATTCAACCTTAAAAATAAAAAGGAAACCTTATCATTGGTGACAAAATGGATGAACCTGGAGGACATTATGCTAAGTGAAGTAAGCCAGTCACAGGAGGACAAGTACTACTTGATTCCACTTATATGAGGTGTCCAAATAGTCAAACTCATAGAAGCAGAAAACAGGTTGGTGGTTGCCAAGGGCTGGGGGAGGAGGAAAGAGGGAATCATTGCTCAGTGGGTATAAAATTTCAGTTATGCAAGATGAGTAAGTTCTAGAGATCTGTTATACAACATAGTGCCTATAATTAATAATACAGTGTCTCATACTTAAACATTTGTTAAGAGGGTAGATCTCATGTTTAGTGTTCTTATTACAACAACAAGCACACACGCATGCACACACACAAAGGGATACAAGGAAATCTCAGGAGGTACTGGATATGGATCTTATTTTCACTGTGGAGGTAGAATCATGGGTGTATGCTTATGTCCAAACTCATCAAATTGTATACATTTAAAAATGCAGTTTTTCTGGTATACAAGTAAACCTCAATGAAGCCGAACAAGAAACAAATGCATAAAAAAACTTGTTTTGTCCTCAAAGCACTTGAGATCCCTGATATATTTGTGGGCTAAATAAAATTCATCCTTTTGGAAGGGAGTGAAGGAAGTCATTGCATATTAACTTTGAGGTTAAATACAAATAGACAGGAAGGCATAATTCTCCATGGAAAACTGAAATAGAGTGGAAGATGGGGGAATGCATTTGACATGATCGAGAAATCTCGCAAGCCAAAGAGCCAGTGAACACCTGGACAACCGTTAAGTTCCACTGTATACACAGACTGGTTAAAGAGAAGGCTCTTCAAAGGTTCTTTGAGGGGTTGCCTTGGGCTAAAAGGGAAATAACAAAGTTGCTTTGAATTAAATCTTTGAATTTGAATCCTGGGTATGCTGTGAACCAGCAAACCTCTTCTCTTTTCAGAGCCTCGATTTCTTTGTCTAAAAATTTGACTAATTCAACCTCTATGTTTGGAAGAGACTGCCTTGGGTTGGGGGTGGGGTGGGGGTGTCTCAGCAACTGCGTCTCACCTGTGCTTCTCACCTGGCCTGGCCTCATAAACCCAGGAAGCAGCTATTGTGATTATGATAAGGTGACTATTAGATGCACTTCACGTATGCATCCCTGCTACCCACCTGTGAAATACTGGATGCCGGAGACCACAGAATATCCTTTGAGTATGGCCAAGCACAGAAATTGACACACTGGAATTAGTCAGCAAATATTTCAACAGATTTTTTTAAAAACCAAATATGACACAAAGAAAATCTTCAATTTTGAACCACCTAATACTTACCGGTTTGAAAAGTGAAGCCAACTGCCTTGCTCCCAAGGATGACAAACCTTCTAATTTTTAGTTCAGTTTCTAAGTATGACCATCACCTGATAGTAACTTATTTTTGCTTCCTGTGAGTCAGAGAGCAAATGGCACTGTCCCCAAGCCACCAGGGTAACCTTTAAACAAATGGCCCTATAATGAATAGTTTTGGTAAAGTAACAGTTGTTGCATACCTTGTCGTAATATGGGAAACTCTCTAATTTGTTTAGTGCTCTGTATTAATAAAACTCACATCCTAGCATTTCTAGAGTCTTTAACAACGCTTGTTCAGATGGCCAGTGAAAAGAGCCCCGTGTGTAATAGCCTGAGAGAGCAGCGTGGAGATGAGGCAGGACTCGGAGGCCAGTCTGCGACATGGAAAGGAGCACTGAGTCAGCCATCTGCCTCAATGAGGCTCATCTTGAAAATGGGCTGTGCTGAGGATTACATGCATGTAACGGACACACAAACACTCTGAGACTGTGAAGGCCCATTTAAGATTGGACACTGTTTATTTTCCCATTCAGAGTTTGTCCTAATCAAGAGCTAGAGAAGGGACAGGACCCCGAAGTTGCTGATATCCTATCACACACCCACAAAATCAACCACATGTGAATTGCTGGCAGAAAACATGGTTACACAAATGCTCATTTAGGACTTTAAAATAATGCTCTATGCATCTCCCCCATTGGGCTTCCCTGGTGACTCAGTGGTAAAGAACCTGCCTGCTAATGCGGGAGACACAGGACATACGGTTCAATCTCTGGGGTGGGAAGATTCCCTGCAGAAGGAAATGGCAATCTGCTCCAGTATTCTTGCTTGGAAAACCCCATGGACAGTAGAGTCTGGCGAGATACAGTCCGGGGTAGAAAAAGAGTTATGACTTCTCTACTAGACAACAACAAACCCTCTGCCCTCAGATAAAAGACACACTGGTCATGAAAAACAAAACAAAAATATGAAGTCTCCATGTTGAATTTATCTCTGCAAACTTTTCAAGTAAGTATCGCAGAACAGGTTTGAAAGAGGTAATACTAGGTTTTGAACTCTGAAGAGATCCATTACTCTTCCTATATGCAAAGTACCAACCTCTAGAAAAAGGTCACCAGCAGCAAGTCACAGGACATGACATTTGACAAAGGCCAAGGACAGGGAGAAAGTTTGAATGGAAGCTTTCCCAGGTATAGAACACAGCCAAGGGGAAAGCTCAGTTTAGTCCAACTAATATTCACTGGGCACCTGCCTTATGCTTGAAACAAATAAAAGTTAGTATTTACTGACTACTTACTGTGTGCTTGGTGCTCTTATACACCCATACACATTGACCCTCACACTCATCACCCCAGAAGGTATTACTGCCTCCGTTTTAAAAGATGAATTAACTGAGGTTCAGAGAGGTTGCGAGATAAAGACAGGAACTGGTAGAGCTGCTCTTGACAGCCAGGTCCTCTGACTATACATTCCATTACTGCAACATCAGGAGTGTGTGTTCTTACTATTTCCAACACTACTAATTTCCAGAAGGGATCCGGGGGAGAGGAGACCTCAGGGGAGGTGAAGTAGAAAGACCTCAGAGTTAAAGTCTCCTGCAGCCCCAAGCTGTCCCCGGTCAGATGGGGATAGAAGAAGTACAGAGTAAGGACTCAATAAATGGCACACTGACTGACAGCTAGGTGGGCGGGGCTTGCATTGAGCACCTCCCTCCTGTTAGGAGAGGGACCCTGGGTCTGCTGACCGCCAGTGCAAAGGGGAAAGGTGCCTGCTATGTGCTGCCTATACAGGTGTTCTGGGACCTGCTGGCTGGCGGCCACAGGGGTGGGAGGGGACTTTCCTGAGCATCAATTATGTATCAGGAGCTCTGCATTTCTTGTCTTGCAACAACTCTTGAGTTGGAGATGAGTTATTAGTTTTGTAATGAGAATATTAGTTCAAAGAGGGGATGGCTGAGTCCGCAGCTAGAGGTGGAGTCTAAGGCACAGGAAGGCAGGACCCCAGCTGGGTGCTTAGGTTCCTTTTCCACTTCAGAGGGGAGGCAGAAACCATCTCTCCCTGTCCTCCCCTCAGACCCACCATTGAAGAACAGAGACTTCAGTGAGACTCCCTTCCAAAGCCTAGCCAGCTAATGATGATGATGACGGTGGTGGTGGTGAGGGTCACCATTTAATGAGTACTTACTATATATACCCATATCTTATATACATATACTATACTATATAGTATCTATATGGCTTCCCTAAGTAGCTCAGCTGGTAAAAAATTCACCTGCAATGCAAAAGATCTGGGTTAGACTCCTGGGTCGGGAAGATCCGCTGGAGAAGGGATAGGCTACCCACTCCAGTATTCTTGGGCTTCCCTGGGGGCTCAGCTGGTAAAGAAACCGCCTGCAATGCAGGAGACCTGGGTTCGATCCCTGGGTTGGTAAGACCGTCTGGAGAAGGGAAAGGCTACCCATTCCAGTATTCTGGCCTGGAGAATTCCTTGGACAGAAGAGCCTGGCAGGCTACAGTCCATGGAGTCGCAGAGTCGGACACGACTGAGCGACTTTCACTTCACTTACTATATACCAGGCACTTGACGGCGCGTTCTCAACTATTTCATCAACTTCGTCTGGGGTATTATCCACGTTAGCCAAAGGGAGGCAGATGTCCAGAGCTCCCGGGGGCAAGAAGCCAGTAAGTGACAGAACCAGACTGAGAATCCACCTCGAACTGATGGTAAATTTCGTAATACTGGGTCAGCCTCCGCAGGGACGAAGAGGGATGCGTCTCGCACGCAGAGGTGCGGCTCGGCACGCGGCCCTGCGGCCGCCAGCGGTCCTCAGCCGGGCCGGCCGGCTGGGGGCACTGCAGACCGCGCGCGGCACTGCGCCCGCCTCCAGCTCCCGGCGCCCGGGCTCTCGCCCCCGCCTCGGCCCCCGCTACCTCCTGGCCCCTAAGCACAGACCAACCTTCCCGCCGGGATGCAGAGAACGCCGATCCCGGCCCCAGAGACAACCCCCCGCGCCCTGCGCGCTCTCACTTACACCTCCACTTGGGCACAGAAAAGTTTCAGGGACCGCGTCTTACGGGGTGGACGCGGCAGGCTCGGCCCGGGCCCCGCTGGGTTCGGGGGATTTGGACTCCACTGGCTGCGATCAGAAGGAGGAGGGGAAACCCAGACCAAGAGCTGGGACTCCGGGAGGATCCCCGGCGCATTTGAATATCGGGCCGCTGCTTCCCCACCCCGCCCAAGCTGTCACCTTTCTCTCCCTCTGCCCTGCAGATTTCACTCCCCACCCAGCCTGCTCACCGAATTCTGACTTTGAACCGAAACGTATGCAGGAGTATTTGAGGCCAGGCCACAGCCAGCAGGCGCTCTGGCCCTCGCCAAAGCAGCTGCAAGCGGGCATCACTGTCCCTGGCGAGGGAACCCCACCGAGGCGGGGTCATGCTTTCCAAAGTTATATGCAGGCGAGGTAAGAGGCATCCATTGACCTTGACCCTTCTCCGCGGTCACCTGGGATACGGGTATTTAAGGTGGGCAGTTTAACGAGGTGATAACTAAGTGAAAATGGCCTGGTAGCCTCTTGAATTTGAAGCACCAATTGAGGCTTTCTTTAGAAGGGGTTATGAATAGGTTACTCTCAAGGAATTCTGTTACCAGTAATCACCCCTGAATTTAATTGGTCATTCTGCCTGTTAAAGGTCTTGCAGACCCCTCCAAGTTCTAAGAGGACAAGGAAAAGAATGTTTCTGAGATTTACAACTGGGAGGGAAATATGTTACTTTGCATTAGGTTATACATTAGCATACTTCTTGAATTGAATTTTCCACTTTCACTTTTTAATATCTTTCCAATTCCCAACTAGTCTCTGGAAATTTAAAAAAGGGCGTTGGGAGGGTTGGTGATGTGTATGCCACAGATGGAGATGGAAAAGCTGCCCAGAACATGTTGACATTTAAAAAAAAAAAAAAGTTAACATCCCCCCACACTTTAAAAGTATGATATTAGGAACAGAGTTATGATGGCAAAAGTTACTCGTAGAACATCTGTTCCTTCCAATGGGAGGATTTCTTTCCTGCCAAGAATTTATGAATTTTATATAGGAGCTGGATTCTGTTTGGGGGAGAAGGAAGGAAGTGAGCCAAAGCAGCCCCCTCCCCTGCCCGGAATTCAAGGATATTGTGCTCCCAACTTGTCGATGGATCTTGAAGCTGCTGATGGGGTAAAAGTCCTCCTTCAGAAGGACATGGCTAGGAATGGGAAAAAAAAAATTAAACAAATACCACCAGTGGTTTTAAAGTGAATTGAACAGTACAAAAGAAGATCAAGGCCATGGGACTTGAAGACAAAGACTCTCCCATTCATGAGAAGCCTAATCCTTTCGAGAGGAGAAAGGAGAGTTTATTATTGGCATAAAACCTGCCCAACTCCTATCAGCTCATTTCAGATGTTCCTTTCATTTTCTCCTGGTCCTGATAGGCAGTCTTGCATTCATCCCAAGCACTTCTATCAGCCCCTTCCTCTGCAGTCTATTGTTTTTCCCTGTCGCTCAATTGAACCTAGTGATTGGAAGGGTTATCTTTCTAAAACCACCAGAGGCATGCCCCTAGAAGTCATCAGGGTGAATAGGACACTAAATGGATTAGCAGTTGAAACATTAATGAGCCTTTTTTGACTCAAGGCAAGTTAACTTAAGTGAATTTCCAATGGTTTCCTCTTCTAGGAACTTTCTGTTCTTAAGGTATATGTCCTGCAAGGAGGAGATCCTTTTGCATCTTCAAGTAAACTGATCTAGGTTCTTGTCCTTAGGTGGAACCAGCTTCTTTATCTTAAAAAAAAAAAATTATTTATTTTTAATTGAAGGATAATTGCTTTACGATATTGTATTGCCTTCTAACAAACATCAACACGGATCAGTCACAGGGATACATATGTTCTTTTTCTTTTTTCCTTATAGAATTTCGGAGGAAACATAAAAAAAAAAAGAAAATCATCTAAGATCAAGAATCTAAATTAAAACAAAAAAAAAGAATCTAAATTGTTTCTGTTTGACAGCAAGAGAAAGGGGAAAAAATCAACATTAAGGGTTTAGTACATTTGCTCCAGTCAACAAATACTTATTAAGCATTTACTGCATGCCAAGCAGTTTGTTAGGCGTTGTTACCCCTCCTTCTACAGGGGAGCTAGACGATACATGTATCTAGTATATGATACACCTCAGCTAATGCTTGGTGCCCTGTGGAAAAACCCAGCACAATAAAAGATAAAAAATACCAGGGACAGAGTGGGAGGGTTCTTTTAGTACGGCCAGGGAAGGTTGCTCCAAGGAATTGACATTTGAGTGGTCCTTCTAGAACTTTCCCAATGCAAATATAAACAATGCAAAACACATAAAGGTAGATATGTCTTTATCAAGCTGGATTGCACTGCATAGGTGTCTTCCCCTCCAGTTAACTTCTCCTGAGCATTCTTCTGCATCTAAGAGCATATGGCTTGAGAACTTGGGACTGGGTGGAATGAAGTTTAATTCCAGCTTCACTCCTCACTGGTTTCGTGATTCTAGGCAAGTTCCCTAAACTTTCTTGGCCTCAGAGCCCTCAGCCTTGAAATGAGATGAATGATTATGTCTGCCTCATAAGGGTTATTGAGGAGACCAAATGAGCAAAATACATGTCAAATACTGAGTATGAGGAGGGCATGTAATAGATGTTACATGCCCTCCTTAATAAATGGTTTTGTGTTGTTTAGTCACTAAGTTGTGACTGATTCTTTTGCGACCTCATGGACTGTAGCCTGCCAGGCTTCTCTGTCCATGAAATTTCCCAAGCAAGAATACTGGAGTGAGTTGGGATTTCCTCCTCCAGAGGCTCTTCCCTACTATAGCATCTCCTGCACTGGCAGGCGTTTTCTTTACTCCTGTACCACCTGGGAAGCCTAAGCTGCCCTAGGACTTACTTAACCTACACTGTGCTGTTGGACAGAAAGATTTGGATGCAAACGTAGTTCAGATAATAAGAATGAGCAAAAGGCGGAAAATAAAACCAAAGTCAAATGTAGGAAACGTGTCAAATCAGCACGTTTTACGTTTTTAAGAATTTTTAAAAATTTTGAAATATCTATTCATTTATTTATTTATTTAGACTGTGCTGCATGTGAAATCTTAGTCCCCCAGTCAGGGGTGGAACCTGCGCCTCCTTCAGTGGAAGCACGATATTAACCACTCAACCTCCAGGGAAGTTCCATCAGTACATTTTTTTTAGGGGGGACTCTTTTTCTTTCTGCTTCCGCTAATGCTGAATCATACTCTCACATTAAAAATCTGTCCATTTACCACCTACACTTAAGGTTCAGGGACCTCTGGGTTTTCCTGAGCAAGTCAGTCTATGGCCTGATGTAGACTGAGGATGAAGGTCTAAACAGTCGTAGACAGGAATGAGATTCTACAGCAGCGTTAAATGTGGAAACTTGGGGGCCTCAGCTTCTAGGTGGGGACTCTGCTTCTTCAGGTGCCACGTTTCTTGGAACTCCTTCTGGCTCTGACCGCCATGTGTTCCTTGCATATTAACCAGCTCCCAGACTGTGCTCCCTGCTCTGCAGAGCCTCCCCTGCTTCCGAGATCAGAAATGGCTCTATGAGTCATCCGTCCATGCCCCGAGGCACAGACCCAGATCTATTTTAGGTTGAGATCCCGGTTAGGGGAAAAGGGATTATCTTCAGATATTGGGAGCATTAGGAGAATGTTAGCAGAGCATTTTGGAAGATGGCGGTGAGAGTGTTTCCCATGGGACGTGGCTGAGAAATATGGGCTCAAAGTACAACCCTCCAGTGTGCCACTCCTTTTGGCTGACTTCCTGTTGGGCATTCTCCTTTGCGGGGGGGGGTGGGGGGGGGGGGAGGTGGGGCACGGAGTGTATGATCTTCCGCACAAGATACTCTCTTAGGCTAGCCTCCAACTGGCCTAATTGTCAAATGCTACTCTTTATTCTAACAGATTGAAGACATGTGTCAAGTACTTTTGGAATCAGTGAATGAAATACCCAGGAAAAAAGCATGGCTTACTTTTGATGATTTTATAGAAGCTGTGGGGGTGCCGTGATACAGAAACGGACTGCCTTTTCTTGAGTCATTATCCAAACTGGAGCACAGAAGAATGTGGTGTATTTTTAATGGAATGACAGATAAGATTACTTGTGTCTATTAGAAAGAAGAGTAGATTAGGTTAGTCTTGTCCTTATAGCTTCCTGTACACCAAATTAACCCCTGTTTAGTTTTAAAAACACACATTCCACGGAGGTGAGGAACAGAAAAACCTCCAAATGAAGTTAGCTTGAGTTTACCTGGGAGGTGGTGTGATGTGGCAGAAAAAGCCTGAGCTTAGGAATCAGGTAGATCTAACTTCCCATCACAGCTGTGTGACCTTGGGTGAGTCACTCGCCTCCTCTGGGCCTTCGTCTTCTCTACTACAAAATGGGCATAATCATAAAACAGTAAACATCGAGCCAAGTCCTTGGCATACCATGGGTACTCCGTGAATGTGAATGCTTTCTATCTATCTACTTCCCGCTCACTCAACCAGCAACTCCAGGTTCCCAGGACCTTCCTCCAAACATGCAAGAAATGTTTTTTTGTGGTCAATGGCAAAGACCAAGGATGGAGAAACCAAAGAGTTAAAAAGAAAACAAACAAACAAATAAACCATGTGTCCTAAACTTAGCATCTAAGAAATTGTTCCTCGTCACGCAATTTCTGTTCCAAGTTCTGTGTGGCCAATCTGGGAACATTGTCAAAGCAAATGTTAGTTAAAAATTGTTTACCAAAGGACAGGTAGTTAAATATCACGTACAGCTGAGAATTTTGTTATCGCAAACCTACAATAATTTTTCTCAAACCTTTCTTTATAAAGGAGGACATTGGACGGAAGTGTTCAAATAGGTCCTGAGGTGGTCAGAGGATTTTTTTTTCCCTTTCTGTTCTTTTTGTAGATTCACTGTCTCATCAGCCCTCTGTAGTGCTTTAGAAAGATTTCTTTAAAAAGCCCAAAGTGCCACACATTCTAATTAAGGAAATAATAAATGAAATTGTGTGTACCTATTCCTATGAGGTATTTGTCAGTTGCTAAATAGATCACTGGCTCAGTATTGCTGGAGCCTGAGTAGACTCCACCATTCATAGAGAAAACTGATCTCACTTAATCAGTGCAAACATTTGGCTGTGCCGTATTATCAGTTTTTTCACAGGCAGTATTGATTGTATATCAGAACAAGAAAATGAAAATAAAAAACTCTAAACCTAGAAGAGGTCATGTGCTTCCAAATGCAAATTGAGATCCAAACATTAAACAATAGGGATCTTCTAATCCTTTTACAAAGACACAAATTGCAAATCAGACTCCCATGCCAGGCTGGCTTTGCCTAACAAAGTCTTTAATGCAAAGAATCCCTTAGGCAAAGCCGCCCCTGTTTCTACAAGCTTTGGCACTAGGCACCAAGAGAGCCTATGAAGTCAGTTATGCTGCATAATCATAAAATTAATTGTGCTTAGAGCAAAATCAGGTTGTTCCCCTGGTCTAGATATACAGTCTCCAAACTTTAGAAACCGAAGGGACCTGGATTTGCAGATGAAGCTCCATTTTGCTGGAATCATTCACTTCAACAGAAGTTTATGATATTTTGTTGAATAATGCCAAATCCTTAATGCTGAACCTGAATAACGCGTTTCAACATGCTTTAACATGTGCCTGATAAACAAGTTGGAGGTATCTAAAATAATAAGCAATCAAGAAAATTGTAGGGAAAAAATGGCTCATGTGGTTGTAGTCAACGTAGTTAAGTCTCTCAGAGAACTAACTATCCAATCACTTTTCCAAGGAAGGTAAACAATTTTTACTGGGTTACAATGTGAATACAGCAATTGCATTAGGAAAAAATATCTGTAAACATGCACATTTATATGTACTAATTCATTTTTGGTTCCATCACTTTTTGCACCGTTGCTGGTAATGTAGGTGTTGAACAGATTATATATGTTTGAATGAAGTTGCATGGAAACAGAAAGCAGAACAAGTCAGAATCATATTTTTATACTTTTAGGAAATGGTTCCTATGTTCTCCAGTGAGGAGCATGGTGATAAGTGAATAGTCCCCGTCTTAGCTGGTAACGCAATACTATAGAAGCACAACAGAGAATAAAGAAACAATTTTGGGGCATCAGAGCACAATATCACATTGAATTTAGACTTTCCTTTTTAAAAAATGATGTATATATTGTAAAAAAAAAAAAAAAATCTGCCTCCTCCTCTAATGTCCCCTTGGGTTCTCAGGCTGGAGCCATCAGCTCTTGGCTTTTTAAGTGAGACACTTGATGTGGGAGACACTTGGGCAAGTTCCAGTCTTTTATCCTGGCCTCAGTTCTCTCCTTGAGTTGAAGGGTCTTGAAGACCCTTTCCTGCTCAGACCGCCTGTGTAGTTTTATAGCTTTCAGTGCTCACAGTCTGTTATTCATTCCTCCGCGAGGTAGTAACAATGCCTCAAAGGCAGGGAGGAACATTTGTCAATTCTATGCACTGTTTTCTAGAGTCAGTTTTCTAGAACAGTTTAGACATGTTCAGAAGTAAGAAAATTACTGTCATCCAGGCAGCAAGGAGAGTCTCAAACTTGAAGAACAACAAACCTGAAGAAGAATAGGTGATCCTCCCTTATTTGGGCAGGCTGGCCTATCCGGGATCCTAGAATGTTCACAGTTCACTTATATTTTCACCCTTGAGAGGAGGCACAATGGGTATCCCAAGGGAAGAAAAAAATACTTCCTTTTCCCAAATTCTGGCTTCCTGAAGGCCATGCCCAGTAGTTTCCTAACTACTTCCAGTGGGTCACCTGAACCCATCTGCCTCCCCTAATACACATCAACACCACCCCTCTCCCATCCAGCCATGAACAACATTCTTTACAGAATCAGTACTTAAAAACACCCAGCAAGGAGGAGTCCTTTAAAAAGAAATGCCGGTATTTGGGGCTAAATAATCAATAAATGATTAGTTGTATTCAATGAAATCCAGTAACTACAGGTATTCAAGGGCACATAAGCTCCAGTGCCCTTCAGGAGCTCATGTCTGCTGGGGGAGCCAAGCCCATAAAATCTTTTTTTTTTTTTTTTTTTAAGTTTTTATTGAAATATAGATGATGTACAATGCTGTGTTAGTTTCAGATATACAAAAAATTACGCATGACTCGAAGATATATATAGTATTATTTCTTTTATAGATTCTTTTCCGTTACAGGTTTTTATAAGATAGAAATAAAAAGTGATATAGAGAGGGCCTTGTTGGTTATCTGTTTTATATTTAGTGGTCTGTATAAAATTTTGTGACTTATAAGGAAATGATTTTAAAGAAAGATCTAGACTGAAGGGGTGAGAGGGCTTTTTAAGAATTACCTTTGAAGGATATATGAGTGCTTGTCAGGGGAATATGGGTCTTTTGAGAAGCAGCAGAGGCCAGCGTCTGCCAGCAAAGGCTCAAAGGCTGAAGCGTCATGCATTGAGTGGTCCAGAGTAGTTTTGCCTGGCTGGTACACTTACAGTGTGATTGGACACTTAAGGAGATGAAGCTTGACAAGTAGAGGGGGGCCACAATTTAAATCTTTACCCACTAGGTCCTAAGGACATTGGGAAGGTAATGAGTAGAGAAGGGGCTTGACCAGATCTGTTCGACCGGGAAAGCTGTGTGCTGAGACAGACACAGGTGCTGTTCTTCCACCTCACACTAAACGTATAAATCATATTCGTGGCAGAGTGATCAGCTCCAGAAACTTCTGTAGGAAACTTCCCCATCTTGTCTACCTTGACAAAGGCAGTTTCATGTTAACTGGGAGACAGAAAGTCTGGGGCTTTTGACTCCTCAACAGGATTACTGGAAGAACCTGGATGTTAGTAAATCCTTCTGAATTGGGGTGTATCCATTTTGCCTGTAGCCCTAACAGCCCAGCAGATTGAGGACAAAAGCATTAGAAAAGAAATGCTTTGAGCATGTCAGCAAGAATGAGAAACAAAAATAAAACACTAACCTGTAAAGGAAACCTTGGTTTCTTCATCCATAAAATGGGGATGAGAGAGGGAAATCCCACTCCTGCCTTTTGTTCTGAGGATCATTTGAGGTGATGGAGCATGTAAATGCTTCAGACAACTCAGACAGTTGTGCAGAAATAAGAGGTGACTATATATATATATCAGCAAAAGTGACCAGGATCAGAAAAGGGGTATGCTTGTCTTTACTGAAAAATGCCTTCCATGTGTCATGACAAAGAGACTCTGCTAATGGTTTTCACAAATTCATGCTTCTCGTTGGCTTTCAGCAAGTGTATCTAGAGTTCCTTCAATTTCCCCGTAAAGTGGCTTATCCATTTTAGCTTTTTTAAGAGGTCATGCAGGTAGAGTAGGACTTCCCTGGTGGCCCAGTGGTAAAGAATCCACCTGCCAATGCAGGAGATGCAAGTTCAATCCCCCTGGAGAGGAAAATGGCAACCCACTCCAGTGTTCTTGCCTGCGAAATCCCATGGACAGAGGAACCCAGCGGGTAACAGTCCATGAGGCTGCAAAGAGTTGGACAAGATTTAGTGACTAAACAACAACAACAATGCAGGTAGGGAGTGCCAGTGCATTTGCTTTGTGCCTTGATAATCTGGTTACCATTCAGTAATATGTTGATCAAGTACCCAGGAGTACAGATGCAAATATTATAGCTGAGACATGTGTTGTAACTCCACTCAACCTCTCGGCCTCAGATACCTTGGACTGGACAGCCTTGACTGTTTTCCCTATTTGATTTTAGATAATTGTTGAATCTCTACCTGTAGCTTCATACACCCATCTAGTGATCTGTCACTCCATAAACAGCTGTTTCTCCTTTCTTTTTCTGTTTAGATGATAACATGTAACAACATACACGTGGAAAGAAACAAAAAAGGATGGCAAATGGCCCTCAGACTCTGGAACATGATAATTATTGTGTTGTATCAATGAGGAATGTTCTAGTAGGCATACCCAAATGTCAGAAGGATTCTAGAAGTGTGAATTTATTTCCTGTCGTTGTTACTAAATTAGAATTCTATTTATTTCCTCCTTTTCCTTTAAGAACAAGTGGCGAATGACATTTGGGAGGACGCGTTGCAACATGCTGACTCATTTAGGGTGTTGAGAAGACTGAAACAGTTCGAAAAAGTGGTATTATAGCACAGGCATCGGGGAAAACAATTAGAAAGATGGGCTCCGGATGTGTGTGTTTCCAGAGAAGCAACTTGACTGATATTCCTACACCATGCCCTACCTCCCCCGCAACTAAGTCAGCTGCCTATGGTGGCCGAGAGGGCAGCCTGAAAAATTTTATGTGTTTATGCTAACATTTTGGCAGATGGTTTCCTTTGCATTTTGACTGTGACCAGGGCGTTGAACCCCTAAGTGCTTCAGAAAGATTTAAGAATTTATTAGCTTTTTAGGAGATGGTGAGAAATTTGCTTAAAATTTATTTTTTTTTTTTGGTCTAAGTTAAAGCTTTCCAAAGGGTGTCTGTTCTCAACCTGCATTTTAGTTTCACTTAATGTGGGGGGAAAAAGAAAGATATTATACAATCAAATGCAATCAAAAGCATTCCGATTGGAACAGTACTATCTTTATATTTTCACGGAATATAGAACATTCCATGATATATTCCACAGCATTCGATATGTAGAGAATTCTTGGTAGTTTTGTATGAAATATTACTGAGTGCTCTGCATGTGAACAGTGAATGAGTTTCCTAAACAACTTTTAGGAAGCAGAAATAGTTTCAGCTTAGTGGTATAAAAACATGTCACTATACAATAGTGTGTAAAATGTGCTTAGCAAAGACGAAATAAAACAGATAAAAGGTTAATACATAATAATAAATACAAGGGCAAAATGATAAACACACAAAAAAGGTTTGGGTAGGTCTGGATGGTGTCTGTGTGTTTCACAAGACAGGGAGAAAGGTGAAGGTGGGGAGAAAGAGACTAAGGACTATAAATTCACTTCTGAGTGTGTGGCATTATGCTGAATGGAGCTTCAGAAGCCAGAACATATAATAGAACAGGTGGCTACATAGGCTACTAAATTTAGATATTCCCATAGATCAAAGTACAACGGGTCCCACCACTGCTTGTTTTAATATTTTCCCTGCAGACTTGCTTCCATGGCTTAAAGACTGTCTCACTTCAACTTCCTTATATGTGAAAATTGTGATTCTCCAAATCTGAAACAACATTGCTTATTTCTAAAAACCAGGGACAGTTTTTTTAAAAGAAAGCATTAATCCCTGATTGTCCTGCTTGAGATGGTGAAGTTTCCTGTTTTAACAAACCCAAACAAGATTGTAGGAGTCAAACAGGTTCTCAGATTCAAAGAATTATTTTGCTGGAAGAGGCATTTTGTTGGAAGGGAAGAGACTGAAAGTCTGTTGATGTATAGGAAACACTATTGTTAATCCTGTGTGTGTGTGTCTGTGTGCGCACACACACTCAAGTTAAAATCTAGGACATATAAAATTAAATGTCATGAGGAAAACGTAATAAGCAGGCATCTCAATTATTGGGTGCTCTTTATTATACAGTATAAACGGCTCTGTAATGCAGTAATGACAGTACACCTAGGAGGCCAGAACTGATAGGTACTAAAGTAAATAGTTTAGCTATTCGTGCATCTTGAATAGTTTTGTTCTGTTACATTTTTAGAAAATCTCACTTTAGATACCGAAGCTTTCTTCTTCAGGTTAGAAAAAGTTAATGCAATATTTCCTCCCTTTGACATAAGAAAATTTAAACATATTTAATATGTCTTGGTATTTTATGGTGTTTCTTCTACCTGAGATGATAGGCACTTAGTAAACAGGAAAATGGTAAAACAAGCTTTTGATAAACACTTTTCATACACAAACGACGTGCCAGAAACCTCTGTATAAGAGAAAGGTGGCTTCCAAGAGCAGGAGCCATAATTTAATACAAAGAAAAGGGTAACAGAATGTAGACTTTCTGTTTAAATAATTTTAATTGCTCTTTTAAAAATAAAGCCTAAATAGTTGCACCTATACCCTTTTTTAAAAAGTTTCTCCATTTAAAATAGGTACTTATTTTGGAATAGCTGGAAACTAAAAAATTTAACCCAAGAAAACCAGTATTAGTATCTTGATGTTTCCTTCCGGTCTTTACTGTTAATTTTGTTTCTTCTCCTTCAATGCACACATTTGAACTTACACAATTGGAATCATTCTGTTTATAGTCTTATATCCTGCTTTTTCCACTTAACATACCATGAGCATTTTTCCATGTCCTTAAATATGCTTTGAATATGTTCTTGGCCACATAAAATTCCATCCTATTGATGCACCTGTTTTCTTTTAAGCTAAGACACATGCCACGTTTTCCAGCCATGCTGGACTCTTAAAACGCCAAGGAAAATACTTTGTGTTGATCCACCATGAGCCTCTTACGAATTTCTGTTTTTCATTCCATTTATAAAATGTACCCACAGTGCCAACACACCTCTGAACACCAGCTATAATGGACAGGTAATAAGCAGTCTAAAGAAAATGCCAGTCAGCTTCTGTCCGCTTGACAATGTTAATTAGTCACCCACATCACCATTACAAATACATAATGTCAACAAGAGTCACAAATGCTATTTTTCCATTCTGTGACAGCCACAAACGAACTTCAGATTCTTGGGTATCCACCGTAAGTTTTAAGCTTTAATAATTCAATAAATATGCTACCAACTTACAAAAACATGGTTTAAAACGTACTCAAATTTACATTACCCTTGGTTTTGTGACTGCGTCATCTTTGCCTCTTTTGTTTCAATCGATTGAAACAATGGGGCTGGCTTATCTGAGGACTGATGAAGTTTTAAAAATTTGCTAGAAACTCTGGTTTTACCCTCTTGTGGTGCTCTAGAAGTAATGTATGTTACACACAAAACCTAAGTGAATCCTTTAATCCTCATGAGGGCACTGTGGAACTGTTCTTGATATTGTCCGCTGTGGGGAGGTTCTTTTGTTATACAAATTGTTCCGAGTGCAAGGCCAGGCCTGGGAAAGAGAGACTTTCACATTTTCATTTGATTTTAAAGACCAAACCATAAAGATCTTTTAAAATGTGAAACTGAAACATGGATGCTTAATGACTACTCTCATAGTAAACTGAGCAAGCTGAAGAATGACTGAGCTGTTTCTACCTGGAAGTTCAGTCAGGTAGGGAAACTGCTTTCCTGTATCTTTAAATGAACATTTGAAAGAGAAACCTGAACTAGGTAACTTTAATCCTATGATCATAAATCCTCAGAGCTTTCACCCCACAACATTAGACAGTACTCATTGTAAAGCTAAGTAGTCTTTTAAAAGTCTTCTTTTAATCTGTTGAGATAAAAGGGGTGCTTTTTGGGGGTGCCTTTCCTGTGCCTTACCCACTGGGTTTAAACTGCAGTTTCTGTTATGTGCTTTTCCCGGGGAAAAACAACGCAAAACAAAAACAATGCTCAGATAAAATATTATAGGTTTATTTAAAACTTAATTCTCACCTTGAGTATGCAAAATACAAACTCCACAAAATGTTCATTTTTTCACTTTGTAGTTTACAAATATACAAAATAGAAGTTTGCTTAAATTTATATTACATATTTATTAAGGCAAGGAACTATATAGAAAAAAACATTTGTTCTGCTTAAGGCATACTTGGGAATAAACCATTGTACAAATTATTGCACATCTGAAACCACAGTGCATAACAGACTGTCTGCATAAAAAGATTAAAGTAAACCAGGTGTATTTACCTGACTTAGGTCATAAATGTAGATCGGAAGACAAAAATAGATTTTCCTTGTCAAAGTATGCAGCAGTTTGAGAACTTTGGCCTCATTTGGTACCTTTAGAACCAAGACTTACCAAGCACCATCGTTTAGGCTATTAAACACCATTTTCTGTACCTGAATTTCTTCCTCTTCTAAGATCGTCATAATGGCTTTTAGAAGGCAAACAGAATACAAGGTGATCTTTATGCTTATATTGCATTAAAACACTTCTCAAAGGGTTCTGGTCTTCCCTCCCCCCAACTCTCAGATCTAATTTATACCCTGATATCCACAACTTCCAGTCACCCCCTTGGCGTTTTGTAAGTCCAGGAATATATATATATTCAAGTTGGATTTAGAATTGGAATGATAGAAGATCCAGTCACAGACCCCATCTGTTTTTTTTTTTTCCTTGAGTTTGTCTTTTGGTTTCCTTGTGTCTCCTGATTATCCATTCCCAAGTTGACTTGTTGGGAACTTGACCATGATTGTAGTGCTTTCCAGCTGGGTTCCTCCCCTCACCGGGAAGACAGTGTGAAAGGTAAAAAATACTGAATTCTCTTCTGGCAGTGTGGGTCACATCCACTGTTTGGGGATTTAAAAGTGCCTCTTCATATGTAAGGCGAGGTGGTCCGACCTCGAGAATGCCCGGTCGCATTTCTGGCACTGGAAGGGGCGGTGCCCAGTATGTTTGCGATAGTGCCTGGTCAGTTCATCTGAGCGGGCAAACTTCCACCCACAACCATCCCAGTCACAGTGGTAAGGTTTCTCACCTAGAAAAGAAAAAAACTTGTTGGAAGCTATTCCTGAAGGATGAAATTTTAAGAACTCGGAGGCCAGACATCAAACCAACTCAAAGCTGTATTACATTTCAGATCATAAACAGGAATTTTATGGGTTTTTTTTTTTGCCTTTTTAAAGGGAAATTAGATAATCACAGAAAACACAAAAACCACTTAAAACTATACTTCTGTTGGACTAATGTGTTCATTCTTTTGAGCAAAGATGGGGCAGGAAATGGATTTAGAAATTATGACTGTTAGGGTGTCTCTCCTAACCCAAACCAAGCAATAATATCCTATCCCACTACAACTGGTTCTAAAAAGTGACAGGAGATTACTACTTTTCCTGTACCAATATTATTTATGAAAGCTATACTTTAGTGACCTTCTGTGCCTACTTACACAGATTCTCTGTCGTGACAATCTTAAATCAGAATCTCAGCAAGCCTAACCATTAAGTCCTTGAGATTTAAATAAAACCTAATTGTTAGGACTAAAGAGGGGGAGGGGTGAACCCTGGGAAGGGAACAACCAATAAAAATAGTGGAGAATACAAAACTGCTTAAAAAACTTATCATGATTTTGCACAGCAAGGCATAATTTCTTGATTACAAGGGCAATGCTCTGCTCAAGCTAGAAGAGGCCCACCTGCAGCCTGGAATCTCCCTGCCTTTCAAAGGCCTAACAAAACTGCACTTTCAAGCACTGATACCATCCGCCCAGCAAAAGGCTCCTGGGCAAAACAGTAGGCGCCAGTTTGCTGTTCTCTCCTGTGATCCAGGAGATGGAGGAGATAGACTGCACCCCACATCCCAAGGGAGGCCCTGAGGAGTGTTGAGGCTGGACACCAGGCGCCCCCCCCGCCCCACCTCCACGGCTTCCCGTCCTCCTACCTGTGTGGGTGCGCAGGTGTGCCTTGAGATGAGAACTCTTCGTGTAGGTTTTGCCGCAGCCTGCATAATCACAAGTGTGAGTGGCCGTCCTTTTCCGGGGCCACGACCGCCTTCCCCTCTTTGGTTTGGGCTCCTCTGGCATGCAGGAACCGGGTGGCATGAGCTCTAGGGATGAAGAAGGTGGGGTCAGCGTCATCCTGTGTGCCCCGGACAGCCGGCACACGCAGGGCTTTCCAGCCCCAGCTAGGAATCCCCGGGACTGACCTTGGTAATGCAGCGGTGGGACCTGCGGCTGCATCTGGTCGGGCAGGAAGGGAGGGTAGTTGGGCCCGGGGTGGGGATGGAAGCCCGGGGGGAGCGGCAGGGCAGGATGACAGTCCCGGCTGCTCAGCAGTTCCTCGGCACCCAGGGTCGGGGTAGTCCTGCTGGGGAGCTGCCGCCCCAAGGGAAAGTCGTGCGCAGGCGGCCGGTGGCCATTGCTGAGAGGAGGTCCAGTGCCCAAGTGGGCCTCTAGGGGCCGACCGACGGTGCACGAGGAGACAGCCTCCTGCTTGATCTTGGGGCACATGCGTGGCGGCCCGCCGCTGTAGGGCGCCACCACCACCGGGTGGCTGCCGTCTGGGCTGCCTTTGCTAACACTGATGACCGACGGGCTGCCGTACTCGCTGCCAGGGGCACTCAGCGACGCCTTCAACACGAACTTGCCCATCAGCCCGCCACCTGGCGGCTGCGGCTGCTGCGGCGGGATGTACACTGGGTCCAATTCGGGCCGCAGGAGCTCGGCCACGAAGCCGCCGGAGGGGCTCACATCGTTGATGTCCGCCAGGTTGAAGGGAGCTGTCGGAGGGGGTGCAGACTCCCGGCCATACAGGAGGCCGCCGCCCGCGCCGCCCGGCGCCGCCACGCCCGGGTCGCCCCCGGCCCGGATTGGATAGCTGAAGCTGCAGGTGGAGGGCGCACTGGCTGGACCGCTGCTCGACGGGGAGGACGAGGAAGAGGCCGATGCCGAGGAGGACACCGTGGCGGCCACGGACTCCTGATGGGACAGCGAGTTGGAGAGGATAAAGTCCAGGTCCAGGAGATCATTGAACTCCTCCGTCTCCCTCCGGGGCAGGAGAGCCGGGTTGCTGCTGCCGCAAGCCGTGCCGACTCCTCCACTCTCCAGGTCGGTGGCCACGGTCGCCGCCGCCAGGTCGTAGGGGCGGCCGGGAAGCACCGGGGGAAGTCGCTTCATGTGGGAGAGCTCCTCCCGCCAGCGCTGTGGGGACAGGACGCGAGAGAGACAGTCAGTGCTGTCCCTAACTGCCACTCGATGTTAGTGGTGGGCCCGCCGCGCCTACCCCGCCTAGACACGGGGACCGGATGGGCAGGAAAGGCCCCGGGGTCTGTGGGTGCCAGTGCTGCAATCATGGCCCACACCCGGGTCTGGGGAAAGGCGGTGCGTGGATATATGGAGGATGTTAGGTTGTGTCTGCCCGACTGCGTGTGAGCGAGCGCCGAGGCTCGCCAGCCTGGGTCCCTCCCCCGCCGGATCCCGGGGACGCTCCCGCCGTCCCCGGAATTGGGACACCGAGGTTCTCTTGGTGCGCCCTCGCCACGGGGACGCCTACGCGCCAAGCTCACTATGGCCCAGCCAGTGTCTGGGGACACAGACACCTCCCGCCCGGTGGCCCGCGCGCCCGCCTTGCCGCTCGCCCGCTCCGGGACGTGTGCGGACCCGGTGTGCGCCCCCGGCGGCTCCACCGCGTCGGGACCACACGCATGTACAGCTAAGCCAAGGGCGCTGAAGCCATCCCGGGTAGCCTGCGGAGGAGCCCGTGCGGGGCCACTCCTGCCCGTCGTCTAGTGGTGCTCGGTGACCCCAGGGCTCCGCCCGTCCCCATCCCACCCACAGAAGCCCACCGGAGGGCCCCGAAGGCCCGGGCCGACACTCACGTTATTCGGGGCACCTGCTGGACGCAGTGTCTTCTCCCTTCCCGCCGGGCCGGACGCGAATGTGGAGAAGGACGGGAGCAGCGCGTCGCTGACAGCCATGTCAGACTCGCCAGGTGGCTGCCTTCGGACCGGGTGGGGAGCAGAGGCAGAAGTCAGGGGCCACTCTCGACCGCCGCTCTGGCGCGTCCCATCCGCCCTCACCCCTCCCTGCGCCCCGCGCCGCACCTACCTCATTAATGTGGGGGCCCAAAAGGTCTTCGGGAGTCCGAAGCAGAAGGGGTACCCAAACCCCAAAGCCAACGAAGACGAAAAAAACTTAGAAACGAAGCCAAAACCCAAAACCCCAAATTGCCCGAGATCCTTCTTCTTTGGATTAAATATAAAAGGGAGATGCCTTTAAAAAAAAAAAAAAGTTCCTTTGTATACGAAAGTTCTTAGAGAAGTTGTAAACTCGTAAAAATAGACAATCAGCAAGGCGAGTTAAGTAGGTCCGGTGGCCAGGCTGTGCTCTCTTCGACTCAGCAGCGTCCCCCACCGCTGTCGCGGTCGCCGCGGCTATCGCCGTGAGCGCTGGGGCTGTGGCCGGGGTGGCGGGCGGGCGGCTCCGCCAGGTGAGACTGGATGCGGAGGCGCGGATCTGCGGACTGGGCGGCGGCGCGAGGCGCGGAGTCCGGGGGGCTGCGCGAGGCGCGCGCGGCCATGGGCGCTGGCCGCGGGCGGCTGGGTGGGTGGGGGGCCGGAGGGGCGGGGAGGGGCACTTGGCGGCTCCCGGTGCCGCCGCCGCCCGCCACCGCCTCTGCTCCCCGCGCGCCCGCAGCCGCGCTCGCTCTCTGAGGCCGGGGAACTGCCGGCGGCCGCCGCGCGCTCCTTACTTATAACTTCTCCGCTCCCGCCCTCCCCCCGCCTCCTACCCGCTGCGCGCTGGGGCCCGCCGCCAGGCCCCGCCCCTCCCTTTCTTCTCCCCTCCCTCCAGCAGCCCCCCCGCACGTTGCCATGGCAGCTAAATAAACAAACTCAGCGCACGTGGGGGCGGGGAGGAGGGAGGGGCGCAGGCGGGGCCCGGCGGGCCGTGACGCCAGCCCGGCAGCTGGCGGGCAGGAGCCGCGCTGACGCCGGCGGCGGTGCCGGCAGCGGGCCGGGCGCGGGGATTTGGGTACGGGGCGCAGGTCCGGTCGCCGGGCGACTGGGACAGTCGGCGTCGCCACGGGTCGCTCCTTGAGTTCGAAGCTCGCGGCCAAGAGGGGTCGGTAGGGGAGAGGAGGACGGTAGCGCAACCCCACCCCCGCTCCGGTGCGCGCTTGCCGCGCAGTCTGCGCACCGGAGAAGAGCGCGATTATCCGCGTGACTCATCCAGCTCGGGTCCGTCATACGCACGCAGGAGCCCTGCTCTGGTCCCCGAGCGCCAGTGCGGGCATTTGGCCTGGCCTCGCATGGTCCTTCTTGGGCTCGTCTGCCCGGGGGTTGGGAGTAGAAGGGAGGTGGGTGCCCTCAACTGCGTGGCGAGGACCTGGAGACTGAGAAAGCGAGAGAGGTGTTCCCCTTCTGAAAAGGGCGGAAAGAGGCCGGAATGGGAAATAGAGCTACGGTTTTGATAGCTGAAGGAGCGAGGAAGGGACTGAAAGAGATTTCGCTATGTGAAGTGGGGAGAGAAGGGAGGGGCGTGAGGTGCGGGGACACCTTTCAACCGGGAATCTCAAAGCATTTTGCAAAGCACGCAACTCTCCACTTTATGGATGAGAAAACTGAGTCATAAAGAGGTGAAGTGGCGAGGTAAAGGTCAAACGGCAACTCGTTCCCTTGGCTCAGGCTCTAGAGCAGTCAAACCTACCGAAAGGGGCTCAGCTGGAAAGTGGCCCCGTGCCAGAAAGTGGAACTATGCGGTGGGACCCGGGTTCTGGAAAAGGGCCCACGGAGCTCGCAGCAGCCGTCCCTGCCCACCAGGAAGAGAAGAGGAAACGGCAATCGTTATTTCAGTCTTATAACTCGGCCTCCCCACCCCCACTCCCCCTTAGTTTGTGATCAGTAATTTTCCAGCCGGGAAATGTTTTCGCCGTCATCTTCTCTGCAAACAGTGCCTTTTTTTTTTTTTTTTTAAACGTGAGTGTGGTGTTCGGTATCGCTTTCTAAACGTAGGCTTGCGAGGTGTTTTGTTTGGATTCAGGCGCGCCTTGGGCTCCGCCCGCCCTCTGCACCAAGCCCCCTTGTCTGTAAAGGCGGCCGGGTGTCAGCCCAGGAGAGAAAAAGGAGATGCCCCAGCCCTGGGCAGTGTGCGGTCACCCTCACTGAGATCCAGTTACTTCGTACTTTAAGTCACCTGTTTATTTGAGTCCTACGCTCCTGGTACCTATTAGATTTCCTTAGAATATTTGTTATCCTTGATTTTCCTACTCCTTGCCAACCACAGAAGCATTCTTGGAATGCATCGCGCCCCGAATGAATCCACTCAGCCCTTTATGCCAAGGCCAGGAATCCCGCTCGGTTCGGAGAGTTGGAAGCCCTTGCGGATCCCCCAGCGGGTCTTTGGCCAATGGCTGCCAGGGCCTGTAACCGGAGGGGAGGGCAGGTTTTCGCAGGGAAACCCCCGACCCTCCTCCCGCGGCCTGGAGAGTTTCAACCCCACCCCATAGGAGCCAGCCAGTTTACTTTAACTCTGAAAATATTGCCTTTTTCAAAAGGAGGAACCAAGAAAGAAATACCTGCAACCTCCTCCCCCGTAGCTTGCATTGTGATGGCAAACATTTCTTGGGATACTGGGGCTTGAAGATACATGGAAAAGTTAATCCACTTTACCATCAAAGCCAAGATTCTTAAACTGCATTGAACTTGGATAAGTCCTTGATTGGCAAACCTCACCCTCTTGATGTGTAAGTCAGGACTTGGCATTTTCTAGTTAGGGAACCAGTGCCGTGAGGAGCTTTCTGCTTTTCTCTTATTTATCTAAGGCAGTAGGCCTTCCCCTTCAACAAAAGTAACCACCACAGTGAGAAAACAATATTACACAGATGAATAGGAAAGCCACTATTATTATGTCATATAATCAAGACAGGATTCTGAAACTCAATTAAAAAAGGCAAACTTTCCTAACAGCCTTCTGGAGGAGGAAAGCCAGTGCCTCTTTGTGGCAGGCAGCTTTCTGGTTATTCCTCTGATGGCATCATAAAGGGAACTCTCTAGATTTGCTCCAGCATTTCTAAAAGAGGTAAGGAACTTCAAGTTCACAAGTCATCTCCTTTCAAGGCAGGTGCCTGGCGTGACATCAGGGTTATGACCATGCCTCTTTTCAGAACAGGTAGGTCCAGAAGAGTTAAATCCCTGGCCTATATAATTTATAAACATGAGGCTGAGTAAATGTTTGATGACTAAATTGCACTCTGAAATAATAATGGAAGACACCCTTGAAAGAAGAATTAAATACTTACTGGTGACTTTATTTCAGCAAACTGATATTACAAGTTTTGTGGTATGGAAGTTAATTATTAATGTCCTTGGAGTTATAAAATAGATTTTTTTTTTTTCCTCCAGCACAAACTGCATTAGTTGGCAGAAGATGTGATGGAAACGACTAGTGCTAAGGGATTAATGTGGAGCCACAGAGGAGTGTGATAGATTGAAGAGGCTACATCAGTGTTTCAAGGGAAGGACCTGGCACCCAGAGCTGGGCACCAGAATCTGGGCATCTGACAGCACCCTAGCTTGTATGTAAATGCCACAGGATTCAGGAAAAGCTGTTTTTTTCAGAAGGTGAAAGTAAGAGATGCTTTGAAGTATCCATCGCTTTGAAATGAAATCCCTACAGATAAATGACTGGGAAAAGGTCTTGCAATTTTCTCAGCGTGGCAGATCTTTTCCCAGCCTCTGAGTGACTCTTGTGTCCTGGTAAACTCCCAGCCTCATTTTCACCTCAGTCTTGTGCAGAGGTTAAGAAAGTGAGCTGTAACAGTAGATTTCCTGGGTTTCTGTTCTGGTTCTGCTGCTTTCTAGCTGGGCAAGTTCCTTGACCTCACTTTCTCTGTTTTTTTCTTCTACAAAATGGATATATTAATAGTATCTACTGCTGAAAATAATAAGGATTATAAACGGGATCATCCAAGTAAGGTGTTTAGTGTAGGACTTAACACCAATACAGGTATGTGTTTCTATCACCAGGATTCTCCAGGGCACCTTCAACTTCATGAGGACAGGAGCTGTTGTTTTTTCATTACCATATTCCCAAGTTCTAGTACAGTGATACCGTAGTACTCTTTGAGTGTTTCTTGAATGAATAAATAATGTACTTTTGTCAGCAGTCCATCAACAGAGAGCCTGTCTTCCCTTTAAGTCTCAACTCTATATTCATTAATCCCCTTCATGGTCAAGAACCTTAATCCACTCAGACTCTTATCATTTTTCCCGCTTTATTTCATCACTCTTCCCCAGCTTCCCAAGCTCTTATTTCCCTCAACTCATGCCTCATTTTCTTTGACCTGGGCATTCAGGCATCTGCACAGAGTTCAGCCCTTTCTATTCCTAAATATCTCAGTCATTTTTTTCCTACTGTCAGGGTGTGCTGCCTTGGTTCAAGCCTTCCTCATCTATCACTTTTATTTTTTTTAATTTTAGAAAAAGGGTTTTTTAATCTACTCTGTTGAAGTATAGTTAATTTGCAATGTATTTTGTTGTACAGCAAAGTGATTCATTTATACATATGTATACATTTTTCTTTTTTTATTTGGCTGCATGAGGTCTTAGTTGCCCATGGGCTCATCTCTCACTTTTAATTGTTTTTGTAAGCCTCCAAACTGCTGTCCTCTTCTTCCACCCCCTCCATAGCCTCCCTGGAGGGACTTGGCAGTCAGTCCAGCAGTTAAAACCTCATGCTTCCATTGCAGGGGCACAGGTTCAATCCCTAGTCAGGGAGCTTAGATCCCACATTCCTTGCCACCAAAAAAAAAAAAAAAAAATCATAGTCTCCCTGGAATTAGATCTAATCCATTTTGTTCAAATCACTTCTGCCCAACTACCCTCCTTGGCCTAAAAGAGCAACACCAAACTCCTTAGCCTAAAGTAGCAAACTCATCCTGGCCCTAGACAAGCTAACAGGATCATCTCCAGAGACTGACTCCACCCTCCCTCAACTTTAACTGGATGTTCTCTCAAGTCTGTGAATACACAATGTGTATTTTCCTCATCTGTTTTTCCTGTCTGAAATGCCTTTTCTCCCCGCAGGCTCTCATCGGGCTCAGACTCCCTAGTCCCTCTTAATTGTCCCTTGGTCTGTGAGTCCTTGTCTGGAGTCATCCTCTTTCCTCTGAGCTCTAATGAAGCCATGTGGCCTCTCTGCCATGCCACTTCCCAGTGGACTGCGATGATCTGGTTACTTGTTTGTGGGTCCTGTTCTGCTGGGGCATCTTTAGGACAAATGCCCAGTGAGGGTTCGCTATAGCATGAAGAGAGCCAGCAAAACTGCCCTGGTGAAAGGACTCATCTGGGAGCCTGCCTTGAGCCCTGCCCTTATCTTTGTCAGTAACTTGTCTCTGGTGGAGAGTTCACTGCCTCAGCCCTCTGCTTTCCAGTCCCTTCTCTTCCTCCACCCGTTTCTCTTCTTTGAAAAATTCTATGAAGGACAGAGAAAATAAAGTCCTTCATAATTATGTCCTCTCAAAGCAGTTGGACAAAAAGCGAGGGAACAGCTCGGCCCAAGGCATTGTAATAAAGCAAACTAGAAAACACAAAAACAAATAACCAAAAGCCAAACCAAAACCAAACAGAGAAAGCGGCCACTCTTCTGGAGCCAAATCCATTGCCTTTCAAAACCCAAACACTGGGTTTTGAAGTTTTTAGAGCAGAAAATGAATCACAGACATTTAAAAATCAATTCTCAGAAATTTAATTAAAATCATTTTCATGAACCTTTAGGTTTGATCACTTAAGCTACATTCTTAGCCCAAAAATGTGAGGCTGGGTTTAAGCTATTTAAAAAGAAATCTGCACTTAATGGGATTATCTTAAAAGACTTGAGCTATTTTGACAGCAATATGTTAAATTCAGCCTTTCAGTGTCTTCAGCTTGTTCTGATATATTAAGAGAATGCAAACAAACAAAAACCCAAAATTTCTTTTTAGGTTATTTTTAAATGCCTAAGTACAGCAAGTAGTATCTTTTAAGAGCAAGGTGCATAGTAGTACTATTTCTCTTAACAAATAATTAGGGTCTAACATTTACCATCTTTTATCAACTATGATTGTTTTTAAGGTCACAAGAAGAATCCTCTGCTACTGTGTGCTTTTGGAAATAAATCTAGCACTTAAAAGTAAACGAATCAGGGACTTCCCTGTTGGTCCAGTGGTTAAGACTCTGTTATCCAAATGCGGAGGGCACGGATTCAATCTCTGGTCGGGGAATTAAGATCCTGCATGCCAAGAAAAAAAAAAAGGTGTAAATGAACCCACAAAGGCAAATCAGCAGAGAAAACCTTTGCTGGAATTTTCTCCTTGACTTGGTTCACCAAATTTTCCCGGCCTGATAAACAATTTCCTCACGTAGAATTGGCGTTGAAAGGAGAAGCAGAACATTATTATACTCTGCATGCTAAGTAGCTTCAGTTGTGTCCACTTATTTGCAACCCCATGGACCATAGCCTGCCAGGCTCCTCTGTCCCTGGGATTCTCCAGGCAAGACTACTGGAGTGGGTTGCCATGCCCTCCTCCAGGGGATCTTCCTGACCCAGGGATCAAACCCAAGTCTCATGTCTCCTGCATGGCCAGTTGGGTTCTTTACCACTAGCGCCACCTGAAAAGCCTATTATACTCTAGAAGATTCTGTCTCCTTAATTTAGAAGCCTTCGTGGGCTGTATGGCAATTGTATCTCAATACAACTTTGAGGGAAAAAGTCTCTATACTTTAGATTCTTAGACTAATACAATATCGCCCTTCTGAGGAAAACAAGATTCCCTGGTTTAAATCCGAATGGAGGGCAATTTTTTTTGAGGGGGAGGGCAATCTCTTGCACTATGGAAAGTGTAGAGATTTTGAGGGTTTGAAAACGAATGCTTCCCACCCTGAGAAATGCAAACAAGAAACAATTCTGTGCTGAATTTTCTTCTCAGTTTGTGGGCTGGACAAGAGGATAAGTTATTTTTGCCAATTTGATATTATGTACTCCTGGCCAAAGAAATTATTAAAAAAATAATAATAACAATACATTTGATTATCCTGCGGCTGACTCTTTCTCACAGACATTGTGTTTGTTAATCAATTTTAATGTCCTGGCTGGTGCGAAGAGTGCTGGGAGGATGGCCAGTGTCAGTATTTTTTTTTTTTAACAAAGGTCAAAATAAATTTCTGGCAGCACTCGTATATCTCTTGGTGTGCTTGATGTGTTTTTCAAAGTCACTAGCTCAAATCTAGACACAGGCTTTTGTTAGATCCAGGGATGATCAGAAGCTTCTTGAAAGAGAAAGCCCTAGAATAGTTACCTAATCTTACAGGAATTCCCAGCATTATAATAGAGATTTAACAAATTAAACTATTCAGAGACTCACTCAGTCTATGCTGTCAGTTACTGATGAATTTTTCAGATTATTGTTGTTATGTGCACTCGCTCAGTCATGTCTTCACTCTTTACGACCCCCATGGACTGCAGCCTTCCAGGCTCCTCTGTCCATGGGATTTCCCAGGCAAGAATACTAGAGTGGGTTGCCATTTCTTACTCCAGAGGATATTCCCAACCCAGGGATCGAACCTGTGTATCCTGCACTGGCAGGTGGGTTCTTTACCACTGCACCACCTGGGAAGCCCTCGGGTTGCTACACCCAACAGAGTTCTCAGAGTCACGTGTTTATGGGAAACACTGAACTGCTGAATTTCGGTGTTCTGTGTTTCATTCAGCAAACTCAGTTTTCTATTAAAATAGAAACTCCTTTGAGTTTCTTTAAAGACATGACAGACTCTTTGGTCTATGTGAATGTGGATTAGAGTGTCATTATCTAAGTTTGATTCTTTGCCCCCTCTTGCTTCAACTCAGTAAAGGAGGGGTCTTGGACAGAATTCCTTGTCTTATGGGAGATGAAAGAATGACTTGTGATGAAAGTGCAAACATGCTGGGGAAGATGGCTGGGACTTCCACCCAAGAATTTGGATTCCTAGACCTTGAGTTACCTCTTATTTAGTTGGATGACTTTGGGTGTGTTATCTAGCTGCCCTCTATTTTCCATGCCTGTGAAATGGGGCTATGAGTGCACCTACCTCACAAAGCTGTTATGAACGCCAAGACATCGGGTGTGAAAGGCACCGCTGGTGTTAGGTTCTCCACTCTAGCAATGGAAACTAACATAGTTATCCGCACTGATAAACTTTCTGAGGTTAGCAGTGCCACTGATGCACTGGAATGCAGGCTTCAAGAGATAAGGACCCTGACCGACTTACTGTTATTCCAGAATGTAATGCAGTTTGCTGGCTTGTAATAGGTGCTCAACACACATTTGTTTAATAAGTGAACTCCATTTTACAGTTTAAGAAACTACAAAGTCTAGTTGGCAAAGTGACTAGCCCAGGCTTGTACAGTTAAGTGAGTGAGGAAGCCAGTGTTCTTGGAGTCCACATGGGGAAAGAGGCCTGGGGTATCACTTCCTATATGGCCTGCCCTTTTGTCATCCTTGTTTCTTTCTGTCCTCAGCTGTGCCAGGCTTCCCTTCATCCAGAGTTTTTTTAGATCAATTTCTCCAGCAAATAAAGTTCTAACCTTTGGTTCGAGTTGGGGGGAAAGTAGTCACACTGTTATATGGGGTAGGGGAGAAATCTTAGGGCTTGATTGATTGGATGGATGGATGGATGAATAGGTGGATGGATGGATGGATAGATGAATGGATTTCCCAGGAACTACTTATATAGGCTTTCAATCAGTAATCCTGTTTCCATCCCCAGATGCTCCCTACTTCTGAGTAACACCTTGGTGTCTCTACTTCCTGAGCCCTCCAAGGGTCCTGCACCTTGAAATCAATCTGCCTGGTTTTCTACTTCCTCTGATCTAAGTTTGTGGCTATATTTTGGTGGCTTCCCAGCTCCCACTGTCTTTGTCCTGATAGGTTTTGTCTTTTAATTCTTTACTGTCACTTAAATGGGGTGTCAGAAGGAGCATCAGAAAACACTTAATACACCATGTTTGATTCTTAAAAAACCTTTTGCTCCTTTTGTTTCATTTTTTAAAGGTTTTTTTTTCTGATTTTAAAAATTAATGCCTGCTTACTCACAAAATCAATCAATAAATGCAGATTCAAGAAAAATGAATTCACATTGTACCTATCCAGATATGACTGTGGTTAACAGTAAGGTATACAAAGTTTCAAGATTTTTATGCATATATAAGAGTAGTAAAATTTATTTTTAAAATACCAGTTACCATTTGCATACAGTTTTGCAAATTTGCTTTTGTTTTCACTTAGCAATTTACCATAGCTGTACATGTTAATACATAGATATACCTCTTATTTTTAAACATATCATAGTAGTTCCTAATATTGGTATTTAATCAATTGCCTTTTGATGGTCATGTAGATTTTCAATTTTTCACTATTCCAGAACTTACTTTTGCAATCTTAGACAAATGTGCTTGTTTCATTAGGCTCGATTTATAGCAATTGCTTTACTAGGTTGATATCATTACTCATTATCAAATAGCTCCCCCAAAAGTTATGTTTCCATCAATTTACATTCCCATCAGCATTTCCATTCCCATTAGCAAGCTGTATTACATCCATCCACCTACTAATCCATCCAGTCAATCAAGCCCTAAGATTCCCCCCCTACCCCATACAACAGTGTGACTACTTTTCCCCAACTTGAACCAAGGGTTAGAACTTTATTTGCTGGAGAAATTGATCTAAAAGAACTCGGATGAAGGGAAGCCTGGCACAGCTGAGGACAGAAAGAAACAAGGATGACAAAAGGGCAGGCTACATGACAAAGTTGCCTGCTGCCCAGCACCGAGTATTGGCATCTTACTCTCTTGCTACTCTTTGATTTATTATTATGCTTTTTTGTTTGTTTTTGTTTTTACAATTTAACTTTTATTTTATATTAGAGTATGCTGCTGCTGCTGCTGCTAAGTCGCTTCAGTCGTGTCTGACTCTGTGCGACCCCATAGACGGCAGCCCACCAGGCTCCCCCGTCCCTGGGATTCTCTAGGCAAGAACACTGGAGTGGGTTGCCATTTCCTTCTCCAATGCATGAAAGTGAAAAGTGAAAGTGAAGTCGCTCAGTCATGTCCAACTCTTAGCGACCCCATGGACTGCAGCCTACCAGGCTCCTCCATCCATGGGATTTTCCAGGCAAGAGTACTGGAGTGGGGTGCCATTGCCTTCTCCATATTAGAGTATAGTTGATTTATAATGTTGTGTTTGTTTCAGGTGTACGGCAAAATAATTCAGTCATGCATATACATGCGTCCATTCTTTTTCAGATTCTTTCCCATATAGGTTATTACAAAATATTGAGTAGAGTTTCCTCTGCTATACAGTAGGTACTTGTCAATTATTTATTTTACCTATAGTAGTGTGTATATATGTTATTCCCAGATTCCTAATTTATCCCTACCCTCATTTCGTGTTTCCCCTTTGGTAATCATAAATTTGTTTTCCAAGACAATGAGTCTGTGTCTGCTTGTAAAATAAGTTCATTTGCTTTTATTTATTTATTTTTAATTGAAGTATAGAGATTTATAATGTTATGTTAGTTTCAGGTATACAACGAAGTGATTCAGTTATATACATATATATATTCTTTTTCAGATCCTTTTCCTTATAGGTTATTACAGAATATTGAGTACAGTTCCCTGCTCCTCCTTTGAAATCCAGGCATCTACATATGTCAGCTTTGAGGCTAGTCAACCTTGTAGGGCAGTTGGTTTGGATTGCTTCCAGCCTTTGAGGGTGTGGAAATCAGACAATGTGAGAATGCAATCAGAGGCTTCCACTTTGCAGTACGGAGTCAGAGGCCTAGGGAGCAGAGGTGATGCTCACGCCACACACTGGCAGAGGTGGGACACAGAACACGTGTCATGACTCCCAGCCAAGTCCCAGCTCCTTGCTTGCATCAAACTACACTGACAGGAACCCCTAAAACTTGCCCTTCTCTGAGCCCCTTTCCCTTCTGCAACCAGCAGTGTGGACCTCAGTAGGGGATGAGAACCAACATTTTCAGTGTGCTTTCTTTTTAAATTTTTAAAAACTTTAATGAATTAATTTTTGGCTGTGCTGGGTCCTTGTTGTGGTACTCAGGCTTCTCGCTGCAGATGGCGTCTCTTGTGGAGCGTGGGCTCTAGGCACGTGGGCTTCAGTAGTTGTGGCACGTGAGCTGAGTAGTTTCAGCTGCAGGCCCTAGAGCATGGATTCAGCGGTTGTAGTGCATGGGCTTAGTTCCTCCGTGGCCTGTGAAATCATCCCAGACCGGGGATCGATCTCTTGTCCCCTGCATTGGCAGGTGGAGTGTTAACCACCAGCCTACCAGGGAAGTTCCTCAGTGCACTTTCTAAGCACTCCCACCTACCCCAGGTACCCTGCCTATGTTGGGCCCTCCGTAATCCTGTGAGGTAGGTATTATTCATTTCACTCTGCAGAGGAAGAAATGAACAAACGGGAGATGAAGTTAATCAAATGAGTAACCTATGCCCAGTCCTAAGAAGATTTAGCACAGGGAACTAGATTACATTTGTCTTAGAGTGAATGAGGAGGCAAAGTGTGTGCTGGGTTTAAAGCGAGGAAGGGTGGTATCAGCAAGACCCATCTGCCCTAAATGGATCATGGAGATGTTTCCTGGGATGACTGAAGACATTCTGACACCTCACCCCAGGGGTGTGTGTGTGTGTGTGTCTGTGTGTCTGTGTGTCACTGCGTGGACTATAGCCTGCCAGGCTTCTGTGTCCATGGGATTTTCCAGGCAAGAAGGAGGGAGTGGGTTGCCACTTCTTCCTCCAGGGGATCTTCCTGACCCAGGGATCGAAACCACGTCTTCTGCATCCCCGTGTAAGAGTAAAACCCAGCAGCACAAGCACCTCTCAAGACGTCATCTAGCTGGTTCAGGGCTTGTGTTGCTAGGGGTTGAACACAAGTGGATCCCAATGCTTGCTGGCCAGGTCCCCTCTGGAATGAAACGACTGAGCTGTCCAGCATGGCCCATGTGTAAATGTCAAGTAAACACCAAATTGAAGTGCAGTCTAACTATTGTGCTGGGACTGTTTGCTTTAGATATACTAGTCGGCAGGAAGGGAGAAGGAGAGGGAGAGGGAAAAATATGTGTCACTTTGCAAGGCAGGTTGTGAATGTCCTGCGTCCTCCCTTGGCCGGCTGGAATGTCACAGAGACCAATGTCAAATAAATAGAGAGCTTGCACTCCATGTTGCAAAAATAAGCATGTCCATTTGCTTGAAAAAAAAAAAAAGTCCTTCAGATGAGGGAACATTTTCCAGTCAATCACACAGCAGCAAAGTCATCCTGTTGAATTTGTGACTCACAGGCTCTCTGTGTCAATAGACAGAGAGTGAGCCCAGCGTTATGACTTCAGTGGAGATGAAGCAGAAGCTGGGATGAGGCAGGGCTGGCTTTAAAGCAGGGCCCTGAGCTCTGACAATAAATAGCGGAGGAAAGTCTGACCACTCACAGGGTGAGTAACTCATTTGTTGGTTCCTTTTCTTTATTACTTGCTTGTCTCCTAGAAAAGAACCAATTACAATTTGCCTTACTTCATCCTTTCCTTGCACCTACAATGATGAAGGACGTCATTGTAAGGACTACTGACGGAGCATCCCGTGGCTTGATGCTCTGCACACTTACACACATCATCTTCTGTCCTTGTAGCAATTCTGTTAGGTATTTAGCATTTTACGTGTTAGTTTATGAATGAGAAAATTGAAGTCCACAGAGGTTAGGCATCTTTGTAAGTTTCTGGCCAAGGATTCTAATGTGGTTCTCACTGGCTTCAATTTCAGATTCTGTGCGATTTTGGGGCATCCTCCCATTTTGCTATCTTGCCATGAGCCAGATGCTAGCCTGGGCACTGGGGCTACACCGATAAGTAAAACATGGTTCCTGCCCTCAAGGAGCTCCAGGACCAGTCAACATATGTTGTCTCGTATTCTAGACTGCTGGGATCTGATGAGGTTGCCTGAAACTGGTAGTTATTTAAGAGAAGATACTACCAAGAGGCTCACTGCTTGTTTACATGGTGGCACTGAGTAGGGATGTCCTGGGATAGAAAAAGCACTGCAGCAAAGACCACAGATGAGCTAATACCTGGCCCCCAACTGGCTGATCTTAAAGCAGATTTTCGCAGCCAGTCACGAGGGTTGGGGCAGGTGCAGGCTTGGTGTTTGGTCTGGGGTAGTCACAGAACAGGATGGGGAGGGACCTGAGCCTGACCACAAAACTGATGGGCTGGCCCTCTAGTCCACAGGCTTCCCTGGTGGCTCAGAGGGTAAAGAATCTGCCTGCAATGCAGGAGACTCACGTTTGAATCCTGGGTTGAGAAGATCCCCTGGAAAAGGGAATGGCAACCCACTCCAGTATTCCTGCCTAGAAAATCCCATGGACAGAAGAGCCTGGCAGTCTACAGTCCATGGGGTTGCAGGGTCAGACACGACTGAGCAGCTTTCACTCACTCACTCACCAGTCCAGGCCCTGCTATGCACGCACGTGGGCTGAGGTCAGTCACTGGCTCTGTCTGCATGTTGGGCTCTTTAGCTGCACGTGAGAGAGTGGCTCTGAAGTATCAGGATTAATTGCGATGGTGGGGTCCGTTCTTGACTTTTTCTGGATGGTCTCAGCCGAGATATTCTCAGATAAGAAGGAAAAAAAGCAGTAAATCTGGTGGCTCGCGAAGCTGAGACATTTCTTCTTCACCCTCCACACAACTCTGCTGAAAACTGTGCTGGTCAAGTAACTTTGATCCTTTTAGAAAATCTGTTGTCAGTTTGGATAAAAGCAATTCTTGGAGTGGCTTTGCCTTCATTTTAATAGAACATCGATTCTTTCTTCTGCTTTTTCCCTGTGGCCCCAGTGTCCTCCCATTTCTGAGACGTTGTCAGCACAGAGACCATATTCCCTAATTGCCTGGGTCCTCTTCAAAGTCCTGTCCTTACAGTTTTTCTTCTTGCTGGCTGGGAAAATTCTTAAAAAGACACGATCAATGCTCTTTTGCTGGAGTATACTTTCGACACATTTATTTTGGCTCATGTTGTTTGTCAAGCCCTCATGGAGCCCTGTGAATGAGAACGCTCCGTTTACCATTTGAATTTCTCCCCGTCTAGGTGGCAAACATTGTGTTTCCTCTGTAACCTGTCTGAAAAACAAACAGTAGGATTTACACTGGTCTTTATGTCACCCATCTGCCTACTCAGTGATCTATACAACAGTGTAGGTGCTAGAAACCTGTGTGTGTGTGTGTGTGTGTGTGTATGTGTGTGTGTGTGTGTGTGTGTGTATGTAGGGAGAAATGCTCATTCATTCATTCATTCAGTTGATGTTTAGGGAGCAGCAGCTATGTGTCTGCCTCAGTGCTGGGCATTGACTGAAAGCCCAATGGAGGACTTCCCTGGCGGTCCAGTGGCTCAGAATCCTCCTTGCAATGCAGGGGATACGGGTTTGATCTGTGGTCAGGGAACTAAGATCTCACATGCCTCTGGGCAACTGAGCCTACGGGCCACAACTGCTGAGCCCACTTATAGTTCATGTACTGCTGTGATAGACCCCACATTATGAAACAAAGGTCCCACATGCAGCAACTAAGACCCAACACAGCCAAATAAATAAGTATTAAAAAAAAAGAAGAAGGCTAATGGTGAACAAAGGTATATGTGATCCTGCCCATAGGAAGGTTATAGTCTATTGTTGGGAAAAGATGTTAATCAAATAACAAGGAAAAATAATAGCAAAGTGCAAACACTGCTATGAAAGAGGAGGCCTGGGACAGGAAAGCTTTTAAAAGGAAACTGGCCTAGCTGGGGTATACAAGGAGTACAGTGGGGAGAGGAAAGTCATGTCCTCCTGTGGACCATGATCCCTGACAATTACAAGCACTTATGCCTTTGAATTTCTGAACCTAGCATAGCTCAGTGATATTTCTAAGTTACTGATTTTTTGAGTTATTTAGTGTTCTGGGCCAGGGTCTCAGGGCACAAACGGTATAGCCTATGTGGAGTCTAAAACACAAAGCAAAACAAGTTGAAAAGACTCACGGATACAGAAAGCCGGAGGGGCGTGTTGGGGAAAATAGGTGAAAGACATTAAGAGGGACAAACGTCCAGTTATATCAATAAATAAGCCACAGGGATTTAATATACAGCATAAGGAATACGGTCAATACTATTGTAATAACTTTGAATGGGGACAGACGGTTACCAGACTTATTGTGATCACTTCATAATGTATGCAAATGTCAAATCACCTGAAACTGACATAATATGGCACATCAATCATGTTGCAATAAAGGAAAAAATAATTTAAAAAACCCAAGACACTGCCTAGGACCACCCCTGAAATCGTAAAACAAAGCGCTGAGTGTTGCAACAGCAAGGGTTGTGCACAAGATTGCAGGGGAGCCCAGAGGAGACAGAGGCTGATTCTGCTTGAGGCTGGCCTGCCAGGGAGCGAAGAGAAGGCACACTGAGGCAGAGAAAGACGTGGAGGTGGGAGACTGCAGGGTCTGTAGATGGACTGGTGTGAAGTCCAATGGAGTCAAAGTGGAGAGGGTAGATGAGACTGGTAACATTTGGAAAGTCATTTTGGGGGCAAAAATTGAGGGGCCCAAATAGCTGCTCAAGAAAACCCACAGGTTAAAGTTGTATTTTCCACACTTCGAATGATGCTGAAGCTGAAACTCCAGTCCTTTGGCCACCTCATGCGAAGAGTTGACTCATTGGAGATGACTCTGATGCTGGGAGGGATTAGGGGCAGGAGAAGAAGGGGACGACAGAGGATGAGATGGCTAGATGGCATCACTGACTCGATGGCCGTGAGTCTGAGTGAACTCCAGGAGTTGGTGATGGACAGGGAGGCCTGGCGTGCTGCAATTCATGGGGTCGCAAAGAGTCAGACACGACTGAGCGACTGAACTGAACTGAACTGAACACTTCCAGTAATTCTACAACTATGTTAAAATTGTTTAGCATAGATATGTTCTGCCAGCCTTGACACGTTCAGTATTTTTCTGTACATCCACTTATTTAGAAAATATTGTAAAACTTTAAAATGCACTCCATAATAATTTGTATAATATCACAGTCTGGCTGTACTAGCTCAATGTTCTATAACACAATATACAATAACACATGATAAAAGAATAAATGCTTCTCTCATGCCATATAAAATCATCTTGAATCCCATCAGTGGTACTTGTATTCCATTTTGATGAAAACCATTGTACCACAACTCTACGGCAATTTCTTTCTTTCTTTCTGTTTTTCTTAGTATTATAAAAATAATTATTTTATTGAAGTTTAGTTGATTTATAATGTTGTGTTAGTTTCTGCTATACAACAAAGTGATTCAGTTATAAATATACATACATTCTTTTCCATGTTCTTTCCTTATGGTTTGTCACAGGATATTGAATATAGTTCCCTGTGCTATACAGTAAGCCCTTGACATTTATCAGAGCAATTTAGATGTTAAAAACCAAAAGATTATTTATTTCTTCTGTCACTTCTGTCTCTCATTTAATGGCTGAGCAGAATCTCTTCTGTCTAAATTGTTGATTTCTATGATTAGCAAGTAAAGGCCACTGCCTCCTTTGGAAGAAGCCCATAGGCTTGGCTTCTCTTTTGTATCTCATTTTTTCCTATTTCTGTGTTTCTGAAGTGGTGTTGGAGAAGATTCTTGAGAGTCCCTTGAACTATAAGGAGATCCAACCAGTCCATCCTAAAGGAGATCAGTCCTGAGTGTTCATTGGAAGGACTGATGTTGAAGCTGAAACTCCAATACTTTGGCCACCTGATGTGAAGAATTGACTCATCTGAAAAGACCCTGATGCTGGGAAAGATTGAAGGCAGGAGGAAAAGGGGACAACAGAGGATGAGATGGTTGGATGACATCACTGACTCAATGGACATGAGTTTGAGTAAACTCTAGCAGTTGGTGATGGACAGGGAGGCCTGGAGTGCTGCAGTCCATGGGGTCGCAAGGAGTCAGACACGACTGAGCAACTGAACTGAACTGAACTGAAGTGCATGCATTATCCAGCTAATGACAACTGCCCACATAATCTCCTCTTGTGTTCCGCAGCAATGCAAATTCTGGTGGTCAGTTTCTTGTTTAAAACATACAATGTTGTTTTTCTTCCCCAGGAGTGCCTGTACATAAAAGGAAGGGAATTAGCAATATTAAGCAGCTCATCTCCCAATCAGTCCTCAAAACAATCCTGAAACAGAAGTAGTTGAAGCCTCATTTTACAAATGAGAAAACAGGCTCAGATGGATCCAAGTAACTGTCTGTCTCAAGGCTTTGTGGTCAGCCAGAGCTGGGCTTCGAAACCAGGAGAATCTAGAGATACAGAGTCCAGGGCTTTCTCTTTGGCTTCAGAAATTCACTTGGGAGAACTTTGTTCCTTGTCAGATATTTGGTGGATGCCAGTTACATACAGAGTGCTCTGATGTGAAGGAGAAGTCAGAGGAGATGAATGACATGGGCTGTGTTCTGGGGGAGTCAGAATTATAAATGATTAGGTTTGTAACAATTAATTTTAAGTTAAAAATTGATTTTTTATTAACTACTATCAATAACCTCAGATATGCAGATGACACCACCCTTATGGCAGAAAGTGAAGAGGAACTAAAAAGCCTCTTGATGAAAGTGAAAGAGAAGAGTGAAAAAGTTGACTTAAAGCTCAACATTCAGAAAACAAAGATCATGGCATCTGGTCCCATCACTTCATGGGAAATAGATGGGGAAACAGTGGAAACAGTGGTTGACTTTATTTTGGGGGACTCCAAAATCACTGTAGATGGTGACTGCAGCAATGAAATTAAAAGACGCTTACTCCTTGGAAGGAAAGTTATGACCAACCTAGATAGCATATTGAAAAGCAGAGACATTACTTTGCCAACAAAGGTCCATCTAGTCAAGGCTATGGTTTTTCCAGTGGTCATGCATGAATGTGAGAGTTGGACTGTAAAGAAAGCTAAGCGCTGAAGAATTGATGCTTTTGAACTGTGGTGTTGGAGAAGACTCTTGAGAGTCCCTTGGACTGCAAGGAGATCCAACCAGTCCATTCTGAAGGAGATCAGTCCTGGGTGTTCTTTGGAAGGAGTGATGCTAAAGCTGAAACTCCAAAACTTTGGCCACTTCATGTGAAGAGTTGACTCATTGGAAAGGACCCTGATGCTGGGAGGGATTGGGGGCAGAAGGAGAAGGGGATGACAGAGGATGAGACGGCTGGATGGCATCACCGACTCAATGGACATGAGTTTGAGTGAACTCCGGGAGTTGGTGATGGACAGGGAGGGCTGGCGTGCAAAGAGTCAGACACGACTGGGCGACTGAACTGACTGACTGACTGCACCTCGTAAAAAGGGCCCAACCTAAAACTAAAAGCTAAACCTTCTCTAAGCATTAGAGCTATTTTCTAGATGAAACCATCACAAATAGCTCTTTACTATTTTCACTTGGCCACTCTACGGAGACTTTGAAGTGATGGATGGTGGATGATAGATTTTCTTTTCCTTTATACGTTAATAATGTAGAAATTGAAAACGAAGTCCACAAAGAAAAAAAAAGGAAGTTGGCATGAGATACAGTTGCTATGAACAAACATCGGAGCTGCTTCTTAGCTTCCTGGCAGCCAGGAGAAAAAGGGAACACAGCTCTCATTATCATAGAGGAAGAAGCCCATTGTTATTTCTGGTCCTTAAGCCTCAAGTTCACTTCTCACCTGGAAGCCCACCTAAGGACATTGATAGACACAATAATTAATGTTTTTGGCAACAGCTTTCCCACAAATGCCAGTCCTTGTCTGCCTTTTCTCGTGAAGGCCTTTAATTAAGGTTGAGAGCTTGACGTCCAGGACAACATCAGTGAGGGCTTGATTCACGTGGTTCAACAACCACTGTAACATGAAGCAGCACAGAATAGAGGGTCGTTAGGGCTCCAGGTGAAGTCCTGCAGGAGTTCAGGGGACCGTGGGAGCATCTACAAGTTGGACGGTGGAGAAAACCTTCATGAAGGAGATGTCTTTGCATGGGACTTGGGGAGCAGGAGTCGATGAGCAGAGGAGAGGGTGAAAGGGAGCACGTGCAACTGGCACAAAGAAGTGAAAATGCTTGGCCTGTTTGGAGAATGTCAAGCTGTCAGGGTGGACTGACAGAGATCCTGAGAAGGCTTCCGTGAAAGAGGTTGTATTTGCCACTTGGACATTTTCTAGTTCTTCTGAGACAATTTTTGTTGTTGAGTTAGGCAAAAACGAATGAGAATCAGATGGCCACATTTCTCTCGAATCCACACGGGCTTAAAAAACGAAGGGGAAAAAGAACTTGACAGAATGTGTCTTGGCTTCTGCCAAACCTAAAGTATTTGAAACATCACTCAAGACAGATCTCGAACCCAAACACATGCCTGGATTCGCCCACTTCTAATGGCAGCTGCGGCCGTTTCATAAAATGAATTGTCTTCGAGAGAATGGGGTCTGATGGAGGAGCGTCATTAAAGAGAATGACTGATGCGGGGGGTGGGGGGGGTGGTGGTTGACCAATTGGCCCTTGAGAATGTACACATTTCCTGCCCTTGTGAAGAGAGAGGGGCCAGGGCAGTGTCGCCAACCAAGCTGTTGATCTGGCTCCCTGTGGGATGACTAAACGTGTATTATTCGACTTTATTGTGTTGCGTGTAGAAAGAATTCAGCATCTCTTGTTTCTCTCCCTCTCTGTCCCAGTTTTATATTTCAGGGGGTAAAAATGAAAAGAAATATGTTTTGCATCAGTCTCTGTTCACACGAGTGGAGACCAAATGAGGAATGGTGGAAGCAGACAAATGAGATCACTAAACATACTGTTTATTATGATTTTAAATTCCTGGCTTGAGGATCACGGACATTTGCAAAGTGGAAGGAATCAGGAAGAGGGGTGAACTGACTTGCGCATCGTCCACAGTTGGTCAGTTGTAAAGTTCAAGCTCCAGCCTGGGCCTCTGATTCCTGGTCTTTCATAGCCAACACATTTTTGCCAGGCTCTGAACTGAGAATAAAAGTGAATTCTCTTGTATATTCTTTCCTTCCTCATTCCTGTTTCTTTTCCTTCTCTCTTTCTTCCCTTCCTCCCTCTCCCCTCCCTCCATCCTTGTCTTCTTTCCTTTCTTTCTTTCTTCAAAAGAGACATTAAAAAAATTATTTTATGCATCTATAGTTGACTTACAATGTCATGTTAATTTCTGCTGTACAGCAAAGTGATTCAGTTATACCTATGTATACATTCTTTTTTCGTACTTTTTTCCATCGTGCTCCATCGCAGGATACTAAATATAGTTCCCTGTGATATACATTAGGACCTTTTCATCCATCCTATACATAATACACTTCACATCTGCTAATCCCCAAGCCCCAGTCCTTCTCCCCTCACTCGTCTTTCCTTGGCAACCACAAGTCAAAATAGACTTTTTTTTTTAAAAAAGTTTTTATTTTGTGTTGGACTGTATGTTAATCCGCATTATGGTATGTTAACAATCGGTTATGTTAATCAGCATTAACAATGCCGTGTTAGTTTCAGGTGTACAGCAAAGTGATTCAGTTACCCATATACATGTATCTATTCTCTTTCAAATTCTTTTCCCATTTAGGTCATTATAGAATATTGAACAGAGTTTCCTGTGCTCTATAGTAGGTCCTTGTTGGTTATCTATTTTAAATCTAGCAGTGTGTACATGTCAGTCCCAAACTCTCAATCTATTCTTCTCTCCCTCCATCCCCCCTGGTAACCATAAATTCATTCTCTAAGGCTGTGAGTCTGTTTCAAAACAGACTTTTTTCTTGTTTCTTTTAAGAGCTCAAGGATGGTAACAGCATCCAAACAGAGTTAAGGTATGTTCAACGTCAGTCTGGAGATACAGCCTCGGAACTGTACTGATAGAATTTAGGAAGAAAAAAAAAAGTATCAGTGGAAATGAACTGCAATAGGGACGGAAATAGGAGACTAGTGGAGGAGGCCTTGAGACATTGGAAGAGCCTGAAAGCCCAGGAGAGAATTTGCTGGCTGGACCTTGAGTAAGCGGGAAAAGGCAGGAGAATCCTAGTGGGTATGGATGGATGGATGAGGGGTTGGGATCCGGGACACTGAGGCTTAGTGAGGCCAGAGCTTAATTTGGGGAGGGGATGGTGGTGGTGGTGGCAACAAGTGAGGGAGGGGAAGTGGGCAGGGGTCAGATGCCGGAGGGTCTTGCATTCCATATGAAGTAGGGTGTTTGGGCTTAATGGTGTTTGCATGCCCATTAACTGCAGAGTTCTTCCCTCTGGAATGAAAATTCTTAGAGAGGAGACTGGCTTCTATTTTCATATATGTCTTTGTGTGTGTGCACTTGAGTATTTTTAAGCTCTTTAATACAATCCAAATGACAAGCTTGTTGAGATGGATACTTTTTTTTAGCTTTAAAAAATTATTTATTTTTAACTGGAGGACAATTGCTTTACAGTATTGTGTGTGTTTCTGCCATGTATCTGCATGAATTAGAGATATGACGCCTCTCTCTTGAACTTCCCTCCCACCCCATCCTCCTGTCTAAGTGTATACTTCTGATTCATGTACTGTTCTGTATGTAGGCTACATCTCAATAATCAAGGGGGAAAAAAAAGACATGCTGGGCAGAGTCCTTGGCCAGCTTTTTAAAAATACAAAATGTCAGCTCGAGGATGATGGTGAAGTGACTGGAATCCATAGACTTCTGTTTCTTGTCCTGAGGCTCGGAGAGTGTGAGTCAAAGCAAACCTTGTGAAAACCTGTGGGAAAACCTGTGGGAAAGCCTGCTCACCAAAGCCCTCCTCTTGCACCTTCTGGATTCCTCCCCCTTAACTCTCTCTCATGTCTTCCCCTCAGACCCACTTGTTTCTCGGTTCTGGTCTTGGGGACACTATCACCTTTGGGTCTTCAGTGCAGGAACCTGGGAATTCCCTTGGCTACTCCTTCTCTGTGAACCCTGTCTTACTTTATGTACCCTCCAAGTGTTTCTTTTCTTCTTCTTTTTTTTAAAATTGAAGTATAGTTAACTTATACTATTATGTTTCAATGTTTATTATATAACATACAACATTATAATAGCATATTAGGTGTGGGTGGTGGTGATGGTTTAGTCCTAAGTTGTAACCTATTCTTTTGCAACTGTAGCCCCCCAGGCTCCTCTGTCCATGGGATTCCCCAGGCAAGAATACTGGAGTGGGTTGCCATTTCCTCCTCCAGGGGATATTCCCCACCCAGGGATGGAACCCACATCTCCTGCATTGCTGGTGGATTCTTTACAGCTGAGCCACCAGGAATAACCCATATTAGGTGTGCAACATAATAATTGGATAGTTTGATAGATCACACTCCATACCAAGTTATCATAAAGGATTGACTATATTTTGGTCACATGTCACTTTCTTTTCAACCCTAGGTTTGCTGATCAAGTTTTGGCCCCATTTCTTTCTCTCACTCTTCAACTTAAAGAAAAAAATAAACCAAACTTAATATTTTCAGTTTATCCTCCCAATTTTTATTTTGCCACTTCATTTACCTGGATTGTTGCAGTGGCTCCCTTCTGGCCTCCCTGCCTCCAGCCTTAGCCCTTGGAGGCCAGGCCCCACACTGCTGTGCAGTGATTATTTCAGTGTGAAAGTGACCTGCTGCCACTCATCCCTGACACTCCCACATAGCAGTGTTCACCCCTCCCAAGACTGGCCATTATTTACGCTTCCAAGAGCCCTATCTCTTACTGCTTCTGGCCTCAAACTTTATACTGATCACAATGACAGATTGTTGCTCCCAGAACAAGATAAGGTGCTTTTTATTTGCTTGCTTGCTTGATTTGCTCTTTTTTGCATTTGCCTCTGTGTCTTTGCTTATACTGTTCGCGCCACAAGAGATGCCCTTCCCACCCATCGCTTATTGCCTCAAGAAGGACTTTCCAAAGAAGGGTTCTTTCTGAATCAGCTTTTCATCCTCAGCATCTGACATGAAAACTCCACACTATGAACATTCAATAAATATTTACCAGATGAGAGAACTGGAGTCTCGATTCACAAGCACAGGGCATGGTGCCCAATCACTCATTCATGCATTCACTCACTCATTCATTCATCTGCTGATTTCATTTCATCTTCGCAGAAAGTTCACCGATAGGGTGCTCTTCATATGACACACACAGAGACAGTCCAGTTGCTTGTTGCAATATTTTATCAATATTGTAAATAAATAGCAGTTGTCCTTAGTGTCCCCCACCACACTGTCCCCTGGTCCTTCCTGTGATCCAGCAACTAAAGGATTGACTCCAGGTGCCGTGGGGGCCCCCTGGAACCCTCTGCAGTCCTCCGGCCACATGGGTTATTAAATGCCTGGTGAACTCTGCCCAGAGGGGAGGCTTCACAGGCCCCATTTTACACTAGAAACCCAGTCCCCCAGCAGGCATGGGATGGTTCTGTCTATGCCTCTGGGTCTCTTCCCAGGACACAGTCAAACCTCCTCCTCCTGGCTCTCCTATTCTCTGTGACGTCAAGCATGTGGACTGACTGCACCCACCTGAGTTTTGACAATCTCCTCTGTGCACAGAGTGAGACTCGGGGCAGCCAAATGTCAGAGGCTTGAGAACAGCCTTCCAAGTTTGTCTAAGCTTAAAATATGATGCCAAGCAATAGGGGTCTTTCTGTTCTTCCCTCATGTAATTTCTGTATGTGCCTGTGCATTGCACATTCAAAGTCAGCAGGTAAAATTCAGTTCAACTTGTTCAAACGCAATGACATTCACATGGAGACACAGTGGGGCATTTCTGGCCAGAACATGTTATTACTTTCTTTAGGTTATAACTTTCTGTTGCCTTGTCTCTCACTATCCAAAAATAAAAATCTTTTCCAGCTTGTATATCACTGAGAGTGGGGCAGCAGGAGATAGAAAGAGCCTAAGATTTATTGTTGTTTCTGGACAGGGGGTCCAAACTTTATACATAGATAAAAATGTATTTCTATCAGCTAAGATTTTGTGCTCCAAAGTTCATAGTCTCAGCCTGACCCTGTTGAACTTCTGGGGGTTTGAAGGCCTTCACGTCCACCTCCTCTCTGCCCAGCAACACTCCATTCCTGGTCCAATCATCCACAGGGAAACCAGGAACTATTCAGAGGTTCCCCTGCCTCCAACTCCTCCTCAAATGAGCTCTGGTACACTCTGGTGCCAGCCTGTCCTTCCAGAAGCCCTGGACACTTGAGAGGTCCAGGGCTGTATAGAAATGACCACTGTTGCTGTAGATTGGCCTGAATCATGTCACAAAGCTATAGCAAACCTATACACATTGATTGAACATCAGCTGGGTGCCAGACACTAGTCTAGGAGAAAGGGATAATCTGTATTTCGAGTGTTTTGCTGTCGTTCAGTCCCTAAGTCATGTCCGACTCTTTGCGACCCCATAGACTGCAGCAGGCCAGGCCTTCCTGTCCTTTATTACCTGCTGGAGTTTGCTCAGACTCAAGTCCACTGAGTCTGTGATGCCAACCAACCATCTCATCCTGTGTCGCCCCCTTCTCCTGCCCTCAGTCTTTCCCAGCATCAGGGTCTTTTCCAGTGAGTTTGCTCTTTGCTTCTCATGGCCAAAGTCTTGGAGCTTCAGCTTCAGCATCAGTTCTCCAATGAATATTCAGGGTTGCTTCCCTTTAGGATTGACGAGTTTGATACCCTTGCTGCCCAAGGGACTCTCAAGAGACTTTTCCAGCACCACAGGTTGAAGGCATCAGTTCTTCAGTGCTCAGCCTTCTTTATGGTCCAACTCTCACATCTGTAGCATGTGTTTTTTTCTTTCATTTTTTTACATCTTTAAAACTGGGGTAGGTGTTACAATCAATGGCTCTTACAGTTGCTATTGGACACATATTAGTCACAATGCAAGTGGTAATACCTTAACCAATCGATTTCATGACAAATACATGTGATATGCACAGAAGTGATAAATGATATCTACACTAATTCTAAGTAAGTTCAGAAGAATTCTTTCATGATGCATAAAATACAAATCCCAAAAAGCCAAGGTGTCAAGACGTAAGTGGTGCATAGTTTTCTTTCTTAATGGTACACAAAATAATGGTGAATCTAAACATTTGTTGGCAGGCAAAACTTAATGAAACATGGTGTAAGAGAAGATGATCCCTCTTTGTCAACAGGGAGCTCGAGCTTTAGTTTAGATTAAAAAAATAATGCCAACACTCCAGGTAGTTAAACCAGTGCAGCAGTAAGTGCTGTGATAGAGTAAAGCATTGGGTGCTGTAAGCAGACGGAAGAATCAACCAGGCAGGAAGAACAAAAAGAGCCTGGGGGCCTGCGTGCTAATTCTCTTCAGTTGTGTCTGACTCTGTGATCCTATGGACTGTAGCCCACGAGGCTTCCCTGTCCATGGGATTTTTCCAGGCAAGAGTACTGGAATGGGTTGCTACTTTCTATTCCAGGGGATCCTCCCGACCCAGAGATTGAACCCACGTCTCTTACATCTCCTGCTTTGGCAGGGGGGTTCTTTAGCACAAGCATCACCTGAGAAGCCCCAGAAAGAGCCTGGGAAGGCTTTAAAGGAGAGGTGGCATTGCAGCTAGAACTTGAAGGACCTCTGGCTGCTCATCAGGCAGAGAAGAGGAAGGGCATTCTAACCAGGGGAAGATGTGCAGGGAGTCTGAAGCATCCTACTCTTCTGCAATGCACCGACAGGCATGAGGATGAAAGCTGGGAGGCTGGAGAGACCCTGCTGAGAGTGCCCCAACAAAAGAGGGGTGAGTGTCAGGGAAGGGAGGGTGAGAGGGGAAGCCAGGAGACTTGCTGGCTCTCAGAGGTTTTTATCTCGTTCAGTTCCTACAGCCACCCTTGGAGGTTGAAAGTATCATGCCCATTCTACAACTGAGTAAACTGAGGCTCAGTGGTTTGGGTCAAAAGTTGAGTGGTGAGATCAGGACAGCGCCAAGAGAAGGGCAGCTGACTGGCTGTCGAGCAGCCTCACCAAGTGGCACGGTCGTGGAGAGGACACTGTGACCGTGGGACCTAGTTCAGGAGCCTGGTCGGGTTAGAGACTGGATTAGTCCACCCACCAGGGTGGCTTCAACTCTGGGGGCTGGAGTCACGTTATACAAGCTCTGAGATATGCTTGTGTTTTATATCATAAAACCCACTCCAGTATTCTTACCTGGGAATCCCCATGGACAGAGGAGTCTGGTGGGCTATAGTCCATGTGGTTGCAAGGAGTTGGACATGACTGCATGACAAAACAGCAGCAGCTGCAGCATTGTATCATATTGGTTTACACCATACCGTACCGTACTGTACCATACTATACCATACCATCCGTACCACACCATATTGTATGTCGATTTACAATGAAAAGTAGAGGTGTCACAGTGAGGACAACACCCTGGCTGCCAGCAGTCTCTCGCCTAGAGGACCTGTCTGTGGGAAGCCAGGGTATGACCAGAAAGTTACCTTGTGGGCAAGGAATTCAAGCAGGCTCATGACAGCCCCATGCATCCATCCTGCCATTGTAGGACTTCCCTGGTAGCTCAGACGGTAAAGCGTCTGCCTGCAATGCGGGAGACCTGGGTTCAATCCCTGGGTCGGGAAGATCTTCTGGAGAAGGCAATGGCAACCCGCTCCAGTAGTCTTGCCTGGAAAATCCCATGGACAGAGGAGCCTCCTAGGCTACAGTCCATGGGGTTGCAAAGAGTCGGACACAACTGAGCGACTTCACTCACTTGCTCACTTACAGATTCAAGAACTATAATAATAATTTGAAAAAGCATCCTGCTTTTGTGAGAGGAAGGCTAAAAATGCATTGGTGAGGCCCCCCTCCCCACTGAACAGTGCTGGAATCAACCGTTATGTCTCAATAAGTCTTTGCCATCCTCTACCAGGCCTGAGACAACCTAGCTCCTTGTTTCCTTCTTGACCTCGTCTCCTGCTCCCACCTGCAAAAATCTCCCTTCCAACCCTGGCTTTCTAGGAGCTCCTCCAAAACTCCTGGCATCCTCCCTGCTCAGGTCTTCTGCACCTGCACTATCCTGTCTCCAGAATGCTCTTCCAGGCACCCAAATACCAGTTTCTCAATTTAAGTCATTGCTCAGGTACTGACTTCTCAGCAAAACTGGCCTTTAAAATACTGCCATCTTTCCTTCCTTCACCTGGAAATCTCTATTCCCCTTGCTGAGCTCATGGCCTTGTCACCGTCTGACATATCTTTTCTTTGTCTTGGTTATCTTTCTTATGGTCTCCCTAGAATGTCACAGCTGTCACCTATACAAGAGCAGGACTCCAGGCTGCTTCCTTCACTCTGTCTGTGTTCTCATATCTATACCCATACCTCTCAGCATTTGGCACCTGATAAGGGCTTAGAAGTTATTTGTTGAATGAATGAATGACTCTACTTTTCCTGCACCTGCAGGCTGACACTTGCTTGGTGGCTCAGATGGTAAAGAATCTGCCTGCAATGCAGGAGACCAGGGTTTGATTCCTGAGTTGGAAAGATCCCCTGGAGAAGGGAATGGCAGCCCACTCCAGAATTCTTGCCCGGGACAGAAGAGCCTGATGGGCTAGAGACCTTGGGGTCCCAAAGAGTCAGAGCTGACTGGGTGATTAACACTTTGACTTTGAGGCTGACATTCCTTCCTTTCCCGCCTCCAGCCTCTTCTGAGGGGCGGTTTCCTTCCTTTATCCTAAATCCGGTTCAGCTTTGCTCTGGAAGAGCCATCCTGTCTCTGTTCAGCTTTGCATATCTTTGCCCCAGTGCTTTAGGACATCTCACTGTCAGCTGTAACTCCAGTCCTGGGACTGGCCCGAGTGAGTGGATAGCTGCCCTCTGGCACCCACACAGCCCTTCCCACCTAGGGCTCTGGAAGTGGGTATTGAGAGGTCAGGATGGCTATGAGTTCTTCAAAGAAGGTGGGGGAGATGGGGTAGAAAGAGGAGAGCTGAATAATACGGAGCTGGGCTGGGTGAGACATTCAGGAGCAGCAGGGGGGGATCATTTGGGGAGTGCCGAGTCCATTTCTGTGAAGGCCAAGCCCACTTAGCAGAATGAATTCCCATAGAGCCCTGAAGCCGGTGTGGTTTGTGATGGCAGGACTGCTTGGGCCCCGTGGCCCAACTTGAAGGGACTTCTCCAGGAAGGGTTAAGGGACCCACTGAGATGGCTACCCCCAGGCTGCAGGCCACCCCATATAGAAGGGACTCACTGCCTCCAGAGAACCTTCTATACTCTGAGCAGCAGAAGGGCCAGTCCGAGACATCTGAGGCTGCCTGCGTCATCGAGATCTCTTAACACATAGCTTATCTCTGTGTGTCTCAACCAGACAAGGAGATCTCTGGGACAGGAAACTGCCATTTGTCCTCTGCCCCCTTTTTTTGTAGACTTTTTTTTCAGAGCAATTTTGTTGTTATTTTCTAGACGCTAAGTTATGTCCAACTCTTTGCAACCGCATGGACTGTAGCCCACAATTCCTCTGTCCATGGAATATCCCAGGCAAGAATACTGGAGTGAGTTGCCATTTCCTCTTCCGGGGATCTTCAAGACCCAGGGATCGAACCTGCATTTCCCACATTGGCAGGCAGATTCTTTACTGCTGAGCCACCAGGGAAGCCACAGCAAACTTGAGGGTAAGGTACAGAGATTTCCCGTATACTTCCTATATGCATAGCCTGCTTCATTATCAACATCTAGGGGTACATATGTTACAATGGATGAACCAATATTCACCCATCATAATTGCCCAAAGTCCATAGCTGGCATTAGAGTTTACCCTTGGAATTGCATGTTCTGTGAGTTTGAATATATGTAGAATGACATACATAATGACATGTATCCATCATTATGATATCATACAGAGTGTTTTCACTGCCCTGAAAATCCTCTGTGCTCCACCTGTTCATCCCTCCACCCTTCCCCAACCCCTGGTAACCACTGATTCCCTTTCTGTATCTCCACGGTTTTGCCTTTTCCAGAATGTCATATAGTTGGAGTCATACAGTATGTAAATTTCAGATTGGCTTCTTTCTCATAGTAATATGCAGCTAGGTTTTCTCCATGCTTTTTCATGGCTTGATAGCTTATTAATTTTCAGCACTGAATATTAATTTTAATAATAGTCATAATAATTTTCAGCACTCCATTATTTGGATGTACCACAGTTTTTTAATCCATTGTTAATCTGCTCATGTATTTTTAAAATTGTAGTAAAATATGTATATAATGGACTTCCCTGGTGGCTCAGATAGTAACCCTATGGCTCAGAGATAAAGCCTCTGCCTGCAACGTGGGAGACCCAGGTTTGATCCCTGGATCAGGAGGATTCCATGCAGAAGGAAATGGCAACCCACTTCAGTACTCTTACCTGGAAAATTCCGTGGGCTACAATCCATGGTGTCGCAAAGAGTTGGACACGACTGAGCGACTTCATTTTCACTTTTCCCTGGTGGCTCAGATGGTAAAGGACTTGCCTGCGATTCAGGAGACCTGGGTTTGATCCCTGGGTTGGGAAGATCCCCTGGAGGAAGCCATGGCAACCCACTCGAGTATTCTGCCTGGAGAATCCCCATGGACAGAGGAGACTGGCGGGCTACAGTCCATGGGATTGCAGAGTCGGACATGACTGAGAGACTAAGCACAGCACAGCATATATAAAACATAAAACTTCCACTTTAGCCACTTTTTAAAGGATGTTGTGAGTGTTTATTTATTGATGTCAAACTATGTTAACCATGCCTAAGTGAGCAGTTCAAGAGCATTAAGCGCATCCACCTTGTTGTGAAACCATCACCTTCCATCTCCAGGTCTTTCTCATCTTCTCAGACTGAAACTTTGTACCCATTAAACACTAACTCCCCATCCTCCCCTCTTCTCAGCCCTTGGTAACTTCTTTCTACCTCTATGAATTTGACTACTCTAGGTGCCACATGTAAGTGAAATCGTATAATATCTGTCCTCTCGCATTAGGGTTATTTCACGGAGCCTGCTGTCTTCATACAGGTTCATCTGTATTACAGCATGTGTCAGAATTTCATTCTTTTTTTTTTAAGGCTAACAGTCCATTGTATGTATATAGCATGTTTCGTTTATCCGTCATCTGTCTATGGACACTGCTGTTGCTTTCCCATTTGACTCTGAGTTAGCTCATGTCAAGAATATTGGATAGGTGTTCATGAGCAGTTCATGATGAATGGAACTCTAATGGTAACTTGAGAAGGTCTGGGGTGGAAGGGAGTTGAAGAAAGCCACTCCTGCCTTGAAGAAGTAGGTGCTGTCCAAGGAAGGCTGCTGTCACTTTGGAGCAGGAGATGCTGATGGGGGAATGTACAAAGGTACTGAGACCTTCGGTACCTCCCATGTCAGTGTCTGTGGTCTCCTGTTTCTAATGATTAGCAGTCACATTGTCAACATTCCAAGGGCCTGTGGATCTGTTTTAAGGGACAACAAGAAACTGAGGAATGAGGTGAGTTTATCCAATTTTTAGCCTGCTCCGAGAAGATGAGGAGCTTCAAGGTCAAGGGCAAGAAGTTAGCATTGACTGAGCACTTTTGGGAGCCAGGCATTGTGCACGCCCTCATCAGTGTGTTTTCATAGATTCCTCCCAAGAAGCCTGGAAGTCAGGCTATCCCCCTGCTAGATGCTCCCGGAAATCCAGCCAGGGTCAGAGCTGGTCACACAGCTCTCAGTGCTGGACTTGGGCTGTTGCTGTCTTCTGTGCTCTTATCTCCAAACCTTGCTGTCTCCAGGGGGTCTGAGCCACAGCCATGGTTGGCATTGGGAAAACCCCTGGAGCTGGTATAAAATCAGTCAGGATGGGTTCTTGGACATTGTGGCCCTAGAGTGAGCCAGATGGCTTCTGTGGCCTTCGACCAGAGTCTCTGAGCTCAGTCTTGGTCGCTTCTGGAAGGTCCAGAGAGGCCAGTGGGTCTGGATTCCTGATTCTCATTAACTGAGTACGCCTTGCCTATCTCAGGAAGTGCCTAGATGGTAGGAAAACCCAAGGGTCAATTAGAAGTTGACTTGTCCTAGAAAAAGAACCTATATCCTACTCCTTCATCTTGTGTCCACTTCCCAGTGCTCCTCCCTGGGTCCTCCCTTCAGGCATCAAGAAATGAGAAGTCACTCCGGCTAGTATTCTCATCCTGGACCCTCGAAATTCCTAGTCATATGTCCATGGACAAGCTATTTATCCTTTATGTGTCTTAATTTCCCTTTCTCTAAAATGGGGATAATTATGGTACCCACCTTACAGTGTCCTGTGGGATTTAAAGGAATTAATAAGTATAAAGTGTTTATCATGGAGTCTGCATGCTGTGGCTAAATAAATGTTAGCTTTCATTACTAGCAGTCCCTTCTCCATCTGGAGTGCCCTTCCTGTCATTTCTACTGCAGACCCAGCTCTTATGCAAACTCCTCCAAGAAGTCTTTCCTGATTCTGGTCAGAGGGACAAAGTGCTCCAAAGACCCCAAAGTGCTTTTCACCTTTTTACTTGTTGTTGTTGTTGTTCATTCGCTAAGCTGTGTCCAGCTGTTTACAACCCCAAGGACTGCAGCATGCCAGGCTCCCCTGTCCTTTACCATCTCCTGGAGCTTGCTTAAACTCATGTCCATTGAGCCAATGATGCCATCCAACCATCTCATCCTCTGTCTTGCCCTTCTCCTTCTGCCTTCAATCTTTCCCAGCATCAGGGTCTTTTCCAATGAGTCAGTTCTTTACATCAGGTGGCCAAAGTATTGGAGCTTCAGCTTCAGCATCAGTCCATCCAATGAATATTCATAACTGATTTCCTTTAGGATTCTTTGGTTTGATCTTCTTGCTGTTCAAGGGACTCTAAAGAGTCTTCTACAATATCACAGTTCAAAAACATCAATTCTTCAGCACTCAGCCTTCTTTATGGTCCAATTCTAACAACCATACATGACTATTGGAAAAAACATAGCCTTGACAACACAGACCTTTGTCAGCAAAGTGATGTCTCTGCCTTTTAATATGCTGTCTAGGTTGGTCATAGCTTTTCTTCCAAGGAGCAAGCATCTTTTAATTTCATGGCTGCAGTCACCATCTCCAGTGACTTTGAAGCCCAAGAAAACAATATCTTTCACCGTTTCCACTTTTTCCCCATCTATTTGCCATGAAGTGATGGGACTAGATGCCATGATCTTCGTTTTTTGACTGTTATTTGTCGGCATGAATTTTCTCCCTTGATGATTGGCAAGCTTCTTTGGGCCAGGATGATAAGCAGTCTGTGTAGCACCAAGCATGATACCCCTTCTATCTTGAGGCCACATGAAGGTTACATGGAGGTTACTGTACAGAGTGAGGAGACCAAGACTCAGAGGAGAGCTCCATGTGTAATCAGCTCAGACGCATCCTGCAGTGGGCTCCAGGTTTTCCATCTGTACGATGAAGACTCTGGATAGATTCCTTCCGAAGTCCTTCCAGGCATGACCATCTTGTAAATAAATAGAAGGCACTAAATCCTTCAGAAAGTAATTTCTCCCATCTGCCAAGCTGGACTTCCTAGCTTCCAAAATTCCAGCTCAATATCCATGTGTTCTTCATTGAGTTTAGAGCTTGAGTCCTGGAGTTAGAGAGACCTGGGTTGAATCTTGGTTCTTAGTTATGACAACTGCGTGCAAGTTACCTCCTCACTTGGAGGAAGCTCCCTTTCCTCTTCTTGACCTTGGGGATGATAATGACAACCTTGGATATATTACAGCGTATTATATGATATAATTGTTAAAGGTCCGCCTATGAGGGAATCAATCAACTATAGCTATTATCTCATTCTCTGAAAAATATGAGAAGGAAAGACAAACACCAGTGGCTCCACTTCTGACCAAAACTTTATAAACTAATTAGCTGCTGCTGCTGCTGCCAAGTCCCTTCAGTCGTGTCTGACTCTGTGCGACCCCATGGACTGTAGCCCACCAGGCTCCTCTGTCCATGGAATTCTCCAAGCAAGAAGATTGGAGTGGGTTGCCATTCCCTTCTCCAGGGGATCTTCTCAACCCAGGGATCAAACCCAGATCTCTTGCATTGCAGGTGGATTCTTTACCATCAGAGCCACCAGGGAAGCCCCAAAACATGGCAACATTAATTAATACACTAGTCCTTCATTTGTAAGCTTTATTGCATAAGTATGCCTTAAAGAATAGAGGCTCCCTAAAGAAAACATCGTCTAGACCAGTGCCTTCCACCATTTGACCTGAAAACCTTCTCATTGGCTTGAAAGTTCCACCTACTCCTCTAACTGCTCTGCTCAGGCTCAGACCCAGGCCAAGGGAGGACTAATGTCTTGTTCCACTAGATGGTCACGACTTTCCTTAAAAATTAACTGATAACAATGTTGACTCTGTGAGTTTATTCTGTGCCAGTCACCAACCTAAGAGCTGCATATGACTTAGTTCCTTAAAACCTCCTCCATGTGCTCTGCAATAGGTGTTACTATGATCCCCGCTTCTCGGGGTAAACTGAAGACCAGAAATATGAAGACACTTGCTTGAGATCACAAGGTTGGTGGAAGTGGTGATCACAAGGTTGGTGGAAGTGGTGAAGTCAGGATTTAAATACAGTAACCTGATTCCAGATTCTCCAGGATTAGCTGCCAGGATTAATTATTCCCTCCCCTGACAGTTGCTGAAGCTTACAGATGCAGAAAGACAGCTAGATGAAGTGAATATTGGGGACCAGCGGGAGGGAACAAGGGTAGTCAGTCCTCACTTCTCACCTCCCCCTTGTGCTTGTAATTCCAGCACTCACCTGTTCACTTTTTGCCGCAACTGAGCCTCCTACTAGTACATATCTCCACTCTGGTGGCTTGGGGTCAATCTGCCAGCTGGAAGGCCAGGGAAAGCCTTCTGATAGTGAACCTTACTATTCAACTGTATTACCCAAAAAATAGACAAATAACCAGGTCAAGTATACATCCTTCAATAAATGGTGCTGGAACTACTGGCTGCCATTCTGGAAAAAAAAAGTACAAACACACACACACACACACACACACACACACACACACACACACACACACACACACGACTGGAGCCTTAACTGATACAAAATGAACTCCAAGTGATTCAAATATTTAAAGATAACAAATGTAACCATATTAGAAAACTATATAACCATTTTTATAATTTTGAAATGGAAAGAGATTTCCTAAATACTTTGCAAAAATACAAAGTTTATAATGGATAGATTTTTTAAAAACTATATAAACATTTAAAATTCATTTGTATAAGAACAAATCCTATAAATAAAATTAAAAGAGGAAACACCAAATATTGGGGAAAATATCCACAGTATATGTACAATATGTAACAAGTGAAAAGTTCATATCCTTGCTACACAGAGCCCTCTTTCAGAATTATAAGACAAAATTACTGACAGCATGGACAAAATACGTGAACTTCTAATTACAAAAGAAGAAATAAAAATGACCCATAAACAGATTTTAAAAGTTCAGCTTTTTAAGTGATCAAAGAGCTAAATGAAACAAAATACTGTTTTTCACCTAGCACATTGATAAATGGGGCATGTGTCTGCCTCTTGTGGGAGTGAAAGTTGATCCAACCTTTCAGGAGGGTGATTTTGCAACTTGAACCTGTAGGGAAATAGAAATGAGCATAACTTTGAATTCTAGGAATTCATTTTGGGGACATATTTAAGTGGCATCAGAAAGCTTTGGGTCTTTGGATGAGATATGAATTACACGTCGTTTGTAGCACGTGCCTGTTTGTTCCAGGAGCTCATGAGGGAGGCCACCCTGGTCCGAAATGGATCTTACTTTTAACATCTGCGTGGGCTCTAGCAAAGGATCTAGCGGAAAATACGGTTCGGGGAGTGTGTGAAGCCTGGGTCGATGCACAGAAGGAAGAAAAGGCGTAAAGAGAGGTTTGTACATGCTTTCCAACCACCACCGGCTCACTCCAGTCTACTCTCCTGGGGAGAGGGGAAAATTGGGGCAGGTCCTGACAAAAGTTCCATGGACAGACCAGTATTTGCTCCTTAACCTCAGGGGTGTAGGAGAGCTTGGTTACTCCATGTTCTTGCCAACACCAGATAGCACGTGACTTTCAGTTTTAGCAATTTTCCTGAGTCCAGAGGTGTCTCTTGAGGGTTTTAATTTACATTTACATTATGCAACTTTTCATATGTTTATTAGCCACTTGGCCATCGTGTGCCTATGTGTTTAAGTGCCCATTCAAGTTTTTCCTTTTCCTCCTTCTCCTTCTGCACACGTTTTTATTGGTTCTCTTTTATGATTGACATGTAGGAGTTCAGTATTCATTCTGTTTACAAGTCCTTTGTTAGGTCTATGTTTGCAAACATCTTTTCTTAATCAGTGCTGTGTTTTCAATTCCTAATGGTATCTTTTGAGGAACCATTCTTATTTTTGAAGTAGTCCAGTGTGGCAAATTTTTCCTTTATGATGAGATTTTTTTTCTGTCCTATTTATAAGAATTTTTTACCTACTTCAAGTCTTCCAGTCATATTCATATTCTAGTGAATTTTATACATTTTTTTAAACAAAACCTTATTGTTTTCCTTTTAATGTTTAGATCTACAATACATCTGGAATTGATTTTTACGTGTGGTTAAGCTTTTTTTTTCAGTGTTTATCCAACTGATCTGACACCATTTATTGAAAACATCGCTGTCTTTTCTACATGGCTATGTTACCTGTATCATAAATCAAGTAATATTTATGGTTGCATCTGTATCTGAATTCTCTCTTCCAAGCCACTGGCCTATTTGTGCCCAAACCACCCTGTTTTAATTCCTGTAGTTTTATAATATGTCATAGTGTAAGACCTCCAGCTTTGTCTGAGATTGTCTTGAATATTTTTGGCCTTTTGTACTTCCATGTAAATTTTAGAAGCAGCGTTTCAGTTTCCACAACCACCTCAAAACCCTTAAAAGCTGGCAGCATCCACCAAAGCTGAACAATAGGACTCCTAGGTAAATGGTTAACGGAAAGAAATATCCAAGAATGTTCATAGTAACTCTATTCATAAGAGCTCCAAATTAGAAAAAAGCTAAGTGTCCATCCGCAGTAGAATGGATAAATATATAACTGCACAGCCACAGTGGAATGCTGGCCAGCAAATGGGAATAAATTAACCAGCACACTACAAAACAGTGAGGTTAAATCTCGCAAGCATGATGTTTAATATAAGAAGCCCAAACCAAGAGAGCTCACACTGTGATTCTATTTATACAAAGTTCAAAACAACAACAACAAGCAAGCAAAGTTACTGTAGGGCCTTAGGAGTCTGGAAAGTCTTGTCTTTGCTGGAGGAAGGGCCTCAGTGCAGGCCTTTAGGGGTGGGTGGGGGAGGGGGAGGGGGATGGGGTTGGGGAGGTGGGGTGGCTTGATATATGTTCTTTCTCTTTGTGAACATTGAAACACTTATGATCTTAGGCCTTTTCATATGCACCTTATATTCCAATAAAAAGTTGCCTTAAAAATTGATTCAATTCAAAGACAGTGTGTACAGAAGTCTTGCTCTGTGCGGGAAACCTGATCCTGCCAGCGTTGGGGGTAAATATCAAGACAAATATAAATACAATGTGGTTACTGCCCTGAGGGTAGTTCATGGTTTGGGGGTGGTGGTGGTGATTAGGAGTTGGAGGTACATGCCTCTATTTTACAGAACATTATGGAAGCAAAAGGACCACTCTTTTAGCTTTGCCTGGGGGGTGGAGGAAGTTATGTTGGTTATTGAGTGCTAAGTAGGATTTCAACTACTGTAGTCAAGGGGCCAGTAGTGTTTTTGAGGCCAGGAAATACAAACATATGAAACTAATGTGGCAAATTGTATTTTTAATTTGAATCAAGGTTAAAGTTTAATTTTAAGGCCTAATTTCCTTGAAACTCTGGAGTAGTAGGTATGTTGTAATCCGGATGGCTAATACTAAAAAAAAAACAAAAAAAAGACTTAAAAATCTCTAATATGAGGAAAATTGATAAAATGGATCCTTTTATCCTCTATTCTTGAGTAGACTGAACAAGTTACCAACCAATCTCATTGGTTAGATGTTGCTTCACCAATGAAGTAGTGAAATGTAATTATATTTGTTAAGGAAACAAAAGCACTCCCCACCCCCACCCCTACCCCCTACCCACCCCCCCACCCCCATCCAAAAAAGCAGTCAAATTTCTCTGGTTAGTAAGGAGCTGCCAAAGTAGGCAATCACTTGTAGGTTAAGGTAGGGGAACTGCTGGATACTATGAAGCAACCAAGGAGAAGGAGATGGAATTTTCTGTCTAACCGTTGGCAATTTGAGGAAGTCCCAAAGGACCAAATGTTCTGAAAGAAATTTCGTGTAGTAAGAATATCCCCAAATTAAACCTCTCGGCTAATTCAGGCCTTCTGGAACCCCCTGGCTTCTGTTGAAGGGTAGCTTGCTTGCCTCCTCAGCAGTGTAAACCAACTCCATTCCACCAAATGAGGGTGAGAGCCAGGTAGGAGAGGACTCCACAGGACTGGTTCCAAGCAGTCTCCAAGATACTTTGTTGCAAAGTACCCCAGCCCTGTGGAAAAGTGTGTAATGGAAAGGAGTCTAAGAGCCGACAGATAAGGGTTCCAGCCCTGGGGGGCCATTTGCAGGTTCCATGACCTTGAGGATATCGCATTGCAACTTCCCTGTGCCTCAGTTTCTCTTTCTGAAACATGAGGGTCATAGCAGACACCTCAAATCCCATAGACCTTGTGAGAATGAACTTGAATGTTTTTAAGTCCCTTAGCACAGAGTCTGGCACCCAACAGGCCTTCACTCAATAATCATAATATTATTATTTTCGCAATGCTTTCTGGCTGATGTCATGCTGGACAATAAACGCAGCATTGAGCATCTCCTTTCTAGGTCACCGTGTCCACAGTTAGGGTTCATACTGTGATTCCATTTATATGAAGTTCAAAAAACAAACCCAGCTAATGTGCACTGTGAGAAGTCAGGAAAGTCCTGTCATTTGGGGAGGATGGGTCATGGTGCAGGCCTTTTACCAGCACACCCTCGTTCACTTTGGAGATTAGGTATATCTATTCATGAGCCAAATCACAGGTTCACTTGGAGCTGGGCTCGGTCTGCAGGCAAACAATGGGAAATTGGCAATTAGGCCAGGAGTAGAATTGCACTTACTGGTCCTAGCCTTGAAAATTCAAATAGTATGTTTTGAACTTTAAAAAAACAAAACAAAACAGTAACCCACAGTGTGAAACACATTTTGTTTTGATCTCAGGGTAAGCATGTCAATAGATGAAATAAAAGTTCTATAAGACAATACTTGCCTATTAATTGCAATGCATTCAGATAGTTTATTATTCTAAACTCTTCTATTTCCTTTTCAAAAAAATGTTGGTTGTAACCCACTCTATTGATTTTATTGCTTATCATTGGATTAAAACTTGTAGTTTGAAAAACACCACTGGTCCCTCTGATTAAAAATGGGGAAACTGAGGTACAGAGAGGGGAAAGGTAGTTGCTTAAGAACAGTGGTGGGTGAAATAGAACTGAAGTCAGATGTGTAGACCCCAAAGTTCTTTCCAAAAAACTTTGCACCAGGTGTGTACTCGCAAGACGATGGGCTGGGAGGGACTTTTCTTTCTTTCTTTCTTTCTTTTTTTGTTTAATGTTTAAAAAAAGATCCACAAAGGCCCCTAGGTACAACCTTTTCGGAAGCAGGCCTGTTGCTAAAGGAGATGCCGGGATATTTCTCTCCTGGAGCACAGAGCCCTGCCTTCACCTGCCAGGCCTAAGCAGCAGCCCCTAGAACCGCCCAGGCTGTGGTCAGAAGAACTGGCCGTTCTTTCCGAGGAACTGCGTGGTTCAAGATCTTGTCCTGCTTTGTGCCAGTAGCGGGAAGCGGTTTGTTAATCTGCCCCCCAGGCCTGCCACTGTTTGCAGAGCTGGAGAAGGATGTCAGAACTTGTGGGACAATCTGCAATGATAGCAAGGATGACCGAGGTTCTCAAGGGCTGTTTTTGTTGTGGATTTGCCTACTGATGGCACTTGCACCCCTACAAGAATGGAGAGCCTGGACTTAGCTTTCGATGGAGCTTCTGAATCCTTCGTCGGTGTTCCAGGAGGAGTAACGGCTGTTTTAGTACTCTCTCCTTATTCTGCTTTGTTAGTTATCCCCGTTCTAGTCCTATCACCCTATGAGATATACACTCTGAATCTTGTTCTTCCTGCTACAGAACTTGGCCCAGTAAATGTGGGTTGAATCAAAGTAAGCTTGTGCTATTTCCCAAGAATTTGTTTCCCTTGAGCCAGATTTTGTCTTTTGTTGTTGTTGTTTTTTTTTTTTAATTCAAGGAAGGACATGGACTTTTGGCCTCATATCCATGCCTGCACCAAAGCCCAGACATCAGATCTATGTGGCTGTGTCTAACCAGCAGATTTCTGTCCAAAGTTACACAAAGCTGATGTCGCTGAAACTTACAGGCTTCTACTATGACAGGAGCCTCTTGTGCCAATTGCTACCTATACCTTGGCCTTGGCTCCCGTCTGCTCTTTGGCTAAAATGCCTGAATTTCTGCCCAGGTATGTGTGCATGTCAGTCAGCTGGGAGGTGGGGCATTGCTTATCTGTCCCTTACTCATCCCCTCATCATTAGCAATTGACACGTGTTCATTTGTTCCTTTATTCTTAAATACTGAGTGACTGCCTTGCCAGTGTTCCACTGCTGGAGATACAGTGGCCAAGTGAGACAGATAAGGTCCTTGATCTGATGGTGTTTATATTCTAGAGAAAGAAAGGCACATAATAAACATGTAAACAAATGAGATAATTCTAGATAGTGTATAAGTGTTATGAAGAAAAGAAAAAGGGATGATGAGATAGAATGATCCGGGCTGGGCTCTGGAGGGAGATAATGTTGATCAGAGATCTGAACTGCAAACAGACTAAGATCTGGCCTGGATGAAAGGAGCCTTCGGGAGAGTCAGCTGCTGATTAACTTGTGATGCTGGTGGAGGTGCTCATGGGGGAGAAAGGAGACAGCCCAGTCCTTGAGTACCTTCTGTGTTCAAGAAGGTGCTCTTAGACCCCTGTGGATGCTTTCCCAAATGCACTGGGACTCGAATACTTTAACACTTTCTAACTTTTCTCCCTTCAAGGTGTAGATTTCTGTCTCCACCTACTTAAGACTTATGGTCTTGAAGGCAACTTCAGAGCCAACTGCCACAACATTTCAGGGTAAGGTTTGTTTTTTTCTTTTTAAATTAAAAAAAAAAAAAGAATATATATAGGGTCCTCCCTGGTGGCTCAGTGGTAAAGAATCCACCTGCTGATGCAGGAGAGAAGGGTTCAATCCTTGATCCAGGAAGATCTCACATGCTGAGGAACAACTAAGCCCCTGCTCTGCAACTACTGAGCCGGTGCTCTTGAGCCTGGGAGCCACAACTCCTGACGCCCATTCGCCTTATAGCCTGAGCTCTGCAACAAGAAACCATCACAACGAGAAGCCTGTGCACTACCACCCAAGAGTAGCCCCCACTCACTGCAACCAGGGAAAAGCTCATGCAGTAACGAAGACCCAGCACAGCCCAAAATACATAAATAAAATTATTTAAATATATATATATATATATATGTATATATACGGGCTTCCCAGGTAGCGCAGTGGTAAAGAATCCACCTGCCAGTTCAGGAGACACAACCTAGATCCCTAGGTCAAGAAGATCCCCTGGGGGAGGAAATGGCAACCCACCCCAGTATCCTTGCCTGAAAAGTTCCATGGACAGAGAAGCCTGGCGGGCTACAGCCCATGAAGTCACAAAGAGTAGGACATAACTGAGCGACTGAGCACAGCACATTATATATATTAATACACATATATATACATATAGGTGTCTATATGTCAAAACTGGATTCTTTTGTAAACAACATTATGACAAGAACTGAAGAAAGGAAAAGAAAAAAATCACTCCACATCTCTCCATCATTACAAGCAAGATAATATTTCTTTAGGGGGTAAGGGTTGGTTGCTCAGTCATGTCTGACTCTTTGCGACCCCATGGACTGTAACCCACCAGGCTCCTTGATCCATGGGATTCTCCAGGCACGAATACTGGAGTGGGTTACCATTTCCTCTTCCAGGGGATCTTCCTGACCCGGGGATCAAACCTGGGTCTCCCACATGGCAGGCAGATTCCTTACCATCTGCTCCACCAGGGAAGACCAGTATGATGGCTTAATTCTTGCCAATATGTATCCTGTTTATATATTTCATTAGGTGAGAGTGAGCCACGGAACAAGATATAAACAATTTACCAGTTAAAAGTCTGTCTTCCTTTCTCGAACCCACCTACTAACTGAAACTAACTATTTCAGGGAACCAGACATTGTGTGAATTGTTTAAAGCGCATAATCTTGAATAATCATCACAACAATCCTGTGAGGTAAGTGCTATTATTATTCTCATTTTACAGAGGAGAAACCCAAAGCTCAGAAAGATTAAATAAATTGCCTAAGATTATGCAAATTGTCACCACTACTGACAGAGAGGATTCAAGCCTAAAATCTCAAAGCCACTGTTTTCTTGACCCTTATCCATGTTCCTTCCCTGCAGCTCCATCCATTATAGGGAGATTTACTCCAAATCAGGTTTTTTGAAAAGAACTTCTGCTTCTGCCTAGTGGGGTTTCCTTCATATTCATCCCACACACTTACTGTAAATATGCTGATCGTTAACATGCAGACAGCTCTGTAGATAGTTAAATGTTTACCAGCATTTTTTCAAATATATGATCTCACTTAATGCTCTGACATGTGGCAAGGCCTCTCTCAGTATATCCAGTTGACAGATGAGATGAGGCAGAGTGTTTAAGTAACCGCCCCAAGGTCATCCATACTTCAGGAGACTTGCGCTGCCAGGCCAGGAGGTTGAGGGTGGGCTGGGATGGTCCTCGGCTCAAAGTAGATAGTGAAGTTTTTTTCTTGCTTGTTTGTGAATCTTCCTGGGGAGCAGAGGTAGGAATATATGTTCTCGATTTGCTTCTGTATAAAGGGTTACTGCTATTGAGTGCCCCAAGACTTGCCCCCGATTCCTGCCTTTTCAAAGTTATTTGTCATTTCCTATATCACTGTACCCCAAGGAATTCTGTGACATAATGCAGGCATCTTGTGTCTAAAGTGACCCAGTTGGGTGAAGGCAAAGGTGTTTGATTCTCACTGAGTTTATAGCTCATATGAGCCTTTCGCATCTATTAGCCCAACAATCCCCAGTGAGACAGGCAGTTTGTTGTTATTTGTGCCCATTGTACAGATGAGTAAACTGAGTCCCAGAGACTGCACAGCGCCAGGCAGTGGTACTGTCATGACTAGAGTCCAGTTTGTCCAAGATGAATCCAAGTTTAATTCACCCTTTATCCAGCATACTTTTCTTTTCTTATTTTCTAAAAAAAAATGTGAAACATTCAACAGCCCTAAAATTGTTGATTAACTGCACCCCTCTGTCCTGTCAAATGCATCTTATAGATCTGTTTCCCAGGCAGCATCTGAGCATCTGGCAAATGGTAAGAGCTCTCCCCATAGCAGCTGGAAACCAGTGAGTGAAACATTTACCAGGTTATTGACATAATGGCTCTGGATGTTTGTGTAGGTATCAGTCGGTCATAGATTGCTTTTTAACACTCTGTTTTAAAATGAAAATAAATGTGACAATAAGCCCTAAATGGCCCTAATAGAATGTCAAGAGTAATCAATACTCAAATGTGATAAAGTTTATAGTATGGGAGGGAACCCAGAGGGTGACCCATTTTTTTCTGCCTGAACTGAGGCTGGCGCCTTGTAATAATAGGATGGGAAAAGAGCTGAGGAGGCTTTTGAGAGGAACTGGAAGAGGGAGACGGAGCAGGGATCAAGGGACACTTTGAGAGTCAGTAGGTGAAAACATCACTAACTCTAGGTGGATGAGCTCATACCAGTCACAGATCCCTTGCTGGTGATACCCAGAGCACCAGCATCCCAGTGTCATTGGCACTTGCAAATGAAGCCACATTCTAAGAGGAGAACACAAACTAGCAAAGGAGGAATGGGACCAGAGATATGCAAATCAAAAAAGAGATAAAGCTGCTGACCAGGGCAAGGCTTTCTGGAATTTTAACATATCTAAAGGAGGATTGTGTCCTTCCTGGAATCTTGGAAAGTGGGAAATGCAGAGACTCCCAGGATCTCAACATCAGAGTTGGCAGCTTGCTCTATTAGGGGTATGTGAAGATGGACGCTCAAAGACGTGGTGACTCAACTCTGCTAAACTTTCAGGTCACATGACTGTGTCTGGGACCCTCCAAGATTCTAGTGTGCCTTCCCAGGGGCAGGTGTGTCTGTAGGCAGAACATCTGCTGGTCTTGCTCAAGGAGCCGCTGAGGCCAGGCATCTTTGGGAGCAATTAGGAATTTGAGGATGAAGTGTTAGGAAATATGATGGAAGGAGTAGTGGCTGTGAGCAGGGAGGAGGTTGGTGCTTAGACTGACCACTAGCTTTGGCCAACAGATCGCGGTGACGTTGGTAAGAACTGTTTCGGTAGCAGAATGGGTCTGACACCAGCTTGTGAGTTGTGGGAGAGTTGAACCAGCTGCAGCAGGAGCTGAGGAACTAGCTGGAGGGAAATTGGAATGAAGGGATATTTACTTTTGTCTTGTGAGAGATGTGAGCTTGGTTGACTATTGATGGGAAGAGCTAGTGGAAAGGAGTCCATTCCAGACACTTCAGGGAGAGGATAAAACTCACCGAGGGGATGGTTGGGGCAGTGGCAGGCTCAGGTGGAAGGAGAGAGACAGGACTGGAAGGGTAGCTGAGGAACCTTGAGAATCCAGGACCAGATGTCTTCTTTGCTGAGGATGAGGGAGCCTTTTGGGATGGATGCAGCTGTGAGTTTGAGGAAGGGGTAGAGATTTAGAACCAGCTGCTGAAAGAAATAGGGGTGGGAGCTTCCTCTACCAGGGATGGGGAAGAGGCTGTCCTGAGTGATGTTTCAGAGCCGTCACCACCCTCCCCCATCCAACACATGTGCGAGGGCCACTCAGTGTAGGGAACACAATCACTGCCCTCAGTGATGCAACCATGAGTAAGAGCCACCGGATTCTGTCCCTGATGTAAAAATGAAATTGATCTTAGAGACGGAGCCATGATGAAATGTAGACACGTCTTTCTTTCCCCATGTATCATCCGCTACAGGCTTTGCCAGCCGTATGTTTTTATTTTTCCCAAAGGGGTACCACGCCAAGGCCCCTCCTCAACTCCAAGGCCAAGACCTCAGATCTGCACAGACGTTTGGGGAGCAAAAAGAATCAGGGTGAGGAAATGAAGCTCTGATTCCAAGCAGTGGGGACCCGAGAAAGATCACATGTCCTAGTACTCCGAGCATGGAAGTGGGAGCTGGTGGGTCTTTTTGAAGCAAACTCATTACGTATAAATGAATTATTCTGGGCCAGCGATTCTCCTTATAGCAGGACTCTTTCCTTAGTTTAATCAATGCTAGCAGGCCTCCTCTAAATACCAAGCTTCCTCGTGCATTTGAGTTAGGATTTTAATGTCTGCATGCCAATTCCAGGGTTACCTTTTGGGCATGACGAGCAAGCAGGGACCCCTCTGACAGTTCACTCCCTTGGGTGGCAGATTAGAGTGAGGTTCTTAGGCTCAGATGTGTGCAGGAAGGTGGTTTTCTTTCCTTTTTGGCCATGCCACACACCAAAAAACCCAGGATTGTGGGACCAGGGATTGAATCCGTACCCTCATCAGTGAATGCTCGGAGTCCTAACCCCTGGACTGCCAGGGAATTCCTGGGAGGGTTTTTTTTTGTTTGTTTTGTTTTTTTTCTGAACTGGAATCTCCTTCCTCTAGCAGGAGATCAGTATCCTTCACTCCCCAGGACTTGCTTCGGGCTTGGGTGGGAGGAGAGAGCAGTTGTCCAGACAGTCCTGCTTTATGAAAAGAGATGAGCTCAGTCCAGGAACGTAGTCTATTGGTGACATCAAGTTAGAAACAGCAGACGGAGGGCGAGGCTGTTCTAGTAAGAGTGAGCTGTATATGTTACCTAGACTGGACTAGCGATGTCCATGGCAACATGGGAGAAACAGTACATAGCACAGACTTGCGAACGTCCCTTGAGGGCCAGTGGTGTGTGGGGGCAGGGGTGGGGGCCAGGAAAGGCCCGGAGGCCAGGATCCCAGTCCCCCCGTCTTCTCACCGTGTGACCTGGGGCCACCGTCATTCTCTGAGCCTCCGTTTCCTCACCTGAAAACATTCTTGGTGATACCCAGATCCTAAGGCCGCGCTGAGCATCGGGGCAGGTGGTGTCATAAGTCATGTGCAAGTTACGATACCCATTGCCAACATGAATTCTCACGAGTGAGGACTACTGTTAAGTATAGACACACATTCAAGAACTGAGCTGTGGACCACGTTTAATCTGCCCACTGTGTGCAAGGCTCCAGGCTAGGGAGGCAAAACCAGTAAGGTGTAAACCTCAGAACCTGAAAGCAGCTAGCGGGAGAGGTGAGAAGCAGGGATTTCACTCGAATGTGGTCAGCGTTGTGAGCGCAAGAAGAGGAAGGTGGACTCTGGTTTGGTGACTGAGCTGACTTCTGAGAGAGTGAATTGCAGGCTGAGGAGGGAAGAAAGGCTTTCCAGGCAGAGAGAACGGCGTCGGGGCATGGACCAGCAGGCTCCCTGGAGAACTTGCCAGAAAATCTAGAGAAATGGCCTAATTCTCCAGCTGGCCCCCCTGAAGTGTGAGGGAAGCTGAGCCCTGGTCTGCCCCTTTTCATTCTTTTCAAGGCCTCCCTGGGGTGGTGATTAAGAGGAGAAGGGGAGATGAGGAATTTAAGGTGTTGAAAGAGAGACTCAGGAGCCTGGGAAGGATGGGAGGGCTTTACATGTGTGCAGCAGATCTTAAACTCAACTGCTTAAGGCCAGAAATCTGAAGGTGGGGTGGCTGTGCTCTGCTGTGTGAGCTGCGAGTAAAAGCTTGGTGGTATTTTTTTTTTTTCTATTAATTAATTTATTTGGCTGTGCCAGGTCTTGGTTGCAGCATGTGGGGTCTGGTTCCCCATCCAGGGATAGAACCCCAGGCCCCTTGCATTGGAAATGTGGAGTCCTAATAGCTGGATCGCCAAAGAGGTCCCAAAGTTTGGTGGTTTTAGTTAACAGAAATTTAGCTAACAGGTTAACAGCGTATAAAAATAGTCCTTCCACTTGAATCCAAACACAGTTGCTTTTTCAATGTAGGCCTTTCCTTCCTTACATCTGCATATCCTCAGCTTAGCCCAGGTCAGTGTAAAAGGCCCAGCTCCTTTCGGCTGATCTCTGTTCCAAAATATTCCTGACCTCTGCATACCTAAAGCCTCCACTTCTGCCCAAAATGTGTCTGTGATTCTACATTTGGGATGCACATACATTTCTCATGGTTTACATGCCATCCGGGCTTCCCTGGTAGCTCAGGTGGTAAAGAATCTGCCTGCAGTGCAGGAGACCTGGGTTTGATTCCTGGGTTGAGAAGATCCCCTGGAGGAGGCTGTGGCAAATCACTCCAGTGTTCTTGCCTGGAGATTGCTCGTGGACAGAGGAGCCTGTTGGGCTACAGTCCATGTTTTGCAAAAAGTCGAACATGGCTGAGTAACTAAGCATAGCACACATGCCATCTTGTGAGTCCTTATGGCACCAGGCTGAGAGCATGAGGAAGCTGTGAGAAAGGATTAGCGCCTGCGCTCTGGAACCAGGTTGGCTTGGGACTGTCCAGGCGCCATCACAATCATTTCATCTCCGTGGACTGGGTTCCTCCTGGAAGGCAGAAATGATGGAACCAACCCTATAGATTTTCAAAGTTAAATGACATTTTGTTGTTCAGTTGCTAAGCTGTGTCGGTGACTCCGTTGACTGCAGCACACCAGGCTCCCCTGTACTTTACTATCTCCCAGAGTTTGTTCAAATTCATGCCCATTGAATTGATGATGCTATCTAACCATCTCATCCTCTGCTGCCCACTTCTTTTGCCCTCAATCTTTCCCAGCATCAGGGTTTTTTCCAATGAGTTAGCTCTTCGCATCAGGTGGCCAAAGTATTGGAGTTTCAGCTTCAGCATCAGTCCTTTCAATGAATATTCAGCGTTGATTGACTGGTTTGATTGGGGCAGGGTTTGATTAGGGTTGATTTACTGGTTTGATCTTCTTGCTGTCCAAAGGATTATCAAGACTGTTCTCCAGGACCACAATTCAAAAGCATCAGTTCTTCAGTGCTCAGCTTTCTTTATGGTCCAACTCTCACATCTTTACATGACCACTAGAAAAAACGTAACTACATGGCTTTGACTGTATGGATCTTTGTCAGCAATGTGATGTCTCTGCTTTTTCATATACTGTCTAGGTGTGTCATAGCTTTTATTCCAAGGAGCAATCGTCCTTTAATTTCATGGGTGAAGTCACTGTCCGTGGTGATTTTGGAGACCAAAAAAATAAAATCTGCCACTGTTTCCACTTTCCCCTGGATGTATTTGCCATGAAATGATGAGACCAGATTCCATGATGTTAGTTTTTTGAACATTGTGTTTTAAGCCAGCTTTTTCACTCTCCTCTTTCACCCTCATCAAGAGGCTCTTTCATTCCTCTTCACTTTCTGCCATTAGAATGGTATCATCTGCATATCTGAGGTTGTTGTTATTTCTCCTGACAATCTTGATTCCAGCCTGTGATTCATCTGGCCCGGCATCTTGCATGATGTACTCTGCATGGAAGTTAAATAAGCAGATTGATCATATACAGCCTTAATGTACTCTTTTCCCAATTTTGAGCCAGTCCATTGTTCCATGTCCCATTCTAACTGTTGCTTCTGGATGTGCATACAGGTTTTGCAGGAGGCAGGTAAGGTGGTCTGGTATTCCCATCACTTTAAGGATTTTCCACAGTTTGTTGTGATCCACACAGCCAAAGCCTTTAGCATAGTCAATGAAGCAGAAGTAGATGTATTTTGGAATTCCCGTGCTTTTTCTGTGATCCAACTGATGTTGGCAATTTGATCTCTCGTTCCTCTGCCTTTTCTGAATTAGCTTGTACATCTGGAAGTTCTTGGTTCACATACTGTTGAAGTCTAGCTTGAAGGATTTTGGGCATTACCTTGCTAGCATGTGAGATGAGCATAATTGTAGGGGAATTTAAACATTCTTTGGCATTGCATTTCTTTGAGATTGGAATGAAAACTGATTTCTTAAAACTTAATTTATTTATTTTAATTGGAGGCTAATTACTTTACAATTTGTGGTGGTTTTTCCCAAACATTGACATGAATCAGCCACAGGTATACAGGTAATCCCCCATCCTGAGCCCCCCTCCCACCTCCTTCCCCATCCCATCCCTCTGGGCTGTCCCAGTGCACCAGCTTTGAGTGCCCAAATGAAAACTGATCTTTTCCAGTCCTGTGGCCATTGCTGAGTTTTCCAAATTTCCTGGCATATTGAGTGCAGCACTTTAACAATATCATCTTTAAAAGCTGAAATAGCTCAGTTGGAATTCCATCACCTCCACTAGCTATGTTTGTAGTGATGCTTCTTAAGGCCCACTTGACTTCACACTCCAGGATGTCTGACTCTAGGTGAGTGACCACACCATCGTGGCTATCTGGGTCATTAATACTTTTTTTTTTTGTATAGTTCTTTTGTGTATTATTGACATCTCTTTTTAGCTCTTCTGCTTCTGTTAAGTTCTTATTTCTATCCTTTATTTTGCCCATCTTTGCTTGAAATAGTCCCTTGGTATCTCCAATTTTTTGAAGAGATCTATAGTCGCTTCCATTCTATTGTTTTTCTCTATTTCTTTGCATCATTCACTTAAAAAATTTTCTTATCTCTCCTTGCTATTCTCTGGAACTCTGCATTCAGATGGATATATCTACCCTTTTCTCCATTGCCTTTCGCTTCTCTTCTTTTCTCGGCTATTTGTAAGGCCTCCTCAGACAACCATTTTGCCTCTTTGCATTTCTTTTTCTTTGGGATGGTTTCGGCCACCACCTCCTGTACAATATTCACTTCAGTTCAGTCAGTTCAGTCGCTCTGAATCGCAGCACGCCAGGCCTCCCTGTCCATCACCAACTCCCGGAGTTCACTCAGACTTACGTCCATCGAGTCGGTGATGCCATCCAGCCATCTCATCCTCTGTCGTCCCCTTCTCCTCCTGCCCACAATCCCTCCCAGCATCAGAGTCTTTTCAAATGAGTCAACTCTTCCCATGAGGTGCCCAAAGTACTGGAGTTTCAGCTTTAGCATCAGTCCTTCCAAAGAACACCCAGGACTGATCTCCTTCAGAACGGACTGGTTGGATCTCCTTGCAGTCCAAGAGACTCTCAAGAGTTTTCTCCAACACCACAGTTCAAAAGCATCAATTCTTTGGTGCTCAGCTTTCTTCACAGTCCAACCCTCACATCCATACATGACCACTGGAAAAACCATAGCCTTGACTAGACAAACCTTTGTTGGCAAAGTAATGTCTCTGCTTTTCAATATGCTATCTAGGTTGGTCATAACTTTCCTTCCAAGGTGTAAGCGTCTTTTAATTTCATGGCTGCAATCACCATCTGCAGTGATTTTTGAGCCCCCCCAAAATAAAGTCTGACACTGTTTCCACTGTTTCCCCATCTATTTCCCATGAAGTGATGGGACCAGATGCCATGATCTTTGTTTTCTGAATGTTGAACTTTAAGCCAACTTTTTCACTCTCCTCTTTTACTTTCATCAAGAGGCTTTTTAGTTCCTCTTCACTTTCTGCCATAAGGGTGATGTCATCTGCATATCTGAGGTTCTCCTGGCAATCTTGATTCCAGGTTGTGCTTCTTGCAGTCCAGCGTTTCTCATGATGTACTCTGTATAGAAGTTAAATAAGTGACAGTATACAGCCTTGGCGTACTCCTTTTCCTATTTGGAACCAGTCTGTTTTTCCATGTCCAGTTCTAACTGTTGCTTCCTGACCTGCATATAGGTTTCTCAAGAGGCAGGTCAGGTGGTCTGATATTCCCATCTCTTTCAGAATTTTCCACAGTTTCTTGTGATCCACACAGTCAAAGGCTTTGGCATAGTCAATAAAGCAGAAATAGATGTTTTTCTGGAACTCTCTTGCTTTTTCCATGATCCAGCAGATGTTGGCAATTTGATCTCTGGTTCCTCTGCCTTTTCTAAAACCAGCTTGAACATCTGGAAGTTCACGGTTCATATATTGCTGACTCCTGGCTTGGAGAATTTTGAGCATTACAATATTACAAACATCCATCCATAGTTCTTCAGGCACTCTGTCTACCAAATCTAATCCATTGCACCCATTTTTCACCTCTACTGTACAATCGTAAGAGATTTGATTTAGGTCATACCTGAATAGTCTAGTAGTTTTCCTTACTTTCTTCAATTTAAGCCTGAATTTTGCAATAAGAAGTTCATGATCTGAGCCACAGTCAGCTCCCGGTCTTTTTTTGCTGACTGTATAGAGCTTATCTATATTCAGCTGCAAAGAATATAATCAATCTGATTTTGGTATTGACCATCTGGTGATGCCCCTGTGTAGAGCTGTCTCTCATGTTGTTGGAAGAGGGTCTTTGCTATGACCAGTGAGTTCTCTTGGCAAAACTATGTTAGTCTCTGCCCTGCTTCATTTTGTACTCCAAGGCCAAACTTGCCTGTTACTCTAGGTATCTCTTGACTTCCTACTTTTGCATTCCAGTCCCTCTGATGAAAAGGACATCTGTTTTTGGTTTTAGTTCTAGAATGTCTTGTAGGTCATCATAGAACTGTTCAACTGCAGCTTCTTTGGCATTAGTGGTTGGGGCATAGCCTTGGATTACTGTGATGTTGAATGGCTTGCCTTGGAAATGAACTGAGGTCAATCTTTTGTGTTTGAGATTGCACCCAAGTATTGCATTTTGGACTCTTTTGCTGACTGTGAGGGCCACTCCATTTCTTCTAAGGGATTCTTGCCCACAGTAATAGATATAATGATCCACTTTAGTTACGGAGTTAAATTCACCAATTCCTAAAATGTTGATGTTCACTCTTGCCGTCTCCTGTTTGACCACTTCCAATTTTCCTTGATTCATGGACCTAACATTCCAGGTTCCTATGTAATATTGTTCTTTACAGCACTGGACTTTACTTTTATCACTAGACACACCCACAACTTCAGCTTTGGTGAAGCCTCTTTATTCTTTTTTGGAGCTATTTCTCCACACTTTCCCAGTAGCATATTGGACACCTACTGAGCTGGGATGGGGGAGCTAATCTTCTGGTGTATCTTTTTGCCTTTTCATACTGCTCATGAGGCTCTCGAGGCAAGAATACTGAAGTGATTTGCTATTCCCTTCTTCACATAATGGATGTGAAATATCACTTGGTACACTTGAAGGGAGGAGGAACTTATGATTGAATGAAGACTTCCAAGCTTTACGTAACATACATATTCATATATATAATGATATCATATACACATATATCATATCATACATATATATATCATATCATATGCATATATATCCTCCCTTCTATTACTCCCTCTCCTGTTTTGTGGATGCAGATGGAAGAAACTGTCTAAAAAAAATCAGCAAGGTGAAAAAAAGCCACATTTAAGTTTTGTTTACAATCTCGTGTCCTGACGCATGATCAAGTTACAGAGGTGCTAAAAAGTATTCAAAATTATTTGAAGTACAGCATGGTGATAAAGAATGTGGACTGTGGCATCAGACAGACCAGAATCCAAACACCAACCTTTCCTAGCTGTGCTTAGCTACTCTAAGCCTTGGCTTCTGAATCATGAAAGGGGTATAATGATACAGGCTTTCTAGAGTACGAATATGCTGTTTCTCTTTTTTTAAGAAGTCTTTATTGGATTTATTACAGTATTGCTTATGTTTTACATGTTTTTGTGTGTTTTTTTCTTTTTTTTTTGCCATGAGGCATGTGGGATCTCAGCTTCCTGACCAGGGATCGAACTTGTGCCCCCTGCACTGGAAGGCGAAGTCTGAACCACCAGACCACCAGGGAAGTCCCAGTTATGCTGGATTTTTGTTAACTCTTTTTTTGGCCGCCCTTCATAGCATGTGGGAAGGTCTGTGATCAGGATTGAACCCCCTGCATTGGAAGCATGGAGTCTTAACCACTGGACCGCCAGGGAAGCCCTAAGATGCTGCTTTGCTCAGTGCTTTGTATAGAACTGGTGCTGGGAAGCCTACAGTATACACCAGCAACTAACGATCATAATCATCATCTTTTTGAAAGATTTTTATTTTTTCAAAGTTTCTATCAACTGAGCTTTCTTTGATATCCTTGAAGGCTGTTTGTCCCTGCCTTCATTTATTCAACAAATATTTACTGAGTTCTGACAGTATGTCAGGTACTGTGCTAAAGTCTGTAAATTTTTGAATGAGAAAGTATTTATTGAAGATAATTATCTCTAACATGAGTAAAGCCATTAATCTGCTTTCAATAGCCTTTTGTTAAGTTTCAGGCACTCAAAATTAGCAATTAGTTTTGAATCCTCTTTAATTCAGAAAGCAGATGCGGTTACATTTAAGTCTGGGTACTGGTATCCTCCTTTATCAATTACTCAATATTATGCTCTGCTTTATTGCTTTTTTTTCTAAAAGAGATTTGAGGTGGCATAAGCTAGAGCTGACAAAATAAGGAAGACAGATCAAAAGTAATGAAATGTAGTGGGGAAGTTAGTTGGTCCAGATCCATAGTGTAACAGTATCTGTTGTATTATTACATACAAGTTAGAACCAAGATCCCTAGCAATCAAGGGGAAATGCAAAAGGATGAATTATAGGTCACACTGGACAATAAATAAGAGTGAACCAGCTCATCAGTAGTCATTTTCTTTTCCTTCAATGGTAAACTCTGAGAAGTTATAAGATAAAACTTTAAGGAGCATTGAAATAAAAAGTAACCGCCTGGAGAAAAACTGTTACCAAAGAAATAGGAGTGTTTTTTTTTTTTTTTTTTTGCTTTCTCCAGAACCAAGAAATGACAGATTCAGATGCACTTAAACAATGAATTTTAAAAATACATATGTTTATTTAGGGATCTTTAGTTGCAGCATTCGGAGCCTTAGTTGCAGGGTGTGGGATCTAGTTCCCTGATTAGGGATCGAATCTGGGCCACCTGAATTGGGAGCACAGAGTCTTAGTCACTAGACCACCAGGGAAGTCCCTACATGATGAATTGAAGCGTCAGAGTTAAGCTGTGCGGCTTTCTGGTTTTCTGTTGGATGTAGGAATAGCTTCCAGAGACCCCAGGGAAAAGAAGTGTTAGCATTGTCTTAGATTGTTTCAAGTATCAATTGTCTCAGCTGGGTCTTTGGCAAGGGCTGACAAGCAGAAAACCATACATTCAATTACCTATCAGATATAATAATGTTGCGGAAATGGGCAAAACTTGGTAGAATAGAATACTCACAAACAAAGAAACAGCCTACCAATCACTTTGTTGATGGAAGAAACTTTCATCTTCCCTGCTCCATGACTTTAATGGGATTTGATAACAGCCAGAAGATTTAAAGACTTTCACACAGCCTAATTTTGTTATAATTATTTTTATGGTTTATTGTGTGGAATGTATCATTTCAGTGGCTGTTGGATCTGTGGATGTTATAGTCCCCTAGTATGTGTTCACTGAAACAAATCTCTATATAAGTGGATCTGCACAGTGGAAACTGGCGTTGTTCAGGGGTCAGCTGTGTTTGTCAGTAACTACATGTCTCCCGTGACCCTGAGAGCCACTCCTCGAAGAACACAGAGTGACTGATGGCCTGTGAGTGAACAGAGGTCCTGGCTTTGAAGCTCCCCCAACTGGTGGTGATATCTCAGACCAGCTTATCTCGCCCCTGTGGAGGCTTCCAAGCCTTGGCAAAATGATGCTCAGTTGTGTCTGATTCTTTGCAGCGCCATGGACTGTAGCCTGCTGGGCTCCTCTGTTCATGGAATTCTCCAGGCAAGAATACTAGAGTTGGTTGCCATTCCCTTCTCCAAGCGATCTTTCTGACTGAGGAATCGAGCCTGGGTCTCCTGCATTGCAGGCAGATTCTTTACCATTTGAGCCACCAGGGAGGCCCAATTAGAATTAGCTGGGGCCTGGACCTATTCCATCCCCCAGATTCCTGTGTAATTGTTCTTGGGTCTGACCAGAGAATCGGGGTATTAAAAAACACTCCAGGTTAAAACAACAACAACAACAACTCTCCAGGTAATCCTATCACACAATCAAAGGGGAGAGCCTACTCAGAAGGCTCCTGTAGAGATCAAAACAAAAACTATGGGAAAGGGCTTGATCAAGGCGGAAGTACCTTGGAAAGAAAACTTCTCACCGGCTTTCCATGCTAAGTCTGAATTCTCACTCCCTTTAACTTTAAAAGGAAAGTCATTCTTATACTTAAAAAAAGAAAAAAAAAGATTCCTCTTTCAGCACGCAGGCCATCATAGAAAGCAGACTCTTGCTGATGCTTCATCTTTGGCTCCAAAGGAAATCCAGCCCCACCCTAGTAATCCTGGGCCAAGGGCATTGGATGGGTCTCCAGGGAGCTCTCTCCAGCCCACAGCAAGGTCTAGAGGCATGAATTTGACAAGCTACTGATTACCCTTTACCAGGGGAAGGAAAAGGAGAGGACTTAAAGGTTGGGGGAGGGGAGTAATGTGAATTAGGGGTTTCCAACAAGCTGCGGAATGTGGGACTCAGCTGTCAGAAACCTCTGGGATTCAAGCAAGTCCCTGGTAGAGGGAGCTTGTCAAGGGATTGAGGAGGAGGCAGGCTGGTTTAGGACCTGATGCTGTGGGCAAAACTTTCATCTTGAAACTCTGACACTAGACGAGGAATTGCCACCTTGGGGTTTTTGCTTTTTTAAAAAAATTTTATGCAATTTTTTTTTTACAATTTTTTTTTTTTTTTTTTTTTACAATGCTGTGTTCGTTTCAGGTGTATAGGAAAGTGCTGATCCACCTTGGTTTAACATCCCCTCACACATGCTCCCTGTACTTTCATCTCTTTGTTCATTGTTGTTTTGTCATAGGAGTCATAGAAATGTCTTTGTCAGCTCCCGGAAGTCTCAAAGTCAGGTTTCTATTCCTTGACCTAACCTTGCTGTGCTTCCATTAAGTGAAGTCCTGTCAGTCAGTCATTCTTTGAAGATGGGCATCATCCTTAGGGACTCACCTGGAACAGCAGATTCCTAAGGCCTTTGCATAAATGGTTCCTTGTCCACAAGCACACTTTACATTGGCTAGCAAGGTTCCAAATGTTCTTTTAATGCCAAGCTCTATAGTCCCAGTCTTCCCAGTTCAACTTCTGCCTTTTCTCATTGCCTGAAGATGACTGAACTTGATCAGAATCAAGCAACTTATTTCATTCACCCAACTATCCATCCATGAAGCCACTGATTTAATTCACCATCCATCTGCCTCACCCATCCTCAGTTCACCTATCCATCCATGTACGCACTCATCCATCCAAACATGCAGCCACTTACTTTTCAGCCACTTTTAAGATTCTAGTTCCACAAAGTTTGTATGATATTTCTATTATTATGCCATGGAGACAGAATATACTCACAATATGCTAGCTATTTTATTTTTATTAATCAATCAAATCAGTAACTTCCCCCATCAAAAAAAAAAAAAGGGGAGACTTTCTCGGTACCTGGTATGTACTGGTTACTCCCGAGGATATGGTAACTGCCTGAATTGAGTCATGAAGTTTGAGTGAGCATTTTCCAGGTAAGGAAAGTGGTATGATGATAGGGGAAAGCTTGTTAGGCACAGGGAACATCTATCGAAAAGGCTTGTGGGTAAGAGAGGAAGTGCAATTATGGGGAACTGTGTGGGGCTCCCAGTGTCAAGGTAGCAAGAATCCCAGAGCCTCCAGCAGCCAAGACTGGAGAGAGAAGCAAGAACCAGGTGGCACAGTGGTAAAGAATCTGCCTGTCAATGCAAGAGATGCAGGTTCAATCTCTGAGTCGGGAAGATCCCCTGGAAAAGGGAATGGCAACTCACTCCAATATTCTTGCATGGAAAATTCCATGGACAGAGGAGCCTGGTGGTCTACAGTCCATGGGGTCGCAAAGAGTTGGACATGACTGAGCGACTGAACACAACAGCACAGGTCATGGGTATCATACTAAGACATTTGGAGCGATTTCAACCTTGCAGTTGCCATCTGAAATTGATTTGACCATTTTGTCTAAAACCAGGAGCCGCTGTTGCCCCCTGCAAACTCCCTGAGAGTTCAGCAGTGGACAATGTCAGGGCCACAACTCATAGACTTGCCTGGAGGCCAGGTCTTCTGACCCCAGGGCCACTGCTGTCTGTCCAGCACTCCACACGGCCACCTCTTCTGCTCTGACTCATCCTCCTTCTCCCTGTATCTAATCTTTTTTATCTGTCAGTTTCCAATACAAGTCTGGAAACTCAGTCAATAAATATTTGTTGAATGAATCACTAATTCTTGGTGAATGTGTGTGTGTATATAAGGTCTCCTGAATTTCTTCCTCCATCCCAGGCCTGCTTTAAATTGCCTTGGTAGAAATGGACTGGATTAGCAATTTAAAAATCAAGCCGAGGCTCTGGCTCTCTCCTGAATAGCTGTGCCTCTTGGTCAAGTCTCCACATACTCTTGGGCCTCGTTCCTGCCTCTGTGAGGTGGAGTTGGTAGCTCAGACTTGTCTGATGCTTACCGGGTAGTTGTGAACCATGAAATCCATGACTGGGAAAGGACTGTGCTAACTATAAAATACTGAGCATTCATACAGTAACAACCTTACTTCTCCCCTGGCTTAGGCTCCCATCACAAGGCCCCTAGATAATGGACCTCCTCCAGGCCTACTGTATCTCACATGGTCCTCGCAGGACATAATAAATTTGGGAGTATTACTTTTTATACACACATACATATTTTTAATATTTATTTATTTACAACTGTGCTGGGTCTTCGTTGCTGCAAGTGGGTTTTCTCTAGTTGTGACAAGCAAAGGTTACTCTTCAGTGTAGTGTGTGGGCACTAGGCATGCGGGATTCAGTAGCTGCAGCACACAGGCTAAGTAGTTGCGACTCAAGGGCTTAGTTGCTCCTGGGCAGGTTGGATCTTCCCTGACTAGCGATCGAACCCGTGTCCCCTGCATTGAAAGACAGATTCTTAATCACTGGACCACCAGGGAAGTCCAGGGAGGGTATTTTTTAAAAATAACTTTTACAAAGAGTTGGGTAGGGTTTGGGGAAACCCAGTAGCTATTAGGGCAGTACTTTACGTCTAATAGCAGGGGCGTCTTGCCTACTCCCCCAGACCTGAAGGGTCAAGAGGAGAAAGGCAGTTTACTAGCCTCTGTCTTCGTCCTCTCCAACCTCCTGCCAGTGTCTTCTACAGGCTGAACCCAAACAGCAGTCAGAGTCAATGTTATCACTGATGTAGTCTGTAAAGGTCAGCCTCCTGGGGCACAGAGCAAGGTGAAGAAGTATGCAGAGTGGGTCTGAGGGCCAGACGGCAAGTGTCTGGGACCACAGCCCTACGCAGCTTGGTGGTCTTTCTCCTCCAAAGAGACCCCCCCATTGCTCTCAATGCCCTGCCCCCCACCCTTTGTTGTCTGTTGCTCAGTTGTGTCCAGCTGTTTATGACCCCAAGGACTGCAGCATGCCAGGCTTCCCTGTCCTTCACCATCTCCCTGAGCTTGCTCAACTCATGCCCATTGAATCAGTGATGACAATTTATCCTCTAGTCTTTTATTCAGCAAGACCGCAAGGTTGCAAAGGATGTATCTATGAGACTTCACCATGAATTGGAAAATGTGGAAGAAAAGCGAACAACAATGGAAGACGAAAATGAGAAACTGAGGCAACAGCTCATAGAAGTTGAGATAGCAAAGCAAGCACTGCAGAATGAACTGGAAAAAAACGAGGGAGGTTAGTAATTGATTGTCTCATGGCATGCTGTGTGCATTTAGCTCTTTATAGAGAGTACCAATGGAGAAGGCAATGGCACCCCACTCCAGTACCCTTGCCTGGAAAATCCCATGGACGGAGGAGCCTGGTAGGCTGCAGTCCTTGGGGTTGCTACGAGTCGGACACGACTGAGTGACTTCACTTTCACTTTTCACTTTCATGCATTGGAGAGGGAAATGGCAACCCACTCCAGTACTTTTGCCTGGATAACCCCAGGGACCGGGAAGCCTGGTGGGCTGCCGTCTATAGGGTCGCACAGAGTCGGACACGACTGAAGCAATTTAGCAGCAGCAGCACAGCTTTTATTCAGACCTCACCTTTCCCAATAAGCCTTCCTGGAGCTCCTTTCTGTCCTTATACTGGAGGTACTGTGGGGATTGTTTGCTCTCTGGTGATGGGGGCTCTGTCTTCTTCCTTTCTCTATCACTCCCCAACCGTCCACGCCCAGCTCCCCTCCTCAAACCCTAACCAGTGCCCCATGAAGGACCTGTAGGTGCTGACTGCCCTGAGCTGAGCTTTGTGAACTTGAAACACAGTGCTCAATGGATTTCTCCTCTCCCACAAAGCCTTCAGCGGCTCCCCATTTTTTGTGAATCAGAGAAATTGCCAACCTCTTTCTCTGCTATCTGAGATGTTCCACTCTCTATCCACTAGCTGAGCTCACACTCAGCTGTCCTGTCTGATCCCTGGCACCCGTGCCAGCCAGCCTGCTACTCAGGGGATTCCTGTCTTCTCTTACTACGTCTTGGATTGTTACGTGATTCACTCCCATTCAGTTTGCTTTTGGAAGTTCGTTTTTCTCGGTGATGCCTGTGAAATAGGTTGCTTGGGTAAGTGTCAGCCTCTGCACAGTTCTGGGAGAATCAGAATGCATAACCCTGGGAAACTTACATGTACTTTCTCGTCTCCCCGCTCAAACATGCTGCTGTGTTACTGGCTCTGGGCTGATAAGGTGCAGGGATGCTGGAAAGGGCAGGAGAAGCCTGCAGAATCACTGGTTCCTTCTTTCACTAGCTGTGACCTTGAATGAGATCCTTCATTTCCCACCTTTTCAAGAAGAGGGTCATGCTCCCCTCCTTCCGGGCAATCCTGGAGACCTTGTGGCAATTTGCCTGTGAGCACTTTAAATGAAAAAGCATTAAGGTGATATCAGAGGGAGAATTTTGGGCTGGAACTCAAGGCAGCCCCTTTTGTATTCCTATTAGCCTCCTAAAAGGTAGTTGATTTCATTCCTTTCGGCCTCTGCTGATGTGTGGTAGTTGTATACAGGTGTGTATATGTGCTATATCCGGATATAAGAGGTATTTTTTCATTTCAAATGATAATTATTGCAGATTTCTCCAAATCATTTATGGTATCACTACTTAGAAATTGGATTCACATTAGAGCTTATATTTAATGCAATAATAAAGAAGCCTGTATTGTTACATCACAAATTTGCTCTTTAATATTTTGATAATTGAGGTCTTGCACAATTGCTTTTCTTTGTAATCAAAAGTAATTTACTGCATGCGTTTTAAGGCACTGAAGTCATGTCTGACTCTCTGCAACCCCGTGAACTTAAGTCCCATAGGTTCCTCTGCCCATGGGATTCTCTAGGCAAGAATACTGGAGTGGGTTGCCATTTCCTTCTCCAGGGGATCGTCCTGACTCAGGGATTGAACCCACACCACATCTCTTACGTCTCCTTCAATGGCAGGACATTAGTTTGAGAAGATATCCAGAGACCACAGTGCACCCATTTACACACCTGCACATACACATACCAACCACAGCTTCTGAAGAATCTAATCGTGCCACACAGTTTGCAAGATCTTAATCGCTGACCAGGGATTGAACCAGGGCTCTTACAGTGAAAGCAAAGCACAAAGTCCTAATCCGGGGACTGCCCGGAATTCCTAAGAATCCAGCCTTAGGCTCCAGGAAATACCCTCCAGGAAACTGCCAAAACTCAAGGCCACTGATTGCTGTTATCTACAGATCCAGGAAAACAGAGGAAGGAGCTTGGAAGTACAAAGCAGGGGCATAAAAGATGAAAAAGTAAATTCAGGGAGGCAGGGGGAGGAGCAGGGAGAGCTCCTGGGCTTACATCTCACCCCTGCCATGGACTGGCTCTGTAATCTTGGACAACTTCCCTCACCTCTCTGAGCCTCAGTGTCCCCATCTGTGAAATAGTTTCTACCCGGTGGGTTCATGTTGTTCAGTTGCGAAGTCATGTCTGACTTTGCGATACCATGGACTGCAGGATGCCAGGCTTCCCTGTCCTTCACTATTTCCTGGAGTTTGTTCAAATTCATGTCCACTGAGTCCATGATGTGATCTAACCATCTCATCCTGTGCTGCCTTCTTCTTCTTTTCCCTTCAATCTTTTTTAGCATCAGGGTCTTTCCCAATGAGTTGGCTCTTTGCAACAGGTGGCCAAAGTATTGGAGCTTCAGCTTCAGCATCAAAGCGGTTTCATAGTGATGATATAAAAGAAATACACGTGTGATGTGCCTTCCATGGAGCTACAGAGTCCTCACAGAGGCCGTGAGAAACAAAGAGGGAGATCAGGGGGCAAGCTTTATGTGCTCTGGGGAGTCGAAGGGAAGGTGAGCAGCCTGGAAAGTTAGCCTTCACCTGCCCCCATGTGCAGCCACCCTGGGGACATCCCCACTTGATGGTGTGCCACCAGCAGAGATCCTCAAGGCTGGGCTTCTGGTCTGAAGAACCGAGGAATCTTGCTCGAGGTGCCAAGCCCCAGCTTCATCAAAGGACCCTGGTGCCCCGAGGTGGTCAGACTTCATGGGGCATGAGGCTGGAATCAGCCTGCCTCTTCCTCACTTCAGGGAAAACAGACTGTGAACGGGGCTGCAGTGGTCGGACCTGGAATTCCAAAGCCCTGAGAACACCTTGTCCTCAGCTTCCCTGCATCTGCCTGTGGCCAGTGGCCGAGCTCCTCATGCGGCTGGATTCTCCTGAGGGCTGGGTACAGGCGAGGGTACACCTTGGACCTGGGCCTGCATTTCTGGGTGGTCAGGGCAGGACCAGCCCTTGGGTGCAGCCAGAGAGGCACGGGGCATAGTTTTAAGGTTCGCAGGCTCTCCCTCTCAGGCTCAGACCCTGTACTTCCCTGACCTTGAATGTGAGGGCCTCCTTGATCTATACACTCTTACTTCACCCTATTCCTGACCTGGGTCAAGGGGTGTGAGCTGAACTTCACAAGCCTCATGGGCCTGCTGTTTCCAGATGGGGCTCTCTTCTGAAACCACCAGAAAAGTTTGTTAAAATATAGCGCACAAGTGCCCCGTTATGTCCGACTCTCTGCGACCTCATGGACTGTAGCCCGCCAGGCTCCTCTGTCCATGGGGATTCTCCAGGCAAGAATACTTGAGCGGATTGTCACTTCCTACTCCAGGAGATCTTCCTGACCCAGGGATTGAACCCATGTCTCTTGTGTCTCCTGCATTGGCAAGCAGATTCTTTACCAACAGACATACCTGGGAAGCCTGTTAAAAGGCAGAATTCCTCCCAAATCAGAATCTCTGTGGGTGGGGCCTTGGAATCTGTTTGTATTAATATCCCTTTGGGTCATGCTGATGGGGCTATAACCCCAGGCAGAGCCCTTGGGAAGTGCTGGGTTTAGAACAAAGCTTAGTTGATTTTCACAATGTCCCTGTGAGATAGGGCACTTTCCAAAGGGAAAAGTCACATCAGTGCTTCTGTGGTGGAGCCAGAGGTAGCACCATTCATTCATTCATTCATTCACTCATTCATCCACTCTCATTTTGGGAACATGGATCAGACACCTACTGAGATGTTGCTGTTCAGTCGCTAAGTCATGTCCGATTCTTTGAGACCCCATGGACTGCAGCACGCCAGGCTTTCTCACTTTTATCACTATCTCGTGGAGTTTGCCCAGACTTCTGTCCATCAAGTCGAGGATGCCATCCAACCATCTCATCCTCTGTTGCCCACTTCTCTTGCCTTCAGTCTTTCCCAGCGTCAGGGTCTTTACTGAGGTACCCATAGGAAATTGCCACGCACATGTATGCACACAGATGACTGAGCTTATGAGGGTTTTGGGCTTCCCTGGTGGCTAAGATGGTAACAAATCTGCCTGCAGTGTGGGAGACCTGGGTTCAGTCCCTGGGTTGGGAAGATTTCCCGGAGGAGGGCATGGCAACCCACTCCAGGATTCTCGTCTGGAGATTCCCATGGACAGAGGAGCCTGGAGGGTTGCAGTTCATGGAGTTGCAAAGAGTTGGGTACGACTGAGTGACTAAGCACACACATGAGGGCCTCAGAGATTAGAGCAAGGATGAGTAGGGAGTGTCTTGGGAGGAGGGGTCCCAGAAGGCTTCCTGGAAGAGGTTTTGAGCTGGGTTTTGAAGATTGAGTGTGATTTCACCATTTATGAAAAGGGCATTCTTGCAGCGAAAACTGCACATACAGAGTTGTGCTGTGTTGGGCTTCAGAAAGCCTTATGTATTCAGAGAGTATTGAATATGGGGAATTAATTAATTGAGAAGAGGCTGAGTAGGTAGGCTGGGATGAAATTGTTGAGCTTGGATGGTTTCCTTCAGGCCACAGAGAGCCACTAAAAGTGTCTGGGCAGAAGAAATGACATCAGTCCTGTGGTTTAGCCCAGTGGTTCTCAAATGTACTGTGTCTGTGAATCACCTAGGTTTCTTGTTAAAATGCAGATTCCCACTCTATATGTCTGAGGCGGGGCCTGTCATTCTGCATTTCTAACAAGCTCCAAGGATATGCTGATGCTGTGGTCCCTGGAACACCCTTAAAGTAGAAAGATGTTAAGTAGCTGTTCTTCAAGTCCCTGTAGGCCAATGCAGAGAGACTGAAAGTGAAAGTGAAAGTCGCTTAGTTGTGTTTGACTCTGCAAATTCGGAGTGGGTAGCCTTTCCCTTCTCCAGGGGATCTTCCCAGCCCAGGGTTTGAACCTAGGTCTCCCAAATTGTGGGTGGATTCTTTACCAGCTGAGCCACAAGGGAAGCCCAAGAATACTGGAGTGGGTAGCCTATCTCTTCTCCAGCGTATCTTCCCAACCCAGCAATCGAACTGGGGTCTCTTGCATTGCAGGTAGATTCTTTACCAACTGAGCTACCAGGGAAGCCCAGAGACAGACTGGAGGCAGGCAAACGTTCAAGCAGACACTGGGAAACCAGGAGTTGATTTTTAAGAAGGCTGTTGTTTCTCCAGTCAACTTTGGGAATCAGACCCTGTCAGCTCTGGGTTAAGTCATCTTCTGTGTTTCTCCCACTCAGAACAGGGCGGAGAAAAGGTCAGAACCCAGCTTTGCCCAAGTCTTTCAGATGGTGAGGCCTGGCAACTGACATCACAGTGCTCTTGAATGATCGTCATAACATGTTGATATTCGCACCAGCACAAGATTTGAGACAATTTTGCTAGCAGAAAATATGACTCTCTTCTCTACTAGAGCCACATGGTCCAACCACAAGAGCAGGATCCATAGAATGTGACCAGCTGTTTCGGTGGTTTTCTGTTACTATTTGTGAAGTCTTCATTCTTGTCATCTGCCAGCAGAAGAGTGGTGGCAGTTGCCAGAGGTTGGAGGAAAAAATCATGGGAGAATTTACATTCGAGAAAATTCCATTCATTGATTTCATTATTTCTGGGAATTCAGAAAAGACCACCATGATCCTTTAGCCGCGAAAATGCTGAGGCTGGCCTTGGAAACTGCTAGGATTCGTCGGCAGGCGCAGCTTGCTTTTGAGAAGTCCTGCCCTGTGCCATCTTGAGGCCTGAATATTTTGCCTGTGTGCTAAGTTCTTGAAATATTAAGTAGTGAGAAAATGAGAATAATTAAAACTGGAGGAGCAGTGATAATCTTGAAGTCATCACCCTGTCACATTGATCCTTATATGTCAGTGTTTCCTGTTTTGTTTTATCCTTCCAGTTCTGATCATTATGCAGTTATTTTTTTTAAAATTTTTAATGCAGCAGCAATTACATAAATTCTGTTTTCTGCTTTTCCTGCTTGACGCTGCAACATAACTATTTTTCCATGTTGTTATGCAGGCCTCATAATCAAGTTCATGGGCTGTATAATTCACTGGTGAGATGTATGATCATTTATTTAAACCTTGCTATTGGCTATTTCAATCACATGATGCTGTTATAAACGGAATGAGCAACAGTGTCAGTGGGAGTGTGAAGTGGTACAGTCCTTTTGGGAAAGCAATTTGGCAATGTGTATCACAGGCCTGAAAAATGTTCATTGCCTTAGAGCTAGTCATTTCTCTTCTGGGAATTTCTCATAAGGAAATAATCTAAAGTGCAGACCCGGATTTATGCATCAAGATGGAAACTTTATGTATCATAGAGGAAAGCTTGAAACAACTAAATATTCAAACATAGGGGAAGCATTATGTAAATGATTACATAGCAGCTCCATGGAATATTATGCAGTCATTAAAACTGTTTATGAAGAGCTCATAAATGGAAAATGCTGATGTTATGATTGAAATAAGTGGGATATAAGATTATATTGTTACTATGATCCCAGCTGTGTAAAATTAGTTTCCCAAGTAGGCATAGAAAAAGATTAGAGAGAAATACATCAAAATATTAACAGTGGGTGGGAAGATGAGGGATTTTATTTTTCTTGCAACTTCCCATGTCTTAAAATCTTTTTACTTTGTTCTGATACAAATTTAACACACATTTATTGAATAAAATTGCAAGCATTAAAGAAATAGGTGATGGAGAAAGTCCCGTGAAAGTGTTAGCCACTCAGTCGTATCCGGCTCTTTGTGGTCCCATGGACTAAACCCCACCAGGCTCCTCTGTTCATGGAATTCTCCAGGAAGAATACTGGAGTAGGTTGCCATCCCCTTCTCCAGGAGATCTTCCTGACCCAGGAATTGAACCCAGGTCTTCTGCACTGCAGGCAGCTCTTTACCATCTGAGCCACCAGGGAAGCCCACATGTATTCTAAGACAACTTGATTTCTACATAATGCAATTTTGGGGTAGTCGGCATTAAAGAATCGGGATTTTTTTTTAAATTAAAAAGGGGGATGGGGACTTCCCTGGTGGTCCAGAGATTAAGAATCCACTTTCCAATGCAGGGGACTGGATTCAATCCCTGGTCAAGGAACTAAGATCCCACATGGCATGGAGCAACTAAGCCCCCGTGTGCTCTAGAGTCTGTGTGCCCCAGTGACTATCTCACACTGCCAAATAAATAAATACTTTAAAAAAAAAAAAAGAAAGGAGGATGAAGTCAGCTACTAGGAAAACTCAGCACTGCTGTGCACATTATCAGATAGGCATTACTATCAAGGTCTGAATTTCTTGGATGCCTTAGATGTGAAGTAAAATCAGTTTATTGATTAGGTCTTTGTTATTCTAGATAATTTATATTGATTGAAAATTATTTTTATAAGAAAGTTAATAACAGTGGTTAAGACTCTGAGCTCCCTAATGCAGAGGACACAAATTTGATCCCTGATTGGGGAAATAAGATCCTACATGCCGCAAGGTGTGACCAAAAAAAAAAAGCCACAGGCACATAATGAATTCTTCAAGAAAGGATGAGTTACATAGATGATGGTATATACATTCAAAGGAATGCTGCATAGTTGTTAAAGATAAGAATTCTGTGTTTACTGACACTGAAAACATATTCAACATGTTAATCAAGTGATAAAAATTAATCTCTCAAATAGAAACACACTAAGATCTTAATTTGTAAATATTGTTCTGTATCTCTCTCTTTCTGTCCCTCTCACACAAATAGAGACATAATATTCTTGAAAGGGGTTTATCTCTAACGTGGTTATCTCCATGGAGGAGGAACGTGGATGATCATAATTTTGTTTTTGTTTGTTTGAATTGTCCAAATCTGCTAATGAACATTCAATATTTATATAATGTAAAAAATAAAATTCTAAAATTCTTCTCGCTTCAATAAAAGAAAGAGGGAAGAAGTAAGACTGGCTTTGGCATGGCAGATAAGGAATTGAACTGAGCTAAATTTCTTGCAATAGAAAGAAATTTAACCCAATGTATTTTCACTGTGTGGTTTTCCACTCATGGCTCTGATACACATTCCTATGAAAATCAAGCGACTCACTGTTTCTCCCATCTGCCCTTTTTCTCATCTCAGCTGTACTTCTCTTATTAAAGGCTTATATGAAGCATTCCTTCCTTCAGGAAGTCTTCTCAGATTTCCCCACCCCCACCACCATGCAAATAATATCTTCTGTGGAAAGTTTACAGCCCTAGACCTGATTCCTTGACTATCTTATCACGCTGTTTGTGTTGTCAGGGTTATATAAGATATTATTATTTAAGATATGAAGGTATTATCGTGGACACTAGAGAGAGTTCCTTCAAAACCAGATTGCATGAACTTTACATTTTTGCTTCTCTTGTATCATACAGAGTTTGGTAAGCAGTAGGTACACAGTAGAACTTTGCTAAAGGACTGAAAGTTTGACACAGAGTCCTTCCTTCCCAGGGAGAAAGGGTTGCTAAGAGATGATATTCACAAATAAACGTGCACTCACAAAATGACCCTCACTTACTGAATAAACCACTATGTGCTAGGGATTGCAGTACATATTTAATTTTCCTCAATCCATTCAATAACCCATGGAATAGGTATTACAGTAAAGGGAAACTGTTAGTTGCTCAATCGTGTCTGACTCTTTGTGACCCCCTGGACTGCAGCCCTCAAGGCTCCTCTTGGCCGAGGAATTCTCCAGGTAAGAATACTGGAGCGGGTTGCCGTTCCTTTCTCCTGGGGCTCTTAAGTCCTTTGCAGATGAACAGACTCGGATGCGCCTTGCACCAGCGTCAGGCATGAGTGGAACTGCAGCTTGCCCTCTTATTGCTGATGACCCTTTAGTTCGTCTGCCACCCCCTCTCCCTCCTCCAGTCAGTAACTCTTCTTGCCTGTTAACGCAATACCAGCCGTTGTATGCCAGCCATTGTGCCATACTATTATAGTTTTCAGGGTACTGTACTGTAAGATTAAGAACATTTTATTTTCTGGTTTGCTTTTAATGTATTATTTGTGTGAAAAATATTATAAACCTATTACAGTACAGTACTGTAGAGCCTACTGTATTAGTTGGGTACCTGGGCTAACTTTGTTGGACTTACGAATAAATTGGACTGAACAAATGAGCTCTCAGAATGGAATTTGTTCCTGGGGGGGGGGGGGGCTTACTGTATTAGCTACAGTTTACGGATGAGGAGATGCTGGAGAAGACTCTTGAGAGTCCCCTTGGACTGCAAGGAGATCCAACCAGTCCATCTTAAAGGAGATCAGTCCTGGGTGTTCATTGGAAGGAGTGATGTTGAAGCTGAAACTCCAATACTTTGGCCACCTGATGTGAAGAACTGACTCATTTGAAAAGACCCTGATGCTGGGAAAGATTGAAGGCGGGAGAAGGGGATGACAGAGGATGAGATGGTTGGATGGCATCACCGACTCAATGGACATGAGGTTGGGTAAACTCTGGGGGTTGGTGATGGACAGGGAGGCCTGGCGTGCTGCAGTCCATGGGGTCAGAAAGAGTCGGACACGACTGAGAGACTGAACTGAACTGAACTGAACTGAACAGATGAAGATACTGAGGCTAAAGTTTGCACAGCCAGGGAGTGGGGCAGACAGGATTCTAACCTGTGTCTGTCTGACGCCATAACCCCTGACCTCTCCACTGGGCAGGAAAGATGCCAGATGAGTGACTCAGGAAGTAGGATCAAAGGTTTCCCTCTTTCAAGGCAAGTGTCCTTTCATACCAAGCAGCTAGTAAACGAGCTAGGCCATCTCATTTATTATTGTCTGCATATCTTGTATTGGATTCCATGTGCCAGTACAGTGGTAAAGACACAGCATTTTATTTCTTTTTAATAACAGGACATTTAAAGCCAATTTGCCCAAATAAGGGTTTAATTTCCATTCTTCAGACCACATGACTGATGCTTGTATCTGACTAACATAACCCCTCCTCGAACAATATGAAACAAATCAGGGTGATTTCCTACTCACAACAATGAGAAATGATCAGCTATTCCTTCTCTTTCGGAGCACATCTGCTGAACTTCACTGAGTTATATGCTGGTGATTGTCAGTTCAAAAGAGATGAGACCAGAGAGGTCGATACACAGAAAAAACAATGCATCAAAAGAGCAGAATTCAGAAATCACTTACTTAAAGACAAGTATAGCTGATTAAAACATTTTTTAAAATTATTGAGTATAATTGACATATATAGCCTTGTATTAGTTTTAGATGTATAACATAATGATTTGATATATGTACATATTGTGAAATGATTACCACAATAAATTTAGCTAACATTCATCACCACACAGTTATAATTTTTTTTTTCTTATGATAAGAACTTTTAAGATCTACTCTTGGGAATTGCCTGGTGGTCTAGTGGTTATTACTCTGTGCTCTCATTGCCAAGGGCCTGGATTCGATCCCTGATTGGGAAACTAAGATCTCACAAGCCACAAACCACAGCCAAAATAAATAGATAAAAAATGTTAAAAAAGATTTATTTTGTTTGCGATTTTCAAATAGGCAATATAGTATTGTTAACTATAATCGTCTTGTTGTACATAACATCATATCACTGGAAGTTTGTACCGTTGACCACCTTCATTTGTTTTTCCCATTCCCTTCCCCTGCCTCTGGTAACCACCAATCTGTTCTCTGTTTCAGTGAGTTTGGTCTTTTTAAGATTCAGCATATAAGTGAGATCATATGGTATTTATTTATCTTTCTCTGACTTACTTCACTTAGCACAATGCCGTCAAAGTCCATTCATGTTGTAGCACATGGAAGGACTTCCTTCTTTTATATGGCTGAATAATATTCCATTACATATACATCTCACATCTTTTTAATCCATCAATCTATTGATGGACATTGTTTTCATATCTTGGCTCTTGTAAATAATGCTGCAATGAACATAGGGATGAAAATATATTCTCGAGATAGTGATTTTATTTCCTTTGGATAAATGCCCAGAAATGGAATTGCTGGATCCAGTTGATTTTCATTATTTGCTCTGTTAATGGTCTATAAAGTCACCATGAAAACTGAATTAGTGACTGTTGTACATTCAGAAAACTAAGATCATGGCATCCGGTCCCATCACTTCATGGGAAATAGATGGGGAAACAGTGGAAACAGTGTCAGACTGTTTTTTTTGCCCTCGAAAATCACTGCAGAGGGTGACTGCAGTCATGAATTAAAAGACGCTTACTCCTTGGAAGGAAAGTTATGACCAACCTAGATAGCATATTAAAAAGCAGAGATATTACTTTGCCAACAATGGTCATTCTAGTCAAGGCTATGGTTTTTCCAGTGGTCATGTATGGATGTGAGAGTTGGACTATGAAGAAGGCTGAGCGCTGAAGAATTGATGCTTTTGAACTGTGGTGTTGGAGAAGACTCTTGCGAGTCCCTTGGACTGCAAGGAGATCCAACCAGTCCATCCTAAAGGAGACCAGTCCTAGGTGTTCATTGGAAGGACTGATGCTGAGGCTGAAACTCCAATACTTTGGCCACCTGATGCGAAGAGTTGACTCATTGGAAAAGACCCTGATGCTGGGAGAGATTGGGGGCAGGAGGAGAGGGGGACGACAGAGGATGAGATGGCTGGATGGCATCATTGACTCAATGGATGTGAGTTTGAGTGAACTCTGGGAGTTGGTGATGGACAGGGAGGCCTGGCGTGCTGCGATTCATGGGGTCGCAAAGAGTTAGACATGACTGAGCGACTGAACTGAACTGAACTGTGCTGTTGCTCCTATGGGAAATACAGGGTTAGGTTCTTTCAAGCCTCTGGTCACAACATTTTCATCAATCGATCAATATACAACCTTGATGTAATGTGTTTCTCTTCAGAAACACCTTAATATTTAGTGCTGATTTATTAACATCGAACTCACAGCCAAAAGCACCATAAATCATGCCTGGATGAAGCTTATCTAACTTGTATTTTCTCCATAAGGCACATCACCACAGCTTTCTGTGCTTTGGAACATCAGATAGCACTTCAGCACTGCTCTTAGGGCTCATTTTAAACAGTGAAATCATAAGCACAACATCATAACCGAAAGCACAGAAAAAAATGTGAAAAAAACGTGGCTAAACAGACCATGAAAAGGATACTTGTTTACAGTCTGAGAGCTGACACACGACCCCAGCTGGGAATGTTTGTGTAATAGTTTTCTAGGGCCGCCATAACAACAGCAAGCAAAGACGGGGTGGCTCAAACAACAGAGTTTCATTTTCTCACGGTCCTGGAGCTGGAAGTCTGAGATCAAGGTGTTGGCAGGTTTGGTTTCTCCTGAGGCCACTGTCCTTGGTTTGTAGATGGTCACCTTCTTGCTGCAACCTCACATGACCTCTGTGTCGGTCTGTGTGTCCTGAACCCGTTCATATGAGGACACCAGTCAGATTGAATTAGGAGCTACCCTAACGACCTCATTTTAACTTAACTACCTCTTACAGGCCTAATCTGCAAATAATAGTCACAAAATGAGTCACATTCTCAGATTAGGGCTTCAGTTTATGAATCGGGGGGAGGGGGGGGTGGGGGGGCGGACCCAGGATAGCCCACAACCATATATATCAGGGAACTCAAATTCTTTGCTGCTCTGCAATTATCTGTGAATATATCTCTATAGTTCCTGTGAGCCTTGATTTGGGGGTTCTAGATCAATTTTAGTAGCTAGGTGAATTCATAAATAAGGAGGAATAATTTGAGAATCATGAAGGTTGACGGCAGTTGTACCAACCACAACTATAGAATTAGACTGTTGAATTTTTTAAAATATTTATTCATTTTGCTGCATTGGTCTTAGTTGTATCATGTGGGATCTTTCACTATGGTACACAGACTGGTTGTGGTGCCCGGGTTCAGGAGTTGTCACACTAGCGGTTAATTGCTCCTCGGCATATGGCATCTTAGTTCCCTAACCAGGGGTTGAATCCACGACCCCTACATTACAAGGTGGGTTCTTGGCCATTGGACCACCAGAGAAGTTCCTAGACTGTTGGATTTCCTGATACTCGTGAGGCTAGTGTAAGATAAGCCTGCTCCTTGAAGAAGACAACTTTCTTTCCAGTTCCCTAGGCATAGATCAAAATACGCTGTCTGGGTAATCAAGTGGAAGGGAGCCAGAGATTCTCCCACCTTGGTAGTCTCCTCCTCCTCCTTGAATTCTTTTCTTTGAGAGAAAGCATTTCAGTTTTAAAACAAAGAAAAATAGTGCATGTAAAGCTTCTGGCCTCACCCAAAACATTGTAAACCCAGCCATAAATCCTGGGAACACGATGTCTGCACACTCTGTAGCTTTCTAGAAAATCTAAGCCAGACAACAACTGGAGGCATGGAGGGGAATGTCTTACACGCCTCCAGTGCTGAGAGGCTCTGCAGTAGGCTCCCATTCGTTTTCTCATTCAGCTCCCATAAAGCTCATGGAATGGGCAAGGCAGCAATTATTGGAGTTCAGAAGGAGACTGAGTTGCTCATGAGATCATCTGGCTGCTTAGGGGTCAGCCCAAAACCAGGGCCTTTAAACTCCCCAAGCTTGTCCTCCTTCTTTGACTTTGAGTTGGAACAAGCTGAATTGGTCCCAGATGTTGATATCAATGCACCGTTGTTTAAGAAGATCAACAGTTGTTTCTAAGCCTTGAGGTGTTTTGAATTCTTTCACTTTTCTACACTCATTTCTTAAGGATCAGAGGGGATCATGGCACAGAGGGGATGGTTGTCAAGATCCAAAGGTGAATGAGCCTTGGCCTTCACCACAGTGCAATTCTGAATGTCTAGAGAGTACTGCTGGAGAAGGCAATGGCACCCCACTCCAGTACTCTTGCCTGGAAAATCCCATGGATGGAGGAGCTGGTAGGCTGCAGTCCACGGGGTCGCTAAGAGTTGGACATGACTGAGAGACTTCACTTTCACTTTTCACTGTCATGCATTGGAGAAGGAAATGGCAACCCCCTCCAGTGTTCTTGCCTGGAGAATCCCAGGGACGGGGGAGCCTGGTGGGCTGCTGTCTATGGGGTCGCACAGAGTCGGACATGACTGAAGCAACTTAGCAGCAGCAGCAGCAGCAGCAGAGAGTACTGCCCAATAGAGCTGGAAAAAAGAGCCAGGGCTTCCTTGGTGGTCCAGTGGTTAAGAATCTGCCTGCCAAATGCAGGGGACATGGGTTGTATCCCTGCTCTGGAAAGATCCCACATGCTGCAGGGCAAGTAAGGCCATGTGCCTCAACTACTGAGACTGCACATCCTAGAGTCTATATTCTGTAACAGGAGAAGCCACTGCAATGAGAAGCCTCTGCTCTGCAAGTAGAGGGTAGCTGCCGCTGTCTGCAACTAGAGTAAAGCCCGTAGGCAGCAACATAGATCCAAGACCGAGAGCAACCAAAAAAAAAAAAAAAAGTGAGCCATTCATCTGAAAACTGAAACAGGTGAAATTAATTTGAGAATACATTTATTTAACCCAGTATATCCCCAAATTATCATTTCAACATGCAGTCACTGTAAAAATTATTGATGAGATAATTTACACTCTTTTATTCCTACTACAATTTTCTTTTTTCAAATCAGGTGTGGATTTTATGCCCATAGCACATCTTGATTTATGCAAATCCCATTGGCAGTGCTCAGTACCCACATGTGTGGCTTCCATGTTGGAGGGTGCATGTCTAAATGGACATGCTTCTAAATTAATTCATGTGCCACCACGGGATTTGGCCATAATGAGGATTCTACACTTGTAATCCAGGAACACATCAAGGGATCATTTCTAGGAAGAGCTTTCAAAGTCTTTCCAGAGAAGGAGACTTTTAAAAATAGAAATATTTTAAGTCTTGGACTGTGCTGGGTCTTTGTTGCTGTGCTTGGGCTTTCTCTAGTTGTGGCGAGCGGGGGCTACTCTTCGTTGTGGTGCCTGGGTTTCTCATTGCAGTGGCTTTTCTTGTTTCTGGGGTACTTGGACTCAGTAGTTGTGGCACATGGGCTTAGCTTCCCTGAGGCGTGTGGAATCTTCCTGGAACAGGGATTGAACCTGGATCCCCTGCATTGGCAGGCAGATTCTTAACCACTAGATCATTGGGAAAGCCAGAAGGAGACTTCCCTGGTGGCTCAGATGGTAAAGCATCTGCCTATGATGCAGGAGACCTGGGTTCAATCCCTGGGTTGGGAAAATCCCCTGGAGAAGGAAATGGCAGCCCATTCCAGTACTCTTGCCTGGAAAATCCCATGGGTGAAGGAGCCTGGTAGGCTACAGTCAATGGGGCTGCAAAGAATTGGGCATGACTGAGTGACTTCACTTTCTTTCTTTCTTTTGATTGCATCCTTGGCAAAGGGAGGAGCATCTTTCTGGGGGCTGGTGGAGGGAGGAGGCCCTGTTCCCTTAGCGGGTATGGTTCTCACATTCTTCAGGTTGGCTTGAATTTTGCTTGGAATGTGAGTTCTGGGAAGGACAACCAGTTTTTAGAGCTGATAAGCTTGCTCAGCACTGTGCTTAGAACTCAATAAGCCAGGCTTTGCACTCTAGGAGCTTGACTCAAAGTCAAGTGGGCATCAGAGTCATGGCGGGGGTGGGGGTGGGGAGAGGTCTTGTGAAAAACATAAATTCCTTGGCCCCCACTCTAGAGTTCCTGATTTAGTAGGCCTGAGAATGGGGCCTGAGAATTTGTGTTTCTAGCAAGATCCAGGCCACCCCTGCTTAGAGAATCAGGCTTTGAGAACCATTGGCCTAGCAGATGAGTAAAGCCTTCAGATATTCATTCAACACTCCCAATTTAGCACTTTTTTCAGTGCTGCGGATAGAGTAGTGAGCAAGACAAGTGAAGTCCCTTCCTTCAGTGGAGGTTTGGGCAGGGATAACAGATGGTGGTGATGTCGGGGATCTGGAGTTGACTGGATAATGACACCCTATTACTTAGTAGGGCTTCCCGGTGGCTCAGATGGTAAAGGATCTGTCCGCAATGCAGGAGACCCGGGTTCCATCCCTGGGTCAGGAAGATCCCCTGGAGAAGGCAATGGCACCCCACTCCAGTATTCTTGCCTGGAGAATTCCACGGACAGAGGAGCCTGGTGGGCTACATCCCATGGGGTCGCAAGACGCAACTGAGCAACTAACACACACACATCATTTAGTAACTGATTCATAAAGGTTGGTCGAATAACTTGGCCCTGTTCCCACAGCTAGTTTACATTGTGCCTCTGGTCTGTCTATTGTTTCATGGTGGTTCCTTTGGTCTGATCCTCTTAGTAACATCCCCCTCCTGCAATTGTTCTACTTAACTTTTCTTGCTCAACTTTCAGATCCCTGATCAACCACCAGTTCTTCAGAACAGTCTTCCTCGACTTCCCTGTGAGTTTCACCGGAGTATTTATTCAGGATTTAAATCACAGGGTCTGTCACATTGTGGCTGCTTAATACAATTTGCTGGTAATGAAAGACTTAATGCGCTTAATGGAATCCATGATGACTTCTTGACTTACTGGGCTGAAAAGAAGTCATTCCAGGAAACTGGAGAAAGGAGAGAAGCTACCTGGCAATTAAAACCAGAGACAGCCTTGAACTTGGAAGGGTGGAGGCCCGAGGTGGGGACCAGCCATTCTGCACAGACCTGGGATTTGGGTAGATGGGTAGGGGTCATCCTGGGGAGGAACTGTAGAGGTAGATATGGAATCCTGATAAATAAGTTCAGGAACCAGGGAGCCCCTGAATATTTGGGGGCAGCCAAGCCACATGTGGGCTTTCCAGGTGGCTCAGTGGTAAGGATTCCCCCTGCCAATGCAGGAGACACCAGAGATGTACGTTTGATCCCTGTGTTGGGAAGATCCCCTGGAGGAGGAAATGGAAACTCACTCCAGTATTCTTTCGGGAAATCCCAGGGACAGAGGAGCCTTGTGGGCTATAGTCCATGGTGTCGCAGTCAGACGCAACTGGCCACACATACATCTTTTTATTTTTTTTTCTGTTTTGGAGGAAAAACCTCAACTCTCCAGGCACCTGCGATGGGTACTTGGGGAGGGGTTAAGCCCAAACACATAATGTTAAGGTCAAGTCCTACTTCCTGCTCTTAATAGCACACGACTATGGGCAAGATGGATGGCATCATCAACACATTGGACATGAGTTTGAGCAAGCTACGAGGGACAGTGAAGGGCAGGGAAGCCTGGTATGCTGCAGTTCGTGGGGTCGCAAAAAGTTAGACATGACTGAGTGACTGGACAGCATGGGCAAGACGCATAAACGTTGTGAAGTTCAGTTTTGTTCTCTGAAAAACAGGCAAAACCAAACAAACAAAACCAATTACTGAATCCATTGTGTTGCTTTGAGGATTAAATGATATACCGTAGAGTAAATTGTCTGGGGGTAAAGTCTGGCACGCAGAAGGCACTGGCTGTTATTACGGAGATAAGTCTCTCCTTGTCTCCTTTCTCCTTTCCTTCTCCAACTCTTTCTCCTCTCTCCATACATTGCCCACAAGAAGATTTTTAAGGCCTCTTGGCATCTGGGTAGGTGGGATGTTACCAAGGGGCTAAAAGACAGCATCTGGGCATGCCAGGGCAAGGCTTGAGGCCCAGCTGGTCACAGCCTGTGGCATTTGGTTCCATACCTGGTTCCCTGTGGGTGACAAAAGGCAGATCACGCACCTCTTCGTGAAGTCTTGAGTTTTGAGGGCTGCATCAGGGGGACCACAATCCCAGCTGAGCTTCTCCGCTGCTCTCATCCCCTTCTGCTCCAAGTTCTGAATCTCCTCCCAGGAAATAATGAAGCAATTGTGGAGGCCAGTGAGGGGCTGGGGCCAAATCAGATGAATGCCAGGGAGCACGCTAATCTCCAGGGAAGTCCCTGCCTGCAGTGAGGCTGCATGGCACTCGCCTCCACAAGAAGCAGAGCAACAAGTGACGCTTCAAGAATGAAAAACAAACTTTCCGAGTTCACTTGGCTGCAGAGCCTTTAGGAGACCGAATTATAGTAAAACTAAAAATAAGACTTGGGAGGACCAGTATGCTTTTTTTTCTTTAAATGCACAAAAGGTTTCTCTTTTCTACCTCAGAACAATATAATTCAACAGGCACATTTTGCCTTATTTTGTTGCATGGGACTCAGAAAAGCTCAGGGGAAAAAGAGTTCCTGAGATTGTAGCTTGTTGCTGGAAGATCAAACCCAGGGAAAGTTATTTTTATACCTAGTGGGTTTTGTTTTGTTTTTTCTTTCTTCTTTCAGCTGCCTGGTATTTATCCTCACAATTAGGGGGTCTGTCTTGTTAAATAAAGTATTTATTCTTTCTTTCCTTGATTATAAAAGACATACATGTTCATTGTAGAAAATTAGAAACTGGGAAAAACAGAGAGAAAGAGACATCTGCCATTTAAAGATAAGCATGGTTGTATAACTTTGATACATAAACTACCATATAATGGTACTGTATGTGTTCTAACTACCATCCCTTGGCTAGTGTTGTAAATATTTTCTCCCAGTTTTTGCTTTTTCACTTTTCTATATTGTATTTTGAGGGACAGAAGTTGTTGAACATATCAATTTGATAAAGGTTAATGCTTTTTTAGTGTCTCTGATGTAAGAATTCCCTCTCTACCCTGAAACCATCAATAATACATTCTATATTTTTTTGGTAAAACATGTTAAAGTTTTGCTTTTCATTTTAGTCACTAATATACCCGAAACTGACTTTTTGGTAAGGGTGACTTCCGTTCAGTTCAGTCGCTCAGTTGTGTCTGACTCTTTGCGACCCCATGAATGGCAGCACACCTTAGAGATCAAGAATTTTGTTATATCTACTGTATACATAACTGATCGTTCCATAACCATTTATTGAATAGTCCATGTCAATCTGCTGACCTGCCATGAAATTCTTTCCTATTTTAGGTATTTGTAAATGCATAGATCTGTTTCTAGGCTCTGTTATCTCCCAATTGGCATATTTGTCTCTCCACATATGGATAGTGTCCTATCTTAACTTTCATAATTTTATTTATTTATCTTTATTGGAGGATAATTACTTTACCAGATTGTGATGGTTTTTGCCATACATCAATATGAATTGGCCATAATTTTATAATAAGCTCTGATATTTGGAAAGGCAAGTTTTGATATTTGTTATTCTTCAGAATTGTCTGGATTACCGTTGGCCTTTTGCTTGTGGTCATACCTTTCGAATGAGATGTACAAGGTCCCTTGAGAACTCTGCTGGTATTTTGATTTCAATTGTATTGAATCTGTAGATAAGTTTGGGGATGTTTGACATCCATCTATGGAAACTTTCTATCTGTGAACATGATCTCTTATCTATGAACTCTCTTTCCATTTAAATATTTTAAAATGTCATCTAATAAGTTTTATAGCTTTATTCATAAAGATTTGCACATTTTTTGTTATAATCATTTTTGCTACCATGATAAATTGTATTTTTTAAATTGTATTTTCAACTGATGACTGTTGGGTTATAAAAGTATAATTATTTTAAATGAAATTATTTGAGTTTTGTCTGATAATTTTTCTGAGTTTCTTGTTATTTCTAATAATTCATAGTTTTCATTGATTTTTTGGTAGATATTCATATAATTTGGGAATAAAGATAATTTTTATACTTTAAAAAAAATTTGTATTGTCTAATTCCATGAAGTAGGACCTCTAAAAGAAATAAAATTTAAACCAAAATAGCTGCTTCTTTGCTGACTGTAAAGGAAATTCTTCTAATAACTTACCATCAAGTATGATATTTATTTTGGATTTTTGTAAATATCCTTTTTTCAAGTTAAATAACTTTTTTCAAGTTAAAGAAATTTCTATTTCTAGTTTGCTAATTTTCTTTTTCCAAACACTTACTAGTGTTGAATTTTTAGAGCGTTTTCTGTCTCCTCATATGATATTGTGATTTCTCTCACTTAATGCATTATGATGATGAGTAGCATAATAAATCAATGGCACCCACGCCAGTGCTCTTACCTGGAAAAATCCCATGGCTGGAGGAGCCTGGTGGGCTGCAGTCCATGGGATCGTGAAGAGTCAGACACGACTGAGCGACTTCACTTTCACTTTTCACTTTCATGCATTGGAGAAGGAAATGGCAACCCACTCCAGTGTTCTTGTCTGGAGAATCCCAGGGACGGCGGAGCCTGGTGGGCTGCCGTCTATGGGGTCGCACAGAGTCGGACACGACTGAAGCGACTTAGCAGCAGAAGCAGCAGCATAATAAATATCTACTTTAAGCCAACATAGCATTTCTTAGATAAACCACATTTGGTCATGTGTATGATCTTTCTTTATAATTTTTGGAGTTTATTTACTAATATATTGTTCAGGGGTCTTAGTTCCCTGACCAGGGATGGAATTCTTGCCCCCTGCAGTGGAAGCACAGAGTCCTAACCACTGGACCACCAGGGAATTTCCTGTAATTACCTGTTCTCTATATTAAGTTAGAGCTTGCTTTTGCAACCAGTGGGCCTGTCAGTTCTTTATGGGTTGGTTTTAAATTATAGATTTAATATCTTTAATGGTTAAAGGAAAGGCCAGCTTTTCTAATTTTTCAGACAATTTTGGTTGATTACACTTTTTTTTTTTTTTTTGGCTACACTGTGCAGCATGAGGGATCTTAGTTCTTCAACCAGGATGGAACCCATGCTGAGTCCTAACCACTGGACTGCTTTGGAATTCCCTGATTATGGTTTTCTAGCTTGTTTAAATTCTACATTTATTGGCAGAAAGTTGTTCAGAGTATTTCTAGTCTTTTTCAGTTCAGTGCAGTCCCTCAGTCGTTTCCAACTCTTTGCAACCCCATGGACTGCAGCACGATAGGTTTCCTTGTCCATCACCAACTCCAGGAGCTTGCTCAAACTTATGTCGAGTTGGTGATGCCATCCAACCATCTCATCCTCTGTCATCTCTCTGCCTTCAATCTTTCCAAGGGTCTTTTCCAGTGAGTTAGTTCTTCGCATCAGGTGGCCAATATTGGAGTTTCACCTTCGGCATCAGTCCTTCCAATAATATTCAGGACTGATCTCCTTTAGGATGGGCTTGTTGGATCTCCTTGCAGTCCAAGGGACTCTCAAGAGTCTTCTCCAACACCACAGTTCAAAAGCATCAATTCTTTGGCTGTCAGCTTTCTTTATAGTCCAACTCTCACATTCATACATGACTACTGAAAAACATCAGCTTTGACTCATCTTTTTAATTTCTACCTATCCATGATTTTCCCCTTTTATTATTCTTAATCTTATTTATTATAAAGAACCAATTTCTGACTTTGTTGGGGCTAGCTTATTTTTGCCTTTTACTTCATTAATTTCTGCTCTTATTTTCATTTCTTTCTTATGTCTGCTCTCCTTGGGTTTATCCTGTGGTTGTTTTTTTAATCCTTAAATTAAGTATTTAGCTCATGGCATTTCAACCTTTCTTCTTTGCTCAACTAATCATTTAAGGTTACATATCCTCACTGAGTGTTGATTTAGCTGTGTTCAATCCATTTTGATATGTAACATTTTCACTGACAACCAGTTCTATCTATGTTCTAATTTCTACTTTAATTCTTTCTTTGATCTTTGACTTCTGTAGAAGTATGCTCATAAATTTCCAAAACCATAAGATTCTTTGTTATCTTTTCATTATTTATTTTCAACTGAATTGCTCTGTGGTCAAAGAATGCAGCATATATGCTGTGCTTGTGAATTTTGCTGGACTTGGCTTATGGTTTGGAAGACAAGTTTTCATGTTTTAAGTGAAAAACATATGGCTGGCTCTTTATATACATAATCTTGAATCTTCCCAAGGCTGATTCCAAATAAAAAAGAATATTTATTGAACAGACAAGAAAATTGAGGCTCAGCGGAGTAAGCAGAAAAGGCAAGAGTTAATTCAGGTTAGTTTAACTCAAAACTGTTTTTCTGTTCATGTAATAGCTTACTCTGTAATTTGGAAAATAAGGTAAAATAATAATAACAATCAGATTATTATTGTTATTATGGAACTACAATAATATTCATATGAGGAAAATATGAAGTTAAGGGCTCTCTGGGTATTTCCCCTTTTTATCCTAGAGTTCATTCTTCTTTAATTTCTTCATTCATTCACTATATTGAGGCTGGGGCCAGATAATTGGGCCAGGCTCTGGATCTAAACCTTGTCCCTGAGAAATCCATGTCCTAGTTGGACAGTGAAGTGAACTTGTCTTACTTTCCCCTAACATGAATCATAGCATTGGTGGGATCATTTGTTCTTTTAGTGAAATAAAATTCTCTTAGAAAACACTTGGAAGAAAGAAAATGTTGATTAAATAGAGCTGCTACTTCTGGGCTGGTGGTCGTGGGAACAATTCCCAAAATCATTGTTGTGTCTTAGGTCCCTGCCCTTTCCAAGTCTCTCCTGCCTCCTGGCCCCAGGTGAGCCTGCAGCATCTGTCTTTAGCATTCTCCTAGGAGGTTGCACCCAGTCCCGTCACTGTGGCTTCCTCGTGGATGCTGGCTTGTGTCCCCAGCCCCAATCTTGCTTCCACTTCTGGTCTTAACTGCCCTGTGCTTCTCTGCTGAGGACGCCATTTGCCCTTGACCTTTGAGAGTGAACTGAAGGCTGTGAAGGTCCTTGAGCCCAGGAAAGGAGGCAGAGGCTGCTTCTCCTGTTTTTCTCTGGCCACTTCCACATCCCTCTGTGCAGCCCCCTTCTCGTCTCATCCCTCTGCTCTTGTTTCCAAGAGGCTGAGCCCTTTTCTCTTAGAGCAGGTATTTCAATCATTTTTCCAAAGCATCTTGCAAAAGAATCATTCTTATCTCTGCTTTGTAGATGAAGAAACTTGAAGCTGATAGTTTGTTCACGGTCTTCCTGGGGATGCAAACTCAGGTCTACCTTCAGGCGGGTGTTCTTTCTCCCCATTCCGCTGTTTGGGATGACTGAAAATACTGGTCCTGCAGCTGCTAAGTTGTGACTGCGGGCAAGGCACTGGCTTTCTGTGGACCATAATTCCTTCATTTTCAGGTGGAGGTGGTCATATCTACCTTCTCTTTTCATAGAATTATTGGATATTTCAAAGCAACTGGAAAGCTCTCTTTAGAAGACAACAAACATAGAAAGGCTGATTTGAAGGTCCAACTGCGCTTCACACATACTCTCTGTCCAAATCTGGGCAAGTCTCTGAGGATGGAGCCTCTTTGTGGGATGGAGGCTTTTTCTTTCTCTAGGTTTGTTATGTGTGCGTGTCTGGGTCCTGGGAGGCAGAGAAATCAGCCAAGGCAGAGAGCTGATGTGGAGAGAGAAAAGAGCATTTGGGAAATTACAAAGACTTCTTGAGGGACAAGGAGGCTTGGTGTGCTGCAGTCCAAGGGGTTGCAAAGAGTCAGACACGGCTTAGTGACTGAACAACAAGGATTTCTGTGGCTGGACTAGAAAGAGTGGGGAAGGAGTGAGAACTGAGGCTGGGAGGCCAGCAGGTCCAGGTGCTGAGCTAAAGGGCTTGACTTTTAATCCAAAGACAGTGGGAAAACAGGCATTTTAAGCAGTGATGATGATGACAATAATAATTGTGCTGCTGCTGATAGCTAATATTTATTAAGTGCTTGGCACCCCTTCACTAACTTTTAACACAAACAACAACTATAAAGAAATAGATACTATTGCTATTTTCTTCTCAGAAGAGGAAGCTAAGGTGTCAAGTAACTTACCCAAGGCCTCACAGGTGGTCTGTTCAGGCCCAGACTTCAAGCCCAGGGATCTTTGTCTTTTTTTTGGCAGTACAGCTTGTGGGATCGTACTTCCTTGACTAGGGATTGAACCTGGGCCCCAGCAGTGAAAGCTCTGAGCCCTAACCACTGAGTATGGTTCATGCATGCTCCATTGTATCCAATTCTTTGTGACCCCATGGACTGTAGCTCACCAAACTCCTCTGTCCATGGAATTTTCCAGGCAAGGATACTGGAGTGGGTTACCATATCTTTCTCCAGAGGATCTTCCCTACCCAGAGGTCAAACCCAAGTCTCTTGTGTCTCCTGCATTGGTAGGCGGATTCTTTACCCCTGGACCTCCTGCAAGACCCTAACCACCTAAGCACTAGAGAATCACCCAGGGATCCCTGTTTTAACCATGACTTTCTCCTTGGTGGTCAGAACTGAAGTGTATTACCTTGCTTGATTTCTTTTTGGTCTGCTTTTTAAGAGATAATTCTGTGTGGAGGCTGAGAGGACTGGTCCAGACAAAGGAGGGTGGCGGCCTTCATCAGAGGGGCAGCTGTGGAACTGGACACATCTGACATGCCTTCAGACACCAGAATGAACCATTCATTCAGCAGCTAAAGTGTGCCAGGTCCAGAAGTGGCCAGGCCTTGGAGAGGGGTGGTCTGGCAGGGTTGGGGGTCGGTGAATGAGAAGGAAGTGACTTCACGAGATAAGGAGTGTTCTTCCTGAAAATGAAGGTGCAGCCTATACCAGTGCCTGGAACCTTCCAGTCATCTCCCCTCCAGCCCTACTGCTGGTGGGAGGTATAAGCCAAGTGGAACAGGGGCCTCCGGCAGCTCCCACCCTGCTGTGACGGGCTCCCTTTTGGCAGGGGATGAGGTTTGCCTTGGCTTGGAGTCTTCATTAAGTACCCTCCAAGGTTAATTCTGTAAGTGCCAGTAATGACCACGAGTTAATTTCTCTCTCTCTGTCCTGTCGACCTTACTTCTTCCAACTTTTTGTTTCTTTAATGGGCCATCCAAGCTTGTTGGAATGTTTACCAAAGCAGGATAGCTAGAGATATAAATAAATGAATTTACCTTGTCAAAAGGATCTGGAGATAGAATTAAGGCGAGAGGGGGTAATTTACAGATGAATAATTACTTGGAAACCTCAGCAGGGAGACTGCTGGGGTTCTCTAATTATTTATCTTCTCTCAATTTTCTCTTCTTTGAACTGCTACCACGGGGGTGTATGGGGGTGGCTTGGGGAGCAGGAGATATTATTTGGGATTTCCCCTCTCAATTGTGAAATACCTTTGGGGGCTGGTGAGGTGCAGGGGTGTGTGTGTGTTGGGGGGGAGCCTCTGCCAGGATGCCAGTCAAGCCCATTGCAGTTTGCAGCACACACTCATGCCTTCATTCAGATCCTTTTGTTTGCTCTCTGATGGGGATGGCGTTACTAGCCCACTTTATGGATGGAGAAACTGAGGTTCCTATGGGTGAACTCAAGCCCCACAAGCCCCATGAGGAAGAGGTGGTATACTGTGGCTCAGATGAGCCTTCTGCTTCTCCCTGGCCCTCCAGCAGCCTTGTACCCCAAGAGGAAGGCAGTCTGAGGCTGCTCTCACCTGCCCAGCACCGCTTTCTCTGTCCCCCAGACACCCCTGGCTGGCTGAATCCCTCCCCTTTCAAAGCTCTATTGGGAACAACCTGCTCCGTCTTCCCTGTGAGCTGGTGGCCGCGCCCCTTCCTTACGCAGCTCATTTTCCATTTTAAGATTTCCTGTTTGAAGTAAAGGGCAAAGATCTCAGCAGTATCAGCCTGGAGCCGGGCTTCTGTGTGTATAAAGGGGAACCTCAGCCCCTGCCCTCTGTTTGTCCACTGGCCTTATCGACGGAGCCCAAGTCCCAAGTTCAGAGGTTCCAGTTCCTTCCCGATTTGCTGGGTAAAGTCCGGCCCTTCCGTGCGGGCAGCCAGGGCGGGTGGCCAGCCTGGAGCCAGCAGTCATTTACGGCCGGGCAGTGCTTCCGTCCTGCTGGAGGTTACTGGCTGCAGCAGACAGACGGATGGGTGGCCGTGGGGACTCGATGCCTGCTCTCTTTCCCTTCCTCCCCTTTGCCCTCTGCCGTGGGCTGACTCAGCAGGGCCCTGCTGGCCTGGGTGGCTGGTCCTCCTCATAGCATCCCTGGGCCTTGTGTGCACATGGGCCAGTCCTACACCAGCATATGCTCCCTGCCAGTGCCAAGATCACCACCTCTGAGTCCTTTCCCAGAGAGAGGCACTTAACTGGTGCCATTTTTATGGGGGATAATAAGAACTATCGCTGGCAGAACAGCCTGCTAGTTCCAAGGTCCTTTCATCTCCTGTCTCATCTGATTTGTGGGACAGTCAGGAGTCATCCAGATAGTGATAGCCGGTTTTTTTCCAGATGAGCGATCAGAGCTCAGAATCAATGGTTTCATTCAATCAGACTTGTATTCAACAAGAGGTTCCAGGGAACTCCTGTTTCCCAGGCACTGGGGACCAGAGGATACAGTGATGCAGGCTCTTTTCAGGTTGTTCACACAGTCGGCAAACAGAATCGATGATTGCAAGGCTTGTCAGATGAAGCAGTCTGGGGTGCTGTGGGAGCAGGGGGTCACGGTGTGGGATGAGGGCCCAGGAAATGCTTTCACAAGATTTGTCCAAGTTTGCTGAGATGCACAAGGAAGCCAGGAGAAGGGTGTGGCTCTTAATGGTATGGATGGGATGTTCCCGAACTACCAGCCTCTGGGCACCAGTGATACACGAGGGTCCTTCTACATAGACCCCCGCAGACTGTAAGTCTCTTCCCTGGAATGTCAGCCCCCCAAGAGGAGGGGCTTCATCTCTTTTGTGGACAGCTTTATCTCCAGGGCCTGAAGTGGAGCCTGGCCCAAGGCCCTCGATAAATATTTACTGTTGAATGAACAGACACGCATGCATACCCAGGTGCATGCCGATCACCCTCTATCTCAGAACTATAGAATCTACAAGCCGAAGGACACTTCTAGAGAACTGCTAGCCGGGAACAGAGCCAGAGTCTTGGAGACCTGACCGGAGTCTCTGCTACTTCCCCCAAAGGCCACGGGACTAGGCGTTGGCGTTGGAGCACCCAGGTTCTGGTCTCATTTACACCTTCCCGACTTGGGTGACCTTCCTCTCCTCCCCACACATGAGAAGGTCCCGTTGGCTGACCTCAGGAAACCCCTTCCTGCTCCAGTGTTTGGCGAGTCTGGGAATAGCCCAGTGGCTCTAGGCAGGAATTCCTTTGAGCTGAAGAGATGCCTTCTCTTTGCAGTCTTGAGAAGGCAGTCTGGTTGCCCTTTGCCAAACCCTGTGGCCAGAAAGATGCCTGGCTTGTGGTCACAGCTGCCCGCCCTTTGGACTCCTGCTCACCTCCCCACAGGCCTGCCTGCTGCTGGCTGGGATGGGAAGGGATGCCGCCTGTCCCCCCGCCCATGTGGCCACCCCACACCATTCCCCTCTCCAGATGAAATGTCTGGGACCTGAGGAGCCTGGGGCCAGCCTGGGGCCTGTCCTTTTGTTGTTGTTGCTATTGTTCAGTTGGGTCCGACTCTTTGCGACCCCATGGACTGCAACACGCCAGTTTCCCTGTCCTTCACCCTCTCCCGGAGTTTGCTCAAATTCATGCCCATTGAATCGGTGATTCCATCTCATCATTTGTCATCCCCTTCTCCTCCTGCCCTCAGTCTTTCCCAGCATCAGGGTCTTTCCCAATGTGTCGGCTCTTCGCATCAGGTGGCCAAAGTATTGGAGCTTCAGCTTCAGCATCAGTCCTTCCAATGAATATTCAGGATTGATTTCCTTTAGGATGGACTGGTTGGATCTCCTTGCCGTCCAAGGGGCTGAGGACAGGCCCTCATTCCTCCTGTTCTCCTTCCTCCATTGTGGATGCTGATCTGTGGTATCATCGGCAGCAGGATTTTTCCTGAGCCTCAGAGACAGCCTTGTTGGGAAAGGGTCTCTTGAGAGACCCTCAGCCTGCAGCCAGCATCCTCCATGGGAGGCAGTGCTCACGGTGGGAAAAGACGCTCCATCCGCCTGCCCACCAGCCAGTTTCTCCCACCTTGAGCCCTTCTCAGTGGCATCAATTTCCTTTCATTATTTTTCTTTCCCTTCTCCCACGACATTGTACTTTACTCTTCTCTCCTCCTGGGAGGGGACCTGGTACCATGGAACTTGAAATGAGCAAGAACAGGGAACCTTTCAATCCCAGCCTTGCTACAAAGCTGCAGTGTGACTCAAGCCTCAGGTTTTTCATCTAGAAAACAATTATTTCTTCCCAAGCTTGTCCTGAAGATTCTATGAGATAATAGTGTATGTGAGCCTCCGGGCAGGTAATAGCAGCGAACAATACCATAGAATTAGCTCTGTGCTAGCATTGTTTTGATCACTCCACAGCTCTAGAAGGCAGGTACTACTTACTCCCATTTTACAGGTAGGTGAAGTTGTGGCCCAAGGTCAGACAGGTTGTAGGCGGCAGAGTGAATCCTGTAGCCTGGCTCTCACCCAGCACACACTGCCCCGGGGAGCTGTGTGCTTGTTGAGCGCTGGCTGGGTTCAGTGGCTTCCAGCAGATTTGGGTGCCACCAGCCATTTGCCTTGGTGAGATCTATCCTTGAGCTCTCCTGGGGGCTTCATCCACCCCCTTGCTCTCCCTTTCCTGCCCTCCCCCCACATCATCCCCCACAGCTTGGGCTGAGACTTGGCTCTGCACCCAAGGGTGGAGGCAAAGCTCCTTGGGCCAGAGTTTTGTTAAGAGGCCTGCACTGAGGTTGTATCTGCCTGTCTTTGGGGTCTGGTATTTAAAAGGAGGCCAGAGTGTGGCTTCTGAGTGATTCAATTCAATACATATTAACAAGGCAGGCCAGAGGCTGCCCCACAAAGCTTACAGCCCAGGAGCTTTATCGGAAGTCCCTGCCCAGGCAGAGGCTGCCAGGAGCTCTGGGGTAACAGCCTGTAGGCCTTGGATGCCAGGCTGGAAAGGAAGTAGGAAATCAGGTTCAGAGATAGGCCAGGGCTGTGCCCATTTCACAGACAAGGAAGAGTGAGGGTCAGGACTGAGCCCGGCACTTCTGATTCCTGACTGGGTACTTTCTTTGAGTCTTTTCTTTCTTTTATATTTTAAGAGTTCAGGAGAGAGGAGAACCTTGAGAGCCCATGATCACGGTCAACCCCACATTTGAGACTGAAGGCCCTTGAAGGAGGCCCCTTGTTAATCCAGAGAGAGAGAGCCTGGGGCAGGGTGAGGCTGGGGGCATTTGGGACGAGATAAATGACTTGCCCAGGGGGCACACAGCCTGTTCTGCCTCGGGGAGGACAGCATCACCTCTCCTGGGCCAGCAGGAGGGTCCTTCCCCATAGGGATGTTGAGAGAACCAATCAGAAGCAGGAGAATAAGCATCCATTCTGGGAACCCAGAACCTCAGGTTGATGACCAGGTTCTACTGTGGCATTGCTGAGGGGTCTGCGGCATCTGAATTCACAAAGACCCTCTCTCCACTGACCACACTCCTCCAGCCCAGGATGGGTGGATCCAGGCTCACTCAACCATTCCCATTATGCATTATGGATCAGGGTATAGTCCTGGGCTGGGGGAGAGAAGACTTCTATTTATGCTATCTCCAACTACTTAATTCTTCCATGATTCCTCTAGCTACCTCTTATTCCTAACAAGGATGCCCACTTTTCCTTTTTTTGACTTGAGAGAAGGAAAGGAAGGCAAGAGGAGAGGCGGGGGAGGGGGGGCCTTCACCTAGGACAGAAGCAAGAAGCAGGAACTTCAATTCTAAGGCAACATCCGTTCTCTGACCCAGTCTCCATTCAATACCCCCTTTTAAGGGAGGGAAGAAAGACACAAACTCAACGTGCCTATCCCTGGACTTCAGAAATGACCAAAAAATAAAAAAAAGAAGGTGTGTTTTAGGATCAAGGAAATATGATGTTTACTTAGAAATGAAAATAGATTGCCTTTAACTTATGATAAGATAATTACGCTCCTCTGAGTCATTGTCATGCATTTGTGTTCATAAACCTCCCTCATTAAGTAGTAAGGGTACATGTATTTTATCTTAATTCATTTTTTATAGGGCTGTGAATTCCTGCATTTATCTCCTTTTGTTTTCCTGTGTAGACACAGGGCTGCTTGGCCTCCCAGAGGTGAGATAACTTATTATCTAGCAACTGTTTCCCTGGAAACCAACCTAGGGCTGAAGTGGGCTCTCATTTCTCTTCTTACTGCCTGACTGTAACCTTGAATGATTCACTTCACTGTTCTGCCTCTGTTTCCTCACCTGCACAGTGAAGTTAATATATTACATCTCTCACAGAGCTGGTATTACCAACTCAATGGACATGAGTTTGAACCAACTCTGGGAGATAGTGAAGGACAAGGGAAGCCTCGTGTGCTGCAGTCCATGGCGTCACAGAGTTGGACATGACTTAGCAACTGAACAACAACACAGAACTGTTGCAAGGATTTGATGAGATAATACTACATCACCTCTATAAAGGAGGAGCTGGTCTCATCTGAAGTCAATAAATGGTCTCAGCCATTCCTCCACACTGTCCAAGTTACCACGAATGACCTCATCATCGTGAACTGGCATTGGGTTGATTGTGTGATCGCTTGAGAAGAGGCAGGGAGAGTGGAACCAATTCAGATGGAGACTCGGAGATCTCACTCCCCAGTTTCAAATCCCAGCTTGACAGCTCCCTAGTAGTATGATCTTGAACATGCAATCTCATAACTCTTTAAACCTGTTTCCTCATCTGTGAGATGGAGCTAATAATGAGATCTCCCTCATAGAGTGGTTGTGGGGATTCAATGAGAATATTCAATGTACCTGTAAAGTTTAGCACAGTAAATAAGTAATCAGATGAGTTTTATTATTATTATGTGCCTGCCCTGTGCTGGATACTTGCTGTATGTATCTGGTGCTCTGATCTCTGTAAGGTCAGCGTTATTTGCTTCATGTCGAAAATAGAGAAATGGAGTCTGGGAACAGTTCCTTCCTGGTAAGTGCTAGAAATGATTTTAGGCTCCTTCCGTGTCTCTCTGCTGCTTTCCTGCCTTCTGCTTCCCAAAGGGGGAAATGCAGCTCTCCTTCGACTAAGTGCCACACCCTCTCATCCACTTCCAAGCTGGGGTTCTAGGCTCCTTCGAAAGTTTCTCACTGAGAGTCTCCTTTGGCCTCCAGGTTGCCTTTGAGAACCATTGTTGCTGACAGGGCCAAGCGGACTGGACCCTCAGCTTACCTCCTGGGAGCCCTCCCCACTCCTCCTCTTAGCCACTGAAGCCCCCATCTGTCTCAGAGCTCTTGTCAGGTCCAGGCCCCTTGAAGTTGATGCCAGCAGTTTCCCTTGAAAGCATGAGTCAACTCTCTTGGGTCTGTTCTGTAGGGGGAGTCCCAGGACCCCACGGGAACTTCAGGGAATACTGGACAGTTAGTGTTGTCCATCTTTCCCCAGACACACCTCACCTGGAAGTCTGAAAAAAAAAAAAAAATCCCTTCCAACAGCAGAATGTGCTTTGAATGCCAGGGGCGTAAGGGTGGCAGGCTTGGTGCCATTTGTTGGACGCTGTATTTCAAGCACCAAGATGCTTTATGTACAGTAGCTCGGTCAGTTCTCTCACAAAACATGCACTGCACAGACATTATTGTCCAATTTCAGAGTCTTGAGATGTGTGTGGTGGTAAAGATCATAAGCTCTGGAAGCCAGATTTATTGGGTTTATTTATTTATTTTTTTGGGCTGTGTTCTGTGTGATGTGGGATCTTAGTTCCCCAAGCAGGGAATGAACCTGTGTCCCCCGCAGTGGAAGCCAAGTCTTCCAGTGGTTCTTTCATCAGCTGGCAGTGTGGGCACTTGACTTTAATTGTCTAAGCCTCAGATTACTCTTCTGTAAAAGGGTGACAATGGAGTTTAGAGGTGAGAAGCCCCATCCCCAGGGCACTTAGCCAGGAAGAAGCAGAAGTAAGTCTGCCTGCAATCCAGATATGCTTCAGTCTAAAGCCTCTGCTCTTACTAACAGCATCATGTTTTCTTCCTTCACCAAGCTTCTGACTCAGATCAGTGCCAAACAGAGCTCAGAGCCAGCTGGAAGACCCTTAAAGAGAGGAGAAGGCCACAGCAGAGCCTCTCGGGAATATCAGTCAACAGGTGCCTGACCAGGGTCCTAATGTACCCATTAGGGTCTGCTCCCCAGCCCCCTGTCTCCCAGCCCTGGCAACTCTAATCTCCGTTCTGTCTCTATAGATTTGCTAGATCTGGGCATTTCATATAAATGGAATCATAGCATATGTGCGTTTTTTGGGGGAAGAGGGGACTGACTTCTTGCACTTGGCGTTATATTTTCAAACTTCACCCTTGTAGTGTCAATATTGAATTCCTTTCATTGTTGAATAATACTTCACCATCTGGATATGCTATATGTTGGTCATCCACGCATCAGTCGATGGGCATTTGGCTTGTTTCCACATTTTGGCTCTTGTGAATAATGCTGCTGTGAAAGTTTGTGTACAAGTTTTTGCCTGAAGATATGGTTCACTTCTCTTAGGCATAGATCTTCACCCTGCTTTCAATTTTTTTTAATAAAAAAATTTATTTTTGTTTTTAAAAATTAAAAATTGTAAAATTTATTTTAATTTTTAACTTTATTAAATTTTTTATTCTTGCTTTTTAACTCTCTTCTGCCAGCCAGCCAAGGAGGACTCTCATTTGATTCGGTGGAGCCTGGCCTCTTGGGAAGAGGAACTAACCTGCCTTTCCTCCTTTTCCTCCCTACTCAGCTGTCCTTTCCAAGGACCCCAAGAAGGCTGGGGACTGAGGGAGATAGATCCTTGCCCTGCAGGTGGCCAGGCAGGCCTGCCACCCTCTTGGCTCAGCTTGGAGTCATCACCTTTGGTAGCACTTCACCTTTCATCTTAATAGAGGGAGAACAAAGATCGACATGACTGGTCCCCAGACAAAAACAGACAGAGCATTTTAATGATTAACATCATAACACTGTTATTGGCCTGCGCCAGCCTCCTGCTGGCATTGGGCAGCACACCCTGCTGTTAGCTCCCCTGTGTCCTAAGCCCTATGGTGAAGAACAATTTCATCAAGATTCAGTGCTTCTGTGTGAAAGTCCCCGTACAAGCTAGCTTCTGCATTAAGAGACTGCCCAGATGTTCCCAGCAGGTCTAAAACCCTTCCCAGAACCCAGGAGCCCTTTATACCTGCTTCCAGGTGAACTGCTGGGCACTTTTCACCTGTTACCTCACTTTTATCCTCTCAGCCACCCATCATAGCAGCTACTGTTAACTCCATTTTATTGATGGAAAACTGAATCCAAGCCTTAATCCTTTACTCTCAAGTGCTATTTCAAGGAATCTAACAACCCTGAAATGAAGCGCCTGGAAATAAAAGATGCTGCGACACAGCCAGCAGTTTACCTGCTTCTTAATCACTTCTTTTGGGGGCTCATTTTCTTTCTTTTTACCTGTCCTCATAGAATGCTCCGACGTCTTAATTCCTGCTCGTCTTCCTTCACCCCGTTATCTAGAGTAGATGCAGAGGGACTTAAATGTGTCAAGTTGAATAGCATGATTTGCTGTCTAGTCTTTCATTCAGGTGCTGATTCAGGTGTTCATTTATTCATTTACTCCCGGCTCATTTATTGAGCTCCTTCTTCACCCAGCACCAGATGCCATGCCACACATTGAGGAAACACAGGTTATGATCCAAATCTTTAGAATCCTCATTGTCTGGTGGAGAAGGCAGAGCTCCAGGAAAGCAGTTTCTAGTTAACAAGGAGAGTGTTCCTATAGGGGGATTCGCACTGATTGCTAGAACATAAGGAGTAAAAGCCAACCTGGAGAAATCATGGAAGACCTCCCAGAGAAGGTGTCACCAGAGCTGGGAACTGAAGGATGAACAGGAATGCGTTTGTTTCTCATTCATTCCTACATAGACTGTGCTAACAGTGTTGGCTTGCCTTCTTAAAGCTTCCTTCACAGAAGCAGACATTCTCCATGTCACACACCTGGCCTTTACTGTCGATGGCTGTTGAGATCAGAGATTGACCTTGGACCCCAGGACAGCTGATTCTCAGGTAGGCCGGTGACCACTGATTAGCAACCTAGCTTACAAAGATGTGCTCAGCCAACCAGAGTCCTTTTCCAGGAAGTTAGACTTGGGAATAGAGATGAATCTGGTTGGCACTGGTACTGCATTTACAAAGTTACAAGGTAGAGTTGAGGTTGGGAGACGACTCTGACTGGCAGGAAAATAATAGATAAGCAGAGGATCATGGGAGAAAAAGGAGACTGGGGCAGACAGGTGGAGAGAAGCTGAGATAATAAGTGCAAGAGAGTTTCCTGGGACTCTGCCTTCTCTTGGTGGTTTCCATGAGAGAGGGAGCAAGAGGTACCTGGGTGGCAACAGTTTTCCAGTCCCCAGTGTGATCCTCTACTTTTGCCCCTGTCTTGGGGTATCTTTAGGAGACCTCTGAGCAGCCCCGCTATATATACCCTCTTTTAAAATGAACTTGAATAATGAAAAACAACCTGATACATATATATATATATATATATATATATATATATATATTATGAAGTGAAATGAAGTGAAAGTTTCTCAGTCATCTTTGACTCTTTGTGACCCCATGGGCTATACAGTCCATGGAATTCTCCAGGCCAGAATACTGGAGTGGGTAGCCTTTCCCTCCTCCAGGGGATCTTCCCAACCCAGGGATAGAACCCAGGTCTCCTGCATTGCAGGTGGATTCTTTACCAGTTGAACCACAAGGGAAGCCCCCAAACACTGAGTGGGTAGCCTATCCCTTCTCCAGTGGATCTTCCCAACCCAGGGATTGAACCAGGGTCTCCTGCATTATAGGCAGATTCTTTACCAACTGAGCTATCAGGGAATATTGAATCACTTTGCTGTATGCCTGAAACACTGTACATCAACTATACTTTAATAAAAAAAAAATCCATGAGAAAAAATATTTTAAAAATCCAAGAAAATTTGATAGATGCTGAAAAAGCTTTAAATAAAAACAACATCCATGGGAGATAAAAATACTCAAGAAAATAAGAATTGAGAGTTTCTAACAAGAGCAAATATATATAAAAATAGAGATTTTATTTTATTGATCTATAAATAAAAATATACTATATATACACACACAAATACATTTGATTGTTGACCAACACAGGTTTGAACTACACAAGTTTACCTGTTACATGAATTTTTTTTCAATAAATATAGTGTCTGTAAAGATTAATAGTTAAAAAATATAAAAAAGGAAGATGACCTTGAAGGCTTCTTAGTTCTTGAAACCCAGAGTGTTGCTCTAACAATAATCTATTCTAAAAATGCTTTTCAGGCAGAGCAGAGTTTTTCCAACTGGGGACCAGGAAGAGGTCATGGTAGAACATTCTAGGAAGGGCCAAGTTCTGGGGAGGTGGGTGGTTCAGTTGGATTGGTCCTAGGGTCGGTAATGGGGCTGGTGAGTTCTAGAGCCAGCCTGGGAGGATTTTTAAGAGTCCTTCCTGATTTGTGGAAGTGCAGTAACAATTAGTACGCCCATCTGCACATCAGGATGCAAAAGTCTGGTCTTTGTCAGGAATGAAGACACTCATTTCCCTTTTGTTCTATAGACAGTTCTTCCCTGAGGCATCTTAGCTGGACTTTTGGCAAAGGAGGAGGTAGAGGAAATTTTTTTTTTTTTTAATAAGCCTCCACCTTTTTACCTTTTAACAGCTCCTCTTGCCAATACTCTTTCTGTTGTCAGGAGCTGAGAAATCTCATGGTTCTCATTTGTTGGCTGAATGAGAGAGTTTGTCTTTCCTGCCTCTTGGTGTTGACCTTGGGCAAGTGACTCAGTCTCTTTGAGTCTCATTATTTTCGCCTGTAAAATGGGAGTAATTATGTCTACCCAGAGAACATTAGGGCGGTGCTTTTCCAATGCTCTGTGGTAAAGAAGTGGGCTTTAAAAACATTTATTAATTTACTTTCGGTAAACACTTAAAAAATCCATCACACGCCAGTGCTAGAATGTAGCCTGTGGGAGATGCAGCCTGCGTTCAATACACAAACAGACCCCGTTCCTTGAGAGTCTCCTAATTATAGGCTTCAGCATCACAGCTGTGTCAAAGCATTATAAAGGTTTCTACTCGCTTTCCTTTCTGTATCTATCTTGAGTTGGAAACAAATAGTTTATGGCCCATCGTGGGTCTGTGGACCATTCTTTGAGTGACACTGGTTTAGGGGGTCTTATGAAATCCACTTGTGATGACCCATGGATGCGGCTTTGGGAGTGGAGGGTGCCTTGTTTGGACCTTGTGTGTGTATGATCAATTTATGGGGTCATAATGTGATGCCAACTCTGGGTTCCTGAACATTGTTAACCCTTTCTTCAGCTTTTCTGGCAATGTTCCTACACTGACTTCACAGTTTCTGTGTGTGTCTCTTTCTCATCACTGGCAGCTTGGTACTCTGTCCCCCACCGGAGGGTAACACGTCTGCATTCAGAGGCTGCAGGTTTTAGAGTCAGGCGGCTTGAGGCCTGGCTCTGCCACTTTCTAGCTGTGGGATGTTGGCAGTTGTTTAATCATGCCTCAGCTTCCTCATTTATGACAGAATGCTGGTGACAACTTAACTGGCAGTTACTGTGAGAATTAAATGATTTGGTGTGTAAAAAAATGCCGTGTGTCCCGGAGGTACCCAATAAAGTGGCTCCCTTTGCTCTTGTACCCTGACTGTATTTTTTCCTAACATATCCTGTGAGTTGCGGAAGCCTGGGGAAGTGTTATAAGCAGGTGAACGACTGGCAGTGGCCACACTGCCAGAAATTGTCACACCAGCGCTCCCCTCCACTCCTCCACCACAGACTTGGCTGAGGCCCTTAGAAGAGCCAGAAGCAGACAACATGGGTGACCCAAGTGCCCACGCCCTTCCCTTCCATAGCCTCCCTGCCTGAAGAGATGCCTAGAACCCAGTCAGCTTCAAATCGGAAAGGCCCCGGTTCATGGGAAACATTTTGTACAGGTCCTATTGCTTGCCTGGACTTTGCCTACTTCCCCGAAATTTCTAACAGAATCTCAGTTTGGTAGTGGAAGGTATCTACCTCAAGTGAATTGTCATTCATTTACTTAGTTACCATAATCACCCTTTGCTTGTTCAGCAATGGGTTTTAGGGCAGATGTATCAGCTACAATGGCCTAAGGGATAGAATAATGGGGGAGCTGCTGGGAGGCTCCCTGGAAAGGTTTCTTCAGCTCTTCAAAAGGGGAAACGAGAAGATTAAGTCTCTGTTCTGTCTCTGGATATTTCTCTGCTCCTGTGATGCCTGGAATGGTGGCATCCATTTGGTGGCCATAAAGGGAATCAGTCTGGGAACAAAGCTGATGTATTTGACATGGAAAATTCTAGATCCTTGATGAAGTTGTCAGATCAACCTCAAACTCGCCCTGCCTCTTTCATCTTCATGTTATCTGAATTGGAAACAATGCATTTGTCATCAGTTCAGTTCATTTCAGTCGCTCAGTTGTGTCCGAATCTTTGCGACCCCATGAATCGCAGCACGCCAGGCCTCCCTGTCCATCACCAACTCTCGGAGTTCACTCAAACTCACATCCATTGAGTCGGTGATGCCATCCAGCCATCTCATCCTCTGTCGTCCCCTTTTCCTCCTTCCCCCAGTCCCTCCCAGCATCAGAGTCTTTATCAGTGGGCTAGCATTCTGTATCAAAATTCTCAAATAAAATATGAGAAAATGGGTTTTCTGGTGTCCTGTGATACTGAAGGCAGAGTGATGTTTGAGGACTCCTAAGCACACCATGGACGGAGGAGCCTGGTAGGCTGCAGTCCATGGGGTTGCTGAGAGTTGGACACAACTCAGTGACTTCACTTTCACTTTTCATTTTCATGGATTGGAGAAGGAAATGGCAACCCACTCCAGTGTTCTTGTCTGGAGAATCCCAGGGATGGCAGAGCCTGATGGGCTGCCGTTTATGGGGTAGCACAGAGTCGGACACGACTGAAGCGACTTAGCAGCAGCAGCAGCAAGCACGCTCTGCTTTCTTCTGCAGGTGAGGAAATGGACTCACTCGTGATTGGTTTGAATACTCCCTTGGAACAGAAGCCATAGAAGCAAATTCCTCTAGTCTAGTGTCGCAAGCCACGGATCAGAAAAGTCAGTGACACAGCCGGGTAAGTTTAGGGGAGCCTCATTAAGACACATGCTCTGATCTACACCTGCCTTGTGTGGTTACTCTGAGTAACTGTGGTTACTCTGAGTTCAATAAGATTCTCTGCCTTTGAATAATGAAACTGAAAACTTACTTTAATGGGCACTCATGCTTAATAGTGTGTGGGGGTGGGAAGGGCCTCCTCTGTAACAACCTTTGAAGCCCCAGCAGTTGGTGTATTTGAGATTTAGTCAGTAAGTCTTGTCCAACTCTTTGCAATCCCATGGACTTTAGCTCACCAGGCTCCTGTATCCGTGAGATTTCCCAGGCAAGCGTACTGGAGCCGGTTGCCATTTCTTTCTCCAGGGCATCTTCCCAACCCCGGGAATGAACCCGTGTGGCCTGCACTGTGGGTGGATTCTTTGCTACTGAGCCACCAGGGATGCCCATACTTGTTCTAATTCTTTAAGCCATTTTAAATTTGGTGGCTTATCCTTTGCTGTTGAAAACACCCTAATTAATATATGTTCTTTAAACTGTGAATGCTTGACCGATGGGTATAGGGGCAACCCTAGGATCAGGGACAGGAAAGGATATGTTTTTAAAATTCAACTTTACGTTTTCACAGTGAATCCTAGAGATAAGCAGGCTCATGTTTGAAATGATCTACTCCACCTACTCATTCATTCATTCATCCGAACCTGTCGCCTCCCTCCCATATGCCAGCCCCTCGGAACACAATGGATGGTGGGGAGGCTGCCTCTGAGGCATGACTCTGAGGAGTCATGTTCTAATTGACAAACACTCTGGCTGCTCTATATGCACAAACTCATAGGAATCTCAACACCTCAGCAACCACACATCAGTATTTTCAAGTCTTCTGAGATGTGTCAGGGAAGCAGAGATTTATTCCAACTGTCTTAGAAAATCTAGGTTTATATGGCATTGCTTTCAATAGATATGTCCAATGAGTTGGTCACAGTGGGAAATGTTAATGGCCACATCTTGTCCTTTACATAGTTAAAAAAACAAACATTCACATTGAGGTATGAAATAGTCATATATGATCATTTACGCATAGTAATTATTGGCGTTCATTTGGGCATCTGTTCAGCTTTATGACCCAGCCCAGGAACAGTGGTGATAATCTTCGGTTCTCCTGTGCATGTTCTAGTGTACTTTAACTGGCTCCTACCTCATTATCTGCAAAGCACTGTATTTATAGAAGATAACAATAAATCTAATCTTCAGGAAAATATCTTTCTTTGCAGGTGGATAGGGATAATCATATCAAGCCCTGAAGGATTTGAACTTGTGATCAATTTCTGGGGAGAAATGAAGATGTGAATTGGGGGACTAAATCTGTTTTTATGTCATGAGCTAGCGAATAGCATTCTTGTGATAGTGTAATTCTCAGGACACGGGTCTTCGATTCCAGCTCTCTGGAACTTGTGTTTTTGCTTCTCAGAGGAGTGCCCCTTTAATATCTGGTCCTTCTTTCTCTGATAGCTCAGTTGGTAAAGAATCTGCCTTCAATGCTGGAGATCCCAGTTTGATTCCTGGGTCGGGAAGATCCTCTGGAGAAGGGATAGGCTACCCACTCCAGTATTCTTGGGCTTTCCTGGTGGCTCAGCTGGAAAAGAATCCACCTGTAATGCGGGAGACCTGGGTTCGATCCCTGGGTTGGGAAGATCCCCTGGAGAAGGGAAAGGCTACTCACTCCACTATTCTGGCCTAGATAATTCCAAGGACTGTATAGTCCACTGGGTTGCAAAGAGTTGGACACAACTGAGCGACTTTCACTTTCACTTTCCTTCTTTTTCATCCCCTTCCTCCATCCCTGAGCCTCAGAAAGAGTGGTTGGGAAAAAGAAAAGAGTGGTTGAAGTCCCTCTGGAGCACGGGGAATCGTGACTGTGACCTTTAGCCTGTGCAGACATGCCGTTCATTCTGCTTTCCTTCAAGCTCGGGTGAGGAAAACCAGCAGGGTAGAGTGGTGGCTTGAGGCCTGTGGGTGCTCCTTGCGGGCACCCATGAGGGTAGAAGGCAGACGACCTGATTCACCCTGTTGGGCAGAGCTGGGGCTGGTTGTAAGGAACAGGCTCCTTGGTAAATGAAGAGTCTTTAATCGAGTGAGTGAGTGAAAGTCGATTGGTCGTGTCTGACTCTTTGCTACCACATGAACTATACAATCCATGGAATTCTCCAGGCCAGAATACTGGAGTGGGTAGCCTTTCCCTTCTCCAGAGGATCTTCCCAACCCAGGGACTGAACCCAGATTTCCTGCATTGCAGGTGAATTCTTTACCAGCTGAGCCACCAGGGAAGCCCAAGAATACTGGAGTGGGTAGCCTACCCCTTCTCCAGGGGTCTTCCCAACCCAGCAGGTAAACTGGGGTCTTCTTGACAATTGTTCACTCTCTCCTTCTGTGTGTGTTCCGTCGCTCAGTCATGTCCGACTCTTTGCGACCTCATGGACTGTGGCCTGCCAGGCTCCTCTGTCCATGGGATTTCCCAGGCAAGAATACTGGAGTGGGTTGCCGTTTCCTCCTCTAGGGATCTTCCCAACCCAGAGATTGAACCTGCATCTCTGGTGTCTTCTGCATTGCAGGAGATGGATTCTTTATCTCTGAGCTGCCAGGGAAGCCCCCAGAATTGTTTCTGCCGCACAGTGCACGGTTTGTCATATACCCATTCAATCCAAGGCAGGTTGAGCTCAGCGAGAGGTAACTTGGGAGAGGGAAATCAATCAGATGAGAGTCTGCAAGAGGGGACTCAAGGAACTCGTGGGGTAGACTGATAGCTAGGCGTCCCCTGAAAGCTTAGTGTCTACGTGTCTCCTGAGGGCAATACACAGGCTCTGAGGGAGCAAGAGATGAGACCCCCCCTAGCCCAGCCGTGAGAGATCATGATGCTTTGGAAGAGCATCCAGGGGCTCAGTACGGCTGGAGCAGAGTGTCCAAGTGCTGAGAGCAGCAAGAGGGTATCCTGGGAGGGGGGCTCAGGTTGGACCCTGGAGCCCCTCACGTGGGGCGTGTCAAGAGGATGGACTTCATCCTGTAAATGAAGGGGGTTGACCGGCTGGTTTATGCTGGGGAAGCTTGTGGTCACATTCCCCCCCTCCCCCGCCCTTCTCTCCCTTCCTTTCTTTTGTCCTCTTATTTTAATAACTTCCTAACTGGCTTCTGATATTCTCTCTCGAGTCTTTGTACTACTGCTACTGCTGCTACTAATAACTGTCACTTTTCGAACACATACTATGTCCAGAACTTGTGCTAGGCATCATCCCCAAATCTTAGTTAATCCTCGTAATAGCCTCAGCAGAGAACGGCCTTGGGGAGTTGAAACAACTTGCCCAGAGTCACGGCTAGGAAGAGGCGGAGCTAGAATTTAAATAGAGATGCAGTTTGACTATAAACCTGTTCCTCCAACGAGGTCAGGGAGGCCCAGGGACTGCTCTAAGGTGCTTGGGGTGAGGACAGGGAAAGCCAGAGACAGCTAGAAGCAACGCTAAGAAGATGAATCGTTGGCACACGGGATGGATTAGATCTCTGTCTGCTTCTCAAGACAGTGATGGACCGTGTGCAAAGCAGTCCTGCCCCTTCAGTGGTTCCTGATGCGTCTCTGTACGTTGGGAGACAGCTCCTCTTGGGCATGGACAGCATCTGCTTCTTCGCCCGATCTCAGAGCTCAGGAGCACAGCAGGCCTGCAGAAGAGAGGGCAGATGACTTAGGCTTCCCCCACTCGACTCCCAGCGAGCAGCAAATAAGTGATTGCAAAGCATTTTGTAAGAGTCAAGTGCCCTTTTGATGTGACATAGGAATAATATAAAAAAAAAATCCCCTCTCTTGAAGGGTCAGTGATTCATTTCTTTCTACACGTCTGTGTCCATTGAAGCCTTTTTCTCTGCACCCAGTTAACAACAGTAAGGGATTGCGGGCCTCGGCCAGATCAAGGGACAGAATAATAGAAGCCTGGTTGAAACTCTGTTCCCCACGACTCTTACTGCTCAGTGCTGACGGTGATGGTGATGATCTCTTCTGAGTTCTTGCCGGATCCAAGGAAGCTTCAAAAGAACTGGACAAGGTAGGCACTGTCATCATCTTCTTTTACACATGGGGACATGGAGGCCTCTAGATGTTAAATATTTCCCCCAAGGTCACACAGGTAGGAGTGGAGCCCACCCTCCCACCTTCAGATGATGATGCTTATCAGCATTATGCTTTTATTGTAGTTCTTTTATTGCCAAATTTTATGGAACAAACATTTATACCAGATCTGTACTGGGTATTTCTAAATCCAGGACCCCATGGAAACTTCACAAGAGTTCTGTGGTCGACACTATTCCTACAGCCCCATGTCTTACACTATTTTATTCTGAATCTGGTTGTTTTGCACAATTTCGTGTTGCCCATTTACTGTTAAAGCCACTTGGAAGGAGATAAGCAGTACTGTTTAAAAAAAAAAAAAAAAAAGACCTGGATCCACACACCTTCCACATCACCTGTTTATTTTTGTACCTCCCCTCCCTTCCTGTACTTATCCACGTGTGTTTAGATTTTGATTACAGGTAGGTGTTTGTCTTTAAATACAAGCACAATCCAGATAATGTTTTAGTCCTTCCTTTATCACTTGATATTATTTGAGGGCATTTTTCTAAATCTTTATAATTCTCTCAGACTGCAGTAACCACTTTGTGGCTATGGCACTATCCACCTAAGGACCTTGATTTTGAAACAGTTTTGTTTGCAAGGACTATCTGTATTTCTATTAAACGGTTTCTTTTGAGTAGCCTTTTTGGAATAATTGTCAGGAGAGTAGGTCTGGGGTTAAAAGGTGGACAAACTGTATTTATTGAGCACCTGCTGTATTCTGACTGTGTTTAGGAGCAAGAGACACAGTAGCTAGGAGAGCTGAATAGAAGAGACATGTCCCTGTCTTCCTCAAGCTTGCCTTCATTCCCCTGGGAGACGCAGACCAAAAGGACAAACAAATAAATAAGCAAGATAATTATGGACCGTGGCGATATACTGTGAACCCATGAGCCAATTGATGGGATGGAAAAGAGCCGGTGAGGGGACTTCCCTGGTGGTCCAGCAGCAAAGACTCTGTGCTCCCAATGCCGGGGACCCAGGTTCGATCCCTGGTCAGGGAACTGGCTCCCACATGTTGAAACTAAGAGTTTCCACGCTGCAACTAAGACCTGGTACAGCCAAAATAAATAAATAAATATTTATATTTTTTTAAAAAAAGAAGTGGTAGAGTCCCCTTGGGTAGAAACCAGTCTGAGAAAGGGTCCTTTGAACTGAGACCTAGAATATGAGAGTGATCCAGGCTGATGGAAGGAACCCACGTGAAGTGTGGGTGCCTCTATCCATCAGGTGAACCTGACCTGCGAGCAGGATGCAGTATACAGATGGCCAGACATTTCAGTGTAATCAATTGCTCCAAAAATCTGGATGCTGTTGGCTGGAAGTTTGGATCCTGCTCTCCTGATGCCCAGATGGCCTTCCGAGGGGTCTACTTTTGCCCCTTCTCGGTCAGTTTGCCACCTGGCAGTCAGTATGGCTGTGTAAGGGTGGATCATGCATGAGTTGTAAGTTGGAGAAACTCTGTCTCAAACTTGGTTGAGAAAAAAAAAATGGATCTAATGACTCACATAGGTGAAAAATTTAGGTGCAGCTGGATCCTGGGGCTCAGACAATAGCTGCAGGGCTTGTTCTCAGCTCTGCTCTGCTCTGGGGTGGTTTATTCTAAGGCATGTCCTCCTGTTGTGATGTGATGGTCCCCAGTCCCAACTCACGCACCTCTTTACCGGAAGTTCTGGTGGAAGTTCTGTTTCTTGGTCTAGTTGAGTAACATGGTGTCCAGGCTGGTGGGGTGGATGGGTGGGATAGTTGGTGGGGTGATGCGGGGAAGATGGAGGCAGGGAATCATGATCCAAGCATACTTTTCCTGCTCACTTCTGGTGCTGGGAGCAGGGTCAACCCACCCAACCTCATGGCATAAGAATAGTGGAAGAGTAATTATTCAAAGGAAAATGATATTCTGAAGCCAGAAGAAGGGAGTGGGAGGTTGGGCAGGCAAAACCAAATGGTCTCCATCAACATCCAGGTCTATACTGACATTTACATCCATGGAAGACTCTTTTCTCTGAGTCATATTCCTGTCACATTGTCCTCCTTCTTCATCTAGGTCTCTACAGACTCTTTACTGCCTCCAGCCCTTGACACATGCTCCCTTTCTCTGCCGGGAATGCTCTCAGCAAGACTGGCTCATTCTCATCCTTTAGCTCTTGGTTCATATGAACATTTCTCCGAAGCTTCTAGAGCTACCCATCCAAATGGACTCCCGCAATTACTTTTTTCTTTTCTTAAAAAAAAAAAATACCTTCTTTAGCTTTAAGATATTATTTATTTATTATTTATTTTGGCTCTGTTGGGTCTTAGTTGTGACATGTGGGATCTTACTGAGTGTGCTGGCTCAGTAGTTGTGGAGCAGGGGCTTAGCTGGCCCTTGGCATGTGCGATCTTAGTTCCCTGACCAGGAATTGAACCCATGTCCCCTTATTGCAAGGCAGATTCTTAACCACTGGACTACCAGGGAAATCCCACAATTACTTTCTATTCCATCGCCTTGTTTCTCTCTTTAATGGCACTCCTCCCAGTCTCTAATTATCTTGTTCATCTTTTTCACCCTTTGGTCTTTGGGGAGGACAGGGACCATCCCATCTATTGTGACTCTAGCTCCTCAGACAACCTGGAATGTATCAAGTGCCCATTACAAAAGCATTGAGTAAAGGAATGAATAGATGGATATTGTTAGCTTTTCCTGTCTTCCTAGACTGTGATGGCGTCACAGGCTTACACTGTGTAGATTTAATCCAGGGGTCCCAAGCCTGAAGACCAGGAGCTTTGACTTCAGAAGTTTCAGTTCCTTGCTCTGTTCTTTTCCACCTCGGACAAACCGGCAGACCTTCCTGGACTTTAGCTTCCTCTTCTATAACATCAGCACAAAGACCTTACCTCTTGCAGGGGGATGAGAATCGAGAGATGTGGGCTGTGGAGGGGCTTTGTAGTTTTGAAAGTGTTATGCAATTTTGCTCTTGCCAATAGACTGCCGAGCACTCTGGGTGCAAGATTTCAACCTACATCTGCTTTGTATCCTCTCCTCTCCCTCTTCCTCATAGTCTGTTTTCTAGCTCTCATTTATACCCTTATTTATTAAATAATTTATTTGCCAATTAGTTATGTAGCCATACTAGCCCAGGCCCAGTGCTCAGTGCTGGGTTATGATGGTTGGAGAAGCCTTGCTTGAGGAGTCCCATGTGTGTAAGCGTGTGCATGTGTGTGTGTGTCTGTGTATGCACCTGAGTGGACATGTGATATGCATACTGGGAGAGCAGGAATGAAGGACTCCCCGTCAACCCCACCAACCCCAAGCTGCAAGTCTTCTCAGACATTTTTCTACCTGTTTATTTACAGAAAGCTGGAGGCCTCTGGCATTTGATGATAATTGTATGTGTGAAGGACTGGCAGGTCATCAACCGTAATTTTTTTTCAATTAAAAAATGAAAATTCCCTTCAAAGGCACAGTATTAAAAACACCAGGAATGGGGGCCACTATGTTTCTAACTTGGTCTGGACACAATGGCCTGCTTCCTCCTTCTTTCTCCCCAGAGGCCTGGAGTATTGGGCAACTTCAAGCCAACCCTTTTGACTCTTCCTCATTTGGCCAGGATGCTTGTGGAGTGGGAAGACGTCTTCCAGGACTCTTCATGTGGACAAACTGTACGCAGTCCTCACTTGCATCACCACCTTGAAGGGCTCGGAGCCCTCCAAGTGTGCTTTTAGCTGGGCCATCTTCCGTCTCTGGTGTAATCTCTCTGTTCTCAAAGGGTCTGTGCCTGATAACATGGTGTGAAAAGCTAGAGGTTTGGCCAAATGTTGCCTTAGCTTTCTGGTGAAAACTTAAAGAATATACACCCAGCTGAGGCTGGTACTTGTCATCTTCCCGGAGAGTCTGGCGACTGGCTTTGGGGATATGAGCTTCATATTGAGGCCCCTCTGAAATCTCCATATGGAGGCATTGATAGGCAAAAAGGAAACCTTCTCAGAGCAAGCCAAAGGGTCAAGAAGAAAAAGTATTTTTATTTACCCTGAACCTGCTCTTTTCTGTCAGTTCAGTTCACCCATGCATCATTTCTGCTTCTTTGACTCATGAATACTTTCTAAAACATTTCTCAGTTGGCCTCTAATCTAGATTTGTTCGCTGTTGGGCTGTAGTTCCCATCTGTAATGGTTTTTATTTTTATTTCTTGGCTGCACCATGCATCTTGTGAGATCTTAGTTCTCCAACTAGGGATCGAACCTGTGCCCCCTGCAGTGGAAGGGCAGCATCCTAACCACTGGACCACCAGGGAATTCCCCTATCTGTGATGGTTAATTTGATGTGCCAACTTGACTGGGCTAAGGGATGCCCAGATGCCTGGTAATGCCTGATTTCTGGGTGTATCTGTGAGGGTGTCTTCAGGAGAGCTCAGCGTTTGAATGGGTAACCTGAGTAAAGGTCATCCTCATCAGTGCTGGTGAGCATCACCCAGTCCCCTGGGGCCTCAACAGAACAAAACTGCGGGGGCGGGGGGGAGGGACAAGTTCTTTCTCTACTTAAGCTAAAGCGTCTGTCTTCTGCCCTTGGACCTTAGTGCTCCCGGGTGTCAGGCATTCAGCACCTCTGACAGAGATTATCTGGTTTGCGGGTGGCAGACTGCGGAACTTTTGGCCTCCATAACTTCATGACCCAATTCCTAGGATAAATATCCTTTTATAAATATCATTATATACATATATGGGCTTCCGAAGTGGCTCAGTGGTTAAGAATCCACCTGCTAATGCAGGAGACGCAAGAGACGTGGGTTCAATCCCTGGGTCAGGAAGATCCCCTGCAATAGGAAATCCCATGAACAGAGGATCCTGGCGGTGTACACAGACACACACACACACACACACACACAGACACACACACACACACACACACTCACATCTTATTGGCTCTATTTCTCTGGAAATCCTGACTAATACACCACCTTTAAGCTTTCTCTTGCTCCTGCTCCTCATAATTATCAATTTACTTAGATTATTGCAGCTTGGCCCGTGGCATTCCCTCAGGACCTGTCTAGGATTCCATTCTCTTGACCTCTGACGTGCCTGCGTGCTAAGTTGCTTCAGTTCTGTCCGATTCTTTGCAACCCTATGGACTGCAGCCCACCAGGCTCCTCTGTCCGTGGGATCCTCCAAGCAAGCATACTAGAGTGGGTGGTCATGCTCTCCTCCAGGGGAACTTTGTGACCCAGGGATTGAACCCACATCTCTTTTGTGTTTCCTTAATTGGTAGGTGGGTTCTTTACCTCTAGCACCCCCTGGGAAACCTCTGACAGGAACTTCCAACTCTAGCAGTGCCCTCCAGGCCACACTCCTTAGCCTAGGTCTGTCTATTTATTTGCTTGTTTATTTGGCCATGCCACGTGGCCTGCAGGATCTCAGTTTCCCAACCAGGGATTGAACCTGGGCCCTCGGGAGTGAACGTGCCATGTCCTAACCCATGGATCGCCAGGGAATTCCCACTTAGGTCAGTTTAACCGGCTCATGCTGGACTTTGATGCCTGCCCCTGGCCAAGCTCTGGCTGGGCACTGGTGGTTTGTTTTATCTGGTTGGTTCGCGTAGGGGCACCTTGCTCCTCTGTGGGTTTTGTCTTCCTGAGATTCTGGAGGCCTGTGTCCCCCACCTCTGACCCCCAACAGGTGTCCAGCATGACTGTGGCCTCTGAAAGAGCAGTAAAACAATTCCTCAGCGCTATAAACTCCAGGGCTCACCTGCTGAAGGTCAGTGTGTTCAGAGATGTTTTTACAGCCCGTAAACAGAGCAGCCATTTACAGTGGAACACATTGGGTCGTAAATTATTTCACCGATAGTGCCAGCCCCTTATTTACAGAGAAATGGGGGGAAATTTCACATCCACTCTGCACGGTGAGAAAGTGCAGTTCTGGTTTTACCCATGGGCTTCCTATCATTCTACTGATAAATTGTTTTCTTCCCCCCCAGCTTGTTATTTACCGCTGGAGTCTTAGCCTATAGGCCCAAACCACACTTGCTCAATCAGTCATTTAGCCCTGCTATAAGTGCAGCCTCTGAGAGGTGCTAGTTTGGGCCAAGTTGGCTGTGTGAAGAGTATTTTGTAGGCCGGAGGCTACAAACTTTGACAGCTTGTGAACTCTGGAACTTTGGGGTATTCCAGGTACTGATCAGGATGGTTTCTGTGCCCCATTCTGCTAAGGGATGACTTCCGGAGCCGTGGTCAGTGCTAATACAGGCAAAGGCTGGGTGTTCCTGCCCCGTGACTGTGCAGAAAGAAAGCCCCGATTCATCCCCCAGCGTGTGTATTCTGCTGTGTGGCACTTGGTGCTCTTCTGCTTGCCCTTCAAGCTGGGCCTTGAAGCCCCCAGAAACTTGGGTGGAAAGTCTGAAAAATTATAGGATGTGGGTGTCTGACATGTCCTGGGGAGTGGAAAGGCCACTGCACAGAATATTAGCCAGATACATGTTTGAAACCTGAGTCTGCTATGGTCCAGCTGAGTTCACCTGGGCACTTTATACCTCCATGGGCCTCAGTTTCTTCATCTGTAAAACGGGCCCAGTAGGGTCCACCACAGGGAAGAGGTGACTTGAGGTGCCTACGAAAGAGCCCAGCGTGTAGTAGGCGGAGAACTGAGCAGCTCAGCCTCCCAGGGCTGCTTAGCAGTTTCTCCTCCCCTCCCTGTTGCGGGAACTGATGGGGCTGGAGACGACAGCAGACACTGCCCAGAGCCGCATGTGTGTGAGCCTAACGTGAGCTGCACTGGGATGAGGGGGCACTCAGGCAACGTGGATGGGCAGTTGACCACTGCCCCACAGAATAGGGCTTCGGAGGCTTGCCCCTTCACAAGCCTCCTCGCTGCTCTTCTGCTGTGAGAGCTCTTCCTAAACACAAGCTTACCCATGGTTTGGGTTCTTGAGTTGGGTGTTTGGGGAGGAGCATTCTGAGCCAAGAATATCCCTTTCTGGGCTGATGCCTGACTGCCTCTGGACAGACAGCAGCTGGGCAGAGAGACAGGCAGAACCCCAGGGTGGTCAAGAGGAGATCTGCTAGCCCTTCCGGCCGAATCAGCCTCCCAGCCCTGGTGGAAGGCGCCAGAGGCTTGTAAAATACCAGGATGTTTCTATAGGCTTTGGCAGCAGAGGGCTTCCATCCAAGAATGGTTTCATTCTGGGGATTTCTCACTTCCCCTTCTTCCTGAGCAAATGAATCAGATCCACTGGAGCTTCTTCTAGCTGGATCCCCGTGTACACACACACACACACACACATACACACAAACACATACAGAAGAGAGAAACAATGATCTTCCAGCACCCACCATAGCGACTGTGATGTTTTGCTAACCGCTGACAGCAGCCCCCGCCCCTGAGGCTGAGTGGATGATGCTGGATACGAAGGGAACTGAGGTCCAGGGAGGTGAACTGAAATGGGAGGTTATGCACGCAGATTTGAACCCAGGACTCCGGCCCCAAATCGCTGAGCAGCTTGGCCACCGCGGGGGCTGGGAAGGGAACAGAATGAAGCAGGGGGCTGTGAGGAAAGCAGTGGGTGAGTGAGGAGGCCAGGAAAAGGGGCGAAAAGGGAAATACATAAAAGCGTGAAGTTATTGCCTCATCAAGGCAAATGAAGTTTGCTCATGTGGTGGAAAATTGTGAAACTTGGCTTTGAAAGCTTTATGTTCTGTAGAGTGCTGAGCTGTGAGTCCTGCATGGTGAGAATTCTCCTGGGACACCCTGTTCCCTCTCCACCTCTAATTAAAGATCTCCTTGTTGGATTATGCTTTCCCGCACAATTTGATCGCATTTAATGAAATGGCAATTTTTCTTATCCAACCACATCCCACTGGCATCCCATCGGCAACTCCAAGACCGTAGATGCCATCCAGCAATGTGGCATAAAGTGCCAGCACCGCACTCTGCCCACGTCTTAGTGCCTCCTTCAGAGCCCCAGGGAGGGAATCACTGCCATCCTCATTACTCAAAACAGGAAGCAAGCACAGAGAGTTTAAGACTGCTTGCCCAAAGTCAGATACCCGGCAATGGTAAAGCCAGACCTGGAGCCCAGCTCTGCTAGTTTGGGACCCATCCCTTTCTACGTCCTAGTCTGAGGGCTGCTCTCCCCAAAAATGTGTTTACACATAGTCTCTAATTTAGTTGTCACAGAAACTGAACACAGAAATCAGAAATCCAGTTGTGTGTTCTTAGTGGCACCATCCATCTTGTAGAGGGTAAACCAAGTTGTGGTTGTTGTTCAGTTGCTAAGTTGTGTCCAGCTGTTTGCGACCCCATGGATGGCAGCACCCCAGGCCTCCCTGTCCCTCACCATCTCCCGGAGTTCACCCAAGCCTGAAGCCATTAGTAATCGCCCTCCTCTCTTCCCTAGTAGCATGCTGTACACCTTCCGACCTGGGGAGCCCATCTTCTGGTGTCATATCTTCCTGCCTTTGTATACTGTTCATGGGGCTCTCGTGGCAAGAATACTGGAGTGGTTTGCCATTGCTTCCTCCAGTGGGCCACATTTTGTCAGAACTCTCCACTATGACCTGTCCATCTTGGGTAGTCCTGCACTGCTGCTTTGCCATGAAAAGGCAGTGATCCATGAAGTGGGGGATTAAACCAGGACTCAAAGTTAAAGGCGTTGACTGAGACTTCATGGCTATCTAGAGCAAAGGAGAGCCTGTCTTTGAGTTTTCTAGTCCCTTCCTGTTCTTTTCATTCTACTATACTTGAAGATCAGCACCTCCATCTTTCCATCTCTCTATTTACTCATCCACCCAATCATCATCTTTTCCGTGCCTACTTTTACCAGGTCTAGATATATACTACTATATACGATATAAATGATGAGTGATGAAAACTCATCATTTGCCTCCAGGAGCCTGAGGTCTGAAAACACTGGTAATCAATTGCATGATAAAATGCGGAAATAAAGGTAGTGTAGAAATGTGTGGGCGGAGGGAGATGGCGCTGCCAGTCGGTGGGGGGAGGCTGAGGTGCTCTGCCCCTGCCTGTTGAATACCTTGTTTTGAAGAGTGTGTTGTGCATGTGTTTTTCAAAATCTCCTCTTAATTGAACAAGGCACCTGCCTCTGTGGCATCCTCATGGGCCGTGGTTGAGCAGGAAGTCATCCTCCATGTGAATTAGGTTAATTGGGTGAAAATGAAATGAAAAGCTCTGTAATCTGCAGTGATGGGAAAGCCCGGGCAGCACAAAGCTGTGCTTGCTGCAGAAGCTGCTAACTGAATGGTGACCTTGGACTCTTGCTGGTTACATAAACCATCTTCAGGTGAGAACTAACCGGGCTGGTCCAGCTGACAGGAGCAAGGCTGCCTCTTCTCATTAGGATCCTGAGTGCACTTCCGTCACTGCCTGGACATGTAAAGAGAGCTCCTTTTTTTTTTTTTTTTTTTGCAGTTCACATGTCCTAGGAAGACTCTGGGTGGACTTCACTGAATTTCTGAAATTGGAAGTAGAATGCATATATGTAGTCACTCAGTTCTCTGCAAGAAAGAGTACAGCTTTAATGAAGTTCTCAAAAAGGTCCGTGAACAAAACAGTATCAGAAACTAGTGATGTGGCTCCTGGTTCCTACCGAAGCGGAATTTTGACTCAGCAGGTCTGGGGTGAGGTCTGGGACTCAGTTTTTTTGGTTTGTATATTTGGTTGTAGATTTCCGGGTGATTCTAACCCTCAGTCTTGGGAACCATTGAGCCAGTACTCTACTTCTCAGTCTTCAGTGAGCATACGAAGCTCCTGGGGATCGGGATAACATGCAGATTCTGATTCCCACGACTGGGATTGGGGCAAAAATTCGGCTTCTGTCACCAAGGTGATGCTGCTGCTGCTGGTGGGTGGACCACACTTTGAGTATAAGGTTCTAAAGGCTCCCTTACTCGGGTCAGTTATGGGACATTGGTTCGATTCAAACCACATCCAATTCCTTTGCTGGAGAATTGAGGCAAATTCCTCAAGCCACTTCCCTTTGATGAACATTATTAGATGGAAGTGAAGATATTTCTTAGGTGTGCTGAGTACTTCAGAGCCAAAAAATTCCATTTCTAGTGGCAGTATGGAGAGTGGAATGAATGAGTCAGCAGTTCGATGGGCTTACATCCTTGCCCCCATATTGATCATTCTTGTGTATCTTTAGGGATGATAGCTATAAATAATGGAATGTATGACTAATAGTGGCTTAAACCAATTGGGGTTTATTTTTCATACGTAATAAAAAGTGTACAGTAGTGTACGGATTGTCGGGTCAGCTGCCAATATTCAAGGACCTGGGGATATTTTGTCCTCCTGCTCAATGTCTCTAGCATGTCTCTAGCATGACATGAAAACAAATCTCCCAGCATCCTGCCAGAATTTGGTGCAGGAAGGAGGGACCCTGGTGGGAATCATGTCACCTAGCCAACTCTAGCTGCAAGAAATGTTGGAAAAGGATAATGAACATTTTCAACCTCTATCCTTTTTTAAAGTTAATTGATTAATTTCTTTTTAGGCCATGCTCTATAGCATGTGGGATCTTAGTTCCCCAACCAGGGATCGAACCTGTGTCCCCTGCATTGAGAGTGCAGAATCTTAACCACTGGACCACCAGGGAAGTCCTCAAACTGTTTCTTAAGAACAGCAAGAGGGGAGAGAGGGGAGAGATGTGAGAAACGTTCTTGGGGCAGTTCACCGTAGTCTCTGCTACATCCTGTGATTCTGGGCACCTTCCTGACTCTCCCTGAGCTTCCATTTCCTCATTTGTAAAACAGGAGAATTAAGTGTCGTGTGTGATTCCCACACCAGAAGCAACGGCATCACCTGGAAACTTGAGTCCCACCCTGGACCTACTGAATCAGAAACTCTGAGGTGGAGACCAACAATCTGAATTTCAACAGGCCCTCTGGGCATTTCTGATGCACTCGCAAGTCTGAGAACCACTGCCTAAGAGACTTCTGGGAAGACTAAGCAAGATGATTATTTAAGGCTTTTGACACACAGGGAGTGTTCGTAACTTGGACCCTAGCAGTTCACATCTGAGACCCAAACAGACTGTGATCGAGACCATTTCTTGGAATGCTGACTTGGAGTCAGAAGTTTAAAAAACATCCAAGAAGGAATTTCCAAGGTTTGTTCTGACTGGTGATATCAGTCATCTGAATCCTTGGGATCCTTTGAGGATCTGTTGACTAAGGGCTCGAAAGAAAGGCTGAAGAAAGTCAACATCAACTATTCCTATATTTTTTCAGATGATCACAGCTTTTTTGAGATAAAAGTCACATACTGTAAGATTCGCCCTTTCTAAGTGCATAATTCAGAGACTTTTGGTACATTCACTGAGTTGTGTAACCATCCTCTATCAGATTTCAGAACATTTTAATCACCCCCCAAGGAGAGTTTGTACAAATTAGCAATCCCTCCCCATCTTCTCCTCCTTGCAGCTCTCCAGCAACCACTAATCTACTTCCTGTTTCTAAGGATTTCCTCCATCTGTCTACCTACCTATCTATGATTTATTTATTATTATTATTATTATTTTTACTGATTTGTTTACTAGAAGGAATTGCAAGATTAATGTTGACATCATTGAAGAAAACATCACAATTCTGAGACTGAAGCCCAATATGAGTTCATCCTGTGATGTGTCTGCCAATGCAAACAACAACAGTGATGATATTGTTTATTGTTGACAGAGGTGATTCTGTTGTTCTCCTGGGCTATCAGAACCCTGGGGTAAATTCCTGCATGTCTATGGCCTTCGGTCTCATCTGTGAGGTAGGGGAGCTGGACTTTCTGGGATGATCTTTAAGGACCTCTGGTTCTGAGAGTCAGAATTGTTGTTTTGAGCTGTCTGAAGTCAACCACGAGTTCTGCCTTCAGCTCTGGGTTCTGCATTGTGAGTGGGACCAATTGGTGGCGATCCATTGAAGTGGAAGTAGATGACCAGGTTGGGGAGGGCTCTGAAGCCTTGGCAGAGGAAACTGGGGTGTTGCTTTGGAGGAAGGATGGGGCTGGGGGTATAAGAGCCCTGCCTTGAAAGGTCTATCCTGGGAATAGGAAGCAGATGGATTCTATGGGGCTCAAGGGGCAGATGGATGACTAATGGAAAAAGCTGTAGATCAGCATTAAAGGAAACTCCAGTAGTCACAGATACCAAATGTGGAATGGATTATTTTGATAGGTAGCAAGCTCCCTGTCACTGGAGGTATGCTCTTGGAATGGCATTTAAACCTCCAATGGGAGTCTTTCAGTTTTTTTGCCAAAATACGATGCTGCAAATCTCTGAAAGTCTGAGATCAAAGTGAAGTAAATGTGTGTACAAAATCCTTGCCTCTTTCCCGCTTCCACAGACAACAGCTTATGGCAAAAATTGCAGATTTTATTTGTGCCCCCTGCCCACTCCTCCTTTTCCTTCCTGAGAAAATGTTTACCTGCTGCTGCTCCTCTCTAAGTGGACGTGTGCTCCGCCTGTAGGGAATTTCTCCAGGGGTGTGTGAGAAAACAGTCCTCCTGTTGGCATTCTTTCATCACGGAAACAGCGAGCATTTGGATTCAGAAACGGTCCCCCTCTCAGTGCAATGGGAGAGAGGCATGGAAACAGATGTTGCTGTACAGGGGCCTGGGGGCTTCACAGTGGCACAAACACAGCTGAATGGGAACCTCAGACAGGTGAGGGCTTCTCTGCTAGGATGGCTAAGGATGCCTTTGCAGCCCCAAAGCTTAATTTGAGCTCTGATAGAAACAAGGAGTCCCCACCAAAGGCAAAGGCTGAGGGGGTTGCTTTTGAGGTTGCAGCTCCTGTTAGAAAGTTCCCTACCAGTTTCCTTGGTACCAGAGAGGCAGTGCCGGATGGATCAGCACTGAGGCTGGCCAGGCCGTGTCTCATCATTGGGTTTATTTCATGTCACTGAATCTTCACATCAACTCAGTGAGATACATTATTATTATTATTATTTTATTTCTGATTTACAAAAGTGGGAACTGAGCCATCAACTCGCCTAAGAGTTTACACAGGAGCAGACAGCGCCTGGTAACAGGAGCGACCAGGGACTTAGAAAGACCTCCCGTGGAGATGCCGGTTGGATTGGCCTTGAGGGATGAGCAGAGGTCTGTCAGGGGGTGAAGTCGACTTTGGAAACATACAGCGTGAAGCTGAGGAGAGCCTGAAGCATCAGAGGTGCTCGGCCTTTCTGTGTGGCTGAGCAATGGCCCTGTACAGATGGCGAGGAGTGGGCAGAAGGCAGCTGCCTGGGAGGAGAGGCCAGTCCGTGAAGGACTTGTGTGTCTTGCTCTAGGTGGCCGGACTTTGACCTCTAAAGCAGGCACTGGGGACTTGCCCTGGTGGGTGTGAGAAGTCTCTCTCCAGGCAGTTCTTGGCTCTTAGGAAGTGGGCTTTCCTTCCACTGTCCTGTCCCCTGCTTCCCTCAGGGTCGAACTTCCCCACCTTGACCTTCTCTTAACAAGTGCATGTTTGTGACGCTAGCGGTCTTCAGGAGTCACCGAGGGGCCCGTCTCACCTGATCTGCCCCAAGAATCTTCCCAGGCAAGACCTTTGGAATCTGGTCCCCAACTGCTACGAGGTGCATCTCCTTCCAGCAGGGCCGCCCCATCCCATGGATGCTGAAATTGACTTTGACTCAGCTTTGCTCTCCATACACAACAGACTGGCCACGCTGGGGAGTGGTCCTCCTTTGGGGCCCGACACAAAGTGTAATGATTTAGGCTCCCACGGGACTCTTCATGAAAGGCTGGGCTGCTGGGGAATCCACTCCCAGCATGCAGTGTGTTGTCCTTGTGTCCTGGCAAGTGGATGGTGGGAAATAGAGTTAAGACTTTGGTACAAAGGGCACCAGAATTTGGATGCTGGCTTAGCCCGTCTCCGGCCGTGTGAGTATGGATGATAAACTAGGATAAAAATACCTGTTAAAGGTTAAAGATCATAGAAAGTATAGCTAGCTGGGAGGTGTATGGGCACCAAGTTTTTTATTCTTTGTATTTAATTCTTCTTCGCAGAGCCTCTGACAGGGTATCTTGAAGAAGCTCTTCCTTCCTGGGGCCCCAGAGTGTGAGCAGTTTATGATGGTCCCCAGGCAGTTGGGTCCTCCCAGTGTCTCCTGCAGACAAATGTTTAGACTGAACTTCACCCTCTGCACAATGAGGAACATGTTTTAAAGCCCTCACTTGTCAAAAAAGACTTATAAAATGGACTTAACGAGACTTCTGGATAGAGTGGGAGCCCTCAGATTGGCTGGTCTGGCGAGCAGGGCTGGAATGCAGCCTCCAGCGTGCTTGCCACACTGTGCTCCATGCCTGTCTCATCCCGGCTTGGTCACGTGCCCCCTGCCCACCCCTTCTTTTACTTCCTCCTGAAATGTTTACCTGACGTTGCTTTGAGATGACTGACTGTTAAATGCCCTGCAAATATAAAACTCTGCTGTGAAGTTACACTAGGGGGAAAGTCCAGAAAACCCTACAGTTTAATGTTCCAGGCGGCTTCTCCTGAACAGAGGCCAGGCAGCAGAATCCTGCTAGGCTAGCCACTTCACTTTCTGAATGGGGAGACTGAGGCCCAGAGGAGAGGGAGCTTGCATATGACACATACTTTACAAGAGTAATTTTTAAAAAGATTTAAAACATGAATAGATAACACGTAGGACACAGCTTTATGCTGGATGGGAGCTCTTCGACTCTTCCCACCACCCCCCCCCCCCCTCCCTATTCCTGGCTGCTCCTGATCCTTCATTTTTTTCCCATAAACAGAGAGCAGTTTATCCTCTTAATACCCAACGAGGTGGGTAGCATATTGTTCCCATTTTATAGAAACATTAACTTTTTTGTTTTTGTTTTTGTTTCTGATCATGCCTCACAGCTTGTGGGATTTTAGTTCCCAAACCAGGGGTCAAACCTGTGACTCCTGCAGTGGCAGCTCAGAGGCCTAACCACTGGACTGCCAGGAAAGTCTTGAGAGACGCTGAACAAATCCACCAGGGTGACACAGCTTAGCTGGCTGGGTGGTGGCTAAACCAAGATTCCATCTTGGTTGTGTCCAGTGACAAGGCTGTCTCTTTATTACCATCCCATTTTACAGATGAGCACACTGAGGCTGGTGAGGGCGGGTCTTACCGCCAGAGGCAGCAGCTGATCCATGATGCAGATCGACTCTGGCCTTGTGGAAAACCACTGGTCCTTTCCCAGCACGTCTGACCCCTGCTTAGCCATGGTCAGCTCCTAAAAACTCAAGTCTGTTTGTTAAGCCCCATGGCCCTTTTCATTGTTAGAAATATTTGAACTTCAAAAATGAGGGAGTGTAGGGGCACATGTGGCTTCTGTGGGACAGCGATGGTGAGGATGGATGTTTTCATGTTCAATGGGCAGCCCCATGCTGGATTCCTGATTCCCTTCTGTATCTATTTTCTCCTTGGCCCTTTTCCTGGTACATAGTAAGTGCTCAAGAAACAGTCCCTGAATAAATGAGTGACTGAGTGGGATGAATGAACTGTGTTGTGTGAACATGTTAGGTCCTCATTTGGCCATTGGCTCCTGGTTCTTGGGGATGGGGCCTCTCCTTCCCTCCGCCTGCAGGGCCTGGCACGGTGCCTCAGCTGGAGAAGGCATTCCCTGGTACACACTGAACAAGTGCTTTGTAGGCCGCTGGTGCTGAATCACCCAGCTGGCCTTGGTCTGTGTAGGAATTTGGACCCCACTTTTGGAAATACTCTCATCTGGGTGCATTTATAAACATGTGCCCGTATTTTTAATCTTGCAACCACTTGACCTCTGCAGTAGAGCCATTGTTAGCTGGGAAGGGCATCCTGTGAGGCCTATGATCTCACTGAAGGAGAACTGGGAGCAAGGGAGGGGCTCATGGAAGGCACTTCAGTGCCAGGGCCGATGGATCCTCAGCCAGCAGGAAATGGAGACCACCACCTACAGAGTAGCACTTACCCTTTGAGAGCTCACTATTCATGAGAACACGGGTGCCTCGACCCCGTGAATGTGATTCGTTACCAAGAGTTGGATTCAGTTGGAGGGTCTGAAACATTGCCCTTCCTCCAAAGCCCTCAGCATGTGACAATGTCAGGGGCTTAGGCTCCTCATCTTGTTGCTATTCTCAAGACCACCTCCTGATTCAAGATGCCAGCTGTAGCTCCAGCCATTATATCTGCATTCCAGAAAGCAGGGAGGAAGAAATATAGAGATTAGGACAGCACACTTCCTGGAGGCTGCAGAAAACATTTCCAATTATATTCCACTGATCAGAGCTTAGTCAGTTGGCCAAATATAGCAGCAAGAGAGGCTGAAATTTATTCTGGGTATCCATGTCCTCAGCCGGTGTCAGGGGTTCTGTTACTGAGAGAGGAGAAGGGAGTGGAAGATAACTAGAGTCAGATCCACAAATGCAAGCTTCGCTTTCTCCTGTTCCACCCTTCCCAGCCTCTGGGCCAGAGAAGGTCTTATTTAAAGTTGAGTTCCTTAAGGAATCAGAGGTTCAGAGAGTGAATGGCTTGCCCAGGTCACAGAGTTGGATGTCAGAGGAGCTGGCATTTGAATCTAGACCTGTCTGGAGGATAAAAGCTGAGTCTTTCCCTTATCCTGCTTTTTGATTGATGTGATATTTTCCCATGAGCAGGAAAGACCACTCTGAGCTACATCAGCACCCAGAAAACGTACCGAATGGCCATGACTCATTGCTTTCAACTTGTGTGCCTACTGCGTGCCATTTATTCTTCTTCAGCTTGGAGGTCTAATAGCTTCCTGACACCTTTTCTCTTCCTCTTCTGTATGCCCGGTCTTCCTACAGGGTCCGGCACATAGGGCATGCTCTGTCAATTTTTGTTGAGTGAAATCGATGAGCCTTGCTTTGGGAAAATCACCTTCAAATCATGATATCGCCCCTGCCAGGTAAGCATTGTATATCAACTATACTTTAATACAATTTTCTTATTGTTACTACTGAGTGAATGAATGAATGAGGCTACATGACAGGGTCATTTGTTACCCTGGACTTTCTCATCCATGTGTCCCAGACAGCCAACCCATTCTGCATTTATCGGACACACAGGGGCTTCAGAAGCCCCGTCTCTGTCTCACACTGTTCAGGATCCCCCCACCCAGCTGTGCCAGGCGTGTTGCCAGATCCTGGGGTCTAAGAGGCTAAGGATAGTTGCTGACATTTTGGAGAGCTACAGTGAAGCCAAAGATTCACCAGGTGCTTCACACAATCACTCCAATTCCACTTAACCCTCCAAACAACCCTTTCAAGAAGGTGGTATTCCCACTTGACAGGTGAGGAGACTGAGGCTCTAACTACAGGATGTGATTTTTCTACAAGTCACACAGCTAAGAAGTGGCAAACTGGCTTTTCACCGGACATCGTTCAGGTTATTCATCGGTGTTTAACTACTCATAGACTTGTCAAGTCAGTCATTGAAATGGGGGCTTAGCAGTACATTTACCAGCAAACCCCAGGAGCTAGGTAAATGGCAGAGATCTCGGTTTGATCTGGTCACATATTATTCAGTTCAGTTCAGTTCAGTCGCTCAGTCGTGTCCGACTCTTTGTGACCCCATGAATCGCAGCACACCAGGCCTCCCTGTCCATCACCATCTCCCGGAGTTCACTCAGACTCACGTCCATCGAGTCCGTGATGCCATCCAGCCATCTCATCCTCTGTCGTCTCCTTCTCCTCCTGCCCCCAATCCCACCCAGCATCAGAGTCTTTTCCAATGAGTCAACTCTTCGCATGAGGTGGCCAAAGTACTGGAGTTTCAGCTTTAGCATCATTCCTTCCAAAGAAATCCCAGGGTCGATCTCCTTCAGAATGAACTGGTTGGATCTCCTTGCAGTCCAAGGGACTCTCAAGAGTCTTCTCCAACACCACATTTCAAAAGCATCAATTCTTCGGTGCTCAGCCTTCTTCACAAGGCACCCCCATTTTGGCCCCCTCCAATGGCCCTCTCTCTTTTTCACAAACCTTTCCCTTTAGCTGAGGGTGGGGTCAAGGGGAGGTGGTCGGCCAAGGCTATACTGCGAGTCAGCCTGACTGGGAAGGGACAAGGCTGGGTCTCCCGGTCTGCAGCTCTCGGGGGTCCAGAGAGTGTCCCAGCACGCTTCAGCACACACGTCAGGGGCAGGGGCAGCCGTCAGGTCTCAGGGCAGCCCTGCGTGGTTGCTGAGGGCTTTTCCGTCATATCTTTACTGCCTCTGGCCCACACCAGTCCCAGAAGGGCGGCTCAGAGTGAGAACTCATTTTACAGCCCAGGAAGAGGAGGTCCTGCCAGTTTAAAGGGAGTATCTGGAAGCAAAAGCCAGAGCATGTCAGATGGGGCTTTCTGGGCTCCTCCAGGCCCCGCTTAGCTCATGTGTTCACGCACTGTTAGGACGTCCTTTGGGCCAGACCCTTTTCTACCCATGTGCCCTCTTCCTCACCCTCTGGGCTCTGGCGTGCTGGCTTTCCTGGTGTTCCTGGAGCCTTCCACACTTGTTCAGGCCCTGGGGCCTCTGCCTGGCTCTTATCCCTGCCTGCAAGGCTCTTCTCCTCTTTCTCTGTGTGACTGGCTCCCCATCACTCAGATCCCAGGCCCACGACCTTTATTCAAAGGCCTTCCCTGGGTACTTGAAATAGGCGCTGCCGAGCCCTGCTCAACCACAGCACATGCCTTTCCATTTATTTACTTATTTTTATCCAAGTCGAGTTGATTTACACTGTCGTGCTAATTTCCGCCGTACAGCAAATGACTCAGTTGTACATATATCTGCATTCTTTAGTCTATTCTTTTGCGTTAGGGTTTATCCCAGGATTTTGAATATAGTTCCCTGTGCTATACAGTACGAGCTTGTTGTTTAGCATGTGCCTTTAAAATATATTTTTAAAAAATTATCTGACACCCCCACTCCCATCCCCAGTATAATTTTATGAGAACAACAACCCTCTTACGAAGGCAGGATGCTTAGAATAGTGGCTCAGAGCAGGGGCTGGCAAACTTCTTTTGTGAAGGGCTAGATAGTGAACTCTGGGAGACTGTGAAGGACAGGGAAGCCTGGAGTGCTGCAGTCCACGGAGTTGCAAAGAGTCAGACATGACTGAGTGACTGAACAAAGTAATGAATAATTCAGACTTTGAGGGGCCATATCACCCTGCTCGACTCTGCCATTATCCTGGGAAAGCAGCTACAGACAAGGTAATCCAAAGGGCCTGGTTGTGCTCCAGCAAAACTTTTTCTATGAAAACAGGTGGGGACTTCCCTGGTGGTCCAGTGGATAAGAATCCTTCCGCCAATGCAGGGGACAGGGGTTAGATCCCTGGTCCCGGAAGACTTCACATGCTGTGGGGCAACTAAGGCCGTGCGCCCCAACTACTGAAGCTGTGTGTGCTCGAGCTCTGCAACAAGGGAAGCCACAGCAGTGAGAAGCCTGCACACTGCAAGGAAGAGTTACCCCCACTTACTGCAACTAGAGGAAGCCCCCACACCCCAAAGGCTTTCCAGCACAGCCAAAAAATAAACCAGAATAAATGCCACAACAACAAAAAACAGGTGGTGTGCAAGATTTGGCTCAGAAGCTGTAGTTTGCAGAGACCTGGTTCAGAACACTGAATCAGCTGAACTGAGTTTGAATCCTCCCTCTGCCTCTGTTTTTTCATGAAATCTTGTGTGAGTTTCTACCTTTCTTGGTGCCTCAGTTTCCCTCTCTCATCTGTGTGGAGGAGATGATGACAGAGCCAGTCTTATGGATCCTTGTGAGATGCGACTCATATCTGGCTTGTGTGTTGCTCAAGGTCCAGCCCTGCATGAGGTGCTGGCACAGAGCAGGAACTCAACACATAGGTATTTGTTAAGCAAACGAATGGCTGAGCGATCTGCTGGCCTTGTGCTGGGCTCCAGGGGATACGGATGAACTATAATTGGCGGGACACTCTGCCGTCCAGGTGCTAAGAGTTTCAGAGCTCTGGCAAATGGTTTTGATGGCAAGGGTAGCAAATGCCCCATACCACTGGCACATGAGATGGGATGGTGGGCACAGTGGAAAACTCAGGTGTGCCTGTCCCTCTAAATTGTGGCCATGGGCCATGCAGGCCCAAGTTGCAGGCATTCTGATTAGTTCAAGAGGTTGGAAATTTGTACTTTGAGGGACAGTCTCTCATTTTTTAACAAGTAACCACTGATACAATAGCAGCAAAAGAATCAAATAACACCAAAATAGCCAAATGGACTAATTGGAGGTTGGGTTCTGCCGTCGTCTCCTTCTCACAAGTGCATTCTATGAGAAAAGAAGCAGAATCAGGGAGGTGACGTGTTTGTCCCCAGGCACATGGCTGGCATGTGGGATCTGAACCCATGTTTACTGACTCCCACATTTGTGGGTTCTATGGCAGACAACTCAGGTGGAATTGAGTGAGGAGGCAAGGGGGGCTTGGGAGGTATGTTTTGGGGATTCAGAGCTCAAAAACCCTCAGACTCTCACCTCTATCCCAACCTAGCCATGAGGGTTGGCTGCAGGACAGCCCCCCGCAGTGGACTGACCTCAAAGGCCAGCCAAAGGAATGCCCATCCCAAGAGGGCTCGCTACTTGACCCTCTAGGCGCCCCTTCATCTTTCCAGCCTGGGCTTCTGCTCGTCTATGTGATTTCTACAGTGTCTGTTATCCCCTCAGTACAGGAGCCTCTGTCTCCAGGTCCCTTTCGCCTGTCACCCAGATGGCCCACGAGAGGGAGGGTGAAGGGAGGCCTGAAGACATGGCATCTGGTGGCAAGGACAGTTTTTGCAAACTGACAGACCTTTTTGGAATCCTGGCAATGCAGCCAGTTTCCAGCTGGGTGAACCTGACACCCTTCCTGCACCTCTCTGAGCCTCAGTTTCCTCACTTTTGAAGCAGGTGCAAGAGTCCATTTGTTGCAGAATTGTTCCAAGGTGACGCGTGCACCCTGGTGGCTCCTGCGTGGGAATGCCAAGGTCACACACAATGAAGGCCCCCTTTCTTTCTCCCCTCCTCCTCCGCTGCCTGCCCTCTCCTGCACCCCACCCCATCTGGCCCCCGCTGTGGTCCTCTTGTCTAGATTCTGAGAGAAGTTTGTGGAACCTGGGTGGATCTCGGCCCCTGCAGCCCCTCTTCCCAGTGCCAGGGCTCCAAGGGAAGGGCTTGGGCATAAATTACGCCCATCTGTTCCCTTCCTGCTGAGAGCGGGGAGGAGGGGGAACACATGGGCCCTGGTGGATGTTGTACTTTCCACGTGCAGCTGTCAGGAACAATGGAAGGGAGGAAGGCAGGCCCAGAGAGGGGTCCACTCCACCCAGCCTCCCCGCCCCTAACGGGGACCTTGGGAACTGGATTCTCTCAAGGCTGCACTTCTTGGAGAACAGAGACCCCTCCGTGTGCCAGCCCAGACTATCCTCAGGGTCACCCATGTGCGCCCTGAAGTTCATCATTATTCATTCCTAACAGGGCTTGTTCATTTATTCATTCCACAAATGTTTCCTGAGCACATCCTCTGGGCAGCCAATGCTGTGGGCTAAGAATTGAGACGAGCGTCTTGTCTTTGGAGAACCAACGACATGGAAACCACCTGGCTTTGAGTGCAGAGGTGGAGGTGTGCACACTGGGCTGCGTAAACACAGAGCGGGGAAGGCCCCTTGGGGTCACCCTTGGATATGGACAAAAGAAAATTACACCAAAGACCGACAGCAGGGAGTCCTTGGTGGGGCAGGTGCAGCTGGAAGCGAGGCATGGTGACAGCCTTTCTCTTGCATCCTCTCCATCAGTGTTTAGCCACAATCAGATCACTCATCTTAGAGAAAACTCTCCGTCCACCTCATGTCTCTCTCCAGCTCCTGCCCCATCAATTTCCTTGCCAGCTAATTCCCCGCATCGGTTTCCTATGCTATGTCTACCACCTCCATTCCCTTCCCTCCACTCACGCCTGATCTATTGATGCTTCTACCCTCATTGCAACACTTCGGAGAAGGTCATCATTTCCTCCATGTTCCTGAGTCAGTAGGCATTTCCCTGCCATTTGGTTTGACTTTTCCTGCAGCACTGGACACGATGGACCGCTCTGTCCCTCTGGACTCCTGTACTTCTCAGGCTTTGAGACATCACAAGCTCTTGGTTTTCCTCCTGCTGTGGTAGCTACTCTTCCTCAGCCTCCTGGTGGCTTTCACTCATGCCGATTGGATTTTTAAACACTGGAACTCCCCAAGGCTGGAATATAAGTTCTCCTGTGAGCTGTCTTTAATTTGATCCTTGGGCACCTTATCCACTCCCATAATACAGTGGCGATTTCTATGCGGATAGCTCCCAAATCTCCATCTTTCTGTGAAGACCTCTAGCTTCAGACCGTAGAACCAGGAACCTAGCTATCAACAACTCCACTTGAATACTGCCCTAACTTCCCAAGCTCAACAACTGAATTTGTTACCCTCCCTCCTATCCCAGTCCCTCCAAGTTGTGGCTCCAAAACACACGGGCAGTGCAGGACAGAGACCTGGGAAACCATCCTCAGCCACCCCTCTTCATCATCCCCCAGATCTTAGCCCTGCAAATCCTGTAACCTGGGAAACCCCTCGGTCCTGGGTATAATGGGACTGGGATGGTTGGTCACTCTTCTGAAACCCAAAGGCTAAACACAGAGCATCTTCCAGGACTTAAAAGGCTCTGTGAAGATGGCTTGGAGAACATACACCTATTTAGGGAGACTGCTTAGGAGGCCTTTGGGCTTTGGAGGTGGCATGGACTGGCGCATCAGCCAGGGAATTGGACTGTGCGGGCTGTAGCCTTACAAGGTCAACTCTTCACAGCTTGGAGGCCAACTGCAGGTGGCAGTGACAGAACTAAGTGGGTTGAAGCTGTCTCCTGGGGTTCGGGCCCGGGACTTGGGTGTCTGGGTGAAGGTCACTTGCTGAATAAATTCTGTGTGACCGTGGCAGACACTGGAAAGCAAACAGTGTGGCTGTTGGGATTCCTTGAATATCCGGACCCCATAGTTTTGTTAAAATTACATTTCCTTGCATCCTCCTTGGATATATTTTATCCCTCCCCTCCCTGTACCGCACCCCACCCCCCAACTTTCCAGCTTCAGGCAGAAAAGAGCAGGATTCATGGTGAGTCAAGGGGAGAGATACATTTTTCAGACTCACATGGAATGCTGTAGCCCAGGCAAGTGGACAGACAGCTAAGCTGGCTGTGGATGTCTGGGCTCCATTCTCAGACTGCTGTCTCCCCAGCCCTGGGGCCTTGGGCCAGTCCCTCTCTCTCTCTGGGTTCCCCCCTCCTACCTCTACAGTCGGTGTTGTGGGGGGGGGCGCAGTCAGAGCAATTCAGGGGCTCTGAACCCTGACTGCACATGAGAATTCTCTAGAGGGTTTTACAAAATCCAAATGACCACCCCCTAGAGATTCAGATTTAACTGGACTAGGGTGGCATCCACACATGGCCTTTTTTCAGGAACATGTTCCCCAGGTAATTCTCAAGGGCGGCCACTTTGAGAACGACTAGATCAGATGTTCCTGGGGCCGGCTCACCTCTTTGGACCCTCAGGGTCTCTCCCTGGTTGACCTGCTTAAGTCACCTGCACCTCACGATCTGGCCTTGAACTGGAGCTCTGGGCTGGCTAGCGGCAGAGGTGGTTTTCAGCTGAGGCCAGAGAAGCAGAAAGGCAAAGACAGGAGAGAGGGGGGCGGGGCGGGAGTTCGGGGAGGAGGAACAGATTGAAGCTATTAACATTTGATCAGTTTGGTATTGTTCTTCTGGAGACCACAGCTTATGAGGCTGCTTAATAAACGTCTGGTCAGGGTCCAATCCCAGCCGCCAAATGGGTGTTGCTATGGTTTCCGAGGAGGTTGTTTCCCACACAAGTCACTGCTTCCCACCCTGAACTGCGAAAGACCAGCGCCTTCCCCGTGCTCTTTAACTCTGTCCCTTCCCAGCTGAGCTGCAGAGGGAGAACACTGCACGCTGGTCCCTGTGGGACCGGGGATCGGCCTCGGCGGCATCAGCTGAGTCAGCCCCCGAAAGCAGCCTCGTGCATCCTCAGCCTGCCCTCTGCCCCGTGGTCGCATCCCTCAGCTGGTGTCACTTCTGTGCCCCAGGTTTCAGGGTCCCTGTGTGGACCGTGTTGTGCCTGACTCAGGGAGTGGAGTAGTGGTGGCAGGCTCTGTATGTGTGTGGGTGTGTCTACCTGAATGTATGGGTTCTTATGACTGAACATGTGTAGGTGAACATGTGACCGTTTATGTGTAGTGTTTGAGGTGCTTGAGTGTACTTGTCAGTGGATGAGTGTGTACTAAGTATGACTCTGTGTGTGTGTGTGTGTGTGTGTGTGTGTGTGTGTGTGTGTGAATGGCCAGAACTGGGAGTAAGCACCAGGCGATGCTGCTTAATCTTCAAAAAACATATTGTGACACATTTAAGACAAATGAACATTTATAGAATCCAACAAGAAACACCCATATAAATACCACCCTGCTTAAGAGGTAAAACTGGATCAAACCACAGCTGAAGCTTTCTATGCACTCTTTTCTGATTGCATTCCCCTCCACCCTCAAAGTTAATCCTGTAGTGGATTTGGGGTTATCCTTTGCATAATGGGGCTTCCCTGGTGGCTCAGACGGTAAAGCGTCTGCCTGCAATGCGGGAGATCGGGTTCGATTCCTGGGTCAGGAAGATCCCCTGGAGAAGGAAATGGCAATCCACTCCAGCACTCTTGCCTGGATAATCCCATGGATGGAGGAGCCTGATAGGCTACAGTCCATGGGGTCGCAAAGGGTCGGACACGACTGAGTGATTTCACTTTCACTTTGCATAAGGGTACTCTTCTCCCCTGTTGGTTTCAAGGCTTCTTCGACTCTATGAAACACAATTAACTGAGTATGTGCACGTGTGTGCGAGCACATGTGTAGGGTTGGGTGTTACAAGGGAAGGACGTGAAGTGGTGGATAATACTGGAGAAACCTTGTAAAGCAGAGAGGCTTTTATAATGCACCAGGGCATCTTGATGTCTGACTGGAGGCAAGTTTCCTAAACTCTCTGAGCTTACTTCCCACCTATAAAATGAGATGAGGATGAAATACAATATGTGCCGAAAGAAATGGCACAGGGTTGGAATGCAATTATCTTTAATTAAAAAAAAAATTAACTATTAAAGAAGAGGCAAGAAGGCCACCCAATCTTGCAGAAGAAAATAAACAAATGATCAGATAGACATTATTTGGGGTGGTGGTGGAGGTGTGCTGACTTAAGCTGGGCCCTCCCCCCTTCCCCTCCTCTTTCCCTCCTTCTTCCTTTTAAACTTATGTATTTATTTATGTCTGTGCTGGGCCTTCGTTGTCTCACACGGACTCCTCTCTGGGTGGCTTCTCTTGTTACGGAGCACAGGCTCTAGGCTGCGCGGGCTCAGTGGTTGTGGCACATGGGCTTAGCTGCCCCGGGGCATGTGGGATCTTAGTTCTCAGACCAGGGATCACACCTGCGGACCCTGCACTGGCAGGTGCACTCTTAACCACTGGGCCACCAGGCAAGTCCCCCTCCTTTTTTCTTTTGAGTTCCTACAGTGCTTTCCTCTTTTGAAGTGGTTTTATGTCTGTGGAGTAGGGAAATTCAAACAGGGGCAGTTTTAGCCCCAACAAAGGACTTCAGTGGAAGGTTCCCTGCCTGCTCTCTGCTAAATCAAACTGCAAGGAGAGAGGATCATTTGAGATGCGGCTGATTCGGAATACACAACCAAGGTCAGTGAGCAGGCCAAACAAATCCGGGCTGTCTGGCAATACCTGAGCTAAAATAAAATTACTTGAAAATGGAGGCCAAGATTCAGGATACAGATCCTGTAAAGGAACAAGAGGCCTTGACTGGTGTGTTTATCCACTCAGCCACTTACCCAGCTACATCCTGGGTTTACAAAGGTGGACGAGATCCTTCTGGTAAGAGAGAAAGACAAGGAAACAGGTAAAGACAGAGCATTTGCCTGTGTTGTTGGAAATACACAGCATTGATGGAAACAGCTGGCACTTCACTGATTTTGTCCTGTGTGTCTCTGCTGAAGAATTGATGCTTTTGAACTGTAGTGTTAGAGAAGATTCTTGAGAGTCGCTTGGACAGCAAGGAGATCAAACCAGTCAATCTGAAAGGAAATCAGTCCTGACTATCCATTGGAAGGACTGATGCTGAAGCTCCAATACTTTGACCACTAAAAGCCAACTCATTAGAATAGACTCTGATGCTGGGAAAGATTGAGGGCAGGACGCAAAGGGGACAACAGAGGATGAGATGGTTGGATGGCATCACCGACTCGATGGATATGAGTTTGAGCAAGTCACGGGAGATGGCAAAAGACAGGGAAGCCTAGGGTGCTGCAGTCTATGGGGTTGCAAACAGTAGGACACGACTGAATGACTGAATAACAACGTCTCTGCTAAGCAACGACCATGTGCCTCAGGTTGTACTAGACACAAGGATGAACTGAGAACCAGAGACATGAGATGCCAACTAGGTGATATAATGACAAGATAAATGTGAATCAACAGCTGATGGGGGAGGGGCAAAAAGAGTGCCTTTTATTGAGCACATATTATGTACTATGCACTATGGGGTGCACTGGACCTAAATTAATCCTTATGATAACTACTGAGTAAATATTATCCCTGTTCAACAATCGAGCAAGCTCAGTTTTCAAGAGGTTAAGGTATTTGCTTGGTAAATATCAGAGCAGAGAGTCAAACGCAGATCTTCCTGATTTTCCAGCCTACTGCTGTTCTTTGAAAGTAATTCTGTGGTAAGAACTAGCATATGGCTAGCCTAAGGTAGTTTCCAGTGAATAAGAAAGCAAGAATCTGATACTGACGTGAGTAGTGAGAAAGTCCAATGTAAGATAGAATATTTTGGTTAGCATTTGTCTAAGAAAGCTTTGGAAAGCGAGTTGTAGATTTGGCTTCAAAGGAGTGGTCCTTTCATTCTAGGAACCTCAGTTTTTTTGTTTTCTGAGACTACAGTTTAAATCCTATATTCCTGGTATGACACTATGAGAAGCTTCTTGAGACAAAAGAGAAAAGGGGCCTAATATCATCTGTCATGGCAGAGGAACTGAAATCCAAGTTTTATGATCCCTTCTGAACAGCTCTGAGCTTTTACAATTTGCTAGAATCACAGAAAGACTTATGTAGCCCAAGTGGGAAAAAATGTCTTGATTGCTAAGGCTGTAAAGAGATTTTTCAATTACTTCTTAGTTTTTTTTTTATTAAAAATTTTTTTTTTGAATCCCAAATCACCCCACAGTTTCCTTAGATGGGCTTAGACATGAGTTTCAAGTTTTCAAAGTTCAACTGGTTTGGAGTTTCCTGTGTCCTAAAAATGTCTCCAATTAAAAGCAAGAAAAAAATGTCATTTTTAAAAAAAAATCCTCATCAAACTAAAAAATGGCTGAAGGGATTTTATTCAAACTTTCCCCCAAAAGTCACCTTTTGCCAAGACCCAGCATGGAAAATTTCAGCCCAAAAGGATCACTCTTTGGCAAGTTACCCGAGCTAATGAAAACAGAGGGGCATAAAAGGAGTCTGTGTGTAGTTCCAACTATAGTGGTCACTGGAGCCCACATTGTGTGAGAAGAAGGACCTCATTCAATAACCCCCCCTTTTAAGTCTTATCATCAATATGGATGAGACTTGGATTTGAAGTGGTCACCGAACAAAAAGCACTTACTTTATGAATACAATCTGGGCAGTGACATTATTTCAAGTGGCTTTGCTCAATTATGACTGACGCTGGAATAAACTTATTATACATGGAAAGGTAAGGATCCCTCTAAAGAGTGCAGGTTCAGTCACTTATTCACAAGTGTTTACTGAGTGCCCGCAATGTGTGTGGCCTCTTAATAGATGTAGGGAGTACTATGGTGGGAAAACAGAAGTGGCTCCTGAACGTATGGATTACTGGGGGAAGGGGAAGGAGCCAGACTGAATTACAAACTGTGACAAATTCCGTGGTGCAACAGAGAGGGGTGCTGAGGTCGAGAAAATTGGGAGTGGTGATGATGGCAGCCTGTATTGTTAGGAGACTGGTGGAGGCGTAATGCATACTCATTCACTAGTTAGCCAACATTTAGTGAGTGGCCACCACGCCCTGGACTTGTGTTGGGATACAAGTCTGAATACAGAGCTGAACCAGACCTTAATTCTGTTCTCCCAGTGCTCTCCAACCAGTAGGAAAGCTGGCCAGTGAGCGAGGAGCTGTGACAGGTGACAGGTAATTTAATGCAGTCATCAGCAATGTCCAGTGGGAGGATGGGAAGGGAAGTTGACTAGCTGCATTGGCAGTGGCCCAAGAAGGCTTCTCTCAGGAGGGACAGTTGAACAGGCATTTGTGAGAGTTGAGGTTGGAAATGAAAAGACAATGAGAAGTAGGACTGTCTACACAGAACCTATGGTCCTGCCTTGCTTCCGGACTCACCTGTCTGAGGGCCTGGAACATGTGGTATGAGCCCCATAAACCCAGGAGCAAGCACGGAACTTGAGCCAGAGGGTTGTTTAGTAACTGGTGGCCCCTTTCTCTGACGTCTTATGGCACCTCTTTCTGCAGTCAGACTCCTTAGGTTCGAATTTCAGCACTAGTACTTTCTAACAGTGTTTCTTTGGGTAATTTCTCTCTGTGCTACAGTTTCTCTATAGCCAAGCAAGGATAAATAACCCTGTCTTCCTCCTAGGTTTACTGCAAAAAATGTGGTCATGCTTCTACAGTGGCCACAAGTAAGACCGACACATATGACCCGAGCATGTCTCTGGGAGCTTCCCCTCACTTCTGCACAACCCAGTTTTCACTTGGTCCAAGGATTCTGGTTGAATACTTTGTCAGGCAGTGTGCTGGGCATTCAGTCTGGCAATGACCATGGAGACGGTGGGGTTTCTATCCCCATGGGTGGCCAAATTCCTCAAGTCCCCTAAATAAAACTTGCTTGCCTCTTCCAGAAAATAGCTATTTGTTATCTCTGTAATGCCAAAAAAAAAAAAAAGGGTATCATTTTATTTTTCTTCAGAATCTTTAGTTAGGTGAAAAGCTGCCAGAAATTTTGAAATATCTTGCTCCTTTAGACATCAGAAGGCTGAGAGATTTCCCATTATTAATTAGAAATAAAAACTTGTTTGTGGCCCAGCGCAAGGACAAAACTGATTTCACAGGTCAGTGGAAAGCCCACTAACACGGTTTTGCTTGGTATTAATTTTCTTTAGGGATTAGGAGGAACAGATGGAAGGTGGTTTCCAGCATGATACATCGATGTGGCCATGTACATGCAGTTGAGGGAGGTGACTGAGGTGGCGGGGAGTGTTCCCCACGAAGGGGACATGCATAATCATTTCACTTCCGAGCCTCAGTTTCCTTTCATTTAAAATAGGGATAATGGAACCTCCCATACGGGGTCTTTTGTGGTAGGTGCCATACAGGGTAGAGCCCTGTTTCCCGTGGCTTGTCCTGGGGAGACCCAGGATGTGGACTTATCTGGGGGTAGCGACACTTCCTCAATCTTCTAGGTCCCTGGACAGGTCAGAAGGAGGGCAGTGGTGAGGAGTTCTGGGGAAACCTGTAGGGGCCTTAGGTGTGTGGGTGGCTAGGTCGCACTCTCCTGGGAAGTCTGTATTCTCCTCTGAAATAGCTGAACTCTGCAAGGATCCGCCCCATTTTCTTTGCTGAGCTGGTTCTTGTTTGTTTCCAGTCCTGCTTTGCAACAAGCAGTTCAGCCTTTAAGAGACTGCAGAGGGGGACTTGCGGGTGTGTGGACCATGGTGTGTAAGACTGGCAGGCTGTTTTAGTGGCAGCTCAGTCTGTGCCTTCCGGCTCAGCGTCAGGCTCCGCGTCACCCTCCCTCTGCCACAGCATCTTTCCATCTCCAGGAAGCCAGGCCAGCGGCCCAAGCCAGGCTGCCGGCGACCAGCCCGCCTTGCCGGCCTCTCTCGGGGACCCTGCGAGGCTCGGCGGGCCCGGGTGATGGGCCCGGGCCCCCAGGTCACCAGCGATGGCACTCGCCGCGGCTCCCCTGCGCGAGGAGCGCGCGCGGACCTCCCCGCAGGCCCTGCGCCCGGCCGGCCTCGGGAACTGACCAGGCCGCGTGTGAGCGCCGGGATTCCTGCTCCTGCCTTAAATATGCCGGTTATTTTTATCTCCCTACGTCAGGCGGCGAAGGCCATCCCACCAGTGGCCGCGGCGGCTGCTACACAATGTTTCCCTTTAGTCGGGAGGGGAAATGGAGGGAGGCCAGACTTCCTGATCACATGGTGCTGAAGTCAATGAAAAAAAATTAAGGGGGACCCCTCCCTTTTTCTGCAATGCCCGGTCCAGGTCTCCCCCCTCACCCGCCCCCGCCCCCCAGCCCCCTTGGGCTCCCCGCGTCGGAGAGCAGCAGAGGCTCCAGGCGGAGGGCCAGCGAGGCAGGAGAGAGAGCAAACATAAACACGAGATTGTTGCAGTAATTGGTGCTCTGAAAACACTGAGGAAATGAGAGGCTTGTACGAAACATCAGCCGACAAGAAACGGGGTGATGTCAGACAGCCTTCCAGGATTAGAAACCCTTAAAAGCTCCGAGCCCGAGGCCGCGGCGGAAAGCGCTCGGCGATCCCGGGTAGGGAGCGCTGGATCGCCGCGCGGCTGGCGCTCGCTCGCCATCGCCTCTCTGCCGGCCTTTTCCTCTCTCCTTTTTTCTCTTTCTTTCTCTCTTTTTCTTTGTTTTTTCCTTCCTTCTCGCTGTCTGTTTCTCCCTTTCTCTTTATTTGCATTCGCTTTCTCTTTTATTTCCTTTCCCTTCTGCATTAAAAAGAAAAGGACAGATCACATCAAATGTTTTCCGTTTCTAGGACACCTGGTACTTTTAGATCTTTTTCTGACTTTGAAGCAACAAACCGTACTCAGTCCCCACACAGACCCCGCGGAGGCAAATTCTCCCCTTGGGTGTCTGTTGCTGGGGTTTGCACTTTTCTCTTCCCCTCACTCCCTTTCCCTGTCTCCTTCTCCCCTCCTTTTTGGGGGTTAGAACCACACGTTGCAATAAAGCCCACACATGTGGAAGGGCTAAAAATAAATAAGAGGTATTCATCAAGGACAAGCTCCCCAAGAAAATGGGATTATATATGTATATATATATTTTTTGTAAAAATCCGGGATTTTCAAAAGAGAACATGAACTTCCCAGTAACATGTCACCCAGCCTTCAGCTGCTGTGGCCTCACTTACTTTTCCTGGACTGAGATAATCAAGAAGGCTAAAAGCACACAGAGAGTACACACACGCACACACACACCACATACATTCACTCCTTGACAGCTCCTCCGTCCCCCAGCCCTACAGGGCAGGGTAGCTAAACTAACATAACATCATTGAGCAAGGTCTTGTTCCAGGTCCACCTGGAACCTGGCCGGGTATTTAAGTTGGAGGCCGGCTCTCATCTGTTCAGTTACACAAAAGGTGCCGCCTGTCGGACTTTCTCTCCTGGTGTTTGCTAGGATTAATGAGGCGCTGTTTGGAAAGGGCCTGAGCCCCTCCGACCAAAGGCACCCACGACACCTTTTCAAAGAATGATTTATGTCCAGCTTTACCCAAATAGGAACCAAAAGAGGGTTTTCTGTTTTCTCATCTTTAGAACAGATGAATTTAGCACCTGGATCCTCGCATTTCAGAAGCTTTAGAATCTGCCGTGTTAATTGCTCTGTCACTGGCAGCGCAGGCTTTTCACCCTCTCTTTTCGAGACCCAGGGAAAGGTCACATCAAGGTCCGTAAGACCTTGGGGAACTGGACGAGTCTCAAAGACTTGGGGGGTCCCCTCACTGCTGCTCATGGTGGGAACAATGTCCCTAACCTTTCCCTATACACTCATAAATCTTGGAGTAACTTAGACCCCCTAAAATTTGACACCCCTATATTGTAGTAATTTGAGCCGAGTATTCTTTTCAGTCTGATCCAATATACCTATGGTGATACCACCCACCAAGAGGCAGATAACACCCCTGTTTTCCAGTTTTCATGGGAACATTTTGCATCTTTGATGTTGAGCCGGGTTCGATCCCTGGGTTGGGAAGATCCTTTGGAGAAGGAAATGGCAATCCACTCCAGTACTCTTGCCTGGAAAATCGCATGGACAGAGGAGCCTGGTAGGCTACAGTCCATGGGGTCGCGAAGAGTTGGACACGACTGAGCGACTTCACGTTCACGTTCACGTTTTTGCTCTGCACGATCAGTGGGAAGCCTCATCTCTTCCCTGATGCCCCTGTATCTCCACTCCCTCAATTTCTCAGCCTAGGGAGCTGAGGGTCTTCCTTGTCTATTCTTGCTCTCTTCCCATATCTATCAAGGTCAATGGATCCTGTTGTTTAGCCCCAGAAAATCTCATGTTCTCTGATGCTTCTTCTCACCTCCTAGCATCAGAAACTCCTAAGGTGGACCACTTTTCTCTGGGTGGTGCCTAAGAATCTCACAGTTTGAGTTAAAAATCCCAGATTTGCTACTCAGTGGCTTCACAACCTCAAGCAAGTTACTTCTGTGAGCCTCAGTTTTACCTCCTATAAAATGGGGATAATGATAGACCCACCTCATAGGCTTGTTGTGAGGATTAAATCAGATAAGTGCATAAAGGACTTAGCCCAGTGTCTACCACGAAGTAGAGGCTCTGTGAAGAGAGGCAGATCTTTATTACGTTCGATGTTAGTGTTCTCAGGCTACACTTTGCCTCAGGATCACCTGGAGGCCTTGGTAAAATCCAGATGCCTTGGTACTCCCCCAATAGCTCCTGCTTCAGTCCGAGCAGGGTGGGGCCTGGAGATTTGTAATTCTTTTTCCTTTAAAAAAATTACTTTTTTTCTTCCTGATTTTATTGATATAGTTGACAGGCAGCGCTGTGTAAGTTTCAGGTATATGACATGAGGATTGAAGGAGGTGCATTTCTAACTAGCTCCTGGTGATGCTGATCTGTAGGCCTGCAGACGGCACTGTGGACAAAGTCGGATCTTCTGTGCCTCTGGTTTTCTTTGTCCAGATTCCTTGGCAAGGGCCATGTGGCCTCTTTTGCTCCTGACCCAACTCACCTCACTTGCTCACTAATAGTCCCCATCGCTCAATTGACACCCCACAGCCCTCCAGGCTGCCACGCGGTTAGACCTGCCTGTCTGCTGGGAATATCCTCTCCCCCCCTCCACTGCTGTGTGAGCTCCCCCAACCTGGAGGCCCAGATGCAAGTCTTCCTCTTCTCCAAAGGCTTTCCTATTGCCCCCCCAACCACCAGAGCCAGCCTCTCCCTCCTGCGTGCTTTGCCCTCCACTCAGATTCCATTGCGGTTGTCACTGGATGCCAAACCATGATCTATGGATGGGCCCGTCTCCCCACTGGCCAGTGAGCTCCTCCAGGGAGAGTCAGGTCTTGTTTGTCTGTGAATCACAGCTGTATGTAGAGCCTCCAACTCAAGGAGGGATTGTAACTGTTGAATGAATAAGAGAATGAATGAACCAGCAAGCCTACCCTCTAGGGAAATCAGCCTAGCTGATGGGATTGTGGAGGTGCTCTGGGGCCTGGGACATGCCCCCCGCCTACCCCCCACCCCCCGCCACAGCCCCAATCTGAAAGACTCTCAGTCTGCCTTGATTTAAGGAGAGAAAGCAGTTATTCATTGAACTCTAAGCTCCCTTTCCCTTTATATCACTGAATCATCCTAACGTTTCCCTCCCTGCTTATGAGAGGATGGTTGAGGCTGTGGGAGAGGAAGTGACTAGCAGAGGTTATGTAGCCCAGAAGAGGAAGCGCCAGGCTCGGGTCAACTTGGACACGCAGCTCCCCACAAATTCCGCACAACACACACATGCACACACGTACACACACATGCATCCATGGATGCACACACAAGTGATCTAGCGATTACCTCATTATGGAGGTTAACGCCCAAAGCCACTTCTAGCAGGAACTTGCTGGCATGTCCCCTTGTGGCAGTTGGTTTGTGCAGGGCCCTCCCTCTCCACCTCCTTCTTTGGGCTTTGAGCTCCTCGAGACTCTTCTTGGCCTCAGCTGCAACCTGGGAGGCCCAGGAAGGTAGCAGGAGGGATGCTCCCAGGTCAGCTTTAGAGACTGAGGAAGGGGATCAAATCGAGCAACATGGTCTGCAGAAAGATTTGGTGGCTGAACTACATTTGAGTTGCAATCTATGTGGCCTGGGTGATATGATATTGTTTGGGTGTTTCCCATGTACCTGACGCTGTGTCAATGACTCTGAATATGTAACACTCACAGTAACTCTTGCCTGGAAAATCCCATGGACGGAGGAGCCTGGTAGGCTGCAGTCCATGGGGTCGCTAAGGGTCGGACACGACTGAGTGACTTCACTTTCACTTTTCACTTTCCTGCATTGGAGAAGGAAATGGCAACCCACTCTGGTGTTCTTGCCTGGAGAATCCCAGGGACGGGGGAGCCTGGTGGGCTTCCGTCTTTGGGGTCGCACAGAATCAGACACGACTGAAGTGACTTAGCAGCAGCAGCAGCAGCAGCAGTAGTAACAGGATAATGTGTGCATGCTCAGTCGTTCAGTTGTGTCTGACTCTCTGTGACCCCATGGACAGTAACCCTCCTGCCAGGCTCCTCTGTCCATGGGATTATCCTGGAAAGAATACTGGAATGGGTTGCCATTTCCTCCTCTAGGGGATCTTCCTGACCCAGGGATTGAACTTGCATCTCCTGAATCTTCTGCATCTCAAATCTTCTGGATTCTTTACCACTCATCTACCTGGGAAGCTGAACCCAGTAACATAGATATTGCTATTTTTCCATGTGTAGATGAGGAAACTGAGGCTTGAGAGGTTAGATAATTTGATCAAGATCACGCAGCTAAGCAGGGAAAGCTAAGTAGGAAATATACATCCTTACCTCCATCTTATCGATATGGGAAGCAACATACTGTTGTTGTTTAGTCGCTTAGTCAAGTCTGACACTTTGCAACCCCATGGACTGTAGCCCGCCAGGCTGCTCTGTCCATGGGATTTCCCAGGCAAGAATACCGGAGTGGGTTGCCATTTCTTTCCCTGGGGGAATCTTCCTGACCCAGGGATAGAACCCATGTCTCCTGCTTGGCAGGCAGATTCTTTACCACTGAGTCACCTGGGAAGCCCAAAGCAACAAAACTCAGCTTAGAAAGCAGAAGAAACCAACAGGTTTGGGACTCCATGACTCAGCTTTATTTCATGTCCATTTATCTTCTTCAGACAAGCTGGATGGTACAGAGGAGTTAGAATCTGGGATTCCTAGAATGGATGAGATTGAAAGGCTGAGCAGTCATCTTATCCGAACCCTACTCTGCCCACATATTGCCAGGTTGAGGCACAGAGAGGGCTTGGTACATGCCTAATACCACACAGCTTGTGACTGAGCATCTGAACTGGACTGGGCCTGCCACCCAGGCAGACCTTCCTTCTTCCTTTCCTCCTGCAAAAGTTTATCAGGACACCTATGCTGGGAGGGATTGGGGGCAGGAGGAGAAGGGGACGACAGAGGATGAGATGGCTGGATGGCATCACTGACTTGATGGGCGTGAGTCTGAGTGAACTCCGGGAGTTGGTGATAGACAGGGAGGCCTGGCGTGCTGTGATTCATGGGGTCGCAAAGAGTCGGGCACGACTGAGCAACTGAACTGAACTGAACTGAACTGATACTAGGCCAGGCACTCGTGGTTTTGAGATTATTTCCCACCTGACTCCTTAGACCATGGCAAGACTCTGAAACAAGAACATCAGCTATGAAGTTATTCAGATATGAACGGAAGGTTCAGGTGGCCTGGTGCCTTAATGCAGCCTGGGCGAATGGCTGCATTATCTATATTTAAGTTCTGGCAAGCAGCAAAGGCAGAAGCTGATATTGACCTTTGGCAGTGATGGTGTCTCTTGGGCAGTCATCTCCCTGCATTCTTGGCACCTCCAGACGACTCAGAGCCGGGCATCATCCTCAGCATCACCCTTTGCTCACACATTAGAGTTCAGGGAAATTTGAGAGCTTCACTTGGTATCGGTGACCAGCTGAGTGGCTCAGACAGTAATCTGCCTGCCATGCAGGAGGCCTGGGTTTGATCCCTGGGTCGGGAAGATCCCCTGGAGGAGGAAATGGCAACACACTCCAGTATTCTTGCCTGGGAAATCCCATGGACAGAGGAGCCTGGCGGGCTACGGTCCATGAGGTCACAAAGAGGGCAGACACAACTAAGCGACTAACACACTAACACCAGCTGAGTGGGCCTAGCAAGTGATATAACCTTTTCCAGCCTGCATGGACCCATCTGTAATGTGGGGATAAATGAAGTACCTGCCGTGAAATACCAGCCAGACTGTTGATGTGAGTTGAATGGGTCTGTCTATGTTAAGAGGGCTTCCTGGAGCATGACTGCATACAGTTTGTTAATATGACTGTTACTTGGGCCAGCTGCAAGCAGTCAGCTCAGGAGACCAGCTTCCCAGGACAGGGAGTGGGTAGGTGGGATAGAGGCAGACGAGAAGGGAAGGAGAAGACCACGTGAAGATGGAGGCAGAGGTTGGGGTGATGCCGCTATAAACCGGGGAACACCTGGATCGCCAGAAGCTGGAAGAAGCAAACAAGGGTCTTCCTCCAGGCGACTTCAGAGGGAGTGCAGGCTTGCTAACAGCTTGCTTTTGGACTCTTGGCCTCCAGAACCGCGAGAGAGTACATTTCTGTGTACCACAGCCCTAGGACATTATTCGGAGAAGGCAACAGCACCCCACTCCAGTACTCTTGCCTGGAAAATCCCATGGACAGAGGAGCCTGGTAGGCTGCAGTCCATGGGGTCGCTAAGAGTCGGAAACGACTGAGCGACTTCACTTTCACTTTTCACTTTCATGCATTGGAGAAGGAAATGGCAACCCACTCCAGTGTTCTTGCCTGGAGAATCCCAGGGACAGCGGAGCCTGGTGGGCTTCAGTCTATGGGGTCGCACAGAGTCGGACACAACTGAAGTGACTTAGCAGCCGCAGGACATTATTGGGCTTCGCTTGTAGCTCAGTGGGTAAATAATCTGTCTGCAATGTGGGGGACCTGGGTTCGATCGCTGGGTTGGGAAGATCCCCTGGAGAAGGGAAAGGCTACCTACTCCAGTATGCTGGCCTGGAGAATTCCATGGACTAGTCCATGGGGTTGCAGAGTCAGACACAACTGAGCAACTTTCGCTTCACTTCACTTTAGGACACTATTACAACATTATCTTTACCCCCATTTTACAGATGATAAAACTGGATTGGAGAGGTTGCATGCTGTCTTCAAAGTTGCCCAGATAACAAGGAACTGCTGTTCAAGCACAGGCTTATCAGACCCCAAAGCCGAGACTCCCTTCAAATGAAACATGGGGGTGTTTGAAAGATGCAGCAATGGGTCCCTAAGATAAGAAAACTAGGCTTCCTAAGTGGAGCAAAGATGAGAATTTGTCCTTTCAGTTCCAAGGCTGATCTTTCAATCCAGAGAATTCCCCAAGAGACATGACTGCCACAAAGCCCACTCAGGTGGTGAAGGGAGGCATTTTTAAAGGGGGTTTTGGTAGTTGGATTTGCATAGATGATTCCAAGGCCTGTGGTTTGGGGAAACACTGGTTGAGCAGCGCATCCATAGGGTGACCTAGGCAGCAACTCTGCCAGCCAGTTCTGAGCTTGGAAAAACATAGATTTCTTTTTTTTTTTTTCCCCTTTCTTCCTTTTTTTTTGTCTTTTTAAACACAAGTCAGGCTGGGAGGGACCTCAATAAGGAAGGAAATCAATAGGAAATGCCTTTAGAAAATGAGATTTTTCAGAAAGCATGCATGTCATGTCATCATTCTTGATGCAAAGGCTTGGGTCCTGTGATTTGAAACAGGAAATCGGAGAAATCAAAGGCAGCCAGTGAGAGGACAGTGTGGAAGCTTCCTCGGTCCCGGAGCCAGCTGTGCGATCCGACTGGCGGCTGTGATTACAGAGCCAAGTCACGTGGAGGCCAGTGGAGGGAACAACGGGTGTTGGCCTGGGGAAGAGCAGTTCTGGGTGGGACCTGAGAGTTTTCTCCACACACCTGAAGGGCTGTTTTGAGGCAGGGTGACAGGTGTGTTCTGGGGGGCCTAGCGTGACCCACTGAAACTACCAGGATGGGTATATCACAGGAGGCACTAGAGCAAAAGGTTCAAAGCCACAAGGCTGGGGGTTCAAATGTCAATTTCACCTCTTAACTAACTTGAGCCAATTATTTAAGCTTTCTGGGCCTCTGTTTCTTCATCTGTAAAATGGGAGTCATAATCATATCTTCCTGGTAGATTTGTTGAGATGATGAACTCTTTCTTTTCCGGCTGTGCTGGGTCTTCATTGCTGCTCACAGGCGGTCTCTAGTTGTGACGAGCAGGGGCTTGCTCACTGCACTGGCTTCTCGTCGCGAAGCACAGGCTCTAGCCTTGGGCTTCAGTAGTTGCCTCTCTCAGGCTTAGTTGCCCCATGGCATGTAGGATCTTCCCAGACCAGGGGTTGAACCTGTGTCCCCTGCACTGGCGGGAGGATTCTTAACCAGTGGACAACCAGGGAAGTCCAGAAACTTAACTTTTTTTGAAAGTCAAGTTTTAAAAAATAAAAAGAAATGAAAGTCAAGTTCCTGGACCAGTACCCAGCGTATAGTGAGCACCTTATAAATGTTAGGTGTTTTCCTGTCTTCTTGGAGAGGTCAGGGAAGGCTTTCTAGAGCACAGAACTGGGATGTAAAAAATGAGTGTTGGGATTTGCTTTGTGGAGGCAGATGGGTGAGAGCATGGTAGGTGGAAGGAACAGCAAGCCCAGGGATATGAAGAGACCCACCTGGGTGTGTTTGTCCCGTGCGACATTGAGTTCTGTCTGGAAAGTAGTAAGAGATGGGGGTTGGGGACGCTGGCAGGTCCAGGGCATGGAGGGCTGGGGAGTCTAAGTTAGGAGCTTGGAAATCACCATGCAGGTCAGTGCTTCTCAAACCTGAGTGTTCATCAGCATTGTCTGGAGGACTCCTCCAAACACTTAAAGGCTGGGCCCCACCCCCGGAGAGGCTGATCTAGTTATTCTGAGGTGGGGGCTGAGAATTTGCAAATTCTGACAAGTTTCCAGGGACAACACTTTGAGAAGCCCTGCTGCAGATGGTGAGGGCCGTTGAAGGATTGAGGGCAGTTCAAAATGAAGTTCAGGGTCAGTCTTGTTACCTTTAGGCCACACGGGTAGCCACCTGAGGGCACCGTGGGAGGCTGCTGGAAGCCAAGCAACAAGTGCTGACATCCTCCGTTCTCCAGTGACAGCTGAGCCTGGAGGTTGACAGGCTCCGGGGAAGGAGAGCTGAGCAGGCTGCCTCGAGGGTGTGTGGCCAGCTAGGTGCCACTCCGGGCAGCTTCACACTTTTTCTTCCTTTATTAAGGGTAGCCCAGGGAAGGGTGACCTACGGACATCCTGGGGATCCCCAGGGATGCAGAGGGCGAAGTCCAGCGAGCAAAGGAAAACCTCCCAATGGCCGCTCCCTCCAAACCCATGGCTGCTGCCCACCTGGGGCCCCGTCAGTCAGTGCCGGGGCGGCACGTGGCTTCCTGGAGTTGCTGGAGGAAGGGAGGACAATTATCAAGGCCGCATCCCACCCCTCTCTGTCAGTGCTGGGGGAAAAACAATATTTAGTTAGTTAAACACCCGGCTATGGTTTCGTTTGAAAAGCTGGCTTTCATTAGGAGACTGCAGGGATTGATTTATGAGGACAGATGAAAAAAAGAACAAGCATAAATATGTAGAACTCACCCAAATGATGACTAAGGGGACACAAAATGTACAGAGCCCTCGCAAGCGGAGACGGAAATGACTTATTATGATTCTCCGTGCTGTCTTGGGTTCACGCAGCCACAGCTCCTGATGGTGGTATTCTTTCGACTTCTTTGTCTAGAATGATTTTAAATCAAGGAGTGTGTGTGTGGGGGGGTGGGGGTGGGGGGGTGGGTTGAGGTGCATACTTTTCTCACTCAGCACTGAAAATAAGCTTTACCCTTATATATCTGTTTATATGAAATAGAATATATGAAATAAAAAATACTATACATGAAATGCAATTTCCTTTGCTTCCTGGTGACAAGCTTGTGAAAGGATGTTCATTAGCACATTGCTCAATAATGGAAACTAGGAACAGTCTAATGTGTGCATTAACGGGGGGATTGGAGCAGATAATTTTGTCACTCCCCCAGACTGTGGGGATGGATGCGGTGGTTTACAAGGAATGTGGTGGCTCTGCCGTGTATGTGTGTGTGTGTGCACAGTGATCTCAGTGCCAATAGTGAGATTCAGGATAGTGTGTAAGGTTGATTTCATGAATACAAAACTGCACACACAGCTGCATACTTCCCCATGAACATATATGGGTATAAACTCACAGACGGGGGATTTCTGGTGGCTCAGTGGTAAAGGATTGGCCTGCCAATGCAAAAGACTTGAGTTCAATCCTTGATCTGGGAAGATTCCCATATGCTGCGGAGCAACTAAGCCTCTGAGCCGCTACTATTGAGCCTGTGCTCACCAGTCCTTAAGCTGCAACAAGAGAAGCCATGTCAGTGAGATGCCTCACTGCAACGAAGAGTAGCCCTGTCTCGCCGCAACTAGAGAAACAGCCCACACAGCAATGAAGACCCAGTAAATAAAAAAATTACAAGCTCATAGACAAAGGCTGGGAAGCGTGCACATCAGCATGAGCCTCATGGAATAGGTAACTAATAAGGACCTACACGTGTAGGTGGGGAACCTACATGTCTAGCACAGGGAACTCTACCCAACACTCTGCAATGACCTATGTGGGAAAAGAATCTGAGAAAGAATAGAGTAGATTCGTGTTTATGTGTAACTGACTCACTTCGCTGTACACTTGAAAATAACATGACACTGTAAATCAACTCTGCCTGCACGCTCAGTTGCTTCAGTCATGTCCAGCTCTCTGAAACCCATGGATGGCAGCCCATCAGGCTCCTCTGTCCATGGGATTCTGTCCATGGAATGGGTGGCCATGCCCTCCTCCAAGGCATCTTCCTGACCTAGGGATCAAACCCGCATTGCAGGCGGATTCTTTATCGCAGTGCCATCCAGGAAGCCCTGTAAACCAGCTGTGCTCCCAAAAAATTAATTTAGAAAAGTGATCTTCTGGGGAGCATGGTGGATGGATATCCAGGGGGATTCTGCTTTGCATGTCATGTCAGATTGTTTGCACTGGGAATATACTGACGTAGAGCTTGTGTAATTAAAACATCATTAGAAAGACAACCAAATCCTTACTCTGAACTCTTTGGCAAGCGTGAGATGACAGCAGCAGCCTTTTCTGTGGGGTCTCAGCCTGCTTTTAAGGCTCTTGGTATCCACCTCCTGCCTGGGCCCTTGCTGATGATCATGGTCTCTACGAGGTCAACCCCTTTTGGCTGCTTCCCAAGATTTAACGTGGGATTGACCTGACCTCACCCAACAGCTCTCTCTGTGGCTCATGATGCTCATCTCACTGAGGTCTCAGAGAGAGCTTCTAGGTTCCAGCTCTCCCGATAGACCAGTTCTTACTGCCTGGTGAGGCGCCTGGTGAGGCGCCTGGTGAGGCCCTGCTTCTCTTTGCCTTCCCTCCTTCCCCTCTTCTGTGGGGTGGGGTGTTGAGATGAGGTAGTACGACCCCACCAGGTCTCTGCATAGCACTGGCGTGCCTCGCTCTCTCTTCCCTCGAGAGGCAGCCCTCCTCTCCTTGGCCTCCTGCCTGGGAAGTTGGGGGCAGCTGTTGCTTCTGTACTGATTCCAGAATCTCAGTCTTGGGAGGTCTGGTCTGGGAGCACCCACACATCCATGGTGGGCACAAGGAGAAATCTGGGACACCCACGAGATCATGTTCTCCCACTGCCCTCAACAATCTAGCCAAGGAACACGCTAGCCCACGGCACTTTGGTTTTCCCATCTGTAAGTTGAGATGATTGGTTTTGATGGTTTCTGACCCAGCTCCCAGCTCTGCTGGCCAGCATTTCATTGCATGCCTTTGTTGGCTCTCACCTCTCCTTGGTGGCCCTTCGATCATCTTATTCCACTCCCAAGACTCTGTGGAGCAGACAGGGCAGCTCCACTTTACAGCCTAGAAAACAAGGCTGTGGATTGACAAGGGTGCCCAAGTTTGTCCAGCTGGCATTGGGTCCCAGGCAGGTGTTTGCATTCACAGTCTGTAAAGAGATTCACCAAGAGTGAAAGCGTCTCTGGGAGATAAGAGGAAAGGGACCTTTCTGGCAGAGGGCAGAGGGCAGAGAAGTGTACAGAGGGAGGGTGGGGCCTGATTTGGTTCAATGAAGCTGGAGGAAAGGGTGTGGAAAGGAAGGAGGAAGGAGGAATTGGGGCACCTTTCCATCTCCTTATACATTATCTGTATTAAATATTCCTCCTCGGGGAAGCCCTCCAGGCAGCGGTGTGCTGGTAAACATTTAACAACAATCCTTCAAACAAACAAAAGCAAATCCAACCTTCCTTTATAGTGACGACCACTCACTCCCACCATGGCCATTTTCAAGTTAGCAGTGTGGTCACTGAATTTTTGGTTAAAGCGCCCTTAAGAGCCGCCTCCAGCCCACTCCTGGGTCCCTAACTTTTCGGTCTGCTCTTAAACATCTGCTTGCTCTTCTGACTTAGCAGCCGTGTCCCTGGTCACATCGTTGAAATCATTTGTATATAAGACTCCTACACGAGGTACAGGTACACCTGTCAAGCAGTAATGCAGGTGTCCTAAGATGAGCTCAGGGAGGACAGAAACTTCCCGTGGAGCAGAAGGGCAAAAGCGTGCTTGATCTTGATTTTCAGTATGAATACAGACCATGAAAGCGGGGCCTCCTGATCCTTCTGACCTTTGGGGTTTTAAGCAGGAGGTGTCAGAAAAGTTACCACAGGGATAACTGGCTTGTGGTGGCCAAGCATTCTTAGCGAAGTCACTTTTTGATCTTTCAGTGTCGGCTCTTTCTATCATTGTGAAGCAGAATTCACCTACATGAGACCCTGTCAGTGTTTCAAGAGCTGTACTCATGTCTGATTACATGAGACAATGATGGCTAAGTGAATTAAATCTACTATTAAAATGTGTAAATGCACAGAATGTACTTGGAAGAGCTGTGGCCCTTGGAAATGCCGTGTACTTAAAGGCTGTGTCTACCAGCTGGCATGTCACTTCCGGTCCCGCAGGAAGTGCTGATGGCACTCAAGGACATGTCTCTTGAAGGACGATGAACTCCTAGCCCACATGGGCACAGAGCATCCACTTTTTTCTTATTCTGCTTGTTTGTATAAACCATTCCTTAACCCACACTCATTTAAAATTCTATGCATCCTTTTGGTTTCATGTGGGAATACCCTCCCACTCAATCCTTCTGGATAAGGAGGGGCTTTCAAATCTGTTCTCTTAGTGATTGGCATGACGGAATCCATGGAGGCCACACCGAAGAGATGAATTCGGATTCCAGTGGGGGCTCCACCAGTTTTCAAGCTGGGTTTCTGAATGAGTTGCTGCACCTCCCTGAGTCAAGTTCTCTCATCTGAAAAAGAAAGATAATGACCCCGATGTTCTTAGGGTTTAATGAGACGAATAAATGAGTTTGGGAGTCTGGGCTGTGGTTCTGTTGGCTCCCTGTGCTCGGATCTGTGCTTCACCAGCCTCTGCCCTGCTTCACTGGTGCCTGGGCGGTGGACCTGAATGGCATTCCTTGCTTTCCACCTTCTCTTTGGAGTTTAGCCAAGGGGAAGCAGTGACAGAAGACTGAGGGGCACTCGGGGAGAGAGAGGGCCTCCTAATCACTCCCCCTGCTTTTGCTTGGTTCTTGGCCAATGGCCGCATCCGTCTCTTTACACTCTAACTCCAGCTGTCAGGGTTGGTGGCTGATGTCCTTGAGCTCTGGCTTTCAGCTGAGGCTGAGGGACAGAGGATAAGTCGCGAATGTTGTTAGTTCCTGGGTGTCTCAAGATCTATTACTCTTCCCCTTACTCTCACCCAGACGTCAACAAATAGTCCCTTGGATAAAATGTATTTTAAGTGTCCCAAGTGAGTCTGTCATCTGTTTCCTGCAAGTTCCTGCACAATGACAAACCTGGTGCCCGGGCACGTAAGAGGCGCTTAATAGTACCATTAGCAGCCACCCTTTATTATGGGCTTAACTTGAGCTAAGCACTATGCCAAGTGTTTCTTTTTTTTTTTTTTCACATGCATTGTATCATTTAATCCTCAAAATGACTTTATGTGGAAGGTACTAATTATTCTACCCATTTTGCAATTGAAAAACTAGAGTTCAAAATTAGTGATTTGCCAAGGCACCAGCTAGTGACGGGGGGAGTGAAGTTTCAAGTTCAGTTCAGTTCAGTTCAGTCACTCAGTCGTGTCCGACTCTTTGCGACCCCATGAATCGCAGCACGCCAGGCCTCCCTGTCCATCACCAACTCCCGGAGTTCACTCAGACTCACGTCCATCGAGTCGGTGATGACATCCAGCCCTCTCATCCTCTGTCGTCCCCTTCTCCTCCTGCCCCCAATCCTCCAGCATCAGAGTCTTTTCTAATGAGTCAAGTTTCAAGTTAGTTAATGTCAATTGCACTATTATTTGTTGCTGTTGTTATTATCTAGTTGCTAAGTCGTGTCTAAGTCTTTTGCGACCCTGTGGGCTCTAGCCCACCAGGCTCCTCTGTCCATGGGATTTTTCCAGGCGAGAATACTGGAGTGGGTTGCCATTTCCTCCTCCAGGAGATCTTCCTGACCCAGGGATCGAACCTGAATCTCCTGCATTGGCAGGCGGGTTCTTTACCACTGAGCCACCTGGGAAGCCCCATTATTTGGTGACTGGGGACCAACTCTTAGACTCACACCCTCGCTACGGAGGCTTGTACTAGGAGCCACTCGGTCAGCACTTGCCAGGGGACGAGGCCGGCACTTCCTAGGTTTCTGTGTCATTTTTCCTGGCACTTCTCTCTCTGGCATTAGGACCCCTCTTGCCTCCATAGCCCCTTGCCTCTTGTTCAGGGAGTGTTCCCAGGCCTCTCTCTGTTCACAAACAAGCCCCAGTGGACGGAGTTTCCTTCATTACCTCTCGCCCATATTTCTACCCGCTCTGAGCTGCTGGAGCAGCCCCTGCCTGCTTCTCCACCCTCCTAGTCACCCACACCCATTGGTGTTTACAACATGTCTCCAGCATCTGCAAACTTCATTAGAGCCAGAGCTACACCCTCTTCCTGCTCATTGTGGCAGACTGTGCATGAGGCCAGCCCCAACACAGCTCCCCAGGGCGCCTGCCAGAATTTGCCACCAGCCAAGGCCAGATCACCTTCCCTGGGGACCCCCTGCCAAGCGCTAACCCAAAAGTCACTGCAGGAGAAACATTTCGAGGGGGGTATCAAGGCTGCACTCTGTCATAATTTGTGGCTGTGGTTAGCATGATGTGGACTGGCTTAGGAGGAGTATTAGTTTTGGAGTCAGCGTCATCTGCCACTTAATAGCTCTGTGATCTTGGCTCAGTTGCCTAACTTCTCTGAGCCTCAGGTTCCTGATCTGTAAAAGTAAAGATAGATAGAGCTGTCGACTGAAAGTGCCTGGCACATCTTAGGTGCAAATTTTTTTTCTTTTTTCTCTCTCTCTCTCCCACCTCTCCCTGCCTGCCCTCCTAAAGACCACTTTTGGGGGTACCAGCGAATAGTGTAGAATATATTTGTCACTTGTTTATTTTCGAAGTGCTCTCTATTCGATGTGGATATGTTATCCGAGATTATAAGGATGATTATCCTCATTTTATAGATGAAAAGTCTAGGTTTCAGAGAGTTTAAAGTACTTTTCTCACGGTCACCCAAAGAACAGATTGGATTTGCAAATAGCTCTAATTTAAACTGACTCATTATTTTCGATTTTCTCTTGCCGTTTTTTCAAGAGTGAAAATAAACAACCCAGTGATATAAACCAAAATGAGATAGCCTTTACTGCTTGTAAAAAGGTAGCTGCCTTTGGTCTTCCCTCTTATTCTTCTCTGTCTGGAGATGCTCCTGCCTAATCAGTTGTCATTCGTGCCTCCATCACTTCATTATCTGGTGCCCTGGATGAGCTGAGCTTTCCAAGGTGTTTCTGAGATTTCATCTCTCAAGGATGGGCTGCTGGAAGCTGCACCCGGGGTGGGCTAACACCAGAGGGGGTTCTTCCATAGGAAACAGTTCAGGACTTGGGACTGAAGAAGGGATGCCCAGGGTGATGAAATAAGTCTGAAGGTCATTATCGTTATTGTGCATTTTCTCCTTGTTAAGCTCAGAAGGTGACAAAAGTTTAAAAGTGTTTTCTTCCTCAACATCCTTTTATTGAGAATTAAAAAAATAGAAACTTTGAGCTGCCCGAGCTATCACTTACCACCTTATCGTGAGCTCCCTGCTGGCAGGCTGGGTCTTACTGACCTCTGGACCCTTTCATGGCCCTTTCCCATAGTGCTTTGCACACAACAGTGAGCAAACACAATGATCAAACATTTATTGAGGACTCAAATGGCAACCCACTCCCGTGTTCTTGCCTGGAGGATCCCAGGGACGGGGGAGCCTAGTGGGCTGCCGTCTCTGGGGTCGTACAAAGTCGGACATGACTGAAGCGACTTAGCAGCTCTGTATTATGCTAGACGCTTTCATGAGAAAAATGAAAACTCCTTGTCCCAGATCACACCAACAGTGGTGGAGGCTGGCTTTGAACCCAGTTGGACTTCTGACTCCATATTTGGTACTCCTTCCTCTATATCTCAGCTGTCACTCAAAGTCTCCCTCAATGATGGTTGTTGAGCAAGATTTAAAAGGTTTTTCTTTTAAAGGCTGCCAGCAGTGTTGTATATGCATTTGGGGGAAGGAGAGTGAATGAAGAAGGCGTGATCCTTCTTCACAGAATGGATTATAATGAACTTCAGCTGTCTGGGTGGTTCACTCACCATGTGAGAGTAAAGAGGATCAAAGAGACCAATGTGTCACCATGGGAACTGTCCCAGTTTTATAATCATTTTTCAAAGGCCTAAACATATGAACACATGGAAAGCAGGGAAGATTCAGTGAATGGGAAGTGATACAGGCTAATGATTCAAGCACAAATTTGGAAGAGGGAAAATAGAGTGTGGAGAAATATTTTGAGCAAAATTATAAATAGCTGCTCAACTCACTTTTTCAGGATGAGTAGCAATTGACTACAGGTGAGAAGAATTATGGTCCTGTGTCTGGAAAAGATGCACTGAGATGGTGTTTCTTGGCTCAAAGATACAGTGATGGCTCTGCCCAAGGAGAAGTGAAAGAGCTTCTGGAAGGAGATAGGATGGGAGGTGAGATTTTTGCGGATGTTTGTCAGATGGTGAAAAATGGTCACAAATTATGCCCCACCCTAAATACATATCCCTTTGCATGTGGCTGCAATTTCTCTCATCAGGAGGTGGGATCTCTGACCCTGGAATCTGGACTTGACCATGTGCTTCTTTGGTCAGTGAGATACTAGCAAATGTGATGCAGACTGAGGCTGGAAAAACTCTTCAGATGGGGAGAGCCTTTCTTACTGTTTTTTGTTACACTGTGACTACCATGATATGAATAAGCCTAGGCCACCTGCTGGATGATGAGAGACACGTGGTCCAGTTACTTCCACCACCCCTCCTGACCTACAGCCAGCTAGACATGTGTGAAGCTGTTGATGGCTAGTGGACCTCAGAAAAATGAGTGGGCCTAGCTGATCCCAGATGGAGCTGAGATGAGTCGTCCCAGTTGGTCTCAGCTCAAACTTTTGACCCTTAGATTCATAAGCAAATAGATGGTTGCTGTTTTAAGCTGCTAAGTTTTGGAATGATTTGTTATGCAGCAAAAACTAACTCATACATGGTGTATGCAACAGATTGCAAACACCAAGTGGGAAGATAAAAATGTACTCTTGATGCTGGTGTAGAATAAGCTATTGCCCATGAACGAGATTCAGTGCCCCCCGACCTGTTTTTGTAAATTAAGTTTTAATAGAACACAGTCAAACTCATTTGTTTACATAATGTCCATAGCTGCTTTTGTTCTATAATAGCAGAGTTAAGTAGCTGTAACAGAGACTGGCCAGTAAAGCCTAAGATATTTGCTATCTGGCCCTTTATAGAAAAATTTAATATAGAATGTAATATTAAATTGGACTTCAAGTATAAAACTTTATTCAGATAGAAGCAGATAAGAACATATTTTAAGAATTTTCAAATGAATGTTAATGATTTTCAAGCTGTTAAAAAACAGCATATGCTCATTATAAAAAAAATAAGGCACAATAGAAAAGATGGAAAGTCACATGTACATTTATTATTCAGAGATAACCTTCTTGCAACTTTAGAACACATCCTTCCAAACACTTCTCTCTTCCTATATATTTTTTATTTCTTAAAAAGAAATTGAACTAATCATACTTTCCCACTTAATGCATGTTTTTAATATTATATTGTACAGCATATTGATAACATATGTTAATATCGTAATTATATGATAATACTTAGGGCACTACATCTTTCTTGTTAATGTCTACACTGCAATCAGTTGCATAGTCTATCATATATTTATGGGCTTGCCCAGTGGCTCAGCAATAGAGAATTAACCTGCAGTGCAGGAGACTTAGGAGACCTGGGTTCAATCCTTGGGTCAGGAAGATCCCCTGGAGGAGAGCTGGCAATGCACTCCAGTATCCTGGAAAATCCCATGGACAGAGGAGCCTGGTGGGCTACAGTCCATGGGGTTGCAAAGAGTTGGACATGATTGAAATGACTGAGCACATCACATATTGATACCCGATTCCTCATTGCTTTATTTGTCTCCAATTTTTCAGCATTTTAAATCCTGCTGTGATTAAAGATGAATATATATATATATATACATACACACACATATACACATATATTTAACACACTTCTAGAAAGTCATCCCTGAGGCAGTATATAAAGAAACTTTTATAGAAGTGTAATTTTGGTGTCAAAGTTTATCCACATTAAATTTTACATAAACACCCTTCAGCTGCCTTCCAGAAACTCTAAATCAACTTGCATCCTTGAGAACAATGGACTAAAGAAAATACACACTTTTCACTTGCAAGGGAGACCATTTCATTTCCCAGAGCATGGAGGAAGGAGCTAGAGGAATCTACCTACGTTTGTCCTACAAGGAGGAACTGGGATAAAATGACCATGTCTTACAAAGTTGTTAGTTGTGCAGGGGGATAGCAAAGATGCCCTTTGGGTGACTTGGGCTCAATAAAGCTTTCTACAGGCTAAAATAATGAGCTTAGTCTAGACTGATGAAATGTCAATAGAGATAGATCTCAAGTCCCACGTGTGTGCATGCTCACTTCCTTAGTTGTGTCTGACTCTTTGGCATCCCATGGACCGTAGCCCACCAGGCTCCTCTGTTCATGGACTTCTCCAGGCAAGAATACTGGAGTGGGTTGCATGCCCTTCTCCAGTGGATCTTCCCAAACCAGGGACTAAACCTGTGTCTCCTGCATTGGTAAGAGGATTCTTTACCTCTGAGCCATGTTGGAAGCCCTGTCAAGTCCCCTCATCTGGGCTCAAGTAAGCAATAGTATTAATAGGCAGTGGGGACTCAGTGACTTGGCAAAATGTGTGAAAGAGACCAGATAGGACTTCAGTTGTTAAATATTTTTGCTGTTATTAGCACATCAATTGTACGTTGGCAGTGAGGTGTGGTAGAGTCAAAGCTTATCTCACGTTTGCCGCATGGCATTTGGAGGTGGGTGTGATTCTACTCTGGCAGGAGAGACTGTATTCATAGCACTGTATTCCCTTCTGGCTCCTGGACCTTCTGGGGATCTAGGTCACCTCTGGTTAGGGACTTCTGAAGATGGAAGCCAAGATGGCAAGGGATTTTAGTTCATTTCATAGGAAGAAATTTTGAAAGAGCTGGGAAAGCTTAGCATAGAAGAGAAGAGAGTTAGGAAGGCCTACCTTTATTATTTAAAAAATCATACAATCATATATTCTCAATGCAAAAAAAAAAAAAAAAAAAAAGAACACAACCAACAAGGGTAAGGAAGAAAGGGAAATCACCCTAAATTGTATTATCCAAGAGAATGCCATTAACATCTTGATGAACTTGCTTCTAGACAGCAGTTTGCAAATCTGTACACATACACTATATATACAGTTTTATATGAAAGATATCAAATTAATTTTTTCTTCCTCAACACTGCATAATACACAAGTATCATGTCAGCTAGGTCATCATATTTAATCAGTTTAGAATTTCATTGTATGTATCTACCATAAAATTTTATATAACCAACTTCCTATTGATAGGATTTTAGTTGTTAAATATTTTTGCTGTTACAAGCACACATTTTGATCAATATTCTTGACTTATTATCCACTTGGCTAGTTATCTTCTTAGAATAAATTCCTAGAAGTGAAACTTTTGGGTCAAAATATTTGCACACTTAACATTTTGATGCCCTTAAACAGTCTTCCAGAAAGATTGAACCAATTTACACTCCGTGATGATCTTGCTTTTTAAAAAATTAATTTATTAATTAACTTTTGGCTGCACTAGATCTTTACTGGTGTATGTGGGTTTTCTCTAGTAGTCAGTTCAGTTCAGTTCAGTCGCTCAGTCGTGTCCGACTCTTTGCGACCCCATGAATCACAGCGCGCCAGGCCTACCTGTCCATCACCAACTCCTGGAGTTCACTCAGACTCACATCCATCGAGTCAGTGATGCCATTCAGCCATCTCATCCTCTGTCATTCCCTTCTCCTCCTGCCCCCAATCCCTCCCAGCATCAGAGTCTTTTCCAATGAGTCAACTCTTCGCATGAGGTGGCCAAAGTACTGGAGTTTCAGCTTTAGCATCATTCCTTCCAGAGAAATCCCAGGGCTGGTCTCCTTCAGAATGGACTGGTTGGATCTCCTTGCAGTCCAAGGGACTCTCAAGGGTCTTCTCCAACACCAAGTTCAAAAGCATCGATTCTTTGGCGCTCAGCCTTCTTCACAGTTCCGCTCTCACATCCATACATGACTACTGGAAAAACCATAGCCTTAACTAGACGGACCTTAGTCGGCAAAGTAATATCTCTGCTTTTGAAATGCTATCTAGGTTGGTCATAACTTTTCTTCCAAGGAGTAAGCATCTTTTAATTTCATGGCTGCAGTCACCATCTGCAGTGATTTTGGAGCCCCCAGAAATAAAGTCTGGCACTGTTTCCACTGTTTCCCCATCTATTTCCCATGAAGTGATGGGACCAGATGCCATGATCTTCGTTTTCTGAATGTTGAGCTTTAAGCCAACTTTTTAACTCTCCTCTTTCACTTTCATCAAGAGGCTTTTTAGTTCCTCTTCACTTTCTGCCATAAGGGTGGTGTCATCTGCATATCTGAGGTTATTGATATTTCTCCCAGCAATCTTGATTCCAGTTTGTGTTTCTTCCAGTCCAGCGTTTCTCATGATGTACTCTGCATATAAGTTAAATAAGCAGGATGACAATATACAGCCTTGACGGACTCCTTTTCCTATTTGGAACCAGTCTGTTGTTCCATGTCCAGTTCTAACTGTTGCTTCCTGACCTGCATACAGATTTCTAAAGAGGCAGGTCAGGTGGTCTGGTATTCCCATCTCTTTCAGAATTTTCCACAGTTTCTTGTGATTCACACAGTCAAAGGCTTTGGCATAGTCAATAAAGCAGAAATAGATGTTTTTCTGGAATTCTCTTGCTTTTTCCATGATCCAGCGGATGTTGGCAATTTGATCTCTGGTTCCTCTGCCTTTTCTAAAACCAGCTTGAACATCAGGAAGTTCACGGTTCACATATTGCTGAAGCCTGGCTTGGAGAATTTTGAGCATTACTTTACTAGCATGTGAGATGAGTGCAATTGTGTGGTAGTTTGAGCATTCTTTGGCATTGCCTTTCTTTGGGATTGGAATGAAAACTGACCTTTTCCAGTCCTGTGGCCACTGCTGACTTTTCTAGTTGTGGTGTGTGGTGTTTTCATTGCAGTGGTTTCTCTTGTTGCAGAGTACAGACAGGGTCCAGAATGCGCAGGCTCAGTAGTTGTGGCTGGCCAGCTTAGTTGCCCTGAGGCGTATGAGATCCTCCCAGACCATGGATCAAACCCATGTCCCCTGCATTGGCAGTTGGATTCTTAACCCTTGGACCACCAGGGAAGTCTGATCTTGTTTTTATTTACATTCCTTAGGTTACTTTTGCAAATTTGAATATTCTTTCATAGATTTAGTACCCTTACATTTCTTACTTTATGGATTGCCAATTAATATCTTTTACTTATTTGGAGGAGTAAATTTGTATGAGTTCTTGGTAGATATAATAATACTTTGTCTTTCATACATGTTACACACACGTTTTCCTCTTGAATGTGCCAATTAAACTACTTTATGGTGGCCTGTTTGTTTTGGTCGATTGTTTTTGCTTACTGAAGTTTTCAATTTTTATGTAGCCAAGTCTATTTATTTCTTCCATCCTTGAATATTTTTAATGGCAGTCATATGGAAGAGGATGAGACATTTACTCCATGTATACAGGAGACAGAACCAGTCTAATGGGAGAAAAGTTGCAGCGCGGCAGACTTCAGCTAAACATAGCAAACAAGTTTCTTACAATGAGGACTGTCAAATGTGGAATGTGCTCTTCAAAGGGAGTGAGATCTCCCATAATTAGGGGCTTTTAGGCAAGAATTCCAGGACCACCTGACAGTGATGCTGTACAGGACGAGGCCAGGTGGCTCCTTGAGTCCTTAATTATGTACAAGGCAGATTTTAAAAAATAGGATAACAGTATTTTAATTCTACTCATTTTTCCCAGAGAATTTTTTTTTTTTTTCCCAAAGCTATAGCACCATCTAAAATTTGGGCTTTCCAAGAGCAACGGGACACCAGTTGAAAATGGCAGAGCTGGCAACACTCAGAATAGTTCTGAACCCCTGATTATTATGAAAAGCATACCAGGAGAATGTTAGGGGTCATGTGGTTGTCATTCATGAGTTTTACTTTCATCACCATGCATCACCTTGTAGCCACAGAAATGTTCATGAAACCATATGAAGCCCATAGGAGCTGATTTCCTACAGCTGGGAATGCAGATGGGTTTAGGCAGAGCTGACTTCCTAGAACAGGTCAAGTCCAGGCCTTGCTAAGTCCTATGTTATTAGCACCAGGCCAACGTGGTACCGGACAGGGTTAAAGAAGCAATCTGGGGCCTTCCCTGGTGGTCCAGTTGCTAAGAATCCACCTGCCATGCAGGGAACATGGGTTCGATCTGATCACTAGTTTGGGAAGATTCCTAATGCCGTGGGGCAACTGAGCCGGTGCACCACAACTTCTGAAGCCTGTGTGCCTAGAGTCTGTGCTCCCCACCACGAGAAGCCACCACAGTGAGAAGTACATGGCCCACGTGCAGCAATGAAGAGTAGCCCCTGCTTGCTGCAACCAGTGAAAGCCTGCACAGCAACAAAGACCAAGTGCAACCAAAAATAAATAAATAAAAACAATATATAATGAACCCCTACCATGTGCAAGGCATTGGGAATTCAGTGATAAACAGAAAAGATAGCAGCTCACAGCCTAGAGAAGACAACTATAAACCATTGATGACAACATGTTGTGCTCAGTGGTTCAGTCGTGTCCGACTCTGCAGCCCCACGGACTGTAACCCACCAGGCTGCTCTGTCCCTGGGGATTCTCCAGGCAAGAATATTGGAGTGGGTTGCCATGCCCTTCTCCAGGAGGTCTTCACAATCCAGGGGTTGAACCCAGGTCTCCCACATTGCAGGTGGGTTCTTTACCACCCGAGCCACCAGAGAAGCCCAGTGACAACACAGGGTAGTAGAAGTACTGATGCACAGCGTGGTTTGGTCACTCATGGCCATGGCATCAACAGTTGGTCCAGGGGATCAGGAAAGGCCTTCTGGAAAGACCAAAAGTAAGTGGAGACTTGAAGGAGGAGTTGGCTAGAGAAGGAAAGATCAGAGGAGAAAAAAAGATAGTGCCCACCTAAGTTTCAGGGAAAAGAGAAGCTTGTACAAGGGACCAAAACCAGACAGAAATGTAAATTTACACATCTTCTTAGTTGTATAGGGATGCTTCCGATGAATGTGACGTAGTGGAAAGTTTAAAATAAGGGGCCAGGTGTTTGGCTCTTAGCCCTACTAGTTCTTGTCTATGTGACTTTAGGGACTAATCTATCTTAACCTCAACTTTCTCATCTGCAAAATGGGTATAATGATACCTATTAATACATCACAGGATTATTCTGGAAATAATTCTGAGGATGAATTAATATAAAGTTGGCCAGCATCAGGCTAGGTTTTATTTTATTTTAGTATTTAAAAAGTTAATCTATTTATTTATTCATCTTTGGCTCTGCTGGGTCATTGTTGCTGTGCACGTGCCTTCCTCAGTTGCAGGGTCACTCCTCATTTCAGCGCATGAGCTTCTCATTTTGGTGGCTTCTCTTGTTGTGGAGCAGGGCTCTTGCCACCTGGGCTTCAGCAGTTACAGCACTTGGGCTCAGTAGTTATGGCACATGGGCTTAGCTGCTCTGGGCGTGTGGGATCTTCCCAGACCAGGGATTGAAGCCATGTCCCCCGCACTGGCAGGCGGATTTTTAACCACTGGACCACCAGGGAACTCCGGGGCTAGATTTTAAATATCCTAAAGCCTATTCTTAAAGCTGTTGACAACCAAAATCTGTTTGTTTTACCTAGCCCCAGTCTTTCTTGCTGTCTGTGGATACACATCAACTAGGTGAATTCAGCAGGTTTTTATTTTCCTAGTTCCTGCTGCTAAGTCACTTCAGTCGTGTCCGACTCTGTGCAACCCCGTAGACGGCAGCCCACCAGGCTCCGCTGTCCCTGGGATTCTCCAGGCAAGAACACTGGAGTGGGGTGCCATTTCCTTCTCCAACGCATGAAAGTGAAAAGTGAAAGTGAAGTCGCTCAGTCGTGTCTGACTCTTCGAGACCCCATGGACTGCAGCCTACCAGGCTCTTCCATCCATGGGATTTTCCAAGCAAGAGTACTGGAGTGGGGTGCCATTGCCTTCTCCAAGTTCCTACCCTGGGTCATGTGAATTCAGGCACTATGGAAGACGAAACAAGTATGAGGCAGAGATCTGAACTTGGAATTTTGTTAGGAACAGAAAGCTAGTCTAAAGTGGTGTCTATCTTCTGCAATGTCTGTCTGTCTCCACCTCCATCTGGTCCATGAGCTCCTACAGGGCATATAAAATAGGATCCATAAAATAGGTCTTCTCCTCATTGCCGGTGATAAGATTCCCAAATGCCTTATTGAGGAGGTGTTCAGCGAATATTAGTTAAAAGACCCAAAGGAAGTTTGAGAACTCGGCAGAATTTAAAGAGTAATAAACACATGGCACAGATCAGAATGCTTATCTAGGAAAATTTGTGTAGATCACGTTGGATTTATAGAGGTAAGTTTGGAATGTTCCACTTTTGTAGATACTGCCAAAGAACTTTCTCCAACCAGTGACATATGAGAAATCCAGTTACCCTTCATCCTTGCTTGATACTGCTAGTCTTAAATTTCATCGTCTCTGGTGGGGGAGGAGTGCTATTTCATCACAGTCTAATTTTGCACTTTTCTAATGATTTTGAGCTTCTTTTCACATGATCATTAACCATTTAAATATCCTTTCTGTGTAGTGTCTGTATACGTCTTTTGCTCATTTAAAAAAGTGTTGGGTGTCTTTTTCTTATCAATTTGGGGGAATTTTTTATATATGAAGGATACAAGTCCTTTGTGGGCTATATCTACTGCAAATCTCTTCTCTCAGTCTGTGGCTTGCCCTTTTTCTCTTCATGACCATTTTTAATAAAAGAAGTTCTCATTGTAATAAAAAGAAGTATGCCATTTTTTCTTTTAGGGTTAGTGTTTTGTGTATGCACTATTTAAGAAATCTCTACTCCAAGATGATGAAGACATTCTCCCACTTGTTCTTTTCTAGAAGTTTTTAGTAAGTTTTTATTTTGAAAAAAAATTCAAACCAACAGAAAAGTTGTAAGAATAGTAAAATAATTCCTACATGCCCTTCAGTTAGATTAACCAACTAAGGATTTTTCAAATGAACTAGTTTTTCCTAAAAAAAAAAAAAAGCCTGCATATAGTTGAAAATATCCAAAGAGTCCTGAAGCATAATGAAATAACAAGTAAATCTATAATTGTCCTGATAAGTCCTCCTCCCCAAAGGCAATCACTATTAACAGTTTTTAATACAGGCTTATAGATATTTTCTGATTTTTTTCCTTATATATATTTTCATATATAAGCAAATATAGATATTGAGTGTCCTTTTAGTAATTTACCAAAAGGGACATATTAAAAAGGCTGTCCTGGATGTTAATATTTTAGTTAATGTATCTCAGTGACCTTTTCCATCAGCCTCTGTGGAAATGACCTTACCCCTTTTAAGGGCTGCAGATGATTGTTTTGTATTGAAAGCAATTCATCATTTAAAATTTAAAGCTACTGATCTCTCCTGAAGGGATCAGTTAAGTTGTGTTTAGCCTTTCCTTATCACAAACAATGCTGTAATAAACATCCTCATGCGCAGGACTTTGTGGGAGTGAGCAGCAAATGGCTTGTTCTGAGGGTATGAGTGTTTACAGTTGTCTTAGTTCTGGCCAGTTTACCAGAAGACATTTTTTGGTTCAAAACCTCTAGCAGCATGCGATGGGAACTGTCCTCTCTCTGCAGAGGTAAGATTTAAGGAAAGGGAGAAGAGGGAAGGGAACACTTATAATGGAAGGAACAGTATAAATAAAGGTTCAGGGCTGTTTCTTAACCTCAGCATGACTGACATTTTTGGCTGGCTATTTCTTTGTCGTGGGGGCTGTCCTGTGCGTTGCAGGGTGTTTAGCAGCATCCCTGGTCTCTACTCATTAGATGCCAGTAACAAGCTGTCCTCCTCCAACCTGAGGGTGTGACAACCTAATGTCTCCAGACTTTGCCAAATGTTCCATGTGGGGCAAAATTTCCCTAGGTTGAGAACGAAGACTTGGAAGAAGGAATGTTTCAAAGGTCCAGGAGCCCCAGCCCTTGCACCTAAGTTATCATCCTAAGGACCCATGACCAGGCCCCAGTTCCAGGAGGTTCTTTCCTACTGGCCAGAGAATAGATGGTTGGATGGTGTCATTGACTCAATGGACATGAGTTTGAGCAAACTTCGGGAGAGGGTGATGGACAGGGAAGCCTAGTGGGCTGCAGTCCATGGGGTCACAAAGAGTCAGACATGACTGAGCACCTGAACAATGAATCACATACTCTAGGGGTAACCCTCTCTAGAAGGTCATCGCTCATTCATTCAAGCAGTCATTCAATGTGGTTCATGGCTTCAGGTGACCCTCCATGAAGAATGTACGTGTGTGTGAGTGTGTGTATGTGTGTAGTGAGCACAGCATGGAGTTACACACTTGAGGGCTTTCCAGGGTTTATCAGAGGAGTGATCTGTTTCTTTCCTTGGATATCTCATTGTGGAATAAGAGCCACATCATGGAAACTCCCACCATTTTGTGTGTTTTTGTCTGGTGACGTGAGAAAGCCACAGAACCTCGCTGCCTCGTAATTAACAGAGAGCATCTCAGGGGTGGAGCTTCCAGTGCACACGGGTTGTTCATGACCTCGGGTCTCATTTGAGTCTTTCAACAGCACGTGAGAGTCATGACCCCCATCTGCAAATGAGGAGACAGGGGCTCCCGGAGAGAAGCGGACACTGGGGACCCCTCAGGGTTTCAAGGCACCTCACTTGCCATCACTGTGCTCCAAGGGGCTGGTCAAGCTGGCTTAGCAGCTGAATTCCTGAAAGCACAGTAGGGAGTCATTTGAATGTGTTTTCATCATTATTTCCATCATCTGTTGAACCTCGGATTAGGCTCTCTGTCATTGTCCTCTCTCTCCTCACATTTTGGTTTATTTTTGGAAGTGATACCATTCGCTTTCTTTCAGAAACCTCTCTGCTGCGTTTGTAACCACACCCAGATGTAGAGGTCATGGTGGGACCTTCAGGGAACATATGAGTGCCTCTTCCAGCCCAATTTCCTGACGGGCGAGATGATACTCCTGTTCTCACATTCTGCAGGTCTTGGTGTGTTATTGTTAAATTTTCTCCTTGGGAGAGATTGCTTACTAACTCATAGTAATAAATACCAGTGAATATGTAACTTCGGCTTCTAATGAAGTACCTAGTGGATAGCACGTGCTCAGTAAATGTTTGTTGAGTGACAAAATGTCTAAGCACATGGAATTGTACCACCTGGGAGCAGTACCATCTGGGCCAGTAGGGAATCTGCCTGGGTCCTTGGCCTTAGAGGCCCCTGAACTTTGGAATGCCATCCCCAACACTGTCTAAGAGCCTTAGTGATCAGGATTGGCCAGAGTTAGCAATGCTATCCAGAGTACTCTGGACTCACTTTGAACCCACCTTGCCAAGGTCCCCATCTCTCCCCTTTGGCATGCATTCCAACCTTCTACCTGGTGCATGCAGATGTCCCAGAGGAGCCCGAGGCCTTGCACCTAAGTAACCATCCCAAGGACCCATGACCAGGCCCCAGTTCCAGGAGCATCTTGCTTGCTGGTCAGAGAGCATTTCTTTTGTAGGATCACACAAAATTGGGCTCTCAGAATGATGCTGAGTCAGAGATTTGGAGTGACTCAAATTGTTTGTATACACAGAGTACCCATAAAAATATTTGCATGGGCCTCCACATACATACCCTAGGGGTAACCCTTTCTAGAAAGTCATTGTTCATTCATTCAAACAGTCATTCAACAGCGTTCATGCCTTCAAATGACCCACCAATTAAGTAGCATAATCTCTATGAAAAGTGCTATGCTATTTAATAATGATAATTATCAGCAGTATGAATGTGTGTATGGGACCCCAGACAAAAAAGTGGTTAATTCAGCCAGCCCATGGTTTAAAGGCTCAACGTAAGGGAAATTTCTTTCGTGGAGGTGAAAGCATTAGGTTTGAAAGAATGGCTAGTGTTTTTCCAGGAGGCTGTGCTGTGTTCACAGAAGAGAAAATAATGCTGTGAGACTAAAGGACATGGTGGTGGCTGGTGAAAGATGGCAGATGAGCTGGAAAGGGAGGTGGGGCCATAACACGAAGGATCCTGTCACCAGGCTGAGCTTTCGGAACTTCTTTTCTGCAGAAAATGCAGAGTCACGCAAATGCTTTTCAGCCAGGGAAGAGATGGCCAGATATATAGTCTGAAAAGTTCCTCCCAGTATCTGGGAGGGGGTGAGAAGGGAAGAAAGCAGACCCTTCTAGAAGTTCCAGGTAGGAGGCAACCAACACCTGACTAAAGGTAGGAGAGGAGAGACTGTAAAGACACAGCCAGTTGGTCCCCAACCCTGAGAAACGAGGGAGTCAGAGTCAGTCTCTCTTCTCGGGCAGTTTGGCTATTTGAGGAAAAGAACTGTCTCCTTTCTCCCTTTCCTTCTCTCTCCTCTTGTCTTTCCCTGTCTGACAAAACAGGACAGGGTGTGGAAACAAGAATCTCTCCTGGGTGTGAAGGAAGCTGAGATGAGCGGCATTTTAAGACAGTCCACCCTCCAGAAGACTTTTCCAGAAAATCCCACAGTGCAGAGAAAGTGATCATTTCCAGCCTGCATGGAAGGCCTCCCAAAGCCTTCAGGGTTTATCTAGAGGGGCTTCGGGTGGGCTTGTCAGATGCCTTCACAGTGGCACCAGGCAGGGGGACCAGCTCTTCCGAGCGCATAGGGAGGGGGTCTGAGGTCTCTGCTTCATGGCCTGGTTCCTCCTCCCCCACCCCATCCCCCAGCACTCCCAGTCACATTGCTTAGTCCTCCTCCCTCTTGCCTGCCTATGGATCCCCATCAGGACCTGTTGCATCTCTGGAAATGACCTCAGCCGGTAGAATATTTGTTCTTTTTGGCTTTTCAAACAATGTCCTCGTTTTGCCAGAGGAAAAGGGAAAGAGACTCTCTAAACGAGCTGGCCACCCTTTGTTCTGAGCCCATAAATCTGGCACGAGCACATGTCCGGCCTTCCCGCCCCTCCTGCATCTTTGTCCCCGCTGCTGATTAATAGGTCAGAGCTAACTTTAAACTGGCATTTCCTGACCAGCCCATCTCCCTGCCCCGACCCTGCCCACCCTGTCCCTCCAAACCCTCCATAGTTGAGAACCTGATTTTGCAGCACCCCGCAGGCTCCTTCTCCCTCAGGGATCCCCAGGGAGCAGCTCTAACTTTGGCCAAAGACGTCTGGGAGGTTCAGGATGCAGCCGGAGGGAGGGCTGAGGCTGAGGGGTGGATGTGCAGCTGGGTGGGTGCTTTCTCAGGGTATTTGTGCCCCCTGGGCCCAGACAGGCTTGGACGATTCCACCTGAACACTTTCAAAGGGGCCATGTGGAGAGAGGGTGTGTTGATAGTATATGCCAGTTCTGTGTCATAGAAGAGAGGCTACCGATGTGGAAAGGTGATCTTCACGTTGATCTAGTAAAGCAGGGTAGAAAAGCTGAGCTATCTGGTCACATAGCTTATACATAACTATGTTTACTTAGGGCTTCCCTGGTGGTTCAGCCAGTGAAGAATCTGCCTGCAATGCAGGTAGACCTGGGTTAGATCTCTGGATCGTGAAGATCCCCTGGAAAAGGAAAGGGCAAGCCACTCCAGTATTTTTGTCTGGGAAATCCCATGGGCAGAGGAATCTGGTGGGTTACAGTCCACAGAATCGCAAAAGAGTTGGACACAACTTGGCAATGAAAACATCATCAACCATGTGTTACTTGCTTAGCACGGAAGTGGAATATATATGTGTTATATATATATATATATATAACACATATATATCCCAAAATATGTGTATATATATATATATAACATATATATTTCAGAATATGTATATACTGATCTATGAGTGCATGCGTACTCAGTTATATCAGACTCTTTGTGACCCCATGGACTGTAGCCCTCCAGACTCCTCTGTCCATGGAATTCCCCAGGCAAGAATACTGGAGTGGGTTGCCATGCCCTCCTTCAGGGGATCTTCCCTACCCGGGGATGGAACCCACGCCTCCTGAGTCTCCTGCATTGGCAGGTGAATTCGTTACCACTGAGCCACCATATCGGTATCTATATACCTATATCTTTGTGTGTGTGCTAAGTTGCTTCGGTCATGTCCAACTCTTTGTGACCCCATGGACTGTAGCCCTCCAGGCTCCTCTGTCCATGGGATTCTCCAGGCAAGAATACTGGAGCGGGTGGCCATGCCCTCCTCCAGGGGATCTTCCCGGCCGGGGGATGGAACCCAGGTCTCTTCTACTTCCTGCATTGGCGGGCAGGCTCTTCACCACTAGCGCCACCTCGGAAGCCATCTACATTTACATCTGTATCTACATCTCAAAATTGACTTCAGGTTTGTGAGTTGTCCTTGAACTCTGGGATAATCTCCAGCATCTCTGCAGTGACTACAACCTCCAGCTTGTCTAGAACCCAGTTAAGGGACTTCCCTGGTGGTCCAGAGGTTAAGACTCCGAGCTTCCACTGCAGAGGGCACAGGTTCTCTCCTGGTTGGGGAAGTTCCACAGGCTGTGCAGTACAGCCAAAAAACAAATAAATTAAAAAAGAACTCAGTTAATAAGAACTCAAAAGCATTTCCAACTTAGCCAATCTGGCTGAAAAGCAGCTCGTCTAACAACAGCTTATGCATGTTGAAAACCTCCTGACATCGGACTTCAGCTGGGGGAGGTTGAAGCCACTCACATCAGTTCATTCCGCCAGCAGTCTCAACTGCCAGTATTCTCCCCATCCTACAGGGAGGACAGCAGAGTCAGAAGAGGATAAGAAGCGAGGCTGCAGTCCATACAGCTAGGAAGGCAGAGTGGAGCGCCAGTCCCTGTGTTTCTGACACCAGTGGCTGTGTTCTTTCTTATATTCCGCTTCCCTTGTTGCCAGTTGGGGTTCAGAAAACACAGTTACCATGTAAAAATCTCAGGAAGCTTAGCAAGAGCCCTCCTGCAAGTCCTCCTCTGGTACTAATAGCAGGGAGGTCAGCTCTGCAGGGTCAGGCGATCTCCTAAACTCAATAACTTTCTTTGCTTTCACTTGGCGTCTGAGACCAGTGTGCACCACTGGACCCCAGAGTCTTGCAGGGTAGCAGCATCAAGGATAATAAAAAATGTACAGAGTGAGTGAGTGAGTCACTCAGTTGTGTCTGACTCTATGCGACCCCATAGACTGTACTCTTTGAGACCCCATAGACTGTAGCCTGCAAAGTTCCTCTTTCCATGGAATTCACCAGGCAAGAATACTGGAGTGGGTAGCCTACCCCTTCTCCAGGGGATCTTTCTGACCCAGGAATTGAACCAGGGTCTCCTGCATTACAGGCAGGTCCTTTACTGCCTGAGCTACCAGGGAAGTCCTAAAATGTACAGGGCTTATGGCCAATTTCTCTGCTTTCCCCACATTCTCAGCTGATCTGGAAAACAGATTCACTGTAAATAAACAGGCCCTTGGAGCATCCAACATAAATAAACAATGCCTGACATTGAGCAAATCCAATCTGGATCACCCTAAATCCTGGCTTTGTGAGGCCCCGATGCCTTCCACACTTCAACAATTATTCTTTAGGAATAAATACAGTTCAATCCAGGTTGGTTCTGGGCCTCCCCATGCCAGAGGCTAGCTGCATGGTCTTATAAACCCTCCCACTATGATCCATTTCATTATCTGTAAAACAAAGGTAAGAAAGCTCATCACATGGAATATGTGAAATTCAATGAAGGTAAAGGACCTGATAAGATCTCTGGCCTGTGATAGCTATTAATACTAAAAATATTTGTTCCTTTCTCTCTTTCCTTTGCAATTGATTTACTTACATAAAAATGGAACTGTTTTGCTTTCTTGGTCTCTTAAAAAATATTTCCATCCACCCTGGACTTTGATTGTCCTATGTCCTAGGCTAATGGTGGTTCTTAGCCACAATCAGTGGCTCAATCGTGTCTGGCTCTTTGTGACCCTGTGGGCTGTAGCCCACCAGGCTCCTCTGTCCGTAAAAATGTTCAGACAAGAATACTGGAGTGGATTGCCATTTCCTACCCCAGGGGATCTTCCCAGCCCAGGGACTGAACCTGTATCTCTTGCATCTCCTGCACTGGCAGGTGGATTGTTTACCACCAAGCCACCAGGGAAGCCCCCACGCTCTACTTAATCTTCGCCAAAAGACCAATTCCATAATGATACTTCCAGCGTTTCTCTCTTCCTGACAACAAACCCCCAGGATAGAACATTCTTCCACTTTGAAACACAGCAAATTGAAGCGGGAGAGGCGGCGTGGCTAGACTGAAATCAGAAAACGACTACAGACAGCTTGAAACCCAGACCTGTCCATCTACCCTGCCTTCCCTTGAAGGAAGCACTTAGAATGGATGGAAGTCTCTTACAGAGCGGCCTTCAATGTCAAGGCCATTGGCCCTCTCTTTCTCTTATTATTGTCTCCTTCATATGTGACTGTTCTATGGGCCATGTTCAAATGTCCAGTAAACCCAGAGGGTCCAGGGGCCCCCTGATTAGAGTCAGTATCTGGATGGGGATCTGGCAGGGTGGTACTTTTCACAATGATTACATCCAAAAGAGAATGAAGTCTGCCCACAGGAGTGCCTGATCCTGCCCGTTGGTCGTGCCCCCCTTCACCACTGATAAAGTCGTAGAGGATGTTTGGGATAGGTGTTCTTTCTTGACTCTGGAAATGAAACTTTGCCGTGTTTAGCTGTGGACACATCTGCCGAAGCAGCTGCACATGTTACACAATTGTGATTCCCACCCGCTAGCTCTGGCCTGACTGTGGGCAGAGGACACCATCACTTTTCTTGCTCAAGGATAAGCTGCGGTGATGAAAATAGGCTTTCCCCCCAGTGCACCCCAACCCAAGCAAGAGAAGAGAAGTGGTTCCACTCAGTCTGGGGAAGGGATCCCCTGGGATGTGGGCGGCAGAGTGAATCCTGCCTTCATAGTCAGAGAGACCCAGGTTTCAATTCCAGCGCTCAGTCTGAACTTGCTAAGCTTCTGCTTTCTCCCTGGAGAAGCAGAGACAAGACCATGACTTGTCTACGGTGAGGAATAGGAGGCAAGGTTTATATCAGAGCCTGGTACTGCAGACTTTGTTTATCAACTCATTTCATCCTTACCACAAACCCTATGAGCAGACACTATCACTATCTCCATTTTGCAGAAGAGGAAACTGAAGCAGCGGGAGATTATGTAACTTGCCCAAGGTCATGTAGTAAACGAACTGGGATTCCATCTGGGGTGTCTGTGTTCTTATCTAGGATTCCACACTGCCTCTCACTACAGGACATGGTAAGCCCTCAAGGCCCCTTACACATGTCCTCTTGCCAGAACAGGGTCTGTCCTAGGAGAGCTGAGACATGAAATTCAAATATGATAAGCCAGAGTAGAAATCCATAAAAAGAGTCTCCCAGAACAGTGGGACTTGTCAATATCAGGACTGTGGTAATTACGTTTTAGAAGAAACTCTATGAAGGCCATTTTACCATCTATGCTTTATGGGAAGTCACAGCGGTATCTGGGCAGAGCCCATCCTGGCATCATCCAAGCCAGTCTCAGGTGACAGACCTTAAGAGTTACAACTCCATGGACACAACTATCCTCATTGAGTCCATCTGCTAAGGGGAAAAAATGTCTGATGAGAATGACTTGAATTTCTAGTTGACCTGATGACTCTCTCCTTATGAATGAATGCACTGACAATCTGGTTTTCACATCCATCCCTTTGTGTTTGGTTGATATGAATCTTCCATGAGACACTATTTCTTTTGTAATTAAATCAGGTTTCTGATTGCAGCAATACTGATGGACCTAGAGATTATCACAGTAAGTGAAGTAAGCTGGAGAAAGACAAATATCACGTGATGTTGCTTACATGTGGAATAAAAGAAAATAATACAAGTTAACTTATTTACAAAACAGAAACAGACTCAAAGACTTGGTAAACAAACTTGTGGGCAGTGGGGAGGGATAAATTAGGAATTTGGGATTAACATACGCACACGGCTGCTGCTGCTGCTAAATTGCTTCAGTCGTGTCCAACTCTGTGTGACCCCGTGGACTGCAGCTCACCAGGCTCCTCCGTCCATGGGATTTTCCAGGCAAGAGTACTGGAGTGGGATGCCATTGCCTTCTCCTGTAACTGCTGTATACAAAATAGATAACAACAGGGACCTCTTGTATAGTATGGGGAACTCAATACTCTGTAACAACGTACATGGGAAAAGAATCTGAAAAAATAGCCATCTGTATATGTATAAATGAATCACTTTGCTGTACATCTGAAACTAACACAATACTGTAAGTCAGCTATGTGTGTGTGCTCAGTCACTCATTATATGGTTGTATAAGGTAAATACAACAGTCCTTTTCATTCTTCTATTTTCTTCTGCTGGCTGTAGGGATGGTCAGGCCTGCATGGTCTGACCAAGCTCTAATGGTCCATGGGTCCCAATCTCTGGGTCTTGAGTCTCTCAGTGTGGTTTATAATTGTGTTAATAAGGCTGCTCAGAGACAGTTGTCATGGTGTGGGGTGGTGTAGTGGGAGGCCTGGAGGGAGAGTTGTTCAGTCACTCAGTTGGGTCTGACTCTTTGCGACCCCATGAACTACAGCAAACCAGGCTTCTTCGTGTTTCGCTATCTCCCAAAGTTTGCTCAAACTTACGTCCACTGAGTTGATGATGCCAGCCAAACACCTCATCCTCTGCCGCCCCCTTCTCCTCCTGCCTTCAGTCTTTCCCAGCATCAGGGTCTCTTCCAAAGAGCCAGCTCTTCACATCAGGTGGCCACAGCACCGGAGCTTCAGCTGCAGCACCAGTCCTTCCAGTGAATATTCAGGGCTGAACATTCAGGACGGAGGGTAGCTCTGTGGAATTTTGACTATGTCTGCCAACACCGTAGTCCTAGCAACCCAGCTAAGGGATCTAACGGCTGGGGATGGTGTTACAGTGCACAGACCTGTGGAAGTCCTCACCACAGTGGCAAAAAGAGCAGCGGTCTCAAGTCAAGTAGCTGTGTGCATGCTGGGGACACACAGAGGTGTATTGTTTCAAAGGCTGGGGGCAGTGGGGTGAGTCTCTGTTCACTGGCTTGGAAGGTAGTCCAAGGTCTACTTTAAAGTGAAAACAAAATTCAGGCTTAAGAACATTCCATAGAGTGGAATTCCATTTTTGGTGTAAAAGATTATACATGTTGTAAAGTCATAGAGAAACACCTAGAAGAAGATATACACTTAACTGTTGTTTATAAAACATAAATTTATTTATTTTAATTGGAGGCTAATTACTTTACAATATTGTATTGGTTTTGCCATATATCAACATGAATCCTGCCGTACATCAACATGAATCCTTTTTTTAAAAATTTAACAATTCAGTGCTAACTTTGCTCAGGACAGAGAGGGTGGGAGATGAATTTTTTTTTTTTTAATTTATGGAGTATATGTTTTTCATTTTTTCCTTCTAGATAGTTTCTGTAGATTCCTTCTTCTTCTTTTTTTTCTTGATGTATTTCTATATTCTGTCAACTACAAATTGGCACTTACCAAGAACCTTGCCATGGAGAAGGAAATGGAAACCCACTCCAGTATTCTTGCCTGGAAAATCCCATGGACAGAGGAGCCTGGTAGCCTACAGTGCATAGGGTTGCAAAGAGTCGGACACGACTGAGCAACTTCAGTCACTCACTCACTCAAGAACCATGCCAACAACTGAACAACAAAAGGCCTTTGCCATCTGCCTCTACTGAGATTGGACCCCATGCTGCTGCAGCTGTTGACCTTCAACAGACCCTGAGGGAGTTCACGGTGAAGTGAGGCCCTCTGTGCTCCAGGGAGTCTGGTGGGACAGGTCTTTAGATAGCTGGATGTTTTTAGGAACAGATTTTATGATCTCAATCCTTGCATCTCATCTCTGTGAGTGAAAGTGAAAGTCAGTTGTGTCTGACTCTTTGCGACCCCATGGACTATACAGTCCATGGAATTCTCCAGGCCAGAATACTGGAGTGGGTAGCCTTTCCCTTCTCCAGGGGATCTTCCCAACCCAGGGATTGAACCCAGGTCTCCTGTATTGCAGGCGGATTCTTTACCAGCTGAGCCACCAGGGAAGCCCAGTATCTATAGAAGCACTAAATCCCTTCCTGGTGACATCAGATCCTCGTGACTAACAGAAAACCTCTTTTTTTTTTTTTTTTTTAAAATTTTAAAATCTTTAATTCTTACATGTGTTCCCAAACATGAACCCCCCTCCCACCTCCCTCCCCATAACATCTCTGTGGGTCCCCCATGCACCAGCCCCAAGCATGCTGTATCCTGCGTCAGACATAGACTGGCGATTCAATTCTTACATGATAGTATACATGATAGAAAACCTTTTGTAAAATGAGTGCTTCATGGCATTGAACTCCGCCTTCACCAAAACCTTATATATTGACCTTGCCCCACTGCCGCTTTGGAGCAATCTCTCAGAGCTATCCCGGTCTGCAGGTCTCATTTTGCCCCAATTAAAACTTAACTCACAACGCTCAAGTTGTACATCTTTTTTTAATTGACAATTGTTTGAATGAAAGTGTATTGTTTTTGTAAATAAAACCAGTGCTTTCTAAAAAGGATCGATGGTGGTCTTTATTTTTTTCTTCTGTTAATAATAGGTTTTAAAATTACAAAGCTAATACATCCTTGTAAAAATTTAAGACACATTAAGTGTTACACAGTGAATAGTAGGTCTTCTCACCAACCCCCTCTCCAAAACTTCTATGCAGACGCTACTGTGTATGTGACAAAATGTCCTTTTTAGACCACTCATGGAGGCCACCGTGTTCTGCACTTTACTTCTTTTTTAGCTTAATAATATATTGTGTAGAATTTTTCCTGTAATGACATATGCAGATTATCATATGATTGTTTCATGATTTACTTATCAGACATTTAGGTTACATTTTCCTATTTTAAACAGTGTTGTAAATGATGTATGTGGAATGTACATATGCTGCTGCTGCCAAGTCGCTTCAGTCGTGTCCGACTCTGTGCGACCCCATGGACGGCAGGCCACCAGGCTCCCCCACCCCTGGGATTCTCCAGGCAAGAACACTGGAGTGGGTTGCCATTTCCTTCTCCAATGCATGAAAGTGAAAAGTGAAAGTGAAGTCGCTCAGTCATGTCCGACTCTTCACGACCCCATGGACTGCAGCCTACTAGGCTCCTCCGTCCATGGGATTTTCCAGGCAAGAGTACTGGAGTGGGTTGCCATTGCCTCCTCTGGGTATGTACATATAACAGGATGGTAAATGGAGGCTCTTTTAGGCTCTGTTTCTCAGCCTTAGACTGAGCCTGTTAGGGTTAGCCTCAGTTGCGTCTCCAAATCCCTAGAAACAACACAGTCAGTAGTAAATATCTCCCTCCCCAATCCTAAATTAGGCCCTAACCAACCTAAGCAGGTCCTGCTGAGATGTATAGCCAGCGTGGACCATCTGCTGACGTGAGTCTTCAGAGGGCAGACAGGGTTGAGGCTGGGGAGGGAGAACTCTTTTCAAGAGTGTGATCAAGCTGACTTCAGTCCACTCCTCACCTCCTTCCAAAAAGTAGGTTGGGTTAAGTCCAGTGAGAAAGGTTCAGCGAAGACTCTTGAAGAGCATGGCATCAGATTCTGGGGCCTGAGCTCGGGACTCTAAAATCAGTGAGGAGAGGCCGGGCTGGGCTGAGGTGACAGAAAGAGAGAGCATCTTGCTGGGAAAAAGGACGCTTCCTCCAACAAAGGCTAGAAGAACCTGGGTTCTGAGCATCTAAAAAGGATCAGCAGGTGAATTTCCTGGCAATCCAGTGGTTTTGATGCTGTGCTTCCACCACAGGGCACAGGTTCAATTCCTGAACAGGAACTTAAGATCCCACATACTGTGAGGTACAGCTAAAAAAATATAAAGAAAATAAAATAGTAATAGAAAGGAAGAAATAAGACCAGCAGGAGAGACAGAGAGAGGGAGAGAGAGAGAGACAAGGGCTATTTGGAAGAGACTAGTCCCAGCAGGGTTTCAGAAGGAACAAACAAGGGGACTGCCCAGGGCCTAATGCAAAAATTAAAGGGAACGCACAGGAGGAAGATGAACTGATGCTGAAGCTTCAGTACTTTGGCCACCTGATGTGAAGAGCCAACTCACTGGAAAAGACTCTGATGCTGGGAAAGATGGAGGGCAGGAGGAGAAGGGGGCTACAGAGGATGAGATGGTTGGCTGGCATAACTGATTCAATGGACATGAGTTTGAGCAAGCTCAAGGAGACAGTGAAGGACAGGGAAGACTTAGCAAAAACAGCAACCAAATAACAGCAACACAGGAGGAGGCCTCCTGTATCTAGGAAATTGTTAGCAAAGTTCCCAAGGGTGGGATTTCTGGGAAACTCAAATAAACCATCCAGCCCAGAGGGCACAGCACTGCTGGCCAGGTGAAATCCCGCCCCTTTCTCTAGTTCCTCTTTATGTGGTCCATCCTGAAGATTATTCAGAGTTCTGGTAAATACACTGGTGTGTGCTTTGAAATGATGGAGACTTTCCATGCATGAAAGGATAAGGTAAAGGACACGGTGAGAAAAACAAAGTTGCATTCTAATGGCCACTTATCAAATCTGCTTCATTCTGCATTCTTTGTGAACAAGTATGATATTATATGCAGCATAAATTTCTACAAGTGGGATTCTGTGCAAGCAAGAATATATTTTAAATTTTGATAGATGTAGTCAAATGTCCTCCACATAATTTGTTCCGTTTACATTTTCCCAGTGATGAATGAAATTGGCATTTTCCCACTTTCCTTTCCACTTTCCTTTCCCATACATCCTTTCTACTCTATAAGTTTCAAACATTTTAATCTTTGTAACTCTAACAGGTTAAGAAGAATGATATTTCATATACAAAAATATTTTCATTATGAGAAAAATTAAGGTAGTTGTAATGTTTTTTTCTATGAACACCATTGCAAATGTTCCTTGTCATCCATTTTTTAAATCCTATTGGTTTGTTGGTCTTTTTCTTATTAATTTGTAAGAACTCTTTACATATTAAGGCATTTTGTTGTTGTTCAGTCACTCAATCTGGTTCGACTATTTATGACCCCATAGACCACAGCATGTGAGGCTTCCCTGTCCTTCACCATATCCTGGAGCATGCTCAAACTCATGTTCATTGAGTCAGTGATGCCATCCAACCATCTCATCCTCTGTGCCCCTTCTCCTCCTGCCCCCAGTCTTTCCCAGCATCAGGGTCTTTTCCAATGAGTCAGTTCTTCATATCAGGTGGCCAAAGTATTGGAGCTTCAGTCTCAGCATCGGTCCTACCAATGAATAACCCTTGGCTTATCACGTTACAATATTTGTCTATATGTATTATTTGCCTTTTGTTTTACTAATGAACTTTCAACTGTGTGGATGCTACTGTATAGAATGAATACAAATTTACTCTAGAGTGCTCCTGAATTAATGGATTTTTTTTTTCCTTTCACATTTTCTCCATCAATAGATGCTACAAGCCTATATAAAATCATGGCAGGTGAGGGATGACCTTTGAAGTTGAGAGTTTGGGAACCTCTAAACTCTACTTGTTCTACCTAAACTGTGACCCAAGAATTGAGCCCAGCCCTCCTGGGTTGAAGTTCAGCACTCAAGTCTCTTGTGAAGCCAGAAATCATTATATTTCTAGTTCTTTATAAGACACAAGCAACAGCATGTCAAGGTGGGGCCAACAAAAAGGAACTGCAATGTCTCTCTTCCTTTCTCCCTTCTCCCTTTGCACCCTCTCCCTTCCTCCTTTTCTTTTCTCTCTTCTCAAGTCTCCTAAAGGGGAGACATAAAATAGAAAGAACCAGTGAGAGGGGAAGGTAACAATGAGGGGAAGGCTCTTGACTGTTGAGATGAAGCCTACACGGCTTTCGGTGGCCTCCCAGGCCCTCCCCATCTGGCCCCGCCGCTCCCCATGTCTGGTCCCTGCATCCTGCCTCTCAGCCACCCCCTGCATATCAGTCCTGCTCTGCCTGGGCAGCCCTCTGGCCTTGCCACCAGCTGCTTTCTCTACCCAGAGCTTGCTTCCCCTTCCCCACCTCATGTGCATGTACTTTCCAAATGTCACTTCCTCTGGGAACTTCTCCTGGCCCCTGCGGAGTTAGCCTTCCAGCCACTGGCTCTCATCTTTGTTGTTGGTGTTACACATTTACGATGCTATTTCACTGAGCTCTGGTCTCTTCCGTCAGCCTGGGAGACCTCTGCAGGTAGAAACCTGACTGCTTGCCCTCTGAGACTGACTCAGTGCTCCAGACCTGGGGACATGGTCATGGGTTCATCAGCGTTCATTGGCTGAAACTTTGTTTAAAGGGCAGAAGTGTGTGTTGGGGAAGGCGTCATAAGCATGCAGCTAAAATAATATCCCTCCCAGGGGTGATGGGGCCCTAGAGAGCTTCCCCACCACCAGTTCCCCCTCCTCAAGTCCTAACGAGAGACTGGCAGCTCTGACTAATTCTTGTGGTTCGTACATAGGCAGTACCCTGTATCAGGCAGAGGTCAACCACTGACCTCTACCAGAAGCCTCATGCCCTTTATGACGCCAGGGAAGAACCAGAGAAAATTCAGTCATGGTTATTGAGTATCACCCCTGAGAAAAGTCTGCTTAGAATGTCCTCAAACTTCGGCCAAAGTCAGAACTACCTGGGGAACTCTGGTAAAATACCAAAGGCTAGACCCGATCCTCCTTCAAGGAGCTTGGGCCTCTGCATTTTCCCATTGCTCTCCAGGTGATTCTGCCACACGCCAGTTTGAGAAGCCCTGGCTTAGAGGAAGTGGATTAAGGCCCCCCATGTTTCCCCAATATCATTCTTCCTTCACTGGCAACGGGCATTATGCCAGTCTCTTCAAATACTGTTTTCTGCTTGTGTTTCTTCCTATAGGCTCAATCCGAAATGCTCTTTCTGTTTCTTTTCCTCACCCTCTTCCCCTACCAGGTTTCAAGCAGAATTTAGTTTGCATATAAGTTATTCATTATCCACACCCATGTTATTTGGTGCCCACTACCTATATGTGGGCGCTTCCCAGGTGGCTCAGTGGGTAAAGAATCTACCTGCAATGCAGGAAATGCAGATGTGAATTTGATCCCTGGGTCGGGAAGATCCGTTAAAGGAAGGCATGGCAACCCACTCCACAATATTCTTGCCTGGAGAATCCCATGGACAGAGGAGCCAGGTGAGCTACAGCTGCAAAGAGTTGGGCACGACAGAAGCAACTGAGCATGCACACATGTACCCATGTGTGGAGTGAATACATATACAAGCAAATAAGATAGCTGAATCAGGAAGCAGTCACTTGGAGCATAGATTAGGCATGAAGGGAAATAGAAGCCACGGTTCTGCACGTGGGGAGCTTGCTGTTGGGTTGTGTATGTGGAGGAGGTGAACTGGGAGCCAGGCGACACAGTTCTGCTAGTGACTGCCTGTCTCTCTGAGATTCAGTTCCTTCAGCTCTTACATGGAAATAATAACAATCACAATAATCTTATCTTAATGGCTTAGTGAGGGCTGCAGAGAACAAAAGAATGAAAGTGTTTTCTAAACAAACCTCTGAGCATAATATACGTCACAGAGAAAACTTGGTGAAAATTTTTAAAAAGTCTTGGGACTTCCCTGGCGCTCCAGTGGTTAAGACTTTGAGCTCCCAATGCCCAGGACATAGGTTATTTAAAAACAAACAAAGTCTCCTGCCCTCCCTAGTCTATGTTTTTGCCAGTCTTCCCCATAAGTATCCATTTTTAGTCAGAGGGCACATTTTATGACATGGAGCTATTCTCTCCCATCTTAGTTTCCAAGTTCTTGCACAGATGTGGCAAGGCATTGGTGGCCTTTTGGGGCCTTTGGGGCCTTTTGAGAGGGGACAAGCTCTAGAATCTTCTTTCCTGGCCTCGTGGTCTCCTCCGTTTGCCTTCTGCTGATTCAGAGCCATGGTTCATACTGTTGGTGCTCCTTTGCCTCTGAGTGGCATTGGGAAGACCACACTCAACATTTCTGATATGTTTTCTGTTAGCAAAGCATCACTGCCCTTTAATATATATATATATTTGGCCTCACTGGGTCTTAGCTGTGGCACTTGGGATCTTCAGTCTTCACTGGGGCATCAAACTCTCAGTTGCAGCCTTTGAGATCTAGTTCCCTGACCAGGGATCAAACCCTGACCCCTGCATTGGGAGTATGGCGCCTTAGCCATGGGATCCCCAGGGCAGTCTCATTATCACTTCTCTTTTGAGAGAAAAAATTTTTCTCTATGAGGGTAAAAAAATGCCAACTGTTTGTATGGTTTGCATAAATCATACAGAAATGGGCCACAGAAATATGGAGAAATATTACAAATGCCAGGTACATTTTTGACTTGTAAAATACTGCTGCTAACGCTAACCATTTATTCATGCTTCCTAGTTTATTGGCAAGAAGCTCATCAATTTCTCATAATCACCTTTCAAAGGAGCTGGTATATTATCCCTCTTTTATAGGTAATGGAAGTGAGCCCCAGCAGGGACATGAGGATATCCCTTCCAAATTGGTGAAGGAAACTTTCAGGATGCTTGAAGAACCCCGCATGCTCACACGCCAACAGCTAGGATGTTTCAAGAGTGAGTCTCACCTGTTTTTGTAAGTGAGCGCTGTGGTTGTCACTCCCCAAGGGTTGCTGAGAACACCCGTCACATCTGTCAGTGTAGCTCCCATTACAGTCGTAAGGAAGGGCCTGTTGTGGGGTTGTTAGTCACGCACGTGTTGCCCCTGGTGATCAGCTTCAATTCAAACCTCATCCAAGAACCCGGCTTTCCTCACCAGTCATTCAAGCCCTGTAAAATGTGAAGTGTGGGTTCCCTGTTCACAGGAACACTCCTTTGACTTCTGAGTTTGCACCATTTCCTTCGGGAAGGCCTCTGCCTTAGTGTTTCAAATCACTTGATGATCTGATTCTGCCTCCCCTAGTTCATCGTCTCATCAGTTCCCTTCTCTGTGTCTGGGCTTCTTATTTTTTTCCCGCAAAATTAGAGTTCCTGTTGAGTAATCTGGGAGAAATATCAATAACCTCAGATATGCAGATGACACCACCCTTATGGCAGAAAGTGAAGAGGAACTAAAAAGCCTCTTGATGAAAGTAAAAGAGGAGAGTGAAAAAGTTGGCTTAAAGCTCAACATTCAGAAAACGAAGATCATGGCATCCGGTCCCATCACTTCATGGGAAATAGATGGGGAAACAGTGGAAACAGTGGCAGACTTTATTTTTGGGGGCTCCAAAATCACTGCAGATGGTGACTGCAGCCATGAAATTAAAAGACGCTTACTCCTTGGAAGAAAAGTTATGACCAACCTAGACAGCATATTCAAAAGCAGAGACATTACTTTGCTGACTAAGGTCTGTGTAGTCAAGGCTATGGTTTTTCCTGTGGTCGTGTATGGATGTGAGAGTTGGACTGTGAAGAATGCTGAGTGCTGAAGAATTGATGCTTTTGAACTTGGTGTTGGAGAAGACTCTTGAGAGTCTCTTGGACTGCAAGGAGATCCAACCAGTCCATTTTGAAGGAGATCAACCCTGGGATTTCTTTGAAAGGAATGATACTAAAGCTGAAACTCCAGTATTTTGGCCACCTCATGCGAAGAGTTGACTCACTGGAAAAGACTCTGATGCTGGGAGGGATTGGGGGCAGGAGGAGAAGGGGACGACCGAGGATGAGATGGCTGGATGGCATCACTGACTCAATGGACGTGAGTCTGAGTGAACTCCAGGAGTTGGTGATGGACAGGGAGGCCTGGCGTGCTGCAATTCATGGGGTTGCAAAGAGTCGGACACGACCGAGCGACTGAACTGAACTGAACTGAAGTTCCTAGAAGTCCTTTAAACCATCCTTCATCTCCACCTTCACATTCATGGTCTTCGTCTGCATCTTCTCCATCCATCCTCTAGACAGGGATGAAGGAAGCAACTTCTGAAGGGCCTCCTGGCTTCCAGTCTCTCACCCCCTAATTAGTCTACACCTAACCTCCTAGAATGCATGTCTGAATGTAACTCCCCTGCAGTGACTCTCCATTGACCCCATGATAAAATCTGTAGTCCTCAGAAGGGACATCAAGATCATCATTATTTGACCCCACCCCCACCTTCCTATCCAGTGCCATCCTGGCTCTCTGCTTTTTAGCTCCAGCCAGATCAATGTAGTCATCATCCCCCAAATTTGTCACATTCTTTCATTTCTCCCTACCTTTGCTCATACTGCTTCCTCCCTAGGAGTGTCCTCCTCTCTCTTGTAGGAACACTTCTAATAATTTCTTGAGGCTTGATGTTTATGCCATCTTCTCTACCTAGCCTTTTCTCATATCCCTAGTAAGAATGAATCTTTTCTTCTTTGTGTCTGCATGTTTTTAATATTTTACATCCATGATTCATTCATTCATTTTTATGTTTATTGAGCAGAAAATACATATCAAGCAGTGATAATTCCAGGGAAGGGGTAAGGGTGTTAGGGAGTGAGTGGCCTACACAAAGATGTCTAAGACTCTATCTTTATCCTTAAGGGACTGCTGGTTGGGACATGAGACACACAGATCAATAATTTTAGTACAGCGTCTAGACACTTTGAAGATGTGAACAAAGCGTAATGGGCTTATGGAGAAGGTGGCAGACTAATTACACTTGAGAAAATAAAGGAGGGCACCATGGAAACGTAATCAGTTGAGCTGGGCCTTCAAATTATTGAGCTTCCTTGGTGGCTCAGTTGGTAAAGAACCTGGCTGCACTGAAGGAGACCTGGGTTTGATCCCTGGGTCAGGAAGATCCCCTGGAGAAGGGATACACTTGAGTTTTGTATTTCCATTTTTGGTCTTTTCACATCATTCTTTGCCACAGAGTGCAGTATCAGTCTGCCCTCTCTGTACAGTAATGTGTGTAATATGAGACTGGATCACCATGAGGACCATGAACTTCATTGTCCATTGTGTTGTGAGCACACCTGATAAGGTAGGAAAATTCATTTGCTTGCAGAATGAGTTACTCTGTGAAGGTTGCACACAGAGCCAGCATCAGAAGAAGCCTTACTCAGCCAGTTAGGGGGCTCCACGAAATCTCTTTAGAGTATTGAGGCAGCCATGACACTTGGAACTTAATATGTTGCTTTCATCAGCTTTCCCGGAAGAATGAGGGTAAGAGGAAAGAGAAAGACACATAGCTTCTCCTGAAGGATCCACACAGAATCCCATTTCTGCTGTTTTTCTCTTGAAGGCATTCATGGATATGGAGAAGGCCTAGTGATATTTTTTTCATTCTATTAAATAGGTAGACACTGGACAAAGATTTTTCTTCCTGACTTTCAAAGTGAGATAGAGAGAGCAGAGGTTTTGAATTCAGGCTTTGTATTTTCTAGGTTTTAGTTCCAGCACAGAGCCTTCTTTGCTATGTGACCTGAAGTTCATACCATGGTTTTCCTGTGCCTCAGTTTCCTCTTATGTACAGTGAAAAATGAGAGTTCCTTTAGTCACCAAAAAACTGAAATGAATGTTAGATAAGTTCTATCATCAAAGACCTCTCAATTTGTCAATGAAATACTGACAAGTATTTCCACAATAAATAATATTTTTCTCAGGTTGTGCAATGGGAGACTTCAAATAGGTGATGAAAATTAATTTGAATTTTGGGAAAGAATGCCAGTGCTCTAAATAAATGAGGAGAAGCAGCATTTGGGGGCAGAAAAATCAGTACATGTACAAACACAGAGATGAACAAATTCACAATATACTCTAGGATCTGTAGTAGCTGGGAAAAGTTGAAGCACAGGGAACATGTGATGAATGGACAGAAGAAGGAGGAGAAGGAGGATGAGGAAAAGGGGACGGAGGAGAGGAAGGGGAGGACAGATCACAAAGGAACTTATAACCGTATGAAGGGTTTTAGGCTTTATTTTGACAGCACTGGGAAATCAGAAAGGTTTTCAACAGATGAATGAATGGGACCCTTACCTTTGTTAGACCCACTTTGGCTATAATGTAGTACAAGCATGGGCAAATTATGGCTCATGAGCCCAATCCATCCAGCTCCTGTTCTTCTAAATAAAATTCAGTTGGAACATAGCCACGCCCATTGATTTATGCATTGCCAGTTGCTGCTTTTGCATGCCATGGTGGAATCCCCTAGTTTTAATGGAGACCCTATGGCCACAAAGCCTAAAATAGTTGCTATCTGATCCTTTACAGAAAAAGTTTGTCAACTTCTGATGTAAGAGGATGCATTAAAGGACAGCAAAATCTGGTGAGAAGGAGTTTTGCTAGGAAGCCCTGCATAAACTGTTAAAGTCATGGCCTATAATCTAAACTAGGCAGACCGTGGAGCTAGAGAGAAGGGGAAGGTGTCAGAAGAGGTGAAATCAACAAGACTCAGTGACTAATTAGATGTGGAGGTGGAATGGTAAGAGCATTCTAGAACAACTCCCAGTTTCTAGCTTGGGCAATTGAATGGGTGTTGGTGCCAGTTGCTAAGATTGGGATGCCAGGAGGAAGAGCAGGCTTAGGGATGAGAAGAATGGTTCCAATTTGGATACGTAGCTTTGGGACATCCCAGTAGAGATGGTAGATGGAAATGTGGGTCAGGACCTCAAAAGAGTGATCCACTCCAGATATACAGATTTGGGAGTTGTCAGTATACTGATGTGCAGATTACACAGGTATGTAGAATGGGGAGAGATTAGATGACTAATAGTGGAACCCATGGAAACATCCGTGTTTAAGAATGAACATAGGGGACTTACCTGCTGGTACAGTTGATAAGAATCTGCCTGCCAACGCAGGGGACACAAGTTTGATCCCTAGTCTGGGAAGTTTCCACTTGCTGCAGAGCAGCTAAGCTTGTGCACCACAGCTCCTGAAGCCTGTGTGCCCTAGAGCCTGTGCTCCACAGTTGGAGAAGCTGCTGCAGTGGGAAGCTGGTGCATGGCAAGGAAGAGTAGCCCCCACTCGCCGCAACTAGAGAGAAAGCCCTCGAGCAGCAGTGAAGATCCAGCACCACCAAAAATAAATAAATAAGTGAAATTTTAAAATATATACATAAGAATGGACATAGGAATAGGTACTTGGAAAGAAAATGGAAGGGAGTTACTTAAAAGTGGTTCCAGAGGGGATAAGGAAAAGCTGAACAAAGTTAAGACAGACAAAGCAAAACTAACCTCCAATGTTCCTTAAAGAGAATGGAGGTGGGTCATAGCCAGGAGCAGGAGAGAGAAAGGGTGAAAGCAAGAAGGTTGCAAGGAAGCAGGAGATGAGTGAAGCTGGGAAAAAATATTTGCCTCCACTTCCTGCACATTTTTTAAGCACAGCACAGCACAGAGAGCATCCGAAATGCTTGAGTTCATTTCATCTGCTACAACAGCATCTCAAGTTAGGAATGGTGATTCCCGTTTTACGCGTGAGAAAACTGAGATGTAGATACTTAGAAACTCACTGGAAGTTATACCACTGGTGAATTGTATAGTGAGGATTCTAACTCCCAAATCAACGCCCTTGAACCCTCTGTCAGGCGACACACCTCCATTCTACCACACTAACCCCTTGCAAACACCAGTTGTCATCAAAGACCAGCTCCAGAGCTCTGTCTTCTGGAATGACTTCCCACTCACCTGTGCCCTTTCTGTGCTGGGTCAGCACAGCGGGGTCCTGAGGCAGAATTGTGTTAATATTAGGTCAAGAGCATCGACTTGGAAGCCTTACTGCCTGGGTCAAATCCTTATCATCTCTGTGACCTCCTCTCCCCAGGCTTCTCATGCCTCCTTTTGTACACTGATAAAATAGGGTCGACAAGAGTCCCTACCATAGAGTTTTGGTTCATGTAAAACTTAGAACAGGACCTAGTTCATAGTGAACAGTTAATAATGACAGCTCCCCAATAATGACAACTCAGGATATGACTGGGGCTACTCTAAATACTTTACATAGATTAACATTTAATCCCACAATACACTTTCAATGAAAGCGTGGCTTTTATTTCCATTTTACAGACAAGGAACTGAGGCAAAAAGAGTCTAAGTAACTGCATGAAGGTCACATGGCTCAGACAGGGCTTTGGTAGCATGGATAGTCTTCTTATCCCAGTCCTGGTCCCATAGGGTCAGTGTTTCTCCTGCTCATCCTCGGCCCCCAGCCCTCAGCTAGCACCGTGGTTCATTGTGCACCTGTTGATCCATCCACAGGTCTGAGCAGGGATCTGCCATTTTCCCCTTTGTAACCCCAGCAACAAGGAACGATTCTTGACACCTTGTAGATACTCAGAAAATTTTTCCTGAGTAGTCAGGTGTGGATGTGAGAGTTGGATCATAAAGAAAGCTGAGGGCTGAAGAATTGATGCTTTTGAACTGTGGTGTTGGAGAAGGCTCTTGAGAGTCCCTTGGACAGCAAGGAGATCAAACCAGTGCATCCTAAAGGAACTCAGTCCTGAATATTCATTGGAAGGACTGATGCTGAAGCTGAAGCTCCAACACTTTGGTCACCTGATGTGAAGAATTGGCTCATTGGAAAAGACCCTGATGCTGGGAAAGATTGAAGGCAGGAGGAGAAAGGGATGACAGAGGATGATATGGTTGAATGGCATCACTGACTAAGTGGACATGAGTTTGAACAAGCTTCAGGAGTTGGTAATGGACAGGGAAGCCTGCCGTGCTGCAGTCCTTGGGGTCACAAAGAGCCGGACACAACTGAGTGACTGAACTGAACTGAAACAAGCTCCTCTTGAAGATCTTAAGCTGCATCCATTCGGTTTCAGCATGGTGGGTGCATCAAGTCTCACACCAGGATACCCCACTCAACTCTTGGAACATCCCCTCAGCCAGCACCTGGCATTCATATGTTCTTTTTGCCCTAAAATGATCTCCACTATTTAACCCAGGGCAGTAAAATCCCTTGGAGGATCTGGGATTGGCAGCCAGTTCTTGGGCCCTCTGGAAGGCTGACCTCACCAATGTTGAGAACTTCTCAGAAGCTTCCAGAATGCACTTACAAGCAGCATCAGAAGCCAGACCTGCAGCCCTCAGGCACAGGTGCTTTGGGACCAAGCAACCCGTCCCTAGGGGCTTCCCTGGTGGCTCAGCTGGTAAAGAATCCATCTGCAATGTGGAAGACCTGGGTTCGACCCCTGGTTTGGGAGATCCCCTGGAGAAAGAAAAGGCAACCCATTCCAGTGTTCTTGCTAGGAAACCTCATGGACAGAGGAGCCTGGTGGGTTATAGTCCATGGTGTTGCAAAGAGTCAGACTTAGTGAGTAAACAGCAACTGTCATGTCCCTAGTTCCCTACCCTGTTCATCTTCACTCCCGATGGATTTCTGCTCCTTGGAAGGCTGTTTTCCTTCTTCTCTGCAAGGGATGACTTGCTCCCACTGTAGTTCTCAGACAGTCAAATGCCCTTAGCCTCTCATCAGGGGAGGGAAATGTGCTCTAGTGGTGGCTTTTCCTTTATGACCCTCCCAGGGGAGCACTCAGCCTCCCCACTGGGTTGTTTTGCATGAGGAAGTTCTGCCCTGATGGTTATTAGGGGACCCTGAAGGCAGGCGGCTAGTTCTCAGCCTCTTTACCTCCTGGAGGTAAGGGGTTTCTACATCTCCTTCGCACTGTTGGAGACACTTGGTTTTTGTTGGAAGGGATCTGCAAGTGATGGGAGACTCCCAGTGAGGGGACGTGGGTGGAGGAGGAGAGGAAAGCCCCCAGCAGTTGATCCCTTGGGTTCTAAAGCTGAAAGGTACTTCGAGGATCTCTTAGTCTGGTCCATCTGTGAAAAGCATTGCCCTGATAGGCAGGCTGTGTGACCTTATGCAAGTCCTTAAACCTCTCTGAGATTTTCCCATTTGTGAAACGGCCCTTTTAGCAAGGATGGTCCAATCACAAAAATGTATGTAAATGTGTAGGATTAGGATTTTTTTTTTTTTTTTAACTTCAGGCCTTGAGTTGTATACATGCTAGTTACTGGAAATATTACCATAGAAAGTTTGTTCTATGTGTGTGTGTGATGAATTTGTTGAATGAATGATCATTCTTGTGCCTCAGTTTCTTCTTTTGTGAAATGAGACAAGGCTAAGCACCTCATAGTGTTTCTGTGAGCTTTAAATGTCTTTCTGCATGCACAGCTTTTAGAAAAATGCCTGGTATAGAGTAGGCACTCAGTAATTGTTATCGATGGCAGGGAATTTTCTTTCATTTATTTATCAAGCATGGTGATGCTCGATAAAAACGTGTAATGAAAGAAAGAGAATTTAAAAACCAAACAATAACCACAAAATACCTTAGTATACTCAGGCAATGTCTTCCTTTTTGTTAGCAGAGCTTCAACTTGGGTTCCAGTGCCAACAAATATGTGTGTGACGTGTGAGCTCTCAGGGAACATCTGGGAAGATTCCTTGTGGTCCTGGGTGCCGTGTGCCCCCAGACATCTCTGCCTCCCATCACTTAAGGAAGCTAATGGTCTGGAGCCAGCGAATGTAGACTCACACTGAGGGGTACTAGCTTCCAGCTGCAGTGGCGATGCACAGGATCTGGCCAAGTGCTAAGTTTCACTGTAGCAGTGGCTGCTGGCCGGATAAGTGCTCCTTGTCACTGCTGGACTCTTTCTGATCCCTAGATGGCCCGTGCAACCCTCCAGATTGAGGAGCTTTCAAGGAAGTGATGAATTCACTTCATGGTTCTGATCTGTAGCTCCGAGTCCCCTGTCTCTGCTGTGCTCTGGGTTTTGGTGGCCTATTCCTCTCTGTTCATTCTGCCACTTCAAGGGGCAAACTCTGTGATCTTGGCTTCTCTGGATGATGAATCTTCTCCATTACAGTCATTTGGGGTAAGTGGTTCTGCTTCAGTGCAGATTCCTTACACTTATAATCATGTCCAGTGGCTCTTGGAGTCCAGTTGTTCAGACAGCAGAAGTATCTATACCCCATGTTTTTACTGAACGGTGTGAAGAAAAGGGCTTCTCAGATTGCCCTAGTGGTAAAGAGCCTGCCTGCCAATGCAGGAAACGCAGCAGGTGCAGGTTCCACCCCTGTGCCTGGAAGGGGTCAGGAAGATTCCCCTGGAGGAGGGCATGACAACCCACTCCAGTGTTCTTGTCTGGAGAATCCTCATGGACAGGCTACAGTCCATAGGGTTTCAAAGAGTCAGACCTGACTGAAAAGACATGAAGAAAAGAGCATGGCTTTTGAATTGTACCCACCTGGGTCTGTGCCTTTGTGCAAATCTTTTACTTCTTAAAAATCTTGATTTTCTCCATCTGCTGCATGGCAGTTCCATGTAACTTTGAAAATAATGCCTCCAGAAATTTCTAGCACAGAGCCTGCTGTGTAGGTGAGGCATGACAGAAGGCAGCCACTATGATTGATGCAAGCAAGTAAACAAATTTAGCCTAGAGCAAATGAAGCAAACTTTGTAAAGGGCCAGATGATAAATATTTTAAATGTTAGGTTTTGTATATTAAATATTAGGTTTTGTGGGACTAGTCACGGTTGTAACGAATGAATTCTGCCATATGAAAGTGGCCGTAGACCATTCTGAAATCAATGAACAGAGCTGTGTTCCAATAAAACTTTATTTGTAAAGAGAGTCTGCTGGCGGAATTTGGCTCTTGGTTTGTAGCTTTCCCACACAAAGAGACTGAGTGTTGTAATACCTACATATTCGAGCCACCAAGAATGTTTTATCTGTTTTACTTTTACGGTAGACAGTTAATTCTTCCTTGTGCAATAGAGAGCCTCAGCTTGGAAGCCTAAATTGTCTTTGTCTCTGGGTGCAGGTATCCCAGGGCACATTCTTGGAGTCCATTTTACCCATGGAACCAAGGTTCTGTATCGAGGGAATGTAAAAGTGTACCAACTTGGCTCAAGGATGTTTATTAATGTAACAAGAAAAAGTGGTTTTGAGTATATTTGTTTCTGGCAGGCCAGGGATATGTCTGGCTTGTCTATAGAGCTGGTACAGGGTAGTCAGTCTTTGGTGAGTGAATTCAATAAACAGATCTTAAATAATTCCCTTCAGTCCTCTTTACACAGTTGTATATCCCTCAGATTTCAAGACTCTTGCTACTTAGATGGAAAGCTTCCATTTGAGATTCATAGCAACTGTTCATGACCAAGTTAGAAAGCCATGTAGGGTTATTTGTCTAATGTGCTCCCAATACTTCATGGGATTAAGGTTAGCGCCCACACAATAGCGGAGGGTGGTGTTCCTTGAGATCATAGCAGATATTTTCCAAATACAGCCACACCAATGTATATGCCTTCCCACCTGTTCTTATGACAATGTGATATTAACACTTTTCCACCAATACGTGGACTTTATGTTCCTTCCCTTTGGACCTGACTGGAGAGAGCTTTGTAACTGCCTCGATCAATAGAATGTGGCAGAAGTGAGGCTGTACGGCCCCCAAGGGGAGTTCATAAAAGTCAATATGGTTTCCACCTGGTTTTCTTCTCACTCGTAGGACCCTTGTCCTTGAAAACCATACACCCTGTTGTAAGGAAGCTCAGGACACACGGAGAAGCCACATGGAAGTGCTTTGGCTGACGGTTTAGCTAAACCCCAGCTGACAGTCAATGTCAACATGTGGGTAAATGAGCTTTCAGATAATTCCGGGCCCCAGCCGTTGAGTCTTCCAGTCGAGGTCTCAGACATCATGAGGGAGGGATTAATGCCCTCTTCAAATGCCTTGTCCAGAGAGAGATCACAAGTGATGACTGATTTCTTTTTTTTTAAGCTGCTGAGTTTGGGGTAATTTGTTATGCAGCATTAGTGAACAAATGTAAGGATACAGCAATTCTTTACTGCCCTGATGGTCCTATTACATCACTGAGGACTTGAGCGGACAATAATGTTGGGAAAAGGCAGCAGGCACCGTCATTCATTCATTCAGTACCTACTGTCTTCCAGGCTCCATGTAAGATTCTAGGGAAACATAGAAGTAGATGTCACTTCAGCTTCTACACTCGAATAAGTCATTATATACAGGAGAAGATAGACTCTAATCCAATAACTAAATTTGTAAACTAATAAGGCCTTTAAGGAGACTGTAGGAAGGGCAGCAGGAAACAATGAGGGGAACCAATATTTTTACCTGGAGAAATGGGGAAATGTGAGTGGAAGCATACGGACTGAAACTGCCCACTCTGGCCAGGCACTACCGTAATGATCTGTGTGTTACTTTATGACAGGAGGTCCTGGCAAGCCACTACCAACCGGAAGAGTTCAGGAAAGGTCGCAAGGAGATGCCACGCGTGCTTCCACCTCCCAGAATCCTTCTCGCTGGCATCTATCTTGACTGAGCAATGCATGCACCACCAGCCAGAACGATTGGCCAAAGACAACCCAGAAACTAATCCCACCACCATAAAGCCTGAGATTCCGAACCAGGGGGAAGAGCAACTCTCCTGGGTTTCTTTACCCTGCTGCTCTGTGCCCGGGTGCCCCTTCCCAAGAAAGTCTTTTGCTTTGCCAGCATGTGTGTCTCCTTGGACCATTCTTCTCTGAGTGTCAGACAAGAGCCCACTCTCAGGCCCTGGAAGTACAGAATGGCTGTCTGCAATAGAATGGCTCTACACAGAAAGTGACTCAGCTGGGTTCTGCAGGAAGAATAGTTTTCTATGTAGTCAGGCAGGGAGCTGGAATAAAGTCTGCAAGTAGGAAGGAGTCTGTAGGGTTGAGGGAGTCCGGTGGCTGAAGTAGAATTGAAAGGAATGTTGGAAAGAAAAGAAACAGGAAATGTAGAATGGCGTCCTATCTGAGAACATTAAAATTTATTCTACAAGCAACAAGGAGACACTAGAGTATTTTAGAAGGGGCATTTCCCAAGAGTGTGGAAGGAGAATTCAAAGCCAAGGAACGCAGTTTGGAGGCTGTTATCTTTGAAGGGACCCTGAAGGGAGGGCTGAGCAGAGGCCAGCCTGCAGTGCAGGAGAGGAAAAGATGGGTGTATGAGATAGTTTAGAGCTGACTCTAACATGGGAAGAGCCAGGGCAAGGAGGCATCCCCAGGGCCTGGCCTGGGTCATGGGGCAGACAGTGAGCTCACCTTCAGACCTGTTAGGTTTGAGCCTCACAACTGGAAACATCCAGTAAGGAGTCCCCGTGGGATCCTAAGCAGAGATCTGGGCTAGAGATAGAGCGCTGGGAGTTGTCGGCTTCGAGGTATAATCGAAGCTGTGGGAGTGGATGAGGTTACTGAGAACAGTGTTTCTCAACTCCACACACAGGGCATGTACTGTTTTGGTAAACATAAGCCCCCTACCCCCAAAAAACCCTGAAAAACAAACTGATGGAACTCCACGAGTACAGCTGAGTCCCTGCATCTTTCATCACCAGGGAGATTTTGCAGTGTAAGTTTCAGAGGTTGCTATTAAAAAAACAGACATCTCAAAACAAACGGGTGGATACAGAGAACAGAGCAGTGGTTACCTGCGGGGAAAGGGTGGGGTGGGGGCGAAACGGGTAAAGGGGGTCAACTGTAGGGCGAGGGGTGGAAACCACACTTTTTGGTGGTGAGCATCCTATCAGGTGGCCTTCCCAGACTGCTCAGCGGGAAAGAATCTGCCTGCCAATGCAAAAGATGCAAATTCGATCCCTGGCTGGGGAAGATGCCCGGGAGAAGGAAATGGCAACCCACTCCAGTATTCTTGCCTGGAAGATCCCATGGACAGAGGAGCCTGGCAGGCTACAGTCGATAGGGTCTCAAAGAGTCGTACCCACCTTATGACTAAATAGCAACAAGGCTGTTGGGTACACAGAAGTTGAAACAATCCTGTAACGTGAACCTTAAACTGTGTTATATATACCCATACAGTAAAAAAAAAAACAAATACTGAGACATCTCTTTCCTTTATTAAATATTAACTTACACTATTAAATATGCTTTTTCAAAATGTATTTATCCTATTTTAGTAATTCTGACATATACAGCTGGCATTTTGCTCTCCCTCCTCCACCCGAGGCCTGGGTTATGCCAATTTTTAAAGGGAGGACTGGGAAAGATGATTGAAAGAAAAACAGGAAGAAGAGGCAGGGGGGTGGGGACTAGAGGGGAGGCAGCAGGGAGGAGGGGGTTTCTAGGGTGCGGTCACCGGTGCCAGGTACTGCGGAGGACCAGGGTGAGGCCTGCCCCGTGCATGCCTGGCTCTAGGTGCATGTGGCACTTAGGCTGATGGCAAGGCCGATGCCCAGGAGAATGGTGGTCAGGTCATCTCCTCTTTGCAAGGGGACCTTGACTGTATGCTCTGATGCTGTCGCACAGCAGCTATTCCACAATTTAGGAAGCTGATTTCATGCACTTCTGAAAGTTCTGTCACATTTCTGGAAGTTAAAATTGTTCCATCTTTGGGCAATCGGGGAGGTGGATGTCCCCCAAATGGTGCCACTTGGCCAGAGAAATTTTAGAAGTTGGGATTGCAGGAAGCGGGGTGCCTGCGGGGCTCAGGGGAAATGCCAGAGTCGGGGTGGGGTGGGCTCCCCTGACTACCTGAGGACACAGCCGCTGTCTCCCTGGTTCTGACACAGAAAGGGGGCTCTTTCTAGACTGTGCTTGTGATGTCCGCTCTGAGCGGCTGAAAACTGTCCACTCAGAATAGGCCGCCGAGCTGGATTTTATTTGCATGTCACCCCCAGGCGAATTTCTTGAGGAAGAAAACTGTAAAACAAACAAAAAACCCTGTGTGCCTGTGAGTTCGTTGGTAATTTTGTCAGCAAGGATATTAAACCGAGGCCAAAAGAGTCATTAAAATCAAACACACAATTACCTTCTGTACCCTCTCAATATCCGGGAACAATTAAGCCTAAGCAAACGAAATTGCCAATGGCCTAAAAAAAGGAAAAGAAATCTGTCTGCCTCGCCTAAGTGGGGTTTACTGAGAAATCCCTGAGACTCTAGATGTCAGAATCAACCAACTGGTTACTGCTCTGGAGATCTTATGTTTGTGCGTTTGGTTTTTCAATTTTTTTTTTTTTAAACTCTACACACAATGAATTACAACTGTTTCCAAGACTGTCTTGGGTAGTCAATAAGTAAGTACATTTGTTTTCTGAGAGGGATGTATTTTGATGAAGAGCAGAAAGTACAATGGGGAAAATGTCAGGAGGAATTAAATGAAGTAGTGACATAATTCCCAAGGGGAAGCCGACGTCAGCTGCATTCCCTGTGTCTTGCTCTACCTTGGAAATCTTTCAGAACTCATTGGAAAATAAATATGTATGTGATGGAGACGTGGGTGGATTCAACAGCTACAATAAGAGAGAGGGAATGAAATGCAAACACACCCTTAGTTGGATTGTTAAACTGATTTAAATTCATAATTCACAGCTGGATGTAAAGCATTGTTTTCCATTGCATCTTCTTTTGTAGGAAAAAGAAAATGAAAAGGATAACTTGCAGTTTACTGTTTCCGGCTTGTACCATAGAACTCTGTGTAATAGGTTCTCAGTATTTGTCAGACATTAAGTGCATAAATGAGTGAGAATGAGTGAATAAGTGGCAAATATGTCCAGCTATAAGCAGGAGAAATTATGTCAGGGTCAAAGGAACTTGTTAGGTTATATAAGATTAAATTGTTGTGCAATTAAAAACAAAACCCTTGTGCTCCTATGCCAATCATTATGCAGGTTCACACCCATTATTGTATTGAACTCTTCCAACAATACTGTGAAGGAATTATGGAGTCATTATTATTTCCATTTTGTAGTTAAGGAAACCTAGACTTAGGGAGGGTAGAGCAATTGCCCAAAGTAGCATATTTAGGAAGTGGGGAAAATGACATTCAGACCCTGGGTCTCCTTATTCCTCACCAAGTTTTCTTTCTGTACACTGTGATCGACACTGGAAGGCTGGAGGTGGCTATGTATCCAGCAGAACCTCCAGGAAGACTGCCTATTCCAGACACCTCATACAATTCCATTTTCTATTTCCCAGATCTAATATGAAAAGAAGAAGGACTCTCGTTTGTTTGGAAAGGTGAAATGGAGTTCTTTTCAAGCTGTTAAGTCAGGTGAGATTTTTGGTTTTTGATTTCATAAAAATGCCTTCTCCTGAAGCATGGGTACTTCTCATTTTTTACAAATAAATTTTATTTGGAAACATGGGCTTCGCTGGTGGCTCAGAGGTTAAAGCGTCTGCCTCCAATGCGAGAGACCCGGGTTCGATCCCTGGGTCGGGAAGATCCCCTGGAGAAGGAAATGGTAACCCACTCCAGTATTCTTGCCTGGAGAATACCATGGACGGAGAAGGCTGGTAGGCTACAGTCCATGGGGTTGCAAAGAGTCGGACACGACTGAGCGACTTCACCCCACTCACCCCCACAAACTTACAGAAGAGTGGTAAGTACTATGTGAAGAATTTTATCTCCTTCTGAATTATTTGAAGGGTTACCAATCTGATGCCCTATAACATTCAGATAGTGAAGTGGGTATTTCCTTCAATTAAGGAGATTCTCCGATATAACCGTAGCTTTGTTGCTGTTGTTTTAGTCGCTCAGTCATGTCCAACTCTTTTGCGACCCTGTGGACTGTAGCCAGCCAGGGTCCTCTGTCCATGGGATTTCCCAGACAAGAATACTGGAGTGGGTTGCCATTTCCTTCTCTAGGGGATATTCCTGACCCAGATATTGAACCCGCATCTCCCGCTTGGCTGATGGATTCTTTACCACTGAGCCACCTGGGAAGCCATATAATCACAATGAATCATCAAATTCAAGAAATTAACATCTAGCCAATACTATTATCTAATCCTCTGACCCCATGCACATTTCACCCCCTAACAATTTCCTGTTAGATCTGCTGGAAGACTCAACTTTCAAATCATTGTCCTCAGTTGTTAATGCCCTTTTGTCTCCTTCAGCTTGGGACAGTTTCTCAGTCTTTCATTATTTTCATGACCTTGACACTTTTGAAGATTACAGGCCAGTTATTTCATAGAACATCAGTTCAATTGCATTTTTCTGATAATGTCTTTACAACATTATTTTGGATGTGCCGCTCCGGCAGGACAATTCCACAAGCGATGCTGTCCTTCTCATTGTATCCCGGCTCGCTATGTGAAATTCTTGCTGTCACATGACACTCATTTTTTCCCTCTGCAATTTTATGGGCATGTACTTTGAAACTAAATATTTTTTTAATATCCTGTTTTTGGTCAGATGTTCACCTTACAAAGTTGTTCATCAGTTGCTTCCTATTTTATTCAATGGCTTATCATCCTTTGCTGTTATTATTTATTTTGATGTTCAAAGGGTCCCAGATTTGGCCAGTGGGGGTCCTTTCATCTGGCTTCAGGTGCTTTTGATTTTAGTTAAAAAATATGACTGCTAGAAAAAAATGTTCATTTCTGAGAAAACTTTATCCAGGCTAGAAAAAGGTTTTTGCTTGTTTGTTTTTTAAAGAGCCCATACTTCATGTATTCAGCAGGCAATTATTAGAATTATTCTTGACTGTGCTGGGTATTTTTGATTAGAAGCAGGCAACTATTCCCTTCTGCTTCTTAGGGATCTTTCTTTATCACAGGGGACTAGAAACTACATTTTCCTGACTCCCGTGCTATGGGAGTTCTGGCAGCAAATTAGGTTCCACCAATGAGATGAAATTTCAGGAGACCTGGGAGTTTAAAGTGAGTTGGAAGCCCCAGCCCTGTTGTCATTGCTACTGGCCAGTGAGGTCATTGACTCACATGTGTGTCTGTGGACTGACTCAGGGTCAAGGCATGTAATGCAGTCATTGGCTTTCTGAGAATGAGAGGTGTTGGCAGTTGAAGTCAGAAGCAGCGGTAATAGCACTGACCTCTGAATATCAGCTTTGGAGCTGTGAACTTGAGCCACTTGCCTCAGAGTGGTTCCTTTAGCCCTCCAAGAGGTTCACAATGGAGGGGACATATGTATACCTATGGCTGATTCATGTTGATGCTCGGCAGAAACCAACACAATTCTGTAAAGCAACGATCCTTCAATTAAAAAATAAATTAAAAAATTATAGTAAATAATTAAAGAAACACCTCATTCCTGTATTAAATGCCCTCTGTTTAAAATACCTAGAGAGACTTCTTTTCTCTGTATTAACTCCTAACTGACACGCTGGCCTTGTATACGAAGGAGGATTAGATAGTGGGCAACAGCTATTAACTTCTGGAAGGGTGTTATTGATTTTTACTTACTTTGAAACTTGTTTTGAACTTCTTAGGGGCAGTATGCTAAGCTAGACTTGCAGATGTGAAGGCAACAAGCATGCAATCTTGGTCTCAAGGACTTCCAGACTGGAAGAAGAAAGTAGAGGGAAAAAACCCAAGTTCAAAATAAGGCAGATGGAGATGAGTGTTATGGAAGAGAGGCAAGCACAGCATTCCTCAGGGGTCATGGACCATGGCTTAAAGATCTCCCAGTGCGGCCCACCTTTCATTTGCTGCTACTATGCAATGGGCTCCACCTGATCCTCAGCCATATCAAACTCATTGCCATACCTTAAATGTCACTTTCCCTTTCAGACCTGGAATGTTCTTGCTCTGCCTTTCCTGCTGAAAGAATCCATGCTCATTCTTCAAAACTAAACTTTGGTGTTGCTCACTTACTCTGCACAGGAATCATGTTGAATTTGTCTCTCCCTCTTGACTACGTCAAAGCCTTTGACTGTGTGGATCACAATAAACTGTGGAAAATTCTGAAAGAGATAGGAATACCAGAGCATCTGACCTGCCTCTTGAGAAACCTATATGCAGGTCAGGAAGCAACAGTTAGAACTGGACATGGAACAACAGACTGGTTCCAAATAGGAAAAGGAGTCCGTCAAGGCTATATATTGTCACCCTGCTTATTTAACTTATATGCAGAGTACATCATGAGAAACGCTGGGCTGGAAGCACAAGCTGGAATCAAGATTGCCAGGAGAAATATCAATAACCTCAGATATGCAGATGACACCACCCTTATGGCAGAAAGTGAAGAGGAACTAAAAAGCCTCTTGATGAAAGTGAAAGAGGAGAGTGAAAAAGTTGGCTTAAAGCTCAACATTCAGAAAATGAAGATCATGGCATCTGGTCCCATCACTTCATGGGAAACAGATGGGGAAACAGTGGAAACGGTATCAGACTTTATTTTTGGGGGCTCTAAAATCACTGCAGATGGCGACTGCAGCCATGAGATTAAAAGACGCTTACTCCTTGGAAGAAAAGTTATGACCAACCTAGATAGCATATTCAAAAGCAGAGACATTACTTTGCCAACAAAGGTCTGTCTAGTCAAGGCTATGGTTTCTCCAGTGGTCATGTATGGATGTGAAAGTCGGACTGTGAAGAAAGCTGAGCACCGAAGAACTGATGCTTTTGAACTGTGGTGTTGGAGAAGACTCTTGAGGGTCCCTTGGACTGCAAGGAGATCCAACCAGTCCACTCTTAAGGATATCAGTCCTGGGTGTTCATTGGAAGGACTGATGCTAAAGCTGAAGCTCCAATACTTTGGCCACCTGATGCAAAGAGCTGACTTGTTGGAAAAGACTCTGATGCTGGGAGGGATTGAGGGCAGGAGCAGAAGGGGACGACAGAGGATGAGATGGCCGGATGGCATTACTGACTTGATGGACATGAGTTTGGGTGGACTCCAGGAGTTGCAGAGGCCTGGCGCGCTGCAATTCATGGGGTCGCAAAGAGTCGGACACGACTGAGCGACTGAACTGAACTGAACTTGAACTTCTTTTTAAAAATTTTTAAAATTTATTTTCTTACTTTTGACTGCCCTGGGTCTCTGTTGTGGCTCCAGCTTTCTCTGGTTGCAGCAGATGGACTTCTCTGGTGGAGCAAAGGATCCAAGAGAGCACAGGCTCAGTAGCTGAGCTGTATGGGTTGGGGAACCAGGGAAGTCCCTCCCTCTTGAACTTCTGATTGACTGGGAAAACCAAATGCCCCTCCTTTCTTGAAAGTCTTTCTTGGATGGCCATTCTAGAGAATGTGGCCATTAAAAGGAGAAATTACATGATTAAAAGCCACTCCTCTTTTTCCCAAGGGAAAAAAAAAAAAATGCTTGAATGTTGCAGTGTACCTAAATACAACAAAACTTTCAGTGACTAATCCTTTAAAAGATTTTCTCTATACACATACTCTGCCAAATACACACATTTGCATATGAGCATTTCTAATTCCTCACAGACTCTGCCTACAGTTGGGGATTTTTTCTTGGAGTTCAGTCTCTAGGATCTGCCAGAACAGTTGTCAAGCGGATCTCTGGGCAAGCTTAGGAAAGATTGTGTAGTTTTTTTTGTTTCTGTGAAGATGGATCCTTTGTTGACTTCTGAGTTAATTTATATGCTGCACTCTCCCAACACTTGTTTAGGATCTGGGGGGTGTTTAGCATTTCCAGTGTTATTACGGAGCATTCATGGAATGCTGCTTGTTTGGAAAATAGTTTACAATGGTTTGTTAACCAGCAAAAGCTAAGAACATTTCAGGAATGGTTGATTTGCTTTGTACAGCACTGGCAATAACATACAATATTCATAAGACTGGAAAATCTCATTAAATGAATGAAACTACATTGTTCTTACTTGAATTTGACTAACATTTATGGAGTGTCAACTGAGTGCAAGGCACTGTGCTGGGGTTCCATGGACTGAATGAACATTCATTAAGCAACTACTATGCCTGTCATTGGGCAAGTATTCCATTGAGTGAATAAGCATTTAGTAAATGCCTTTTGGGCTTCTCAGGTGGCTCAGTGGTAAAGAATCTGTCTGCCAATGCAGGAGACACAGGAGATGCGGGTTCAGTCTCAATTGGGAAGATCTCCTGGAGGAGGAATGGCAACCCACTTCAGTATTCTTGCCTAGAAAACCCATGGACAGAGAAACCTGGCAGGTTAGGGTCCATAGCGTCACAAAGAGTCAGACATGTTTGAGCAATGGAGCACACACGCACGCAAGGGCCTTTTAGGGACTCTGGTCTAAATGTTAAGATTGAACTGGTTGAATAGCCTCAATTATGAGTATATAATGTGCCAGATACTTCATGTGCATTGCATCTGATAGATAAATATTTATTAAGCTTTTTCTATGTGCTGGGGGCTTCCCAGCCGGCTCTAGTGGTGAAGAACCCCCTTATCAATGCACCAGACGCAAGAGATGTGGGTTCAGTCCCTGAGTTGGGAAGATTCCCCGAAGAAGGGCATGGCAACCCATTCCAGTATTCTTGCTTGGAGAATCCTACGGAGAGAGGAGCCCTCGGACTGTAATCTCATAGGATCACTAAAGTTGCACATGACTGAAGCGACTTAGAATGCAAAGGACACACATGTGCTAAGCACCAAAACAGACACTCTAACACACATGATCCCCACTTAGTCTTCACTATTTTAGTGGAGAGAGGCAAGTATTATCGTCCCATTTTATAGATGAAGAAACAGAGGAAAGGAGGCTAAGACACTTGTCTAGAGCTCATAAGGACCAAGATTTGAACCCATGTCTCCTAATGTTTAATCCAGTGCTCTTTCTGTTATACCACTGTGACGCTACAGAATTCAACTTAGTTCTATGCCATTAAAACGAATGGGAACTGACAGTCCACTGAATATCAGTAAATTGAATTTTCTAATAGTCTCATTGCAAAAGAACTTGATCTTACTTGTTTAAGACCAATCAGTAACATTCGACTGGAGCAGTTAAAACTGCCATGTTTTTGAACGGCAGCTTCTCTTGCTTAGAAGATTATCAACAAGTTAAATTAGTTCTTGGAGCTATGGTGACAATACCTCCTGGAGACACTAGAACTCGTTAAGACTGTTGATCCCAATAAGATGCAGTAAGAATCACCCTTCCTGAGGGAGACCAGAGCACTGTACTCCCGAGTTTTTAGACCACATCTCATCATTCCTTCAGTTGATTAGTCTGCCCATGCTCACCGAGCGCCTAGTGCAATGCAGACATTGTCCAATTGCAGGTTGTATGATGTCCAAGTGCAGGTCAGTTATTAGCAGGGTGCCACCAAGCAAGTTATCTCATATCTCTTAAGTCTCAGGTCCTTCATTGAGAAAGAGGATAAGTGTTTATGAGAATATCATTACTCTTCCTTTTCCTAAAATCTTAACACTCAATTTCTCAAGTTACAAAATACATTTCATATTATATGTTGCTACCTAGCCATCAGTCTATCACTGATCTATCTAATCTATATCAACATTTTACATATGCTTTTCCTGGCCCATTATTTCTCTAATCTCACAAGCTTACAAGGTAGACATTCTTAACCCCATTTTACAGATGGGGAAATCAAGACCCTGGGAGATTAAGCCAACTGCTTAAGGTCACAGAGCTGATCAATGGCAGAAGCAGGGTTTCATCTCAGGTCTGTCTGATGTCAGAGCCTTGCTTTCTTCTTTATACTGCCTTGGGTCTGTGAAGACACTATCAATGAACACAAGAGGAAGGTGATTGTTGCAATTATGTCGTACAGTGGGTCCAGGTCAGAACTGGCCTATCCAGTTAGTTTATTCTCAATTTTCTCTAGAAGTGGTCTTTAGATGCTGATTTGAACTAGGGGAAAAAAAAAAAAATTGACGTCCTCCAGGAAATATCCCAAAGGAAAGTTGTGCAGTTGGCAACCTGACTGACATCCATGTTAATGTTCTTCCTGGCTCGAAGTGGAGGAGGGACACAGATCTCACAGAGCACGGGAGAAACAGGCTTGGCTTCTAGAAGGCACCAACTGCTTTTTCTGCCTCCATCCAGGTACCTTTCGGGACTTTTTATTATTTCTATAAAGTAAGACAGAGGGTGATTTTTAAGTGATTGCCATGGAAGTCAGGTGGAAATGTAGGCAAGTGCATTTGCTTGAGATCTGTTTTAGTTAAGTTTAATGAAACAGACTTTTGTTGAACGAGCCTATGTATCAGGCACCCTCTGAGCCACGGGATTCAGTGACAAGTAATGTGCAACTTCAGGCTTCCCTGTTGGCTCCATGGCAAAGAATCCTCCTGCAAAGCAGGAGATGCTGGAGACACAGGTTCGATCCCTGGGTGGGAAGATCCCCTGGAGGAGGGCATGCAACCCACTCCAATATTCTTGCCTGGAGAATCCCATGGACAGAGGAGCCTGGCAGGCTACAGTCGTTATGGTCACAAAGAGTCGGACACGACTGAAGCAACTGAGCACGCAGTCCCAGTGAGCAACTTGTGCCATTTTGATGGTCCTTCTAAGAAATGAGTAATGGTATGTGTGACGATGGTCTGGAGAGAGTGCAGGGCAGAGAGTGACTGACTGTCTAAGGGCTGGCTGCAAAGCTACCGGGAGGCTTCCAAGGGCTGTATTGTGAGGGGAGGCAGGAGAGGGGGAAGGCGATTCTTCCACCCAGACAGGGAGGAGATGTTACTGCCTTGCTCTAACTCTGATGCTACAGCTTTCAGAGACCCTTGCCTCTGACCTTGTTCTTGGCAGGAAGTGCTGCGGTAAGTGGTGCTGTGGAAAATATCTCTGTGGCTGATGAATCATCTAATTAAAAAAAATACTTAAAACAATGAGAAAACATTTAGCTGGCTTGTTCCCATCAAGAGTGGGTACCAAAGATCACTTCGTCATAGCTTTCAACTCAGTGACCCAGGGCTTCCCCTGGTGACTGGAATCACGGTCTTTGTATTTCTCAAGATGCTTCTGGGCCTTGGTGGTCCTTCCAGATGTGCTATTTGCATAGTACTTGGGCCACATGTAGATCTTCCCATGGCCACACACCGGTTCTCCAGGGGATGAGTGCCATGGTAGACACTTGTTAGAATTTTAGGGCCATCTCATGCTAGCTGTGGGGTTTGGGGTGTACTTTCTTACTAACACATGTAGACATATACAAATATGGGAATACATGGAGTCTCAGTTTTCCCATCTGTAAAAATGTACCTACCTTGGTTCCATGAGTTCTATGAGGAATCAACGAGATAATATGCAGCTGTTTGACACAGAGTAGACTCTAAGGAGGGCTTCCCTGGTAGCTCAGCTTTGTAAAGAATCTGCCTGCAATGCAGGAGACCCCAGTTCGATTCCTGGGTTGGGCAGGTCCCCTGGAGAAGGGATAGGCTACCCACTCCAGTACTCTTGGGCTTCCCTGGTGGCTCAGACAGTAAAGAATCCCCCTGCAATGCGGGAGACCTAGGTTTGATCCCTTGGTTGGGGAAATCCCCTGGAGGAGGGCATGGCAACCCACTCCAGAATTCTTGCCTGGAGAATCCCTATGGACAGAGGAGCCTGATGGGCTACAGTCCAGGGGGTTGCAAAGGGTCAGATATGACTGAGTGACTAAGCACAGCACAGACTCTAAGGAAGTGTTACTTTCCTCCTTCTACACTAGGGGTGGACAAACTATGTTTTGCAGGCTAAACCTGACCCAGCATCAGTTTTTGTAAATAAAGTTTTATTGGAACACAGCCATACTCATTCATTTCCGTATTGTCTATGGATGCTTTTTGCGTCCAATGGCAGAGTGTAGCTGTGATGGAAATCAGACATGCCACAGGTCTGCAAAGCAGAAAATATTTACTATGTGGCCCATTACAGAAAATGTTTGCTGATTCTAGTGATATATAACAGCCTTTGAGAAAATTGATCTTCTCTCTCTGTCCTTTTCCTTCCCAAAGTGCTTTTTATCAGACCAAATGCTGTTGGTGGTTTGAACCACTATTTCTATGTTCTAGAGTTTGGTTCCTTTGGCTCTCCTCCGAGTGCAATCCTGTTCGTTACAAGCCCTTTGAATATGACTCCTAGTACAGCACACATCCCTCTTCCCCCTACCTCTGGGTTTGGGATATCCAGCTTTGCGAAGAGGAAGAGGCTTGGCCCCCTTATTCTGGACAACAGCTTTCAGTCTAGGGCAGCGCAGGCTACATCAGTGAAAGGCATCCCCAGGTCTTTAGCACCACACGTTCTGCTCATAAGCGCTTCATCTTCATCCTTTGCACCTGCACTTAGACTTGTAAATTTCAAGGTCTGACTTTTCATCCATCTTTATTAAATTCCTTCCTGAGAAATTCTGTTCCTTTTTTTAATTTCTGGTTCCCTAGCATTGTTTGGGATTTGAACTCTGCTATCCAGAGTATTTACAAGCCTCAGGGTTTCATGTCTTTTGAGAATTGGCTCAGCTGGTTTTCTAGGTTCTCATCCAAGTCTCTGCAAAAAAACCATTGGGTCAGCCAGGGCTTAGGGCTGAGTCTTGCTGGATGCTGTTGGAACACACTCTCCAGCTTGGCTTTGACCATTTGGAGACTGGCTGAACTGTCTAGGAGGTCAACCTAAACCAGTTGCTTTATTGTCCAGATCGCATCTCTTTATCTCAGTTAAAAGGTATCATGAGGATTTGGGTCAAGGGCTTTTCAGGCATAATATGGTCATACACAGAGCCTTCCTAACCTACTCGTCTCTTGGTTCTATTGCAAAAATCAAATAGGATTATTTGCTATAACTTATTCTTGGAAATCTCAATGGCTCCTAGAGCTCATTTGTCCCTCTCTAAGGCTCTGTGTGTGTGTGTTCAGTTGCTCAGTTGTGTATGACTCTTTGCAGTCCCGTAGACTGTAGCCCACCAGGCTTATCTGTCCATGGAATTCCCCAGGGAGGAATACTAGAGTAGGTTGCCATTTCCTCCTCTAGGGCATCTTCCCGACCCAGGGATTGAACCTGTGTCTCTTGCCTCTCCTGCATCAGCGGGCAGGCTCTTTACGACTGTACCACTTGGAAAGCCCCTCTAAGGGTCTACATACTGCCTAGTTGGGAATGATTATAGTTTTGCATCAGTTAGAATGTGCCACACAGTTTGTCAAGTAATATCAGAGTTTACTGAAGGGCTTCCTAATCTAGGGTTTGAGAACTTGCATGGGAACAAATTACATCCTTGTTTTTACTAATCTCTAACTGAAATTCAACATGTTTTCCAATCGCAACATAAGCAACAAAGCACAGTAATATTAGCATGACCTTGACTTTGTCACTGATACAAACCATGGATTTTTCACATCAAGCGGGAGTCATTGTAGACATCTCAACATATCTTTCAAATTCAAAGTGAAAGTGAAAGTGAAAGTGACAGTGAAGTTGCTCAGTCATGTCCGACTCTTTGCCACCCCGTGGACTGTAGCCCACCAGGCTCCTCCGTCCATGGGATTCTCCAGGCAAGAATACTGGTGTGGGTTGCCATTTCCTTCTCCAGGGGATCTTCCCTGACCCAAGGATCAAACCCAGGTCTGCTGCATTGCAGGCAAATGCTTTAACCTCTGAGCCACCAGTGAACTTCAAAATTATGGTACTTCTAAGACCTTGTTATTTAATGCATTACTAAAAAGTCAGGTTTTAAACACATTTTAATAGCTTAAAAAATATATATAATTGGCTTTCCTTGCAATTTGACATATTTCATTCAATGCATTTAAAAACACTGCTCTAAGACCTGGTCTGTAGGTGCCACCAGTTTGCCAGAAAGGCTCCTGTACAAAAATCCATGGTTGTCATGAGGGTAGCGGCTCCTCCTCAGAAACCTCTGGGGCCAGATCTCTGCCTGGAACTTTCCTTTGCCCAGACAAATCTCGTGAGGGATAAAAGGACCCTAACCCCAACTTTGAGTTCTTGTCATATCTTCACTCAGACTAAGCCAACACTAGCAAAACTTTCCTTTCTACTGACAATTTGAGTAGCAAATGCTGTCTCATAATTTTTTTTCTCCCTAATCAAGCAGACCTGGGTTTGAATGACAGCTCCCCCAGCTACTTCTCTTGACTCTCAGCCTCTTAATTTGTAAAATAGCGATATTACCACGTACTTTGCGAGCTGGTATCCATATTAAACAAGGTACCAGGTTTTTCAATTGAGTTTTCCGGGAAGCAGCCCATGAGGTGGAATTAGGAGTAAAGTAGTTTATTAGTTCGTGGTGAGGCTTGTTGCTTGTGATGGATAAGAGAGGGAAGAAGCAGAATTGGGCAGAAGAAGTCTTCAAGACCATGATGCAAAGTTGACGTGAATGAAAAGAAAAATAGAGCGGTGAGATAAGGAGCACCTCAGACTATAATTCAGATCGCATGACATTTCTGCCAACTCGGTTGCTCTGGAGCAAAGATTACCTGTCAAAGGAATCCTAGGTTAGGTAGAAATGGCCCATCACACGTGAGCATTGGCTAGAGGGTTCCCAGGAGGACCATGGCCTTGGCTTGAAAGCCAAGGTACCACCTGTAATGTTATGGCTGAAAGCTACCATCTACCTTCTTTCCTTGCAGCTGACTGGTGAGTTCTTTCTTGAAGGGAGATCTGAGCAGCAGGCCTCCACATTTGTTCCAGTCTGAGAAGGCTGAACATGGTCTTGGTGTAACATGTGTCATATCTAGCAAGAAATAGGCATGGCTACTGCCAGATAAGAATTGCTTATCTCGTCTTACCCTAGGCATGGCTACTACCAGTGTCTCTAAAGAATTGCTTATCTCGCCTTACCCACCCTGAGCAACAGAATACTGATTTGAATAGTCAGGTCAAATCTTTCTAAGCTGGAAACCTTTTCATACTGGTACGTAGGATAATTTTTACATCCTTTTTTTGGGGACACACTGTGTGGCATACAGGGTCTTTGTTCCCCAATCAGGGATCAAACGCCTTGTAGTGGGAACACTGAGTCTTTAACCACTGGACAGCCAGGGATGTCCCTAGGGTAGTTTTTATTTTTATTTATTTACGAAATTAATTTTGATTGGCGTGTAGTTGCTTTACAATATTGTGCTAGTTTCTACTGTACAGCAAAGTGAATGAGCTATATGTTTACAAATATCCTCCTTTCTTTTGGATTTCCTTCCCATTTAGGTCACCACAGAGCACTGAGTTGAATTCCCTGTGCTATGCACTAAGTTCTCATTAGTCATCCATTTTATACATAGTATCAATAGTGGATATGTGCCAATCCCAATCTCCCAATTTATCCCCCCCTCACCCTGGACCCCAGGGCTTCTCAGGTGGTGTTAGTGGTAAAGAACCCACCTGACAATCCAGGAGATTTAAGAGACATGAGTTCGACCCCTGGGTCGGACGATCCTCTGGAGGAGGGCATGGCAACCCCCTCCAATATTTTTGCCTGGAGAAACCCATGGACGGAAGAGCCTGGCGGGTTACAGCCTATAGGGTTGCAAAGAGTTGGACATGACTGAAGCGACTTAGCACACACACAGGCACCCCACATGCAGGCACCCCACCTCCAGGGTAGTTTTTAGACTTAGGACTTTATGAAGATGACAGAGGATTTGTTAAGGATACCTTGGTGATTGAACTCATACTCTGTAATAATAATGAGAACAACAATGATGATAATTATGAAGGTAATGTAGAGTCTCTCTATAGAGAGTCTACTAACAATACAGGGTCTGCATTCGGCACTGATCTTAGGTTCCCTCTTGGTACTCCAGGAAATGGAGTTTAGCAAGGGTAGGTGAGGACTCAGCTCTCATCCCACGTTGAGTCTTTTTCTCCCAGAGAACACCTGGGGTGTTCTATGTCATCTTATCTCAGGCAGTGAGTACTGAGACACCAGCTGCTCCATTCAGAGGTCCTTAGTCTCCACCTGAGTTCAGTTCAGTTCAGTTCAGTTCAGTCACTCAGTGGTGTCCAACTCTTTGCAACCCCATAGACTGCAGCACACCAGGCCTCCCTGTCCATCACCAGCTCCTGGAGCTTGCTCAGACTCAAGTCCATCAGAACAAGACCCAGTTTCCCCTCAGTCAGGCTCTCCCATCAGGAAGCTTCCATAAGCCTCTTTCATCCTTACCCATCAGAGGGCAGACAGAATGAAACCACAGTCACAGAAAACTGACCAAACTCCCCCTGAGGACTTACTCAAAACAGACTTTTAAAGCATTTCCCCTTTATTGCTACGTTTGTTTTCAGAAAAAGATCAGTTCAGTTTGGCTCAGTTACTCAGCCATGTCCGACTCTGCAGCCCCATGGACTGCAGCACACCACATCTCCCCATTCATCACCAACTCCTGGAGCTTGCTCAAACTCAAGTCCATCGAGTCAGTGATGCCATCCAACCATCTCATCCTCTGTCGTCCCCTTCTCCTCTCTCCTTCAATCTTTCCCAGCATCAGAGTCTTTCAAATGACTCAATTCTTTGCATCAAGTGGCCAAAGTATTGGAATCTCATCTTCAGCATCAGTCCTTCCAATAACAACACAGTTCAAAAGCATCAATTCTTCGGCGCTCAGCTTTCTTTATAGTCCAGCTCTCACATCCATACACGACTCCCGGAAAAACCATAACTTTGACTAGATGGACTTTTGTTGGCAAAGTAATGTCTATGCTTTTTAATATGCTGTCTAGGTTGGTCCAAGGAACAAGAGTCTCTTAATTTCATGGCTGCAGTCCCCATCAGCAGTGATTGTGGAGCCCAAGAAAATAAAGTCTGTCACTGTTTCACCCATCTATTTGCCATGAAGTTATGGGACCAGATGTCATGATCTTCATTTTATGAATGTTGACTTTTAAGCCAACTTTTTCACTCTCCCCTTTCACTTGCATCAAGAGGCTCTTTAGTTCTTCTTTGATTTCTGTCATAAGGGTGGTATCATCTGCATATCTGAGGTTATTGATATTTCTCCTGGCAATCTTGATTCCAGCTTGTGCTTCATCCAGCCTGGCATTTCACATGATGTACTCTGCATACAAGTTAAATAAACAGGGTGACAATATACAGCCTTGACGTACTCCTTTCCCAATTTGGAACCAGTCTGTCGTTCCATGTCCAGTTCTAACTGTTGCTTCATGACCTGCATACAGATTTCTCAGCAGACAGGTCAGGTGGCCTGGTGTTCCCATCTCTTGAAGAATATTCCACAGTTTATTGTGATCCACACAGTCAAAGGCTTTGGCATAGTCAATAAAACAGAAGTAGATATTTTTCTAGAACTCTCTCGCTTTTTCTATGATCCAACAGATGTTGGCAATTTGATCTCTGGTTCCTCTGCCTTTTCTAAATCCAGCTTGGACATCTGGAAGTTCACAGTTCACATACTCTTGGAGCCTGACTTGGAGAATTTTGAGCATTACTTTACTAGCATGTGAGGTAAGTGCCATTGTGCGGTAGTTTGAGCATTCTTTGATATTGCCTTTCTGTGGGTTTGAAATGAAAACTGACCTTTTCCAGTCCTGTGGCCACTGCTGAGTTTTCCAAATTTGCTGACATATTGAGTGCAGCACTTTCACAGCATTATCTTTTAGGATTTGAAACAGCTCAACTGGAATTCCATCATCTCCACTAGCTTTGTTCATAGTGATGCTTCCTTAGGCCCACTTGACTTCACATTCCAGGATGTCTGGCTCTAGGTGAGTGATCACACCATCGTGATTATCTGGGTTGTGAAGATCTTTTTTGTAGAGTTCTCCTGTGTATTCTTGCCACTTCTTCTTAATATCTTCTGCTTCTGTTAGGTCCATATCATTTCTGTCCTTTATTGAGCCCATCTTTGCGTGAAATCTTCCTTTGGTATCTCTAATTTTCTGGAAGCTATCTCTAGTCTTTCCCATTCTCTTATTTTCCTCTATTTCTTTGCACTGCTCACTGAGGAAGGCTTTCTTATCTCTCCTTGCTATTCTTTGGAACTCTGCATGCAAATTGGTGTATCTTTTCCTTTTGTCCTTTGCCTTTAGCTTCTCTTCTTTTCTCAACTATTTGTAAGGCTTCCTCAGACAATCATTTTGCCTTTTTACATTTCTTTTTTCTTTTATTTATAAACAATAGTTTTATTTTTTTATTTTTGGCTGTGCTGAGTCTTCATTGCTCCGCGGGCTTTTGTCTAGTTGCAGCAAGCAGAGGCTACTCTGTAGTTGCAGAGCTCAGGCTTCTCACTGTGCTGGCATCTCTTGTTGAGGAGCATGGGCTTCAGGGCACTCCAGCTTTAGCGGCTGAGGCACATGGGCTCAATAGTTGCAGCTCCTCGGCTCTAGAACATAGGCTCATTAGTTGTGGTGCATGGCCTTAGTTGTTCTGCGGCACGTGGGATCTTCCTAGATCAGAGACTGAACCTGTGTCTCCTGCATTGGCAGGATTCTTTACCACTGAGCCACCAGCAACGCCCTATGGCAGCTGAATTTCCCCTCTAATGTCTTCTCTACAATGCTGCCTATGTCCTCTGCTTGCTGACAAGGAATGTGAAGGAGGAGCTGCCTTTTTTGAATTTGAACACACTGGTCTACACTATTTCTGGAAGAATACATCCTGCTTCAGGGTGACTGTTCTCTGCTGTGACCCTAGAAAGAGCATTTGAGTCCCAGTTGGCAGGAAGACTCACTCTCCACTTAAGTGTGAGCAGAACACCATTGCAGTCCTACTATTTTTCCTGTGTAATGCGCTTGACATTCCCTGACACCAGGGTCTGAAATTAATTTAGGGCTAATTCTGTTTAGTCAACCCTGGCCCAAGGTTACACGGGCAATACCACCATATAGTAGTCACTTCATTCCCAGCTTTTTCCTGCTGGGTTGAGCCCATTGACCGTGGACTTGGGAGATATTTGCTTCTGTCTCTCATTGAAGTGTCAGGGTTGGAACTTCAGAATTCTAAAGGGATTTGGGCAAATATTTTCTTCCCAGAATTGCCCTTCCATCCTCCAACCTCGGGTCCCTTGGCAGGCTCCTTGGCAGTGATAGAAGCATTATCCAGGGGATGGGCAGTCATCCCCATTGCCGAATGGGGAGGCAAATAGCCAGAGGAAGACAGAGGCTCATGCCAGGAGGACCAGTCACTTGCCAGCTCCTCCTTGGCTGAGTCTCTGTGTGCCCTGGAATGAGGTATAGCCACGTGGCTGGGAGAAGGCTTGGCTCTCTGAGGTCCTCAGTGCCTTGCTTTCCAGATCTAGGCTAAAAACAGGACTTGACCGCCAGTGATAATAATACCTATCTCCGTCTTTGAGAATCTCTTCTTTTTCAAGGGCTTTCCTGGCTTTCTATTATTTAGTAGTACTCTGAAGCAAGGATGGACACTTTTGTGTTACAGATGGGGAGATTGAGCCTTGGAGTCCCTTGCCCCTGATGGAAGAGTTGGCCCATGGTAGACTTGGGGTGTGAACACAGGCATGCCCGACCCCGATGCCTGCACTGAATCCTCTCTGCACACAGTGAACTGGGAAGCCAGTTGTATCCAGTCTGAGGGAAGAGCATCTGCTAAGCAGATGCCTGGGTCTGCTGGCCATGAGAACATGGCTTTTTCTTGGTGATGATGGCAATCTTGAGAAATAGCTCCATGGCCAAAGTGCTTTCACCATGAGTCACTTTGTTGTTCTCTTTGTGAGAGTTCAGCTAAGGAGCCATAGAGAGTCACCTGTGGTTCCTACTTTTTATGCCCCAGCAATCCAGGAGAGCAATTCTGTTAGCCAGATTCCTCCCAAGGACATATGGAACCTGTGGGAAGTCACATGGCCAGGGTTAATCAGTACTCAGGTAAAATTCAACTGTTTACGGGGTCATGTAGATTGACTTATTATCATCTCCAGATAACTTGTGTCCAAGTTTTTTTTTTTTTTTCCCGATTGAAGAGTTATACTACTCATTCTTCTTCCTCACTGGTTTGCACATTAGAAACCTAGGCTCCTGATAAAAGCACCCCCAGGTGGTCCATGATTTGACCTGTCTTTCGCTCAAGCTCATCTCCAGACACTTTGCCTTTGCAGTTCATGCTCCAGGTGTACTAACATCCTGGTGTTTCCAGAAGCACCCGTGCCAACCCAGGCTTTTGCTTTTGTCAATGCTTTTCCTTAAAAAGCACTTCTTCACTGTGTCTCCTTACCTAGTCCTTAGACATATTGCAGGTCTCAGCTCAAAGATTTCCTTCACTAATGTCTTTTTGTTGTTTTTTTTAAACAACTCTTTTTTTGACAGTGCCATGTAACATGTGGGTTATGGGATCTTAGCCCCATGACCAGGGATCGAACCCTCACCTCCTGCACTGAAAGTGTGGAGTCTTAGCCACTGGACCACCAAGGAAGTCCTTCCCTGACATCTTTCAGATTTTGCTGGCTCAGAGGTTAAAGCATCTGCCTGCAAGGCGGGAGACCCAGGTTCAGTCCTTGGGTTGGGAAGATCCCCTGGAGAAGGAAATGGCAACCCACTCCAGTATTCTTGCCTGGAGAATCCCATGGATGGGGGAGCCTGGTAGGTTACAGTCCACAGGGTCGAAAAGAGTTGGACACGACTGAGCGACTTCACTTTCACTTTCCTTTTTTTAGCCTTCCACGGCATCTTAGAACACCTCCATATTCAGCGTTTGGAATCACCTATCTCTCCTCCCACTTCTGCCTGAGCCCATAGAAGCCTCAAGGGAGGAAAGTGTGTTTTATTGTTCTCTGAACACCCAGCACTTATCAGATAGCCTGACACAGGATTTGGAAAAGGGCTTCCCTTGTGGCTCAGATGGTAAAGAATCTGCCTGCAATGCAGGAGACCTGGGTTCACTCCCTGGGTTAGGAAGATTCCCTGGAGAAGGGAAAGGCTACCCACTCCAGTATTCTGACTTGGAGAATTCCAAGGATTGTGCAGTCCATGGAGTCACAAAGAGTTCGATATGACCGAGCGACTTTCATTTTCACTTTGGGACTTGAACTTCAGGGCAGGTTGGACTCAAAATAAACCTCCTGCTGGCAGGTTGGCAGCAAAGTAACGCTCAAAATTCTCCAAGCCAGGCTTTAACAGTATGTGAACTGTGAACTTCCAGATGTTCAAGCTGGATTTAGAAAAGGCAGAGGAATCAGAGATCAAATTGCCAACATCCATTGGATCATTAAAAAACAAGAGAATTCCAGAAAAACAGCTACTTCTGCTTTATTGATTATGCCAAAACCTTTGACTGTGTAGATCACAACTGCAGAAAATTCTTCAAGAGATGGGAATACCAGACTACCTGACCTGCCTGCTGAGAAAAATACATGCAGATTACGAAGCAACAGTTAGAACTGGACATGGAACAACAATCTGGTTCCAAATCGGGAAAGGAGTACGTCAAGGCTGTTTATTGTCACCCTGCTTATTTAACTTATATGAAGAGTACATCATGTGAAATGCCAGGCTGGATGAAGCACAAGCTGGAATCAAGATTGCAGGGAGAAATATCAATAACCAGAGAAGGCAATGGCAACCCACTCCGGTACTCTTGCCTGGAAAATCCCATGGACAGAGGAGCCTGGTAGGCGGCAGTCCATGGGGTCGCTAAGAGTCGGAGACGACTGAGTGACTTCACTTTTACTTTTCACTTTCATGCATTGGAGAAGGAAATGGCAACCCACTCCAGTGTTCTTGCCTGGAGAATCCCAGGGATGGGGGAGCCTGGTGGGCTGCCATCTATGCGGTCACACAGAGTCGGACACAACTGAAGCGACTTAGCAGCAGCAGCAGCATGCAGATGACACCACCCTTATGGCAGAAAGTGAAGAACTAAAGAGCCTCTTGATGCAAGTGAAAGAGGAGAGTGAAAAAGTTGGCTTAAAAGTCAATATTCAGAAAACTAGGATCATGGCATCTGGTCCGATCACTTCATGGCAAATAAATGGGGAAACAATGGCAACAGTGACAGACTTTATTTTCTTGGGCTCCACAATCACTGCAGATGGGGACTGCAGTCATGAAGTTAAAAGACTTCTGCTCCTTGGAAGAAAAGCTATGACCAACCTAGACAGCATATTAAAAAGCAGAGACATTACTGTGGGGACAAAGATCTGTCTAGTCAAACCTATGATTTTTCCAGGAGTCATGTATGAATGTGAGAGTTGGACTATAAAGAAAGCTGAGCACTAAAGAATTGATGCTTTTGAACTGTGATGTTGGAGAAGACTCTTGAGAGTCCCTTGAACTTCAAGGAGATCCAACCAGTCCATCCTAAAGGAAATCAGTCCTGAATATTCATTGGAAGGACTGATGCTGAAGCTGAAACTCCAATGCTTTGGCCACCTGATGCAAAGAACTGACTCACTGGAAAAGACCCGGCTGGTGGGAAAGATTGAAGGCAGGAGGAGAAGGGGATGACTGAGGATGAGATGGTTGGATGGCATCACCGACTCAATGGACATGAGTTTGAGCAGGCTAAAGGGAGGCCTGGGGTGCTGCAATCTATGGGGTTGGAAGCAGTCAGACACAACTGAGCGACTGAGCAACTTAACTGTAGGTTGGACTCAGGCAAGGCAGTAGGGAAGGAAAAGGGAAGGAAACAGGTAGAACTGACTCATCAGCCTTTTAGATGGGCTGTTGCTGAGGGATATAGTGCTCCCCAGACTCAGCATCAAACTGAGTAAAGAGCAGTTGAGATGGACACTGTTAAACAAATTGGATACAAGCTTCCCAAGAGGATGCGCTGCCCAGATTCAAGGGTCTCAGGTTTGGATGGAGAGGGGAGGATTCAGGTCAAAACTCTGGGTGGGGGACTTCCCTGGTGGTCTAGTGGTTAAGACTTCACCTTCCAACACAGGGGGTACAAATTCAGTCCCTGATCAGAGAGCCAAGATCCCACATGTCTCCTGGCCAAAAAACCAAAACAAAAAACAGAAGCAATATTGTTACAAATTCAATAAAGCCTTTAAAAAAGAAAGAAAGTGAAGTTGCTCAATCGTGTCCGAGTCTTTGTGACCCCATTGACTGTAGCCTGCCAGGCTCCTCCATCCATAGGATTTTCCAGGCAAGAATACTGGAGTGGGTTGCCATTTCCTTCTCCAGGGAAAGACTTTTAAAAAGGTTTACATTAAAAAAAAAAACAACAACAAAAAGACTGTACTGTGGGGAAGGAGACTTTTGTTCCTGGAGAAGGAATATGTTGAGGCTTTGCAGGACAGCAGGGATGGGCTAACCACGATGGACTCTGTACCAAGATTTCCACTGCATAGCAGAAAATCTGGGATAGAAGTCTCTTGAAATGGCAGTGGTTAGGAAAAAGCACAGGGGCAACTGGGGGTCACTAATTGTTCAGCTGTTACTAATTCCTTCTCAAACTAGCTTAAAATACCCCTCAAACCTTCTCTCTCATACAGACACACACACACACCTAATACCAGTCTTACTATTGAAATGCCCATCTTTGTAATTCAAAGTTTTCATTCCTTCAATCAGGGCTATGAGTTGGGCCAGCCGGCTCAAACAGTTAGACATAAATCACTTAGCGATAGAACATGGGAAAAGCTGATAAGAGATAAAATAAGTATTTAGGAGCAGGGACTCACCTTTAGTGAATTTAAATTCTCCAAGTCAGGGTTCAACAGTACGTGAACCGTGAACTTGCAGATGTTCAAGATGGATTTAAAAAAGGCAGAAGAACCAGAGATCAAACTGCCAACATCCATTGGATCATAGAAAAATAAGAGAATTCCAAAAATAAAAGCTACTTCTGCTTTATTGATTATGCCAAAGTCTTTGACTGTGTAGATCACAAGAAACGGTAGAAAATTCTTCAAGAGATGGGAATACCAGACCACCTGACCTGCCTGCTTAGAAATCTGTATGCAGGTCAAGAAGCAACAGTTAAAACTGGACATGGAACAACAGACTGGTTCCAAATCGGGAAAGGAGCACGTCAAGGCTGTATATTGTCACCCTGCTTATTTAACTTATATGCAGAGTACATCATGTGAAATGCCAGGCTGGATGAAGCACAAGCTGGAATCAACCTCAGATACGCAGATGGCACCACCCTTATGACAGAAAGTGAAGAACTAAAGAGCCTCTTGATGCAAGTGAAAGAGGAGAGTGAAAAAGTTGGCTTAAAAGTCAATATTCAGAAAATTAAGATCATGGCATCTGGTCTCATCACTTCATGGCAAATAGATGGGGAAACAGTGGAAACAGTGAGAGACTTTATTTTCTTGGGCTCCAAAATCACTGCAGATGGTGATTGCAGCCATGAAATTAAAAGATGATTACTTCTTGGAAGAAAAGCTATGATCAACCTAGACAGCATATTAAAAAACAGAGACATTACTGTGCAGACAAAGGTCTGTCTAGTCAAAGTTATGGTTTTTCCAGGAGTCATGTATGGATGTGAGAGTTGGACTATAAAGAAAGCTGAGCACTAAAGAAGTGATGCTTTTGAACTGTGATGTTGGGGAAGACTCTTGAGAGTCCTTTGAACTGCAAGGAGATCCAACCAGTCCATCCTAAAGGAAATCAGTCCTGGATATTCACTGAAAGGACTGATGCTGAAGCTGAAACTCCAATACTTTGCCCACCTCATGCAAAGAAATGACTCATTGGAGAGGACCCTGATGCTGGGAAGGACTGAGGGCAGGAGGAGAAAGTGACAACAGAGGATGGGGTGTTTGGATGGCATCACCGACTCAATGGACTTGAGTTTGAGCAAGCTCTGGGAGTTGGTGGTGGACAGGGAGGCCTGGCGTGCTGCGGTTCATGGGGTCAGAAAGAGTTGGACATGACTGAGCGACTGAACTGATGCACCAGGTAGTGAACTGAGTGTTCAGTGTGCAGAATGCTCCCCCTCATTTAATTAATTTAATATTTAATTGAAATTTTTGAGATAACTTGGGGTTTACATGTAGTTGTCAAAAAAGAAAATACAGAAAGATCCCATAAACTCAGTTTCCCCCAATGGCATTGTCTTGCAAATCTGTAGTGTGATGTCACAACTAGGATATTGTCTTTAAAAAAAAATTATTGAAGTAAGTTGATTTACAATGTTGTGTTAGTTTCAGATGCAGAGCAAAAGTGACTCAGTTATACATAAACATATACAGGAGAACACTGTCATTGATACCATCTATGACTGTATTCATTCTCCAGTTTTCCCTGGACGCATTTGTGTGTATGTGTGTGTATATGGTTCTGTGCAATTTTATCACAAGCATAGTTTGCTGTTATTTTCATAATACACGACAGAGTCAGCACTGTAAGCATCACTCTCGTTGACCCTTTATAACCACACCCTCCCCTTCCTAATACCCTTTCTCAGTCCTCAAAATATCCACGCCAGGCAACCAAGTCTCAGGGAGGTATGTCATCTGTGACGTGTCAGCAATCAGTAAGGAGTGACGTGTCGATTCAGAAGTTTGTCTGAAAACATTCATCACATTTATTTTCTAAATTTCTCAATTGTTCATTCATTCAGCAAATATTTATTAAGTGTCTACTAGGTTCTAAGCACTGGCATTTCAGCTATAAAAACATGACCGAGTCCTTGCTTCTCATGAAGTTTTCATTCAAGTGTGAGTAGACCATGGATGCGAAAATGGGACGTGTAATACACCTTCAGCTGAGGACAACTGCTGTGAAGAACAATTGAGGAAGGGGCAAGGGGCGAGAAGTGGGGTCTACTGTTTGGGACTGGGTGACCAAGGAAGCCACTTTAAGGAAGGAAAATTCAAGAGTAGTCCTGACCAACGAGGAGTAGGGGGCACTGGATTTTTAGGCAAAGAGAGGAGGAAGAGCACAGATTACCTCATCATGAATGAGAGAGGCATGTTTTGGATGTCAAGACAGCCAGTATGTCTGGGGCAGAGCAGGGCAGGGAGAGAGGGGGATATGAGGTCAGAGATGGGGTTGGAGCTGGATTACCAGGGCCTTCCTTGCAGGCCGTGGGAAAGACTTTGGATCTTATTCTAAGTGGGAGTAGAAGCCACAGGGAGGTTTTGAGCTGGAGCAAAACATGATCTGATTTTCAGTTTGTAAAAACCACCCTCTGGCTGCTGGGTGGAGGATGGGCTGTAAGAGAGCAAAGCCAGGAGCAGGGGGAACAATTTGGTGGCAACTGCAGCAAAGCACAAGAGAGACAGGGTGGCCTGGCCCAGGGCGGTGGGCCGGGAACAGTGAGGAGTATCTACGCTCAAGACTCATTGTGTCCGTGAACCCCACAGGACTCGATGAAAGACTGGATATGGGGTAGGCATGAGAGCAGGCCAGAGAAGGGGATATTTCAGACAGTGTGGACACTGAGTCACTTCTGCTCTTTAGTCAGGACGTCACAGTGTAGTGCCAGACAGCAGGAATCTCCTTCCAATGAAAGGACCACTGTGCCCAAGGCACTTTGCTTGCTTCTTTCTCTCCCACCTCTTCTCAACACGTCCTGTGGGTTCAAGCAGACAGGAACACACCCTTGGTCTCAGTCTACCCAGGAAAAAAAAGACCATCGGCGCAAACATTTGGGAAACTGGAGTTTGACTGGACCCAGTCCCTCTCCCTGAGAGCTCACAGTCTGGTGGGGAGATAGGCGAACGCAGAAACAATGATGGCGTGAAATATTGGTGTGGAGAGACCACTGGGAGGCGGAGGAACATCCAGGGAGAGGGGTGTGGATTTCACTGAGTTGTAAACTGGTGGCTGGGTGGTGCCTCAAGGATGGTGTCAGGGGATGAGGGGCTGTTCAGGCATCAGTCTTGAGGCTTGCAGACATGTTCTCCAATTACAGAAGAAGGCTATAAATTCCTGAGATGGGGAAGAGCCACAGCAAAAAGCTTAAGTCCCTGTGTAGGTTGGAGGGTTTGGGGGGCAGCTACACCATATGACCAGGTGGAAATACAAGGCTCACGTGGAGGGGTGGAGGGAGGGAGGCTGAAGAGGCTGGCTGAAGAGGCCGGCTGAAGAGCCCCTGACATCTGGCTAAGCTACTGGGTCAAAATCCTCGTGGTAACTGAGGTTGGAACCTTAAGGATCTTAAGGAAGGCTGTTGATTGGTTATATTTGACTTTTGAAAGTTTCCTTTCGCCAAAGAAGGTGCTTCAGGTGTGAAAGTCTATATCTTTCCTTGGGTGAACAAAAAGGAGCCACTCTTGGCCTCAGCTCAGCAACCTTCCTGGGAAACTTCCATCTTATCTGACTCGTCTCCGCGGAAGATCATCTCAGCGGTCCAGGAAGGGCCCCCGGTTGCTTCCCTGAAGCCATGTCCACACCTACCTCTCAGTGCGGTAAGTAAAACTGCTTAGCTGCCTCTCTAAGTGGGGCCTGCTGCAGAAGGGGCCTAAGAAGGGGACAGGGGGGAATAGGATCTTTTAAGGTGTAGCCCCTCGGTCTAGAATTTTAGCCCCCTCTTTGGAAAAAGCTTCCTTGGTGGCTCAGACGGTAAAGAGTCTGCCTGCAATGCAGGAGACCTGAGTTCGACCCCTGGATCGGGAAGATCCCCTGGAGAGGGGAAAGGCTATCCACTCCAGTATTCTTGCCTGGAGAATTCCATGGACTTAGGAGCCTGGTGGGCTACAGTCTATGGGGTCTCATAGAGCTGGACACGACTGAGCCACTAACACTTCGGAAGCTATTGGGCTTTACTCTCTGTATGTTTTCCTACTCACCCTCTCGGTTTCTCTGTCTGGAAAAACGGGAGAACACGATGTAACTTCCTGGGGGTCTGGAGGATTTGGAGGAGCAGGTGAAGGTTGTCTCCTGGGAACTTCTGTCTGCACACAGGACTCCAGCACCGTAGCACAGGAGGGAGAGAGTGCAAACGCGTGTGTGTTGTAGATAAACGCAGTCCTTGTCCCTCTTCCTCTTTCCTCGGGGCTATAGATTTGCTCACGGTCCAGGCTGGCAGAGGTCTTAACCAAGGAAATGATGTCTATCACCTGGCGGAGAGGTTTTCTCTTCTGTAAAACAGAGTGGTTCAGGACACCTCTCCCAGGGTGATTTGAGAATAGTGCTCAATCCATGTTTGATAGTCAAAATGAAAAAAAGGAGGCAGTAAGTTTCGGAGGCTTTTCAGATACACTGTTGTTGTGCAGTTGCTAAGTTGTCTTCCACACTTTGTGACCCCATGGACTGTAGCCCACCAGGTTCCTTTGTCCATGGGGTGTCCTAGGTGAGAATACTGGAATGGATTGCCACTTCCTTCTCCAGGGGATTTTCCTGGGATTGAACCCACATCTCCTGCATTGGCAGGGAGATTCTTTATCAATGAGCCACCAGGGAAACCCTTTCAGATACATAGCGCTCATCAAATTCCCCAGAGGCTGCAACAGCCTAGAACACTGGATTCAGAGCTACCCTGTGTGGTTTTGAATTGTGTGTCCATTAGTTACTAGTGATGAGACCCGACGTGAGTCCCTCTGGAGCTGTGGTTTTCTCACCTGGTAGGAGGGGATGGGCCCCCACCTTATCAGGTTGCCCTTCCACTTGTGAAGGTAAAATAAGATCGTGTATATAAAGTGACGGGCATGCAGTGAGGGCTCAGGTGTCCAGGAGGTGAGTCTCCTTTCTTTTGCTTCCATTCCTTCTATTCCCTTACTGGCCACAACTCCATCGTGGTGAAGAGATGACCTCCCCAGCCACGCCAGGGACCCAAGGCTCCAAGTCCATGTGACAGGCTCAAGGTCTTGGCTTTTCAGTTTGCAAGGAGAGTCAAAGGTTTGCAGCTGCTGTTGGGCCATAGACCTATGACGGTGGCACCTCGGTGGGGGCAACTTCCTTTGGGCACTATGAGGTCATACTTTGGGGGACCTTCCTTTAATGTCTAAAGGTCATTTCTAACTTAAAAAAAAATCCTCCAGTATAATCACAAAGAAATTAGATATCATGTTCTCAGATACATACCATCCTTTATGATCCCCATCTTTTTTACGTATTATTTGTTCATAGACACAAATAATGGGAATTCACCTTCCCCGGAAATGATAAGAGTCCTGTGGAGACAATAGTCTTTAGGGTCAGGAGCAGACAAGACCCCAGAAAGTCAAGTTCTGTGTTCTGGCTGCAGGGACACTCAGAAGTCCTTGTGGAGCCAGAAGTGTGGCTGAGATCAGGGAGAAGCCGAGTCGTAAGACATTCATGCACCCATCTTTCAGTCATGCACTCAGGTTAACTAATATTCACTGAGCACTTGCTGTGTGTTGAGCCCCCAGGGCAGAGCTTGTGTCTGGAGGGTGATAATGAAGTAGGAACCACTCTGGAAGGAGCATGGTAAATGTAGTAACCAAGGCATGCTCTGGGCCAGCAGGCCTAGAGGATGATCCTAGTGACTCCATGCAGAATCTTTCCTGGAGATCTGACGGTGGCCAAGAACTCAGAAGTGGCTCAGCAGGATGGGCTGGGGGTCCTCAGGAAGTCTTTGGGCTGCCAGCTAAGGAAGGTGTTCCCTGCTGAGAGAACAGTGGGCACAAAGTCTTGCCAAGACACAGTGCCTTCGGGAAGCCTTTGGAAGATCTCAGGCAAAGGAGTTCAAGGGGGTTATGAGACGAACTGGGAGACTGGGACCGACACTTATATACACTATTGATGTTCTTCTTGTTCAGTTGTTCAGTCTTGTCTGACTCTTTGTGACCCCATGGACTGCAGCATACCAGGCTTCCCCGTCCTTCACTGTCTCCCAGAGTTTGCTCAAACTCATGACCATTGAGTTGGTGATGCCATCCAGCCATCTCATCCTCTGTTGTCCCCTTCTCCTCCTGCCTTCAATCTTTCCCAGCATCGGGGTCTTTTCCAATGAGTCGACTCTTCACATCAGCTGGCCAAAGTATTGGAGCTTCAGCTTCAGCATCTGTCCTCCCAATGAATATGCAGGACTGATTTCCTTTAGAATTGACAGGTTTGATTTCCTCCAGCACCACAGTTCAAAAGCATCAATTTTACGCTCTGCCGTCTTTATGGTCCAACTCTCACATGTGTACATGACTACTGGAAAAATCAACACTATTGATACTGCATACAAAATAGAGGAATTTCCCAGGTGCTGCTAGTGGTAAAGAACTCACCTGCCAGTGCAGGAGATGTGAGAGATGAGGGTTCAATCTCTGGGTTGGGAAGATCCCTTAGAGAAGGGCATGGCAACTTGTTCCAGTACTCTCACCTGGAGAATCCCATGGATAGAGGAGCTTGGTGGACTCTAGTCCATAGGGTTGCAAAGAGTTGAACATGACTGAAGCAACTTAACATGCAGGGATGCATAAAATAGATAATTAATGAGTACCTACTATATAGCACAGAGAACTCTACTCAGTACTCTATGAAGACCTAAATGGTGAGGAACTTCCCTGGTGGCTCAGTTGGTAAAGTGTTTGCCTATGATGTGGGAGAACCCAGTTCGATCCCTGGGTGGGGAAGATCTCTTGGAGAAGGAAATGGCAACCCACTCCAGTATTCTTGCCTGGAAAAATCCCATTGACGGAGGAGCCTGGTAGGTTACAGTCTACGGGGTCTCAAAGAGTTGGACATGACTGAGTGACTTCACTTCACTTCAAATGGTAAGGAAATCCCCCAAAGTAGGGGATATATGTTATGCATAGCTGATTCACTTTGCTGTATAGCAGAAATTAACACAACATTGTAAAGCGACTATATTCCAGTAAAAATTTTAAAAAATAAACAGAGTCCTAGTTCTAGGACCAGTGAGAGAAGGCAGCCAGTCTGTAGCCCAGAGAAACAACTGGAAGGAGAGAAAATGAGTCAGGGAAGTCTGCGATTGAGGTCAGGGAAGCAGAAGTTGAGCCCTCACAAGGGTAATTGTTACTAGAAACCTGGGTTTGCCTCTGGGCAGAAAGTGAAAGTGAAAGTCACTCAGTCCTGTTCCACTCTTTGCTACCCCATGGAATACAGTCCATGGAATTCTCTAAGCCAGAATACTGGAGTGGGTAGCCTTTCTCTTCTCCAGGGGATCTTCCCAACCCAGGGATCGAACCCAGGTCTCCCGCAGGCGGATTCTTTACCAGCTGAGCCACAAGGGAAGCCCAAGAATTCTGGAGTGGGTAGCCTATCCCTTCTCCAGCAGATCTTCCTGACCCAGGAATCAACCAGGATCTCCTACATTGTAGGTGGATTCTTTATCAACTGAGCTATCAGGGAAGCTTCTGGAAGACACAACCAACTATGTCAGGAGCAGAAGACTGAAGTATTTATCACTTTCAGCAAGTCAGGAAAGCTCCAGGGATCTTTCCCAAAGCTATGGCTCCCTGAGAAATTGAGGAAGTTTAAATCTAAGGGTACGTGCATATTCATGAAGGAGTTTGGGTGATGATTAAAGGGCTTCTCTGGTGGCTCAGGAGGTAAGGAGTCTGACTGCAATGCAGGAGAACCAGATTTGATCCTTGGGTCAGGAAGATCCCCTGGAGAAGGGCATGGCAACCCACTCCAGTATTCTTACCTAGAGAATCCCATGGACAGAGGAGCCTGGCATTGCTGCAGTCCATGGGGTTGCAAAGAGTCAGATAGCACAGACTAACACACTTAAAGTCCCGCCCCCGTGGACTGTAGCCTGCCAGGCTCCTCTGTCCATGGGATTCTCCAGACAAGAATACTGGTGTGGGCTTCCATTTCCTTCTCCAACTTAAAGTCTACAGGGTTAGAAAATTTCAGTGTCATCATCCTTTAGGTTCAATAGATCTGACTGCTGAGCAGCTGGAGGATTTACATTTTGTAAACTGGCTCAACAAAGTGCTTCAAGCTATTCTTTACTATTGAAAAGGAACTGGGAGTTTTTATAACTGATTTGCTATCTTTGTTATTGTTACCTCTCTTGCCTGATAACAGTTCATTGTTTTGTTCCCTTAAGATCATTATTACTAAAACCTGTTCAAGGACAAGTCTTGTGGCCAGGCTTAGATCACAAGATGACTTAGGCCAAAAATGGTCAAGAAAGCCAGGCTTGGTTCTTCTCCAGGGATCTCCTACCTTATCTACTTACATAATAACTGTGATTATTTCTGCATAATTTGTTCTTTTCAGCCAAGAGCTTAATTTTGAATAACTGATTGAATTTTCACACCAACTTTATAATACAGGGATTACCTACTAAAGGTCATACAGCTAGTATATGAAAGATCTGAGTCTCAGATATCAGTGAACTTGATACTTAAAACCCTGTTTGAAAGTCTGGGGGTTCCCTGGTGGTTCAGACAATAAAGAATCTTCCTGCAATGTAGGAGATGTGGGTTCAATCCCTGGGTTGGAAAGATGCCGTGGAGGAGGGCATGACAACCCATTCCAGTATGCTTGCCTGGACAATCCCATGGACAAAGGAGCTGGGTGAGTCCATGGGGTCACAAAGATTTGGACACCACTGAGCAACTAACACTTTCATAAAGACTAAGCCCTCAGAGAATCTGCATAGACAGGAGGATTAGAGACAGGCAGAGAGGGTCATCCATGCCCCCTGGCCCTGAAGTTGCCCCCTCCCCTGCCCACCAAGGTCGACCCAGGCCAGTCATTGAGTTCCTGCATCCCTGTGTCTCGCAGGCTTCCTGCGAAGAGTCAACATTGCTCCACAGCAGTTTGTCTGCTTCCAGAAGGCTCTGCTCCCTGATCATACTCCACCTACGCCATAGCCATACTGTCTCCTCCTGCTGCAAGCTCACCCCCTCATCCCTGCCCGCATGGAGGCCCCGCCTTGCCTAAGCTCTGTGTTCCTTTCCCCCGCATCCCCACCCTCCCCATCAGTCTCTCCTATCGTTTCTCAAGCTGCTGAATTTCACACACTTCGAAAACCGTGTTTCTCCTTTGCTGAAGGTTATCGTGCTCCATAAAATCTGGAAAGGAGTCACTGGAACTGAATGCTGTGTTGGCTGTTAATTACAAAGATCAGCCCCTATGGTGCGTCTGCCTTTGGAAGCGCTACACTTCCGAGAGTGGGGAAGGATACAGGTGAGCTGCGGCCACATTCAAGGAGCCTGCAGGCAGAAGCAGTCCAGAGGCCGTGCCAGGCGCCAGACCCGAGAGGGCGTTGTGGCCTCGCCTGCTGCCGTGACTCGGGAACACCACCAGCATTCACCAGGGCAACTCTTAGACTGTGCATATACTGGCTACCATCTTTCATGCATCGCAGATTTCAGCTCCTTCCAAACACTGTGAGGATGGTCCTATATTAGCCCCATTTCACAGACGGGGAAACTGAGGCACATAAAAATGAAATAACTCATCCCACTTCACACAGGTAAAAAGCAGAACAGGGATTGAAACCCAAAACCTTTCCAGGCCAGTGGCTTCATGACTGGTGCTCAAGCTCCCCTCTCCCGCTCAGTATAGCCGGGATCCCCAAGCCCATTGGTATTGAAACTCAACATTATTGAGTTGGATGGCATCATGGACTCAATGGACATGAGTTTGAGCAAATTCTGGGAGATGGTAAAGGACAGGGAAACCTAGGATGCTGCCATCCACGGGGTCACAAAGAGTCGGATAGGACTTACCAACTGAACAACAACAACTTTCTGTTCCAATGAGCTTCGGGACCTTGAACAAGTTAACTTTGTCTCCAGAAGCCTTGGTTTTTCTACCTGTACCACAGGAATATCTCTATTGGTCCTGCAGCGGTGTTGTGAGAATTAAGTAAAGTTATGATGTTTTGACTTTTTTAACGTAACATGAACTTGTATGGATGCCTGATGAATGCCAGGTCCTATCTTAGCCTTTTACAGACACCAAGACCACTCACCCCTATCTTCTCACAGCATTCAGTGACTCCCCAGGCACTAAGTCAGCCCTTTTGCCATATTGGGTGGTGGGAGTATGTTTTTCTAGCTCCCTTGATGGTCTTTGCGAGATTTGAGAAGCACAGAGATTTGTTTTTTGGCCTCTAGCATGATCTGAGTTAATACTTTCAAGGCAGGGTCATTTAAAGTGTTAATTTGTTTTTATCTCCTTGGATTTTCTTCCTTTCCTTTCTCTTTCACTTTCCCCCATTCAAATCGGTAGAAAGTCATGCTTCTTTATCTCAGGTTTATAGCTGAAGGTGTGTGGCTAACCTCAGTGTTGAAATCAGATTCTTTCAGGGTTCAGGTAGGTGAGAAAAAAGCAAAACATAGAGGAAATAGGCTGCTTGGAAATATGATTAGTGGTGGAGGAGTCATACGCAGTGGAGAGGACTTAGTCACTCCACTAAGGGATCAGCTACCACTCTGGCCCCAGAGATGCCAGATCTTCTCAGTTTTCTAGAGAATCAAGATGATTCTCAATCGATTCGATTTAGATTTTAAGACAGGTGCCAGTGTACACTCTGCTGGATGAAACCCATCCTGACAATTGAAAGCAGACCTTTAATGTAGCAATGGGGTCCAGGCTTTGGGGAGAGGATTCTCCCAGATGAAAGAGACATTCACCCAGGCTGTGGGTGAGAGGGATGTGTTTGCGGAGTCCTTGAGCAGAATCCCTGAAGTACCAAAAGAGTAGAGTAAGAATTCAGAGGGAATAGTTTTGTGGTTCACCCAGGAGGCTGGTGGTGGGGCTTCCCTTATAACTCAATTGGTAAAGAGTCTGCCTGCAATGCAGGAGACCTGGGTTTGATTCCTGGGTTGGCAAGATCCCCTGGAGAAGGAAATGGCAGCCCACTCCAGTATTCTTGCCTGGAGAGTCCCATGGATAGAGGAGCCTGGTGGGCTACAGTCCGTGCGGGTCACACGAATCAGTGACTAAACCACCACAGGTGGCTGGTAGTACAATGTGAGGCTCCCCCAGTCGGACGGCCTGATGTCACATGGCAAGGGGTTGACCTGTGGGATCATGGCAGCCGGACGATGAAGGTTGGTTTCAGGAGGGAGTGCTCTGGACAAGTCATTTATAATCACACAAGGACCTCCATAATGCTTGGATACCAAGGGATGGCCTAGAGTCACTGATGTAGGTTCTGGAAATGGAGTGATGGGGTTGAATTTCTTTCATCCTGATAGGAGGGCACTCAGGATCAAAACTAACCTGATTTGTGTATAGTATTGTGCTCTTTCTCTCCCATCTGAGTTTGTGGACTGAGATTCATATACTTCCGTTTAGGAGAGAGCTAGAGAGTCCTTCTTACTTCCTCTGGGGGTGGTGGGGGACTTTTGCATAGTCTCCAGTGGAGCCATCTCCCCCCATGACCTTCCAGTGGGAGGATTTATCTCTTCTCATTGAGTGCTGGAGGTCTGAGACTCTCGGGGTCCTTGAGCTGTTCACTCAAGATGGCCCTCTGTGCTCTCCAGCCAGTGCCCCTCCCTGCCTCCTTCTTGGTTCCTCTCCCCAGTTCTTTTCCAAGATACTTTTTCAGAGTCTTCTGTCAAACGAAGTTACTCTTGAGGTTATTCTGAAAATGTCTCAGAATGGAGGATCCATGACGGTGGACTCCACCTTATGCAGAATTGGTAAATCATATCTTTTGTTCTCTTTCCTCAATTCAGCTAATATTTGCAGAATGCCAAGCAGGGCTCAGCACCATGCTGAGGGCTGAGGATGCTGGCATGGGTAGGCATGGTGTCAGCCCTTACAGGGTTCACAGTCTAGTAAGGAGGTAAGATAGCTGTACTACACCGCGGTGAAGGGAGATGGGGGTGTGAGTGATGGTGGGAAGGGCAGGGGAGGAGGGTGTGTGATTGCCTCAGGTAATCCAACTTGTACTCCGTGAGGCCAGGGTGTGAACCCAGGTTCCCAATCCAAAATCCAGTGTCCTTTCTACTCCCAGGGAGGCACAGTGTTTGCGGAACGTGGAGGTCCCATTTCCTGGTTCTAACAAGTGATGTCGAGTCTGGTGTTTTCCTCATTCTTCCCTTCTGCAAACCTGCCTATTCCCGCTTCTGTCACATGAGTAGTGTCTTTTGGGGGCGGCCATGCTTCTGGTCTCCAGAAGAGCACTGCACCCCCTTTGCCTTCCACGCTGTGGTTGAGCACACTCTGGACCCCAATGCCCACCAATGTTTTCCCACTGGAAAGCTAGCATTCCACCAGTGCTGGGGATGTACCATGGCAGTGCCCTGATGGGGCTTCGGTTGATTCTTCAGGTTGAACGGCTCTGGAAGCCCCCATAAAGCTGAGTGTCATGGACAGATGGCAACTTCTGACTCACAGCATCTGTTGGCATCAGTGTCAAGGAGACCACAGCCAATCGATTCTCAGAGCCTCTCGGCTGGACAATGCCCGGCCACTGCTGGAAACCAGACCAGAGTTTGTTGGCAATGCCAGGCATTTTTCAAGGAAACACAAGCAATTTCAGCTAATCCATGGGCAGGAGTTTCATCCTGAGCTCCCGGATTTCCCTGAAGAACTGTGTGCGGTTGCCAAATGATAATTAAAAAAAAAAACAAACACAAAAACAGTTTAAGGTTTCCTTTGAGAACTGGATGCATGGTGGGAATTGGAGTGCTCCCATGAGAGCATGAAAGAGAAGAGGGACAGTGTGATTCAGAAGCAAGAACACAGGATTTGGAGTCAGCAAACCCGGGTGTATCTACCGTCTTTGAGTCTTAATAGCTGTGTGGCTTTGGACAAGTTGCTTGCCCTCTCTGAGCCTCAAGAGCCTGAGTTGCAAAATGGAGATACTACTGCCTATCTCCTAAGACTGTGCAAAGGACTTAGCACAGTTCCTGGAATATCATGGGATTATTTTTTTATTTTTTTATCATGGGATTCTAGTCTGTGTTCCTTTCTCTTCCTGTTCTGCTTTGGAGCCCTGCTTGCTGAAAGATTGAGATCTAAAAACAAGACTAAGAGGCTCCTTTCTATGGGATTTTTAAATGCAAGTCTCCCCATGGCCCATTTCCATGGGTAATTGACCCTATGTTACCACATCCATATTCTTCTCACTCTGTCATGGTACAAGTTGACCTCTGTCTCCTTGAATCTCTGGCAAAAGTGGTGCTAGTTCACCCTGGGGAGCCTCAGATCTCAGCACTGACTCATACCTTTATGATGGACACAAACAGATTAAATGCTTAGACAGTTGCTTCTCTGCTGGGGTCTTTCTGCTGTTTACATAGTATTTTTCAAGGAAGTTATCCAGGCCAGCCTTGCCTTCTCCCAGTCGTTCTCTTGCTGGTAATTCAGAATTATCATCTTCAGTTCACCTTTCCTTGTTGATGGGAAGGGTTGACTCATTCATTCCTTCACTGTCTCACCCATTCCCTTATTCGTGCTCTAGATGACAGCCATATGCTAGCACTGGAAGTTTGGTGATGTTCAATCCTGCCTTCTAGGAGCCAGATCTAGAGGAGAAGGCAGGGTGGCCGATGAGCCCACCTGAGTGTTCTGAGTGCCAAAGCAAAGAAGGGGCATCACTGGCTGAGGGCGAGGGGAGGGGTCCTGTGACAGGGGATGTCTGAGCTGAGCCAAAGTCGGCAAGTAGGAATCAAGTTGACCTGCATTGCTTTCCTTTTTGTCCCCAGGAAGGACTGCCACCCCCTGAGCAGGACGTTCGACTCTTCCGTTATCTGGCTCCTGTTTTCATGTGGCTCGTGGCAAGTGCCACGGTCCTAGCACCTGAAGACTTACTCTCTGCTGAGGTCGTGAGGCCCTCCCAGCCCCTATTCCAGCTGCTTCCCTTGCACGGAGTGCTCTTCTGTATGACTGTCGATATCCTGCTCACCTCCAAGCCTAAACTCAGTGCACCCACCATGAAGCCTTCTCAGATTCCTCAAGTCAGAACACAGTGCTCCTCCCTCTGCTTTATGTGGACCCTCCTGCTGAGCTTGGGAGTGGCTGTGCCTTGTATCATCATTCTGGCTATGCTTATCTTTTTAACTAGACTGTGAATCTTATTGGGGGCTTCCCAGGTGGTGCTAGTGGTAAAGAACCCACCTGCCAATGCAGATTAGACATAAGACATGCTGGTTTGATCCCTGGGTCGGGAAGATGGAGAAGGGAATGGCAATCCAGTCAAATATTCTTGCCTGGAGAATTCCATGGACAGAGGAGCCTGGTGAGCTATAGTCCATAGGTCGAAAAGATTCAGACAGGATTGAGCAACTAACACATGCCCACATGTGCAATTAAATTATTTGTCATGTTTATCACATTTAATTCCCATACTATCTTTAAATGTAGTTATAGTTATTATCATGCCCATTTTACAGGTGGGGCAGCTGAGGCTGAGAGGTTAGTTAAGTCACTTGTTCAAAGCCCCATGTTATTGTTGTTCAGTCTATCAGTCATGTCTGACTTTTTGCAGCCCCATGGACTGCAGTATGTCAGTCTTCCCTGACCTTCACTATCTCTCAGAGTCTGCTCAAACTCTTGTCCATCGAGTCAGTGACGACATCCAACCATCTCGTCCTCTGTCACTCCTTCTCCTCCTGCCTTCAATCTTTCCCAGCATCAGGGTCTTTTCCAATGAGTTGGCTCTTTGTATCAGGTGGCCAAAGTATTGGAGCTTCAGCTTTAGCATCAATCTTTCAAAGCCCCGTAACAAGTAAGCTTTGAGCTGAGGTTTGAATGGATGCAATCTGGCTCCTGAGTCAGAGCTCTTAATGGCAGCAGTGGATTGTCAAGGGTTAACTCCTGCCTTGTGCCAGAAGAACTGGCAGAGTTTCTATCCATCCCATCACAGCCTTGGCAAAGGTTCCCATACCCTTTTGTTGATGGAGCACCCCTAAAAGACAGTCATTTTCAACAGAGATGTGCATGGAAAGGTTCAGTTTATTCGGGTAGAGTCAAGGAATTTCCAACCCTTATTGACAACTGAATTGTGGCTTGCAAGAGCCCCACCTCCACTCAGGAAAAAGCTTGTGAACGAATGGTCTTCCTCTTCTTCACCAGCATTTTGCAATGTCGGTAGGGCCAGGCGTTAGCATAGAGATTCCATTTGTTGTGCATATTTCTGGATACGCACAATTCTGACATCTGTAACCTTGCAGCTGAGGTTTGTACCAGCATGGTAATCTCTTTCAGCGCTGCCAAATAGTTCTTTTGAAAAACATATTGGCTGCTAACCCATTTTCTGCTGTTGTGTTCTGGACAAGTGTTTCCCAAAACTATTTCCTAATAGCACTGAGGGGTTAGGAGAAGACAGAAAGTAAATCAGAACAGGACTGTAGAATTTGTTGGGGAGGAAAAACAGAAAATAAACCCATTACCACCACTGAAAAGCCTGAACTGTGGCTCTGGGTTCTTCATAATTTGAAACCAGAGTTTCTGAGCTGGTGCACTTTCTCTGACAAAGGTGATTTTTGTTTTTCTTTAGATAAGGAGAATTCTCTTCACCTCGTTGGAAGTTTTGGCCAACAGTTGTGACTTCTAGGAGATGAAGAACATAATAAATGGTTTGGAAATATCCAATCATAGAAGAAGCCAGATGTGAAGGTGGAGAGGACTTCTGGGTCCCGGGGAGGAGCTGCATGGTGACTGGCTCTCTGCCTACATGTCTAGCTCAGCTCTGATGATGAAATTCACTTCTCATATGATCTTGAGTTAAATTAACTGCTCAGAGGCCACCAGAAGCTCAGCTCCTAAAATCCCAGTCACTGTGCCTGACACATCCCAACACCTAGGGATTGAGTTTGGGAGCTGGGTCAGTGTTTTCAAGCTTCCACTGCTCTCCCACAAGATTCTGTTCCTGCTGTGTTTTGCTTTAGAATATACACTACAAATTTTAAAAGATAAATTTAGAATATGAAAGTGAAAGTTGCTCAGTCGTGCCTGACTCTTTGCAACCCCATGGACTGTAGCCTATCATACCAGGCTCCTCTCTCCATGGAATTATCCAGGAAAGAATACTGGAGTGGGCTGCCATTTCCTTCTGAGGATCGTCCCAACCCAGGGATCAAACCTGGGTCTCCTGCATTGGAGGCAGACTCTTTACCGTCTGAGCCACCAGGGGAGCCCATTTAGAATATACATACTTAAAATCCGTATTTTCAGATTATGTCTATTTAGGGCATATATGATACATTAAAGTTTTACCTTACTTGTATAATGTGTACATATATATGTATTTATCTATGTATATATACATGTGTATATATACATACACATGCATACACACATATATATGTATATGAACCATCTTCCCTTTATATATCTGTAAGTATACACACACACACACACACACACACACACATACACACTTAACTGCTTGGGAAGGAAGCATTCTATATGTAAAATTCTGTATAAATGCACAAAAATTAACTTTTAATTTTATGAATAAAGTGCTTCTTTAAATCATTATGTATAAAACGGTTCTTTAAATCATTTTAATTATATATATATTTATATATATATGCATGCATGCCCATTCAAATTCAGTTCAAAAGAGAAGATAGTTCATATATGTATATGTGTATATGTGTTGTGTATGTATGTATCTCTTCTTTTCAAGCAGTTTCTTGTACACACACACACACACACATACACACACATCCACCCCACTTTACATAACTGGTTCCCTCTATCTCCAGCTCCTCAGCAGTCATCGGACACCCCCACCCTGGCTGTGAGTTTCAGGAGGCCAGTATCTCCCAGGAGAGGCAGAAGAAATTCACAGCCCTTTGCAAAATCTCTCACTTGCTTTGTACTTGGGTGACATGAGAAGTGTTTTCTCTCTTCCACCTCCTTGCTTTCCAGACCCCTTGACCCCTACATAATCACCACGTTGTTTTCCTTTACAATTTTTCATCAGAGTTTTTAAAAATTATTCTTATTAAATGAAAATTTTAATGTGTAGTTCAAGGGAAATTCAGCCCGAATGTTTCAGATTCATTTACAGTTAAATCATCAGAAGTTGTTTTGCAATCACAGTCTGGCAACCAGGGGACTGTGGAGGCTTCTTTCGGCCCTTTGACTTGTAGTCAACATGAGCTGTGCTGTCTGGAGCAGAGTGCTCTGGACCGCCCGGCAGGCAAGCGACAGTCTGCACCGCAGTCAGTGGCAGTTGGTAGGTGTGGGTAGGGAACTGGGTCCAGGGACCAGGCCCACTTCTTTGCTCTAGTACCTGCCTTCCTAAGATTGACTCTGTCTTGTTATCCTGTGCTCAGATTCTCCATTTGTAAACCAGAGTGTCACCCACACTTATTCATTTCTTCGTATTTCATCCCTCTTATCCTTGAAATGGAGATAATAATATTGAATAGTACCAACTTCCCAGTGACTGAGAAGAATGTGTGAGCCCCTAGGGAGAGTGCTTAGCATTTGGTTATTTGGTTATTATCATTTGCGTTATTGCCACTGGGTAGAAAGTTGCCAACACGGAGAACACATTCTAGGTGCTGGGTGCCATGTTGACTGCTTCTAACTTAGCCCTCATGATGCTCTCCCTGCCATCTGCCAGCTCTCTCTCTCTTACCTGGCTGAGTCTGTCTCTTTCTGCACAATCTCTTTTCTCTAGACTTCTCACAGGCTGCAAGTCACAAGGGGCTGCTCCAACCTCCCCTTTTCTTTCTCCACTCCTTCTGGGCAGAATCATCTTTCTCTATGGATTTAGCAACTTCTAAGCCTCTTGGACGTGAGTTTGAGTGAACTCCGGGAGTTGCTGATGGACAGGGATGCCTGGCGTGCTGTGATTTATGGGGTCGCAGAGTCAGACACGACTGAGCGACTGGACTGAACTGAACTGACTGAAGCTTGATTTCCATTCTTGACTTCTGCCCTGAGGTTTATGCTGCTGTATCTATATTCACGAAGAGGTCATGGCAACCCACTCCAATAGTCTTGCCTGGAGAATCCCATGAACAGAGGAGCCTGGTGGGCTGCAGTCCATAGGGTTGCGCAGAGCACAACAGCACCTAGGGCAGACCTTTTGACCTGCTCTTCCCTCTCCCAGCAGGATCAGAGCAGAAGAGAAGTGTCCCTGAATCTCAGCCAGGTTGCAGGTGGCCTGAGGGGAAACATGAGGATTTATGGCTGGAGGCTGACCAGCCGAGGTAAGCGCCAACTTTCTGCTCTCCATGTCACTATGGACCAGTTGCCCCACTCACCCATCCAAGACCATTTCATACCAAGAGCAAAGGCACTGACTGGGGCCAGGTGCCTTCAGGGGCTTCCCAGGTGGTGCTAGTGGTAAAGAACCCACCCACCAATGCAGAAGACGTAAGAGATATGGGCTCAATCCCTGGATTGGGAAGATCCCCTGGAGGAGGGCATGGCAACTCACTCTAGCATCCTTGCCTGGAGAATCCCCATGGACAGAGGAGCCTGGTGGGCTACAGTCCATAGGGTTGCAAAGAGTTGGACATGACTGAAGTGACAGCACACACATGCACACAGGTGCCTTCAAAGAGCCTAGCTCCACAATAATGACACCAGCCCTAACCAGAACCCAGACTGTTGTCCTAGGAGGTGGTGGTCCATGTCATCTGCTTCAGAATCTAGAACAAAATGGGTGAGGGTCTTTGAGTGCTAGAAAGCTTCTCTGCAAGTTTTTAACTTGGAAGACACACCCGCAAAATTCATACGTGTTAGTGGACCAAGGAAAGCCATGCTTGGTAGAAAGACGGTCCTGGGGGAAAGCAATCTGTATGTCTTTCCCGTCTCTATTGACAATCCCTGGTTGCTCTGGCCACTGACTCAGCATTTCCTCTGGAATCCTGTGACACAAATATTTCTGAGTTTAAACCAAGTTAAACTGATATCGGCATAAGCTGCTGAGGGATTCCAGAGAGGGAGGGATGAACTTGGTCTGGGCTGGAGGCAGGAGATTGGAGAAGGAAAGGATATCTACATGGGGTTTCAAAGCATGAATAGAAGTTTTCTGAAGAAGAGAAGAAGAACATATTCACTGTAAAGACAAGAACATATATAAAGACGTAACAGGCAAAATCACATTTACAAACTAGTAAGTGGGTCCAGCCTGACTGGGAAGTAGGGAGAAAGGAGGGGGATGAGGCCCCAGAGGTTGAAGGAGACTGAGCATGGTTTCTTTCTTTACAGTGCAGAGGGGTGTGAGCAGGGTGGAGTAACTTTTTCTGCAGCAGGTTCAAGGTGACTTGAACCTTGCCCTTTTCCCTCCTGACCCTGTTTCTTTCATTTTCTATCTTCCAATCTCTCTGACAGTGACTTCAAGCAGGACTCAGCTAAGTGAACATTCAGAAACCCTTCTGAGAAAACAAAAACCAAAAACAAATGAAACAGAAACCCAAGGATTTCACTCCTCGAAGCATGGAGGGAAGGGACAGGCCCAGGCAAGAACCCAGCTCTAGAAGGGCTGGGCGGGACCTGTGGCTGACCAGAGCTGTCTGGGCTCCCCTGCGCTTTGCTTTTCGTTTCGGGGGGAGGCGGCTGTGTGGGAGGAGGGAAGGAATCTCCGAGAAAATATTTGTCACGAAAAGGAAATCTTGGCTGGCCCCAGAAATCACAGATAATTAAGAGATATGATTTATCATTAGTGATGCTTCCCAAGCTCGGCCAGCGAGTGAGTAAGTGTTTTTCTGGCTGCTTGAGGAGGTTCTGCCCCACGTCAGAGGCCTGGCACTGCTCTGCGGCTGCAGGGACACCAGCAGCGCCTGGGCAGAGGCTCTGGGTCTGCCAGTGACTGCTCCCTGTGTGGCCAGCCCCTCTGGGGCGGATGGACAGGACACCAGCTTCCGAGCAGGACAGACCCGGAGTGATTCCAGCCTCGGACAGAGCACCTGGAGCACTCTCAGCTTCTCTGGGCCTTGGCTTCCTCACTGGTAGGATGAACACAGAGGTTCTTGCCACCTGGGGACACTTAACAATGTCCGCAGACAGTTTTTGGCTGGCACAAAGGAGGGAGGCAGGGCGCTCCAGGCAACTGATGGCGAGAGGCCAAGGGTGGGGCATCGTGCTGACCCCTCGTTAATGCCCAGGACAGTGCCCCCACAACCAAGAATGATGTGGCCCAAAGGTCGTAAGTGACGATGCTGAGAAAGCCGAGTCAAAGTCGTTGCCCAGAGCTCAGAGTTGGTGAGAATACGGTCACATGTCTCCACTGCCTAACCCAGAGTGGGCTGGACCCTGGTTAAACAGCAGTTTAAGAAGTGGTAAGTCAGACAGAAAAAGACGAATATCATATGATATCGCTTATAGGTGGAACCTTAAAAAAAATGATGCACATGAACTTATTTACAAAATAGAATCGGACTCACAGACTTAAAGGTCAAACTTATGGTCACCAGGGGGCCAGGGTGGGGGCAGGGATATATGGGATTGACAAGGACAGAATGTGACGTTTAGAGTAGATGACCAAGAAGGACCTACTCTACAGGGAACTCTGTGTGATGTTCTGGAGTGACCTAGCTGGGAAAATAATTTGAAAAAGAAAAGACACATGTACACGTATAAGTGAATCACTTTGCTGTATGCCAGAAACTAACACAACACTGTTGATCAATTGTGATCCAATATAAAATTTAAAAAAAAAAAAAAAAAAAGCAGTGGTAACTCAAGTCATGTCACTTGGAAGGAAGGCCATGGGCCAGCAGCCTGGGATAGTTCTGGAGGAGAGACTTGCCAACTGGAAAGAAAAGATGGCCAACCAGGGCCTTCCCGCTCCAAAACCCCTCCCTCCTTCCCTTTCTTCCTTCTTCCCTCGCTCCCTTCCTGCCTCAGTTGCGGAACACATGGGAGAAACCAGGACCCTGAGCTGCAGATAGTGACAGAACAAAAAAAGCCCCTGTCCACACAGGGCTTTCATTCTAGTAATTTTCCCACAAGTGAAGACATCACGCTGCATCAAATGGTTAACAAGGTCTATAAAGAAGAAGAAGCCCTTGATCGGAAATTCTGGGTCTGTGTTCTGCTGCTCTGTGTCCTGAAAATGACTCGGAGAGGCTCCTGATCTGTCTACTGCTCGGATTCCTTGGATTCCCCTCATCCTTTCAGGGAAAGCAGGTCGTGGTGGCAGAAAGTGTTGAAAGAGTTAGTTGCTCAGTCCCAACCGACTCTTTGCGACTCGCTGGACTGTAGCCTGCCAGGCTCCTCAGTCCATGGGGATTCTCCAGGCAAGAATATTGGAGTGGGTTGCCATGCCCTCCTGCAGGGGATCTTTCCAACCCAGAGATCGAACCTGGGTCTCCTGCATTGCAGGCAGATTTTTTTTTCACTATCTGAGCTACCAGGGAAGCCCCACTGTGGCAGAGTTCCTCGTATTTTGCAGCTGCTCTTTTTGTAAGAAGCACTTCCCCCAAATACAACAGTAAAACAGACAAACCAACCAACTAACAAAAGCTCTGTCAAATGGTAACCAGTTCCTATAAAGAAGAAGAAAGCATGGTCAAGCGCCTTGATGAGGTGGGGGGGCTGTGTGTGAACCCTAACCCTAATGGCAGGAGGTGAGGGCTGGCCTCCTTGATAAGGTGGCTTTAAGCTGAGAACTGGAAGGAGCCCGAGGGCAGGCAGGTGTCCAGGAGAGTCTGAGTCCTCCTCTGATCTGAATGCCTCTCTGGGTCCCAGGGCGGCAGACAGCCCTGCTCAGATGACCCAGCTGAAGTTGGCTGGGATGAGGGTCCCTGGCCGGCTCCTTAGGTCGGAGAAGCCGGGAGGTCAGGGAGATCAGCTCTGCCCATGGGCCTGCCCTGAGGCTGGCCATGAGGGTGTTTGCAGAAGGAAGGGTGGGGGATTTTAGCTGATTAGGGCCCATGTGCTCAGGCCCTGGCTTGAAGGGAACCTGGCTGGGTGCCCAGGGGGGTGAGCTGTTGGCTCTCAGTCTCCTTGGAGGGGGGATGGGGCTATTTGTACTCCACCCCCAGGCCCTGGCAGCCGACCCAGGGCTGCCTGCCACAGCAGAGGCAGGGCCAGCTTCCAGCTCCAGGAGGAGTGTGTCTGGAAGTGGGCCTTTGCCATGCTGGACGGAGGAGACCATTAGGGGGAAAAAAAAAGACGCCACCTTTTGACTACTTTTTATACAGATTCCCAAGGCTTTGAAAATTCTTTCTCTTTTAACAACTGTGCCTCTTCTAATGCTTATGAGAGCTTTTTAGGAAGAATTACCAGGGTTGTATGTTTGCCCGTGGAGGAGGTACAGAGGCTTGGAGGGAGAGAAATGGGGTGGTTAAGGTTATCTCTGTCTCATCCACATTTGCTTGCATTTAGCATGTCTTTGCTGAGTACCTCCTGCACCTCCAGGACTGATGAGACGACGGAACTATGAATGCAGAAGGGACCACAGCTGTCTGGTCTGCGGTGATAGCCTGAATGCCCAGCAGAGAGCTCCCGACACAGCAGGAACGCCAGGAACACTCGGGGTTTATGGGCCATCTGGGGAGAAAAGGCAAATGACAGGTGACCAGCCTTTGTGATCATCTAGGTTGGGAGTTACCATTATAAGTGTGATGAGAGTTTGGAGAAGAGGCCTGGAGAAGGGGAGATGCTGGCTTGGGGAGGTGGGAGGCATGGAGGCAAGTCCAGGAAGCACAGAAGGTGGTATTTCCTAGTGCCATTGCACACTCGTCCCGAGGTTGGATGAAAGCATCATGCTGTACCAAATGGTAAACAATTTCTATAAAGAAATAGAATTCCTTGATCAGAAATTTTAGCTCTGCATTTTATTGCTCCGTGTCCTGAATATGACTTGGAGAGGCTCCTGATTTGTCCCTCTCCTGCTTTGGTTTCTTGGATACTGCTCATCCTTTCTAATAAAACCAAGTCATTGTGGCAGACACCCCTGAGTTTTGCAGCTGCCCTTTTGTAAGAAGGACTTTCCCCACATAAAACTGTAAAATAAGCAAAAAATGTTACATTGAATGGATATAAATTCAACTGTAAAACCTTTAGGGCAGAACTTTTCTGGTGGTATAGTGGTTAAGAATCTGCCTGCCAAAGCAGGGGACACAGGTATGATCCCTTTCCAGGAAGATTTCACATGCCAAGGGGCAACTTAGGCCATGTACCACAGCTACTAAGCCCTCACCTTATAGCCCATGTTCCGCAACAAGGGAAGCCACCATAATGAGAAGTTGCCCACTGCAACTAGAGGAAGCTCACATGTAGCAACAAAGACACAGTACAGCCCAAACTAAATAAAGTTATTGTTGGGACCTAACAAACGCCATGATAGGCTTCAGGGACTAAGGTAGGACTCACGGGAAAAGCTGAGTCATTGCCCAGTGAGGTCATCCCCGCGGATGCCAGGACTTGTCTAATCAGCATATTCCCCGTAACCTGGTTTGAGTTTATCAGGACGTAAAAGACATCCCCCTGCAGCCAATAAAGATTAGCCAGTTAATAAATACTAGGAAACTCCTGCAGCCAATCAGCCCTTGCCAACTCTCTGTTCTAAAACCTATAAATACTGCTGTAAATCTGGGCTCGGGGCTCCTTGCTCCACTCCACTGCGTTGGATGTGGCGGGAGCCCTAGCTCGAGCTAGAAATAAAACCCCTTCATGCTTTTCCATTGCTGTGGACGTCTTATTCTCTCAGTTTTGGGGACTCGGACTCTGGGCATAACATTTGGGGGCTCGTCCAAGATCACCAGAAATGAGTGGGACACCCGTTGGGCTCCCAAGTCCACTTTTCGTTTAGTAGTCCAGTAATATCTTTTTGTCCCGGTGGCTCCCTGGACCAAGCTAATCTTCTTGGACATCGGCCCGAAGTTTTGATTGAGGACAGAGTATTGGGCTCCCGTATCCACCATGAAGCCGACCGGTTTCCCCTCCACATTAATAGTTACCCAGGACTCGGGGAGGGGTGCTGGGCCCTGACCCCCCTAATCACTATCTTCTCCTGCATATAAAATGTGGGCACCCGAGTGAGACTCTTCTTTCCTTACAGTCCTTTTTTCAGGTTTCTCTTGGGGCACTCATTTTTCCAGTGCCCTTGCTCTTTGCAATAGGCGCATTGGTCTCTCTTTAGGGTCGGTCTGGCTGGTTTCTCCCTTCCTTTCTGCTGGGTGTCTCGAGTCTTCCGGGAATCAGGTCCCAGTCTCCTCCCTGCAAAGAAAATTTGAGCCAGCTCTTTCTGATTTCTTCGGTTTTCCGTAGCTCTAAATTCCCTTTCCTCCTTAAACACTTTCTCAGCTGCCCTCACCAGATCCTGTATTGACTGTTCTCCCAGCCTCTCTATCCTCTGTAACTTCCTTCTGATATCTGGAGCTGCCTGATTAACAAAGGCTAGCAAGACTGCTGCGCATGACTCATCAGCCTGAGGGTCCATGGGCGTATACTGCCTGAAAGCCTCCATTAACCTCTCTAAAGCTTCCCACTGTTATCTCACTGAAGGGCATCCACTGCCCACCAGATTCGGAGTCTGGAGAGATGTTCCTTCCCAATCCCTCACAGAACCAGCTGCCTTCCAGCGTGAATGCTGGGCCCCGGTCTTATGCTGGCTGCCAGTTGCCTTCCAGCACGCTCACTGGGCCTCGGTCTTACACTGGCTAGGATGACTAATTCACCTCTGATTAGGCCTAACAAGAGTCAGCTGCCTTCCAGTGCGTATGCTGGGCCTCGGCCTTACGCTGGACTTAACCAGACTTAACACCGGTGTTCAGATATCTTTCCTCCTAGTGAGGAAACCCCTTCTACCGGGAGAGTGTTATTATTCCCAGTTAAAGGGATCCCGGACGAGCCCCCAAATGTTATGCCCAGAGTCTGAGTCCCCAAAACTGAGAGAAAAAAGCATGCTTTTGCATTGCTGTGGACGTCTTACTCTCTCAGTTTTGGGGACTTGGACTCTGGGCATAACAGTTATTAGGGCCAAGCTATCCCCAAATGCCAACGAGAGGGGATGATGGGGAGCCACAGAAGGTTTTGAAGCTGGAGTGAGTGAAGATGGGAGGACTATCGCTTGCTCCGTCCATCCATACCTTTGCTCAGAACTTTCTTCTTGCTTAGGGACCTGCCCATTTCTCAGCCAATTCATGGATCAGGCAGTGAGTGTCCAGGGTGGAATCTTAAAGGTCCACCCTCAGCAACTTCGTCTCCATTTGCTTCTTCCCCACCCCTGAGGTCAGTTGCATCACATCTGCTTGAGTACCTCCAGTGACGGGTGCTCTCTAACACCCACACTGTGGTACAGAGAATGCAAAATGGTGACCTGTGGGCCACATTTTTCTTTCAGACAGGCTTTGTTTAGATTGCCAAGTGTTTAGACTTTTCTAAAATTAATCCCCAACATTTAAATATGGGATTTACACCCAGGAGTAGAAATTACATCTGGCTTATCTTGAGGTGAGAGGATCTGATCATGGTGGAGTCACGTTCTCAAATGCCAGATCATGAGCTCTCCAGCTCTCTCCAGAATCCATCACTTCTGATGACACCCACCACACTTCTCATTTTTGTAATCCAAGCCTCAGATTTTCCCCATCTGTAAAATGGGATCAGAGCCCATACCCTTGGAGTTGTTATGAGGGCTAAGTTGCCAAGCCTAGCAGAGTATCTGGACAATGTTGTTGTTTAGTAGCTGTGTCTGACTCTTTGCAACCCTATGGACGGTAGCCCACCAGGCTCCTCCGTCCATGGGAATTTTAATCTGGACGGTAGAGGCAGCTCGAATTTTTAGTGTTACTGCTTTACTCCTTGGATCTGGATTTCAGAAGCTCCTCCTGCATGGAGTCTTCATGACCGAGGCTAAGATGAGAGGAATTAGTGCCTGGCATTTGTGCGGTCCTAGGCGTTCAAATCCCACATGTGCTGACTCACTGATCACACTCACAGTGGGCCCTCTGTCTCTCTGCAGCTCACCACTGATAAAACTTCTTATTCCCGTTCTGGACTTTCTCCCTGAGCTGTCTTCTTGGTCAGGATGCAGGGCCTTGGATGTTGGTGGTCAGGTCTCAGCCTCCCCCTCCACACCTGGAGCAGTGCAGGTAGCCCTCCAAGCAGAGTCTGGAAACTGAAGGCTGGTCGACTTGGAGAGGCAGGGACTGCAGCGGGAAAAGAACCCTGGAGTCAGACAGGCTTGATTGCGGTCCCTGCGCCGTCACTTCCTATCCCTGGAGTAAGTGAGTAAGTGTTAGTTGCTCAGTCATGTCCGACTCTTTCCCACTCCATGAGCTGTAGCCCTCCAGGCTTCTCTGTACATGGGATTCTCCAAACAAGAATACTGGAGTGGATTGCCATTCCTTTCTCCAGAGGATCTTCCTGGCCCAGGGATTGAACCCCGGAAACCTCCTGCATCGCAGGCAGCTTCTTTACCGTTTGAGCTACAGGGAAGTTCTGGAACCGCAGTCAATTTATTTAGCCTTTGGGCTTCCCAGGTGGTGCTAGTGGTAAAGAACCCACCTGCCAATGCAGGAGACATAAGAGACATAGGTTCAATCCCTGCATCGGGAAGATCCCCTGGAAGAGGAAATGTCAGCCACGCAAGCATGGGCCTCAATTCTACAAAGCGTGTACAATGGCTCAGAAGGCCTGCTTCGTTGGGTTAGGATGAGCATGAAATGAAGTAATATAGCATCTAATCGCTCAGAAACCTGATAAGTTGCTTAATTATCTATTTGGGGAGCCCCTACTGTGTGCTTGGGGCTGCAGTGCCAGCTTCCAGCATGCGGCGGTAATTCTGAGCAGCTCTACCCTCAGGCTTCCAGAGCTGGGTCCAGCCCCCTCTCCCATCTGCCTCCCGAGGATCTGGGGCCCTTCTCCAGGGTACAGGTGGGGCTTTGGATGAAGTCTTGGCTCTGCCCAAATGGGAGAGCAGAGCAGGGAAGAAATGGTGGAGGAGGAGCCACAGTAAGGAACGATTCTCTGGGTGCCCAGGAGAAGCAGCAGGCGGCCAAGCGTGCCAGGAGCACTTCACTGTTCTGGAGATAAAAGAGCTTCTTCCTCAGAACCCTGGATGCAGCCCAAAGCCTGCTCCACCTTCTCCGCAGGCCAGCAAGGCTGGGAAGATGGGCACGGCTTGACCTGGGGTGCAGCTGTGCCTGGCGGGGCCTTCCCCTGCGCCCTCCCTGGAGCCTGGCTGAGGGCACCGTGGCTTCTGCCGGGAACCATCCTGGTGGCCGGCATGGCCCCGAGCGCTGTGGAAAGACCCGCAGACGTATAGGAAGTCCCTGGACAAAAACCAATGTGTTCCGGCGAGTGTTTTGCTTTTTTTTTAATGTTTCTCTTTGATAGTGAAACCATGCGGTTGGATTTGCTTTGGCAGTTCTCTTCTTCTCAAATGGATATTGGAACCCTAGGAGGGGGCACTGTGGGAGCCTGGACTCAGAGTTTGGCCTGAGACCTTTGTGAGTGATCAGCAAAAACAAGGACTGAGCTTGCATTTTGGGTAGAGACTCTAGTGCCAGGCAATGGATAATATCCATAGGGTATTAACAAAGGGGCCGTGATATTCACTTTGCTATACAGCAGAAGCTAACACAGCATTGTAAAGCAACTATAGTCCAATAAAAATTAAAAAAAAAAAAGAGGCAGTGGTAATAATATCATGCATTGTGCACTTACTGTGTGCTGGCATTGTGCCATGTTTCTACATATGTTATCCTTTTCCATGCACACAATCACAAGGGAAATGTGATCATGCCCATTTTAGAAGTAGGAAAGCTGAGGATCCAAGTGGTTAAGATCTCAAAATAACAGGTAGCCTGTCAACTAAGTCTGACCCCTGCACCTGCCTGCTTAATCCCTGAAACTATACCTGTTCAAACCATGGCTGTGCTATTTGGCAAGGAGGCTCATGCTTGCTGCCGTTTTCCTTTTGAAGGTTCAAAGTAGTGAAGTGATTTGCCGAAGTAGTACAAAGGAGTGTTTGGTGTGAACTGGGAGGCTATTTACTTTGTCTCTAGCCTCCTGGGGGAATGCAATGGGGAAAGCAGATTGAGCTGCACTGGGATTGCAGCAGAAAGGAGCGGGGTTCTTAAGTCAATTCTTGGCTTTAAGGCTTTCAATGGCTCTGGTTCACCAGGGGCAAAGAATAACTCTTTGGAGGAACCGTCTAGGTCTCCACGACTCAAAGCCCTCTCTCCACTCACCTCTGGCTCACTTCATGCCAACACTTCACCACTTCATGCCAACACTCCAGCCTCCCGCCTTGAGCAAAAACAGGTCCGTCTTTGGAGTCTCCATGGTGTGTTTAAAAGGCACATGGCCGTGGCCTGCTTTCAGGCCAGGCCTGTACACACATGTATATCTCCAGCAGAGAAGCGTGTAAAGAACTCAGCTCCTCAACTGCAAAGACCAACAGAGCCGCACTTAGCTCCTCACCCTGCGCCCAGCACAGAGCCTGGCACAGAGTATACACTGTGTGCACATTTAGAGGACCAACTCATTGAGTGAATCAATGAGTCAGTGTGTGTGAGTGAAGGAATGAGTGAATGAATGAGTTGAAACAACCCTCCTCTTGCAATGCTGTTTCTAGCACCAAACCTGGCCAGAGTCTTTGCCATCGTCAGGCTTGGGCTCTGGGAGGTGTGTGAGGGGAATAGGAGTGATCACTGAGTTCTTTCTCTTAGTTCCCTCTAGAAGGGAAATAAGGACTGTCTGGCATCTTGATTGACAGTTCACAAACCACACAGCAGGGCCAGCCCATCTCCCGCCGCTAAGGGGAGTGGCCGTGACGTGAGGTCTGTAGACACCAGCTACAATGTGGGTGCTGGGCAAACAGGGGGTGCTTTTCTTTCCAGATCAGGATATTCACCTGGTATGGGAGAGATGGTCTGATGAAATAAGAGGCAGCGGGGGCCTGGACTCCACTTCACTGTCAGGAGTCCTGCCCTACCTCGCCTTCCCACAGTGACCAGGAGAACAGGTTGGGTGGCTGGAAAGAAGGGAGAAGATGACCAGGGTCTATCAGGTGCAGCCTCTCGGTTAAGCTTCAGTTCAGTTCAGTCGCTCAGTCGTGTCTGACTCTTTGTGACCCCGTGGACTGCAGCACACCAGGCCTCCCTGTCCATCACCAACTCCCAGAGTTTACTAAAACTCATGTCCATTGAGTCGGTGATACCATTGAGTCGGTTAAGGTTAGGGCTACAATATCTCATAAGGTATTAGGTGCAAAACCTCATGAATTCTCAGGAGGGTATTCTCATGAATACCTCTGTCCTGTGAAGAGAAGACTATGGTCCCTCCCTCCTTCTTCTCCTCCTTCTCTCCCTCCCTCCCTTACACCAGTGACTGAAGATTTAAGGGCTACAGGGCTTGCCCAAGGTCACTCTAGAGACTGACTTCAGATCTGTCGGACTCCAAACCGCTTGTTCTTCCTTTTGCAAGACTCCCTCAAACTCCCTCGTGATGCATTAATTAATGAGCTTGACTAATTCTTCATGATTCTTCCATGTGGGGACATAAAAATAAAGAAGACACGCTGGTGGATCACACTGTGGGGTGGAAAGCGGAGCAGGGAGGACAGATGGTAAATTATCCGTAAAAGTGCCTTCAGCACAAACGGATGCTGGTGGGGGCACGGGGTGGGGAGAGGAGGCAACTTTGCTTGGGATGTTGGGGAGGGCTTCATGGAGGAGGTGACTTTGATTTGGACATTTGCAAGAAACAGTGGTGGTGAGCCAAGTACCTACACTGGGCAAAGTGCTCCACTAGGCCAGGGAGTGAGGAGAGTGAGGCAGAGTGGTGAGGAAGACAATTGAGAATAATGAGTCAGGTGGATTTTAGTCTCGGCTTTGAGGAGAATCGAGGAGAGAGCCCTTCATTAAAGGCAGCCATTACTGATGCCCGCTCACCATGGCCAAGGGCAGGCTGGGTGTGCTGGAGCGGGCACTTTTCCTTAGTGGAGAGGTTTCCCATTGGGAGGTTCCTGGCAATGATGCTCAGTGTCGTTGCCATCCTGCATTTCCTGTGCATGTTAGTCCCCCTAATGAGATAATCTCCTTAATGTCCCAGTGATGTCAAGTGCTATTATGTCCATTTCCCAGATAATGGATGTCCACTGGAGGTGGTAGTGATTGGCAGGAGAGGTCTCCAAAGAGGCCAGGACAGAACCGAGATGGTCTGAACTCTGCCCTCAAGGTCATGGCCCTTCTCCAGTATAAACTCCAATACAGGCTCCTCAGGTTTCCTCAGCTCCAGCCCTAACCTGATGCTGAAGCTGAAACTCCAATACTTTGGCCACCTGATGCAAAGAACTGACTCATTGGAAAAGAGCCTGGTGCTGGGAAAGATTGAAGGCTGGAGAAGGGGTGAAAGAGTATGAGATGGCTGGATGGCATCACTGACTCAACGGACATGAGTTTGAGTAAATTCTGGGAGTTGGTGATGGACAGGGAGGCCTGGCGTGCTGCAGTCCATGGGGTCACAAAGAGTCGGACATGACTGAGGGACCGAACTGAACTGAATCACCTTCTCTGAATCCTTTCTCTCTAATAGCCAACTTGGTGTAAAGAGCCGAAAAGCAAATGAAAAAGCTGTTCCATAAAAGGGATTTGGATGAGATCAAAAGGGCTTGTAACTGGGACGGGCCTGTAAGCTTTGAATGTTGTGTTTTTCTGGCTGGTGCTGTAATTAATGCGAACGTTGAACATCATACATAATGTGCATATTAGTGACCCAATGCTCAATTCATATGCTAATTCTATTAATTGCATATTACCTAGGCTGCTTAATGAACATTACATAGGTTTTTAATGAATGCACTTATCATAATTGAATTCAATTACTTTTCTGCTATCTATGCATATGAAGTCAATAGAATAGCTGGACCCCCACAGGGACAGGGCAAAAGGAAACAGGTGTTTGTAGTCAGGGCAGCTTGTAAGCTGGAGCAGAGGGGAAGGGAGAAGCCAAGGGGCAGAGCTGACTTGCTTGGCCTGGCCCACGGGCCCAGATGGTGGTGCACAAAGCGCGGGAAGTAGCAGGCAGTGTGCGCACAGGCAGGCTCTCCTGCTGCCCCTTCGCTGTGGCTCTGGGACAAGGTGCAGGCCTGGAGCCCTGAAGCCAGCCGCGCCCAGGCTGTAACAGGACACTTTTCCTCCTGGCTGACCCAAAGCCGGAGGGTGGTTGCATCACTTCCTCTGGCACCACTGAGACCACATGACTCGGGCATCCCTGTGTGCCAGGGAGGCTGGCACGGGAGGCCCGGGAGCCAGTGTGACTCCTTCTCTCCAGAATCTGTCTGGAGCAGAGAGGCAGAGTTGATGGAGCCGCGGCGGCTGTGACTGCAGCTCACATAGGCTCAGGGCTCACAGCCTCCAGAAGAGGCAGCCCTGTGTGTGCAGAGAATCAAGGAGTGAAGAGGCATTCCCAGGGAGGGGAAGAGAAAGTTGCCCAGATATGATGGGCAGCTACCATGGGCCAGGCTCTGCTGACGTCACGTCCTTTAACCTTCACAGGGAAAGAGCCAGGGTGCTCCCATTTGGGTGAAGTGATACTAAGCCTCAAGAGAGGTGAGAGATTTGCCCAAGGTTTCCTCTCTCTCTTGCACACACACACACACACACACACACATCCCACAGCTGATCGGAGGTGGGACCAGAGTTTGAACCCAGGTCTGTGTTACTCTAAAGGTTACAGCAACCAGTCCCAGGCTGTCTCAATGCAACTTGCGGCCCTGTTTTTCCTTTTTCTCTTTCATTCTCTTCTTCTTCTTCTTCAAATTGATTAATTTATTTGGCTGTTTGGATCTGAGCTGTGGCACATGGGGTCTTCGTTGAACCTTTTCAATGTGGCACATAAACTCATGGGGTGGCTCCAGAGCTCATGTGCTTCACTAGTTGTGGCACTTGGGCTCTTTAATTGTGGCACATGGGGCTCTAGAGTACACGGGCTCAGTAGTTACAGCCCACAGCTTGTGTGACCAAGGACTGAACTCATGACTGCTGCACTGCAAGGCAGATTCTTAACCGCTGGACCACAAGGAATTCCCTTCTCCTCCTCCTCCTTTACTTTCAACAATCTTTATTATCCAATCATTTTTAAAAAACTGAGGTGTGGTATAATTGGCATATAACATTATATTAATTTCAGATGTAGAACATAATGATGTGATATTTGTATATATTATGAAATGATCACCACAGAAAGTCTAGTTAAGATCTGTTGTTATACATAGCAATAACTTTTTTCTCTGGTGGTAAGAACTTTTAAGATTTACTTCTTAGCAACTTTCAAATACAATACAGTTTTACTAACTGTAGTCACCACTTTGTACATTACATTCCCAGATCTCGCCTACCTCTGACAACTACCAATCTGTACTCTGTGTCGATGAGCTGTTTTTATTTTTAGATTTCACATATAAATGAGATCACACACTATTTGTCTTTCTCTGACTTGTTTCACTTAGCATACTGCCTTCAAGTTCCATCTATGTTGTTGCAGATGGCAAGATGCTGCTCTTTTTTATGGTTTCATAGAGTCCCTTGGACAGCAAGGAGATCAAACCAGTCAATCCTAAAGGAAATCAACCATGAATATTCATTGGAAGGACTGATGCTGAAGCTGAAGCTCCAATACTTGGGCCACCTGATGCAAAGAGTTGGTTCACTGGAAAAGACCCTGATGCTAAGGGTCAAGAGGACAAGAGGAGAAGGGGGCGACAGAGGATGAGATGGTTGGATGGCATCACTGACTCAATAGACATGAATTTGAGCAAACTAAGGGAGATAGTGAAGGACAGGGAAGCCTGGCTAGCATGCTGCTGTCCTTGGAGCTGCAAAGAGGCAGACACGACTTAGCACTTGAACAATACAATATCCATTGTATGTGTGTGTGTGTATGTATATATGTGTGTGTGTATATATGCTAAGTCGCTTCAGTCGTGTCCGACTCTGTGCAACCCCATAGACGGCAGCCCACCAGGCTCCCCCGTCCCTGGGATTCTCCAGGCAAGAACACTGGAGTGGGTTGCCATTTCCTTATCCAATGCATGAAAGTGAAAAGTGAAAGTGAAGTTGCTCAGCTGTGTCCGACTCTTAACGACCCCATGGACTGTATAGCCCACCAGGCTCCTCCGTCCATGGGATTTTCCAGGCAAGAGTACTGGAGTGGGGTGCCATTGCCTTCTCTGCTGTGCATATGTATATATGTATACCACATTTTCTTTATCCATTCATCCACCGATGTTGTAGTCCTATTTTCAAAGCCCTCTTTCGAACTTGGTGCTAAGATAATGATGGGAGGAAAAGCTTGTCACAGACAGCAGGTAGAGAGAAAAGGAGTAATTAGAAAAAAAAAAAATCACAGAGAGAGAACTTTATTTTTCCAGTAGAATTTCTTGCAAAGTATAGATTTGCAGGTGTCCTCTTCTGCCACTCTTTCCACTCTCATTGACCGCCGATTTGCTAATCTTAGGCTGGCCAGGAATATACTTTCTATTTAGAAAGCTAGTGCAGCCAGATCTGGGCTCAGGCCTGGGGACTGACTCACTTTTGCTAGGATGACACATCCACTGTGCGTGTTTCACAGTTTTCAGAAACACCAGATTTATTTCTGTCAGTACTCAGAGCCTCACATCGCGGTCCACCTAAGGCCACACACTGAGGCATTGCTATTTTTTTTTTTTTGCCTGGGGCCTCAATGGATGGGAAGACTTCCCGTGACTGAAATATCACCCTCGTTTGTAAGGAAAGAAAGTCTGGCCAAACATCGCAGTGTTTTTCAACCAGAACTTGGCTGGCGTTCAATAGCCACCATGCCAAGGTTGGACCAGCCAGAGAGAACGGTGTGAGTGCAGAGGGGTTTGAGACTTGAAAATAAGGTGAGAAAAGGAGGGGAGGGAAGCAGACAGCAGAGATGGGAGGAGACACTTGAGGTTAAGTTTGGAGTGAAGGGAAGGGAGAAGAAGGGAGGGAATTTAAAAAGAAAAAGGTGGAAAGGGAAATAAAAAAAGGAGGGTCAGGTGAGAGGGAGGGAGGGAGGAACTCATTTTAACTAGTCAACTACTACGTGCATGCCAACCATTGTTTGTAGAGCTTCTACACATAAGCTCATTTAACTCATAACCAGTGTGTGGGTGGGCATGACTAATCCTCAGTAGTATTAATGAAGAATCAGGGGCTCATAAAGCTGGAAGGCACCACCCCCTCCCCCCCCCCCCCCCCCCCCGCCCCACCCCACCCCGGTCCCAGGTATCCTGATGGCACAGGGCAGAGCAAGAATATGAAGCTGGGCTCTCTAACTCCATAAAGCCCAGAGGACTCCGCTGGTGATCAGAGTCTGATGGGACCATCCTCTCTGAGGGGGTTGTTTCCACACTTAGACACTAAGTGCTTTGGACGCGAAGGGCCTGCCACATACACAAGGCTCGGGATTCAGAGCTTTCTGGAAACTTTCTCCAGGGTAAACAAAAACAACCACTTCAACTATTTTGCCAACAAATCTCTCTCCAAAAAGGAAAGGAAAGGAAAAGGGAAAGTGATGCTATTTTTTTCCCCTCCAAAGTAAAGGTTAAAACAACATTTTCTTTGAGCTGATGTGCAAGCAGCCAGCAGACATTTCTTTGGTAACCATCTCCATGTGTCCATGTGGAAAGTACCTTGCAGTGACTAAGCGTGAGTCGAGGTGATTCACTTGTCACTCCGCTTCAGGACTCTGGGCTTGTTTGTCTGTGTGTTTCCATCAGCTTCAGATCCGGGCATCCCGTACCCACCCCCTCAACACCCCCATAGGGCACAGGTGCCAGAGAATGTGCCCCTGTCTCTGCTCACAAGATGAGGACCTTGGGGAGGGCATGGACCCCTAGTCTTCTGGGAGGTCTTAGCTGCTAATTCCCTCAGGAACTGAGGAGGCGGGGTGTCAGAGGCAGTGTTTGCAATGAAATGAGATTAACCGACTGAGAACCAGGGTGTGCTGGGAGTTTCTCTCTTAGGTTGTCTTAATCTCCCTCACTGGGACCCAAGGAGGTACCGGTTGCTTTTCTTTGTCATTGAAACTGAGGACCTAGCAGAAAAGGCCCAAGACCTTGGGGCTGGTAAAGGGCCAGGTTGGCACCTTGAAGCAAGAGTGTCTGTCAATGGCACAGAAATGCTATTGATTCTGCTTGATAATTCTTGTTCATGTAAACTTTTTATGAGAATTATATGACCTTAGTCCTTTGTGGCTGCTATAATATAATATGATACACCAGGTGGTTTAAACAGCAGAAATTTATTTCTTAGAGTCCTGGAGGGGGTGAAGCCCAAGATCAACAGCCGGCAGATTTGGTGGGCACCACTTCCTGGTTAATGGATGGTCAGCTTCTTGCTGTGTCCTCATGTAGAGGAAGGAGTAAAGGAGTTCTCAGGCGTTGCTTTTATAAGGGCGCTAATCCCAACCACTTCTCAAAGGCCCCAGTGGGAAGGAGCATCACATTGGGGATTAGGTTTCAACATGTGAATTTGGGGGGAACACAAACTGAAGGTTTATTCAGTCTATACATATACATATACATATACATATACATACACATATACATACACATATAGAGAAGGCACACACCATGAGTATACAGCTTGGAAAAATTTCCCAAACTGAATGTAGCCTGAAACCAACGTCTAAATCGAGAAATAGAACATCACCTGGGATAGCTTGTTTCCAAGATGATGGCCGTCAATTCCTTCCTTCCATGCACAAGAAGGAGTCAACATGGGAGGTGGGGTGTAGGGATAAATTAGGAATTTGGGATATATGTATACACACTTACTATACACAAAACAGATAACCAGCAAGGACTTACTGCATAGTATCAATTCAGTTCAGTTCAGTTCAGTCGCTCAGTTGTGTCTGACTCTTTGCGACCCCATGAACCACAGGACGCCAGGCTTCCCTGTCCATCACCAACTCCCGGAGTCCACCCAAACCCATGTCCATTGGGTCAGTGATGCCATCCAACCATTTCACCCTCTGTCGTCCCCTTCTCCTCCTGCCCTCAATCTTTCCCAGCATCAGGGTCTTTTCAAATGAGTCAGCTCTTCATATCACATGGCCAAAGTATTGGAGTTTCAGCTTCAGCATCAGTCCTTCCAATGAACACCCAGGACTGACCTCCTTTAGGATGGACTGTTTGGATCTCCTTGAAGTTCAAGGGACTCTCAAGAGTCTTCTCCAACATCACAGTTCAAAAGCATCAATTCTTTAGCACTCAGCTTTCTTTTTTTTTTTTCCTTTTCTTTTATTTATTTATTTATTTATTTGACATTAATGATTTTTTATTTTTACTTTATTTTACTTTACAATACTGTATGGTTTTGCCATACATTGACATGAATCCCCATGGGTGTACATGCGTTCCCGAACATGAACCCCCCTCCCACCTCCCTCCCCATAACATCTCTCTGGGTCATCACTGTGCACCAGCCCCAAGCATGCTGTATCCTGCATCGGACATAGACTGGTGATTCGATTCTTACATGATAGTATACATGTTACAACTCCATTCTCCCAAATCATCCCACCCTCTCCCTCTCCCTCTGAGTCCAAAAGTCTGTTATACACATCTGTGTCTTTTTTGCTGTTTTGCATACAGGGTCGTCATTGCCATCTTTCTAAATTCCATATATATGTGTTAGTATACTGTATTGGTGTTTTTCTTTCTGGCTTACTTCACTCTGTATAATCGGCTCCAGTTTCATCCATCTCATCAGAACTGATTCAAATGTATTCTTCTTAATGGCTGAGTAATACTCCATTGTGTATATGTACCACAGCTTTCTTATCCATTCATCTGCAGATGGACATCTTTCTTTATAGTCCAACTCTCACATCCATACATGACTACTGGAAAAACCAGAGCCTTGACTAGATGTACCTTTGCTGACAAAGTAATGTCTCTGTTTTTCAATATGCTGTCTGCATAGTATAGGGAACTTTATTCAATATCTAATAATAACCTATAATGGAAAGTAATCAGTAAAAATATGTATAACTGAATCACTTTTTTGTACACCTGAAACACTGTAAATCAGCTGTACTTCAATTTTAAAAAGGCAGTCATTTTTAATTTAAAAAAAAGAAAAAACGAAAATGCACATGGTGTAAAGAATCACCCAGCTGAGACCTGCCTGACCCTGAATTCCTGACCCAGAAAGTCATGAGATATAAAGAAATGGTTGTTGTTTTAAGCCCGTAATTTTGGGGTAATTTACTGAACAGCAGTAGGTAATAAACATTATCAACCACTGCAGAAGAATCCTGTGACCCTTGCCAGTCATAATGTTCCCTCCAATGGCAACCATGCTCCTGACTTCCTATGCTGCAGATTATTTCTGTCTGTTTTTATACTTTCTATCAATCATACTATTTTTGGTCTCTTTCAGTTCAGTTCAGTTGCTCAGTTGTGTCCAACTCTTTGTGACCCCATGAATTGCAGCACGCCAGGCCTCCCTGTCCATCACCAACTCCCGGAGTTCACTCAGACTCATGTCCATCGAGTCAGTGATGCCATCCAGCCATCTCATCCTCTGTCATCCCCTTCTCCTCCTGCCCCCAATCCCTCCCAGCATCAGAGTCTTTTCCAGTGAGTCAACTCTTCACATGAGGTGGCCAAAGCACTGGACTTTCAGCTTTAGCATCAGTCCTTCCAATGAACACCCAGGACTGATCTCATTTAGGATGGACTGGTTGGATCTCCTTGCAGTCCAAGGGACTCTCAAGAGTCTTCTCCAACACCCCAGTTCAAAAGCATCAATTCTTCGGCACTCAGCTTTCTTCACAGTCCAACTCTCACGTCCATACATGACCGCTGGAAAAACCATGGCCTTGACTAGATGGACCTTAGTTGGCAAAGTAATGTCTCTGCTTTTGAATATCTAGATTGGTCATAACTTTTCTTCCAAGGAGTAAGCGTCTTTTAATTTCATGGCTGCAGTCACCATCTGCAGTGATTTTGGAGCCCCCAAAAATAAAGTCTCACACTGTTTCCACTGATTCCCCATCTATTTGGTCTCTTTAGCTCCATATTATTTTTATGACATTCCTTTCTGATGTCACTTGTAGCTACAAATCATCACTCTCATTGCTCTGTTCCGTTGTGTGAACATCTTTATTTATCATCCTACTGTTGATAGACATTTGTGTTGTTTCCAGCTTTGGGTTATTATGCATAGTGTTGCTGTGAGCATTCCAGTGTGTGTATTTTTGCTGGATGTACACTTGGGAGGGGAACTGCTGGGGAATGAGGTGTTTTCAGTTTTTGCATCTGTGGTCACACAGGTTTTCAACCTGGTCGTGCCAGTTTACATGCTTAGCAGCAGTGTTCGATGGTTGCTTCCTCCACGTTCTCCTTAGAACTTGCTATTTACTGTCTTTTTCATTCTGTGTCTGAGAATTGTATCCAATTTTCTAACACACAAGCAGCAGCAGGGCTATCCACCTGCCAGTGTGGCGTTTGAGACTTGCAGGCTTAAAGCAAAAAAGAAAACACCAAAGAACCAGAAAACTGAGCTCCCTTGACCCAGATGGGAAGGAATGTTACAACAGTTCATTCATGTCCAAAAGAAGGCTGCTGGGTTTAGCTTCCACTTTCCTCGCTCATCTGGAGAGTTTCTGCTTTGCAATCAGGCTCCCTGAAGATGCAGTGAGGAAGTGATTGGGATTCTGAGTATTTTCTTCATTCTTGGGCTCTGAGTCATCTCCAGGTCATGGGGTATTTGGAAGGAGGTGAAGCAGAGCATGGCAATTGGGTTTATTTTAGGGCAATCAGATGGCCGGATTATAAAAACCTATTCAAAGGATTTGAAAATTCATCCTGCCAGACCCTCCATGACTCATGGGTTTATGCTTCCTAATTGATATGACAAGACATCTGGGCATACTGCATTCAAAATTACCAGGAAAATACAAGAGTGTGACTGATTTGGTCAGATAGATTGAACTTATGGCAACTGGAAAAATTGTGGATTTCCTGTAGCTAACTTGCCCCAAGTCCGGTAGAATCACAGATTTTGAGAAATCACAGAAACTCAGCATGCTGGTTTGTTTTTGGTGTCAATTGGCTAGGCTATAGTACCCAGTTATTTTAACTAAACACTAACCTAGGTGTTATCATGGGGGTATTACGGAAGTGTGGTTAACCTCTACAATCTGTTCACTTTGAGTAAAGGAGATTGCCCTTGATAACATGGTGGGCCTTGTCCGAAAAGTTGAAGGCCTTGTAAGCAAGAACTAAAGTTTCTTGGAGAAGAAGAAATTCTGGCTTAAGACTATAGCATCAATTTCTGCCTGAGTTTCTAGCCTTCCTTATGGCTTTCAGACTATATACGTATGTGTGTTTATATACATATAGAGAGAGATGGATGGCTAGATAGCTGGGTGGATGGATGGATGGATGGACAGATGATAGACACATAGTTTTGTTTTTTCTGGAGAATCCTCACTGATATATAGGGTTTAAGTGAAATGAAACAGTCCAGAAGAAATTTACAGATTTTGATTAGAGGCCAGCTTATCCTGTTTCTACAATATCCTTGGAATGGGCTCCTGAGAGTAGGTCTGCCGATCAAGTACCAGTCCTGCTCAGCCTGACTCAACTGAAGGGGAATGAAGTTGGAAACCAAGCTATGGAAAGGTTTCAGCGATAGTTTGTCAATTGAATCTTGGAGCCAAGCAGGTGGTTAGACCTTACCTGCTTCTGTGAAAGTTGATCTTCTTTCATGATTAGAGGAAAGCTATAGCTGAAGGCAGCTCTTTTTGATGTAATTTGGAGTCAAAAGCAAGGGGTCCTCTGTGCTCCCTCCTGACCCATTCAGTCTGAAAGCACCAACATCCTTACTCGCTTAGACTGAGCCATGACTGGCACTAGATTTGCCCTGATGGTCTCATGTTTTGCTCTTTTATAAATAAAGTCAATAAAATATTTCTTTAGAACAGTTTTCATAGTAATGATTTGAAAAATACTGTAATTACTAAATAAATAACTGTTGTTTTTTTTTGCCATAAAATAATTAATGTGGCCCCGTATATGGATTTCTGAGATGTGACTAGAAATAGCAAAACAACCAACCTCAGCTGTTTTGTGCTAGACAGCTCTGTCTTAGACTGCTGATGACCTTGGAGGGCAAGCTTACATGGCAATTTAGCCCTTCTACCCTCGAGTTTCATAGACTCGAGAGCAGAGGGGAACTTATGAGGTCATCTTATTTTGACACCATCATGATGTGTTTGACATCTCATGGCGTAGCTCCTCACAGAAATAGAAAGCATTAAACTGCACTCAGAAGTCCATATGCCGCATATATTAAGTTAATCTTAAAAATGCATTCCAATGTGCATTAGGTACAGAAAAATACTGTTTGATTACTTATACGAGATACCTAGAATAGTCAAATTCATAGAGTCAGAAAGTACATTTGTAGATGCCAGCTGCTGGGTGAGAGTGGAGGTGAAATGGGAATTAATGTTTAATACGGACTGCGTTTCAGTTTAGGAAGGGAAACGATTTGGTGAAAGTTGCATAACAATGTGAATGTACTTAGTGCCACTGAATCGTGCAATTAAATTTGCTTTGAAATGTATGTATTATATTATGTGACTTTTACCACAATAAGAGATAAGTCCATATGCCAGACCCTGTGCACATGGGTACTGGGTCACGCGTTCCAACGCTTCTAGCTCTCTGTAGAAAAGTGACAACTGTCAGCTGTAATTTTAATACTGCAGTTTTAACTTTAAAACTTGGTGAGTTCAGTTTTACTATTTTCTGCTTTCCTTGGAGAGGTTTTATACATAAAACATACATAGATCAGTATCGAAATGCCTTAAATGCCCTATGAATTCCAACAATTTGGCCACCTGACGCAAAGAACTGAGTCATTGGAAAAGACCCTGAAACTGGGAAAGATTGAAGGCTGGAGGAGAAGGGGATGACAGAGGATTAGATGGTTGGATGGCGTCACCTACATGAGTTTGGGTAAACTCCGGGAGTTGGTGATGGACAGGGAGGCCTGGCGTGCTGCACTCCATGGGGTTGCAAAGAGTCGGACATGACTGAGTGAATGAACTGAACTGAACTGATGTATATGTATCCACAAGTCCACACACAAATAAGATATACCTGAATTGGAGAAGAAAATGGCAACCCCCTCCAGTATTCTTGCCTGGGAAATCCCATGGAGAGAGGAGCCTGGTGGGCTATAGAAAAAAAAAAAAAAAAAGCCTATTGACATCAAAGGACATCCTTGTTGCGGGTGCAGGAGCAAGCACCTGCCTTTCAGAGAGACTGGACAGACTCAGTCCACTGAGATGCGTTCTACTCAGCCCCATGGCTCTAGATGTTCCCCTGCCAATACCGTCTTCCTCTGCTGACAGGACACTTAAAGATACTTGGAGACTGTATCACTTCTCCCTTGAAGAACCTCCAAGGACTCTCATTTCCAATGGGATAAAAGGCAGACTCCTAAGCTTGACATCCATGGTCCCCTCACCATCCCCATGGTTAACACAGCTCTCCAGCAACACGCAGAATGAGGCTCTCCCTTCTCTGAACACACTGGGCTTGTCCTAACATCCATGTGCTCATCTGTGCTATTGCCACAGTCTCCTACCCAGCAATACCCAGCTTTTAGGAGCCAGTTCTCATATCCCTCCCCCTTAAGTCCTTTCTGGATCTCCTGGGAAAACTGTTTTCCCCTTAACTTGCTCCTAAAGCAGATTTCACGGGTTTCAATTATGGTCCTTTTTATGCTGCACTGAATGAGTTTTTCTCCATAAATCAGCTTCCCTCTTTAGGCTGGGAGCTCACTGGGCAGTAGAGGATGAGTCTTATTTCCAGGTGTGTCCCCATCATCCAGCCCAGAGCCTGGCCTGGTTTAGGGTACCAGCTGAGAAAGAAATGACTGATAAGTATATTCATTCTCTTGTTCATTTATGCAACAAATATTGTTTATTCTGGAGCAGGAATGCAGCAGGGGGGAAAAAGACATATGGCTCTGTATCTGAAGGAGCTTATAATCTAAGAGGTAAGCACGCACGCCCACGGTCAGGTGGGGCATGTCATTGCTGAGTGAGACCCTGTGCTTGCTCTTTCTTGACTCTGGGGTCTTACAAGCACATGCCAATGTGGGCTTGCTGTTCTGAACCATCACATGAAGAGCACCTGCCATGGGGAGTCTTCAGAATCCATAAAACCAGAGCAGCAAGCAAGAAACCACTGTGATTGTGAGCCACTGAGATCTGGGGTCTGTTTGCTGCTGATGCGATATCCAGTCTATCCTAACTCATCCTTAACCCATGGTGTATATCTTAATGACAGGAAAAGTGTCGCGGCTTGAAATGCAGGCTTGTGCTCTGGGGAAGAGAAGTCTTATTTTGAGGGTCCTTGCTGCCCTTCTGTTTCTCAAAGTGCCAGCCAGAAACTGAACCTAGGAACCAGGGCATCTGTTCTTTTCGGCCCATGAGAGGATCCACGGGAAACACCCCTCTTAGTGTCATTGCAGGCTCCATACAGGGACCAAAGATCTGCCTGAGGTCTGTGTGAAGGGCTCTGACCTTGGCCAGGGGTCAAGGCTTGCTCTGTTCTTGGGAGGGAAACCTGGTCTCCCTGCCCAGCTGACTATTCCCAGGACTTAGCACCTGTGTGTATAAGAGGCTGAGGCCAAGGTCAGCATCCATGAGTGGCACAGTGAGTGGGCAATCTCACTGTGGCCTAGAGTATCAGTGCAAGCGGCTCCTTTTATTTCTTTCTAACTGTGGAAATCTGGCCACCGAAGTGTGAGTGAGTGACTGTGTGTGTGCCTCTGTGTGTGTGTGTGTTTCCCCAAATAATTCTCTAGGGCTTGCCTCAATGGTCCTGTTTTACCAACTGGAACCTGAGGTGTAGAGGCTCAGGAACTCAGGTCAATGTCATGGGTTATTTAGGCAAACAGCTGGAGTTCCAAAAGAGGCCTTTTCATTTTAAAGGTTTGGTTCTTTCCAGTGCCACATGACTGCAGACATGCATGCATTTCAACAAACACTGGTTGAGAACCTCTCGGCAGCAGGTGTTGAATGAGCAATAGATGTGAATATAAGCAGAGCTTGGCCCCTGTCCTGGGTGAGCCCTCAGTGTGTTGGGAACCCAGGCACATAGACAGTTGAGTGCAGCAAATACCACATGTAGAAAGCACCAGGGTGGTCCAGTGGTTAAGACTCCTCCCTTCTGCTGCTGGGGGCATGGGTTCCATCCCTGGTTGGGAGAACTACGATCTCACAGGCCACATGGTGTGGTCAACAGTGAGGGCCTGGCAGAGATGGCTTCCTGGAAGAGGGGCCACAGGGCTGAGATCTGAAGAATGATGGGGGAATTTTCTGGGTGGCTACAGAGGTGGGGGAAGAGAATCCTAAGCAGAGACTCAAGCGCATGCAGGGGCACTGAGGTGTGAGACGACAGGACCTGACGGGGCACTGAAAATCTGGCTGGTGAGACAGGGAGCGGTAGGCAGGGAATTTTAAATTTGCAAGTGACCTGCAGCTCTTTGAGTTTTGTGGGGGCCTTGAATAATTTAGATAATTGCAAGACATCGTCCTTTGGCTTCACATCAAAGTCACCCCCTCTCGGCAGCTCCTGAAGTTGCTGAGGACGCTGGCTCAGGGCCACTTAACCACCACCCCGGTGGGACCAGCGGCCGGCCTGCCTGCCGCAGCCTCTGTGGGCAGCGCCCTGAAGGTACTGACTGTGTTCCAGCCAGGACGGCTGAGAGCCAGACAGCCTCCCAGGCCTCCACCAAAAGGAGCAACAGCAATTTTAAAGGAGAAGGTCATTGGCTTTGTTTGGCGAGACTTCTCTGTCTTCTATGCTGTGCTAGTCACTTTAAATATATTATCTCATTTGATTCTCTCACTCATCCCAAGGGGAAGATTTTATGCTTTTTGTTGTTAGGAGAAACTCAGCCTTCTAAGGTTTCCCCTGGCTTGCCCTGGGCCACAAACCTGCCCCCTTGTCCTTACTAAGTCTTGCTTTTAGATTTCAGATTGAAAATTGAGAGCCATCATCTATTAAAATGAACTTTATTTCATATCCCTTCAGCTTCATGAGAAACTGAAGCCCACCCTCCAGATCTTGGTGGGCTTTGGTTTTTCCTGACGTCCCCTTCCCGGGAGCTGGCTGGTACGGCCGTTTCTAATGGCCTCTTTGCTTGGCCAACTTGTGCTACCTTTGTGGCCCCTTCCTGGCTAATGAGTTATGGAAACAGGCATGGTAGCGCCTTCGGTTTCTTCATCCTGGCCTTTAACCCACAGAAGTCACTGCTGGCTTTTGGACCAGGTTTCCCCAGAAGAAAGGGAGGAAGGACATAAAGTATTCAAATGGGGAAGTGGTACCACAGGAAGGGAGCAGAGGAGAGCAGGGCTTCTGGGCGCTAGCAGGGGTCGCAGGAGCCTGGTTGGAGGAGGTGGGAGGCTGGAGGTACACAGTAGAGGCAGGCGTGGTGCCTGGCTGGTGGGCAGAAAGTGCACCTGCTCCCAGGGCCAAGAAGCAGGGGGCCCATCAGGAGGCGGGAAGCCGGGATTGGAGCCCCAGGAGCAGGAAGTCAGTGAGGAGCAGTGGCTGGTGGGGTGTTTTGGTTCTGCTTTCAGAAACACACCAGTGGTTTGGCTGCAACATTCAAAGACCTGAAAATATGGAAGCAGGCTCTGGGGAAGGGGAGCACTGAGAATAACAGTCGTGAATACGGGAAGTGCTGAGCCCAGGACTCTTCAGAGGCACTGTGGCTTCTTTCTGAAACCTGTCAGTCTATAAGAAGAAGACATCCTGTCCCGAACTGCCCTGGGCCTGCTCGGGTCATCCAGCTGGTTGTCTCTGCCTTTTACCCAATGTCTTTATTCCAGATTTGCCTGTATCAGCTTAATATAGTTTGCACATAAGGGGCTGTCAAAAAAAGTTGCTAATCATATTGATAGTGTATTCAGTCAGCATGATTTATCAAGAACTGATGTATGCCCAGCCCTGGAATTTGGAGATGAACTGGAACCCACTGTTTGATGACATTATACGATGCAGCATGACCACAGTATAAAGAGGCATGTACATAGAGCTCTGGAGTCCAGAGAAGAGAGAGGCTGACATTCCTGGAAGGGTCAATGTCATCTTCCCGATGGGTTTGAAAAATGTGCACATATTGCTGACTGAGAGGAAAGCAAAGGGCAGGCCAGGCAGGGGGCTGCACGGGCTGAAAGGACTCAAAGAGTTGGGTACAGCTGAGGAAGAGCCAGGAGTGGACAGAGATAAAGCCAGGAGGACAACAGGGGTCATGAATGGCAGGCTTGGGAACTTGGATTTTACTCCAGAAGCACCGGGTATAACGGAAGGTTTTTATGTGAAAGGTAAATGATATCTTAGTACTCTATTTTAGAATATTATGTATGATAATGATAAATAGTAATTATTATTATGGATGATGATGGTAATGGAAATACAAGTAACAGATCTCTCCATCATTTGTCAGTGGTGATGGGGTGTCACTCCCATGATGGTGCTGCACATATCTGACTCCATCTTAGTGGACTAGAGGGAAAGATCCTTCTGCGGTCTTGAGGAGGCAGGCTGCTTTATTGTGAACTTCCTGTGGAGAGGGCCACGTGTCAGGGCGCTGTGGGCAGCTTCTTGGATCTGTGTTGGCCTCCAACCCATGGAAGCTGGGGTCCTCAGTCATATACTCTTAAGGAAATGGATTCTGCCAACAATCTGAATGAGCTTGGAAGCAGCATCTTCTCCAGTCAAACTTCCAGATGAGAATGTAGCCCAGACGGCCCCCTCACAGCAGCCTTGTAAGACCCTGGGCAGAACTGAGTCATGCTGGGATCATGCTGGGACCCATGGAAACTATCAAATAATTGTGTGTGTTTGTTTTAAGCTGCTAGTTCTGCGGTAATTTGTTACAGAGCAGTAGAGAACTAATAATCCCTCTAACAAGCAAGCAGCATGAAAACCTGCTTCTAGGAAAAAGTAGTCCATGATAAGGATTATAGAGCTGCAAGCACCATGCCACCCTGTCCCTAAGAGCTCTCCGTTGCATGTCAGCCATCAGAGAGTAAACCTTTTAGAGTCTTAGAGGTGGGTCAGGTAAAGGCCAGAGCGAGAGCTCAGAGTTAGGAGGCCCTGGTACCGAATCATGAAAACTGAGCCGTTGCTCCCTGAAGAAACGTGGGGTGAACTTCCTGAAAGCCTCTGGTTACAACATTTTCATCAGCCAATCAACGTACAACCTTGTTGTACCTGTGTTTCTGTTTAGAGACACCTCATTTAATATACAGTGTTCATTCATTAACATTGACGTCAAGTCCAGCAGCCCCATAACTCGTGTTTGAGCAAAGCTTGTCTAAACTGTGTATCTTCCCTGTTCAGCACATCATAGCTTCTTGTGCTTGGGAATACCAGGTACCACTTGGGCACTGTGCTTGCAGGCCATTTCAAAAAGCAAAACTACCAAGGCAAAGCTAGCCAAGTCTGAAAAGCATTGCAGTCCATGGACCACAAAAAGGATACCTGTAGCACTACGAGAATTAAAACCAGAAGGCGGAGTTTATCTTGTTCGATCTCAGTGCCCGTCCCTTGAGCAACTCAAATTTTTTGCTGTTCTCCGCTTGTCTGTGAGTGATGCCGAAAGTGCAAAAAAGTCAACAAGTATTGATTTGGAGGGGTTACCAATAAATTTTAGCAGAGTAGGTAAATCTTAAGACATGGACTCTAAGAAGAAGGACTGACTGTCCTTCACAGCAGGCTTGGCACACAGCAGGTGCTCAGTGAAAAAATGGCAGCTTATTATATTAACATCAGCATAGAGTCTGGCAAGGACTTTTTTAAAAACATTTCAGATTTTAGATTTTAAAAACAACTTAGATTTTTAAGAAAATATTATTTATTTACTTATTTATTTTTGGCTGTGCTGGATCTTCATTGCTGTGACTGGGCCTTCTCTAGTTGTGGTGAGCAGGGGGTACTCTCCAGTTGCAGTGCGTGGGATTCTCATTGTGGTGGCTTTTCTTGCTGTGCATGGAAGCTGTGGTGAGTGGGACCAGTTGCTCCGTGGCGTGTGGAATCTTCCTGGACCAGGGATTGAATTTGTGTCCTCTGCACCGGCAGGGAGATTCTCAACGGTCAGGGAAGTCTAGAGTCTGGCAAAGAACTTTGAGGGGACACCAGGAATCCAAACACGAGCTCAAGCCCAGAGTAACAAGGAGGGAACACGGTGGGTAGGAAGCTCCATACATCAATGCTACAGGGAGCCCCGAGCCTCCTTTCCTGTTTCTTGGCCAGGTCTCTCGGGACTCCCGCATCCCTGGGGCCACACCAGGGGCTCCCTCACTTGATACTGAGGCTGCAGGCCCTCTGTGCAAAGGCCTGCATGCCCGAGCGGGTGAGCACAGGTCTGTATCCTGCCATTGTCCTGGGAAGGGCCACCCTCAGCTGTACGGACCGGAGTCTACTTCCAGATTGCTGGATCCCACAGGGGAAAGAAGCTGACCTGCTTTACACCACACCACCCTTTTCCTGCTCTCCGTCCCAGCTGTCCCTCCCCTTCCGGTAAGGTGGCCAGAGGAGCCCCAGGGGGTCCTTAACCTGGCTTTCTGAATTTCCCTGGGGTGGGGGAGCAGGAAAAGAAAGAAAGGGAACTCCCATTTCTGGAGCCTTCCTCTGTGCCAGGGCTGGGGCTGGCCACGTCCCACCCATTCACTACCTTGTGAAAGCCTTCCAACAACCCTGCAGTGTCCAGAGCATGCTTGGGTTGCAGATGAGGAAACTGAGGCTCACAGTGGTCCTCTGCGTGGCAACAAGTTCCACCAACCTGTTTGTTTGGCAGCATTCACTTGATGTGGACAACAGTGCAGGATTCTGTCAGAGAGACTTTTTGAGCAGCATGAGAAGAGTTGCTAACTCAGTTGGTAAAGATTTCACCTGCAATGCAGGAGATCCCAGTTCAATTCCTGGGTCAGGAAGATCCGCTGGAGAAGGGATAGGCTACCCACTCCAGTATTCTTGGGCTTCCCTTGTGGCTCAGCTGATAAGGAATCCGCCTGCAATAGGAGAGACCTGGGTTTGATCCCTGGGTTGGGAATTTCCCCTGGAGAAGGGAAAGGCTACCCACTCCAGTATTCTGGCCTGGAACATTCCATGGACTGTATAGTTCATGGGGGTCACAAACAGTCGGACATGATTGAGCAATTTTCACTTTCACTTTCACAGGTCCCTGCAGCCATCCTCAACACAGAATAAGGACAACAAAGCAAATTCTGAGTGCTTTCTAAGGAAGCACGCACAGCCCTTTGCATAATTTCCTCATTCAATTTAATCCTCTCAGTGACATTTTGAGGTATGGAGTATTTTTATACCCTTTTCTGATGGGACATCTAAGGCTTGGAGGTGTGAGCTGACTCGCCCGAGACTATAGAAGTCCTAACTTAGGAAGCTGGAGGGCAGGGGTGGGAACCCAGGTTGACTCCAGAGTACTCCCTCTTTCTGTACACTATTGACTGGGATTGATGGGGGTAGGGGTTGCTTTCTTATTCTCAGCCCCTGGCTATCACTGGAGTGACTTCTCAATCTCACTGAGAGCAACAGGTGACAGAGCCATTTTCCAGGGGGGCAAGCCAGCAACCTTGCGCTTGGGGATGCTGCAGGCGGGGCTGCTGCAGGCGGGGCTGCTGCAGGCAGAGCTGCCTTGTCAGTATCATGGCTTCGTCATCTTCCTTATCTTAGCATTGGCATGGCTACAGGTTCAGAGGACTCCTGTTCATGCAACCTCTTTTTGGCTCCATCTTTCTCATCCCCAGGCCTTTCTTTAGGCTTTGTGACTTCTCTCCAATTAGGCCTTGTTTCCACAGAGAAGGGAGCAACCATTTATTGAGCGCCTATTGTATACTGGGTACTTTGTTAAATCCACCACACCCTGTGATGGGTGTTATTAACACCCTTCTACAGAAGAAGTCAAGTCACTTCCCCAAGGTCACAGCAGGTGATTTCCATGGAGGTGGCATTGGAAATCTGGGGGAAGACATTACTGAGGGATTTTTAGTTATTTTAAAGGAATATCATCTGGTTCTTTTCCCTCTCTCCATTCTCCTTCTACCAGGCTGAACACTAGTGTTTATTTTCTTCAGGGGACTCTGAATTTGGAGCTTTCATCTAAGGGCCTCTAATGTTTTCAACAGTAGGAATGAACTGTCCACACTCAGGAGGTGCCCGAGTGACACATACTTGGGGTTCAAAAGGATAGGTCACGCATCTCTCTCCGCAGGGACACCACAGAACCACACGCAACATTCCTGCATCTTCTCTCCTGCCCTGATCCTGGGGTGGGTGATGGTGGCCGTTGAATTGCTGGAGGCAAGGCAAAGGGACAGGAGATGCTGTGCTCCTGGCTGGCCTTTGTCCTGTGAACACTACCCCTCATCCACACCTCAGCTGGAGCAGTTTTCTTTTCACACAAACTGTGCCAACCACCCAGCCTCAAGTCCATGGAAAGACGGAACAGAATCTTAGCGGCGGCCATGTCCCATGAGGCCTCCAGGCACCTGGTCGATCAAGAGGCTGAGGACTGTGTCCCTTGGCTCTGCGGATGGCAGACTTGGACCCTGGTATCAGACAGAAAAGGGGTCCACAGTCAGTGCCACAGCCTGCTCTCTGTGTGACCGTGGGTAAGTCACTCAACCTCTCTGAGCTCAACTCCCTCACCTACCAAGTGGGGAAGCTAATATAGATCTCGTAAGACAGGAATTTGGCAAAAGTCTGCATCTTTTACTCTCCATCCTTGTCCTCCCCTCAAAGCTGGCTGAGGGCTGAGGAATCCCTAAGGGAAGCACTCAGACCCACCTGATCGTTGGCCTGCCCCTTCTCGTGAGGACAAAGTTCCCTGGGATATGGTTCCTGGCCAGAATTATGGCCAGACCGGAGCTGAGTTTCCATCAGAGGTGCAAATGGGGTTAACACACCTTTTGCCCCTTTCCCTGAGTAAAAACAAGACTTTCCATTAGAGATACTAAGGGCAGTCTTGTAAAAGCTAAAGGCAGTGAGACCAAATAGCAAGGAAGGATTTCATAACTGGTTAACTTCTTATTACCTGCTATTTTTAAATGTTGAGGAAAAGAGAAACTGTATTGTGTAGAAGTTAAAACCAGAGTGGTCTCATGGGGTTATGGGTTCACAGCTCTGAAGGGCCACTTACTAGCTGCGTGACCTAAGGCAAGTTGTTTAACCTCTTTGTTGCCATAGTTTCCTCATTTCTATAATAGTGACAATAATGAAATCTACCAGTAAGACTGAAGAAATCAATAACTGTAAAGTTCTTGGAATATTGAATAGCCCATCATAGTAAGTGCTCAATAAATGCTATTACTTATATATTTTACTTTACAGAGGTATGAACTGAAAATGGAAAGAGGTTAAAGGGATGTAGGGAAGGAAGAAGATTTAACTTCATCAATTAGCATCCTATGAATACTTCATTAGGCAGCTATTTTTTTTTAATTGTAACCTTGGATTGGAGGTATTGATTTGTGACAATAATTATTCTTATAAATTGTACTGAGCATATAAGTTTTAAGGTTTTGCATTCCTTAGGAAACAACAGTCTCTTTTAATCAGTTTTATAAAACTGAGAGAACTGGGAAAGGATTTAAAAATAGGGGCTGAGAGGATCCCTTTCAGTAAGGCCACCGACACCTTCCTTCTGAAGAGTGATGTTGACTTAAAGTTTCACAGCGATATAACATTCATTCATTCATTCATTGACTCAACCACATTTAACGAGCAAGTGCCTGCTTTATGTCAGGCACTGTCCGTACCTGCAAATATAAAGACCAGAGGACTAGTGCCTGCTCCCACAGTCTGCTGGGGAGATGGACATGCAAATGGTCCATGCCTGTTCATTATGACTGATGACTTAACGGAGACACAAATAAGATACTGTGGGATCAAACCCCAGGTCTACCTGGGAGAGCCAGGGGAGGCTTCCCAGGAGAGTGAAGTTCAAGTCTTCTCACTCAGCATTCTCCCATGGCCTGTGCCTCTTTTTTACTGAGCATATTTCGGTACAAGGCCCTACTCACGAAAGGTAATTGAGTTATTGGATGTTTATTTTGAGTCAGACACTGTGGAAAGCACTTCATAGCCATTAATTTTTAGCCATCATGTTAGCCTTCAGTTCAGTTGCTCAGTCGTGTCCGACTCTTTGTGACCCCATGAATTGCAGCACGCCAAGCCTCCCTGTCTATCACCAACTCCCGGAGTTCACTCAGACTCATGTCCATTGAGTCAGTGATGACATCCAGCCATCTCATCCTCCGTTGTCCCCTTCTCCTCCTGCCCCCAATCCCTCCCAGCATCAGGGTCTTTTCCAATGAGTCTGCTCTTCACATGAGGTGGCCAAAGTACTGGAGCTTCAGCTTTAGTGTCAGTCCTTCCAATGAACACCCAGGACTGATCTCATTTAGGATGGACTGGTTGGATCTCCTTGCAGTCCAAGGGACTCTCAAGAGTCTTCTCCAACACCACAGTTCAAAAGCATCAATTCTTTGGTGCTCAGCCTTCTTCACAGTCCAACTCTCACATCCATACATGACCACAGGAAAAACCATAGCCTTGACTAGACGGACCTCAGTTGGCAAAGTAATGTCTCTGCTTTTGAATATACTATCTAGGTTGGTCATAACTTTTCTTCCAAGGAGTAAGCGTCTTTTAATTTCATGGCTGCAGTCACCATCTGCAGTGATTTTGGAGCCCCCCAAAATAGAGTCTGACACTGTTTCCACTGTTTCCCCATCTATTTCCCATGGAGTGATGGGACCGGATGCCATGATCTTCATTTTCTGAATGTTGAGCTTTAAGCCAACTTTTTCGCTCTCCTCTTTCACTTTCATCAAGAGGCTTTTTAGTTCCTCTTCACTTTCTGCCATAAGGGTGGTGTCATCTGCATATCTGAGGTTATTGATATTTCTCCTGGCAATCTTGATTCCAGCTTGTGCTTCTTCCAGCCCAGCGTTTCTCATGATGTACTCTGCATAGAAGTTAAATAAGCAGGGTGACAAAAAGAGAGGAGTATTATGATCTCCGATTTACAGATAAGGAAACCCAAAATCAAACAGTTGAAATAAATTGAGTAATATCGCACAGCTGGTATAAGGCAGTGCGGGGCTGGAGCGGCCATGCTGGTCTCCACTCTGGCCCTTGTGCAAGTCTGGCTGGCCAGCCAACCCTGTTACATGTTAATTGTGTCTGCAGTGCCCTCAGAAGGAAACCCTTTATGTCACAGACACCCTGTCTGAGACTGCTGGGTTCTGAGGCTGTGTGATGAGGCTGTGTGATATGGCGGGAGGAGCCTGGGATCTGGAATCAGAAAATCCGGGTTTGCGTTGTTCTACTGCTTCTCAAAATGGGATATTGAGTGAGTCTCAAGCCTCAGCTTAATCATATGGAAAAATGGGTCTAGTGACATGCATAGTCTATCCTAGGGGTTTAATGAGGCTCCACAGAAAGAAAAATTCTGAAACAGTGCTTTATAAAACTAAAATCCACCGTAAGCATCAGTTACTGGAGAGGAAGTATATTGGTCAGGTTTCTGGTGTAGGCAGTGGAAAACATTCTAGCTAGTTTAAGCAGAAAAAGAGTTTAGTGCAGGGAAATAGAAGCTTAACAAAATGTCAGAAGTTCTAGAAGACAGGCTGTACATTGTTAGCAGGTTTGGGAGAAACATTTCTTAACTTTTAAGTCTCTGTGATCTGGAATGTACTAAAGGAGACTGAAGGCAGACATGGGCCAAAACAACAATTTGGTTCAAACGCATACATGTGATGATTTAGTGAAATGCCCACACGCAGCTCCATCATATTTCTCCTCTCCAAAGACGGAACCAGGCATGTGTTGACATCTACTCATCTTCACTGTATTGAGAGCTTAGGTGGGGTTGGGGGGTGGGGATTAGGAGGACTGGGACATCTGCAGCTACCAGAACTTTACCAAGCTAGCAACTATTCAGTGGACAGTCAGGAAGGGCACCACCAGCTGTGAGGACCAGTGGAGGAGAGCTGCGAATGGAGCCAGGAGTTCAGAAAGGGGAGAGAGCGGGCAGAGGTTACATAGAGGGTGGGGCTCCTCCATGAACTCTCACATCAGCTCTGCCTACAACTCACTTTCACTGATCATCAGAGTGTGATGTGTGGGTAAGTCAGTCCAGCTGAAAGGATGGGAAATGGGATGTAAAGGGAGGTCAAGTTTAAAATGTGCAAGTCCTCCTTTTGCTGGAAGACATATGAAATAAAACATATTTGTGAGCCACCCTAGTGTATTAAGATATGCAGTTCCAATACCTTCCTTGATGCAATGCCATTCTGTGTTTACACATTCATTTTCATGCAATGATCAGTTTGGAGGAATTTCAACTACCTTCATTTTCAGCTAAGTGGAATTTATCTTAACCAGATACCCACCCAAGATGAAAAATGAGCATTTTTTTTTCTAATTTAAAATAATCATCACTAAAGGAAATCTAATCACTCAGTTCAGTTGCTCAGTCATGTCCAACTCTTTGCAACCCCATGGACTGCAGCATGCCAGGCCTCCCTGTCCATCGCCAACTCCCAGAATTTACTCAAACTCATGTCCATTGAGTCAGTGATGCCATCCAACCATCTCATCCTGTGTTGTCCCCTTCTCTTCCCAGCATCAGGGTATTTTCCAATGAGTCAGCTCTTTGCATCAGGTGGCCAAAGTATTGGAGTTTCAGCTTCAGCATCAGTCCTTCCAATGAACACCCAGGACTGATCTCCTTTAGGATGGACTGGTTGGATCCCCTGGCAGTCCAAGGGACTCTCAAGAGTTTTCTCCAACACCACAGATCAAAAGCATCAATTCTTTGGCTCTCAGATTTCTTCACAGTCCAACTCTCACACCCATATGGGACTCCTGGAAAAACCATAGCTTTGACTAGATGGACCTTTGTTGGCAAAGTAATGTCTCTGCTTTTTAACATGCTGTCTAGGTTAGGAAATCTATAATAAGAAATTAATCTTTCCAGTGACTTTTTGGGTAAACACAGGTATGAGGCATCTCTTAAAGCTTTGCTGTTCTCTTCTTATAAGCTGGGATACACTCTTTTATAAACATGTCAGGAACATCACCTCTGGTTGCCATGGAGATGGTTGTCTTCTGCATGTCTGCTTTCCCAAGGATAGGATCGACGGTGGGGTTGGCAGGGATGTAAGGAGAGGGAGGAGTTACTGAAAATGAAGGTAATGGAGTTCCTGGTGGTCCAGTGGTTAAGAATCTGCCTGCTGATGGAAACAGTGACAGGCTTTATTTTTTGGGGCTCCAAAATCACTGCCGATGGTGACTGCAGCCATGAAATTAAAAGATGCTTGCTCTTTGGAAGAAAAGCTATAATAAACCTAGGTAGCATATTAAAAAGCAGAGACATTACTTTGCCAACAAAGGTCCATGTAGTCAAAGCTGTGGTTTTTCCAGTAGTCATGTATGGATGTGAGAGTTGGCCATGAAGAAGGCTGAGTGCTGAAGAATTGATGCTTTCAAACTGTGGTGCTGGAGAAGACTCTTAAGAGTCCCTTGGACAGCAAAGAGATCAAACCAGCCAATCCTAAGAGAAATCAATCCTGAATATTCATTAGAGGGATTGATGCTGAAGTTGAAGCTCCAATACTTTGGTCACCTGATGTGGAGAGCTGACTCATTTGAAAAGACCCTGATGCTGGGGAAGACTGATGGCAGGAGGAGATGGGGATGATAGGATAAGATGGTTGGATGGTGCCGTTGACTCAATGGACATGAATTTGAGCAAGCTCCAGGAGATGGTGAAGGACAGAGAAGCCTGGCGCGCTGTAGTCCATGTGGTTGCAAAGAGTTGGACACAACTGAGTGGTCAGCAATAAATCTTATAAACATATCATAGATGTACACGAGGTTTAGCCACAAGATTGTTTCTTTATTGGATTCAAGATAGTTTCCAAAGTAGGGGACTATTTAGCATATTCATAGAATGAGATATTCATAGCCATACAAATATCTGGGTTCATCTTCCTGATTTGTTTCCAAACCTTTAATCTCATTTGTAATTGAAAGAGGATGAACTTTGGTGACACAAGAGGCAGGATTAAGGTCCTCACTCCAACTACTTTCTAGCTGTGTGACTTCTTAAGCCTCTGTTTCCCTATCCTGCAAAATGAAGTCAGAAATAATATCTAAATTGTGGTGAAAATCCTGGGCCGGGATGCAAGGAAGCACCCTGTAAGCTCTTGAGTCATGGAGAGCTCAAGATTATGATAATTTCTTCTGAATATGACTAAAATCATGCCCAGAGCCCTGTTGCATTGTAAGCAGGATTATTCTTAGAGAATCTACCTGCTGTTCTTCTACCTGCAGCATAACAAAATATCTGAGCCACCTGGATCTCTCTTTCCCTCCCCCAGAGTCTGTTTAGGACAAGATCAGGACACAGGGAGCCTGGATAATAGAGGAATGGCGGACGGGGAGGACCTCCCATGACCAACCGACTCATAGCCACCGAGTGGGAGCTGTGACTTAGCTTAGTAAGGGAGGTGACCTCAGACATGAGTACACAGAGTTCCCTCATTTGGGTGACATGCCCAGCATCGCTACTGTCACCATGCTTCCTGAAACATCTCCCAAGCTTTTTATTTTTTAAACTAACTCGCTTTTTAAGACTAAGATGAATTTATTTACAAAGGAAACTTTACAACATGATGATTTATGAAAACCGAAAGAGGTACTTGCTAAAGTACAAGTTAACCAAGGCATATGCAGAATGATAACAAATAATGAAATTAAATTCTAGCTAAACATTCTTGTCTGCTATAGCCTGGTCCTGAAACACGTTCTCAGTTAAAGAGGAAAGTGCCAAGTGTCAAGAGTTGGGTCCTGCAAGTGCCAAGATGAGAATTTCTCTTTGCCCTGTAATCCGAAGGATAAAAAGAGAAATGAAATGTGATTCATCTTTTCACTAAGTTACTTTCTCTTAAGACAACAATTCCTGAAATCACCCCTCATAGAGAAAAAGTACTGATACAGTCAAAGCAATAATTGAGAAATATTGATACAAATTCTCCCACAGCCTCCCCACACATTTCAAAGATGTGAAAACTGTGGCCAAAACAAGAGAAGAAACTTATTCAAAAGCCTGCTGTGATCACTGATCCAGAGCTGAGATGAGATACAGTGCCTGGCTCCAAACGGCCTAGCAGATCTTATGAAAAAGTTCAGTTTTAAAAGATAAACAAGCTGAGCAACGACAAGCTTTGAATCAGCAAGACTTCTGTCTTGAAGAAATTACAGCTGCTTTTTTGTACTTGTGGCTCTGCATTTAGGAAAAAGGACAAAAACCACTATGCGTCCTTCAAAGAATCTATATTTTGAATTATAGACTTTCTGTGAAGCGCTCTATATTTAAGCGTGGAGTTCAACATGTAACAGAGACAAAGCTGCTTCGTCCACTGTGTCTGATGGTTAGATTCTAATTTAAAGATTGTCAGTATTGCTGTACTCACATGCTTGTGAATTTCTGTATATACTGTGCACTCATAAGGTGCTTCTGCACACATTGACTTACTGGGTTATCACTCTAACCATGTGATGGAGGTATTGTTGTTCTTTGTGGGTCCAGCTGGGGATGCTAAGAACACAGAACATGGGCTTAACTGGGGTCATGTGAATAGGAAAGGCTGAGCCTGGGATGGGACTGGAGCCCAAAGCCAGAGGTCTTTTCCCTCCCTGAGTTGCCTCCTGTCCCCCTGGCCACCAACTTCTGCCATTTCATGTGAGCTGTGGAGCTGTTGTGTTGGCCCTTAATGCTGGGGAGGAGTTTCTGAGCTGAAATAGAGAGCTGCTCAAGGGTGAATGTCTTTGGGCTGAAAATGTTTAACAGAAGGAGTGGGAAGAGCAGATGCTATGATGGAGAAGGAACCCGCATTAGGACACCACCGGTGGGGTCATCCTACAAGGCAGTTTCAGTTTTTAAGGTCTCAGCAAGACTGGCCGCTTCCCCAGAAAACTCTTCCCTGACCTGTCAAACAACATAGTGTCTCTGGTTTATGGCCCAGTTGTGTCTAGTTGGTTCCTAGTAATTTTGCTTACTATGTCCCTTGGACGGCAAGGAGATCAAACCAGTCCACCCTAAAGGAAACCAACCCTGAATATGCAGTGGAAGGACTGATGCTGAAGGTGAAGCTCCAATACTTTGGCCACCTGATGCAAAGAGCCGACTCATTAGAAAAGACCCTGATGCTGGGAAAGATTGAAGGCAGGAGGCAAAGGGGATGACAAAGGATGAGATGATTAGATGGCATCACCGACTCAATGGACATGAGTTTGAGCAAACTCTGGAAGATGATGAAAGACAGGGAAGCCTAGCATGCAGCAGGCCATGGAGTAGCAAAGAGTTGGACATGACTGAGCAACTGAACAATGGTTTTGATAGCTTAAAATGACTTATTAGACGGATTTTCTGCTGGCTGTCTGCATCCTTCAGTGAAGAGGGAGCTTTACGGAGTGGGGATGTGCTTGTTAATTCCTGCTGCCTCCCAGGGCTAGCACTGAGGGTGATACAGCACTCAGTGCCCTGTTGATATTTGTTGATGAATCAACACTCTGTTGGGGGGAAGGAAGGGAGGCACCCTTGGGGGCATGTCTAGAAAGTCAAGGAGGCAGTGTAGCATGTCAGTTCTCGGGTGTGGTCTAGGGACCCTTAGGAGTCCCTGAGAGCCTTTCAGGGGCTCCACCAGGTCAAAACTATGTTTGTAATAATACTAAGATGTCGTTTACTTTTCTCCCTTCTGTCATGGGTATACAGTAGAGATTTTTGGAGATCCCCTGATGCATGATAACTAATGGCTCTGATGACTAATGGAACGTGTGTTGTGTATTCTTGGGCTTTAAATGTTTTTCCAGTTTTAATTTCTAATATGGTGATTCATCTAACCCACAGAATCAAAAGCTCTTTGGGATCCTTGGTGATTTTGAGAGCTGTCAAGGAGTCCTGAGACCACAGCATTGGAGGAAAGTAAGTGCTTGGTTACTGGTAAGAGTGAGCCCTTCAGGAAATGGGGGGCTTGGGTTCAAATTCTGACTGTGTGTGATCTTAGGTGAACTATGTAACCTCTTGATGGCTTAGTTTCCTAACCTGTGAAGTAGGGTGACAATACAGTCAATCACACATGACATGAGGTTGTTGGGCAGTTTAAATATGAGCTGATTCCTGTAAAAATTAACTAGGACTCTACCTAGGACAGTAAGTGTTCTAGAAACATTAGCTATTATGGAGGTACCGAAGACGTTAAGAGACTTGTCCCAGGTCACCCTGGGAGTGAGTGGTAGAGATTCGCCTGAGCCCTTGGTGGGATTGAGGGTGTATCTAGCTCTTTCCATGCCTGGAGATGCAGAAGCTGGCAGAGAGGGTCCTTCTTCCCCTCCTGGGCTGGGTACCAGGGAAGCCAGAGAGAAGGATATTTGACTGGTGACTATGTCAGTGGTCAATCCCTGCCTTCCGGGCCTTGAGGAGGTGCTGGCAGGGAGAGAGGGGAGCCCAAGGACAGCGGCTTGGCCAGCTTGCCTGGGAAGGCCTTGCAGGCCCCGGGATCTGGCACCTGCCTCTGAGAAGGCAGCAGCCCTGGCCCGGGAGAAGCATGGGTTTCTGGAAATGCACATCAGCACATTCGTTACTGTCTTATCAGCAAACTGCAGAAGAGGCCAGGAAGCAAGGGACGGATCCTCTTACTCGTGATGAAATGCTCTCTGGTCAAGTATGAAAAATGTTTGAGGAATGAGTTCCCAGCCATGGTGTGAAAACAGATGTTGGATTCTTCTTCTTCTTTTTTTTTTTTTAATTTTCCCCTCTGACACAGTTCAGGAAGAAAAGAGCAAGAATCAGACACACAGGGCAGTTGGAAGCTCAGCTGCTCACGTGTGTAAAAGGCCCTGGAATGACATCAAGAGTGAGATTTCCACTGTCAAGGCTGCAGGAACTGCAGGCGCCTTCGTTCACTATCTGGTTCTATATAAAGGGAAACCAAGGCCTAGTTGAGATGGAAGAGGATGTTCAAGATCATGTGGCTTGGCCAGGGTTCCCTGAGCCTTTTGCTAAAGACCGAAACAAGATAGGCAACATTCACAAAATTAGGGTTTCCCAGGAGGCGCAATGGAAAAGAACCTGTCTGGAAATGGAAGAGACACAAGCTTGATTCCTGAGTCGGGAATATCTCCTGGAGAAGGAAATGGCACTCACTACAGTATTCTTGCCTGGGAAATCCCATGGACAGAAAAGCCTGGCAGGGCTACAGTCCATGGGGTCGCAAAAGAGTTGGGCACAACTTAGCAACTAAAATAATCAAAATCCTGAGTCTGTAAACAATGAAACTGGAACAGTGGTTTTTATGACTAAGGCAAAAGTCTTACCTAATTTTGCTGTTTAAAGTAATCAAGTAAAATATTCAACATATCCTTTCTCTCAAAAATACTCTGTGTTTATGAGGGATTGGAAGCAACTACTGAGGCATTCAGCAGAGGTTTACTAGCGGAAAGAGATCAGACTTTGATGTCAAGGGCAAGCATTAAACATCCTGGAAATGGGACTTCCCTGGTGGTTCTGTGGTATAAAGAATCCACCTTCCAAGGCAGGGGATGTGGGTTCAATCCCTGGTCTGGGAACTAAGAGCCCACGTGCTGTGAAGCAACTAAGACTATGTGCTGCTGCTGCTAGAGAAAGTCACGTGTCACAAAAAAAGAAGCCTGTGCATCATAATTAGAGAAATTCCACATGCGGAAATGAAGATCCAGCACAGCCAAAAAAAAAAATCCTGCATCTGCCATTCAATTGCTGTGTGATCTTGGGCAAGTGTCTGAGCCGCAGTTTTTCCTTTGGGGATAATGATGCTTTCTTGAAAGGGCTGTTGGGAAGAAAGCAGAATTTCTTCTCTGAGCAATCCTTCTGCGCCAAGCACTAGGCCATGTGTTCTCACAGATGAGATGCATTCGATCATTCTAATAACTCATCCTACAGAAAAGAAAATGGGGACCCAGAGTCCAAGAACCAGCTCACTTAAGGTCACTGAGCCAGTAAGGATCAGAGGTGGAATTTGAACTCATGCTATCTGACTTCACAGCCCTCAGGAACACATGTTAGGTGCAAGGATAGTGGTAGCACCCAAGAGATCCTGCATAAATGGCAGCCAGTGTTGGTATTTTTCCCTGGTGACTCAGAGGGTAAAGAATCTCCCTGCAATGCAGGAGACCCAGGATCCATTCCTGGGTCGGGAAGATCCCCTGGAGAAGGGGATGGCAACCCACTCCAGTATTCTTGCCTGGAGAATTCCATGGACAGAGGAGTCTGGTGGGCTACAGTCCATGAGGTGGCAAAGAGTCGGACATGACCGAGTGACTAGCATCACATTGATATTATTAAAATAATCAACTTTCATTTCACTTGGCTTATGCAGCACCACAAAGATCACATCATTTTCAGCTGATCATTGAAAAGAAGTCAGGAAGTAGTACCAAGAAATATGTTTGGGTAGACAAAACCCAAAGTCTCTTTGGTCTGTAGCCTGGGGAACTAATACGTGGTGTCGACTTAGGGGTGCCATCTTGAGAGATGTGAGAAAAAGAAATAAGCGCTCTGAGTGAATGCCTACAACACAAAATTAATCACAGAAACCCTACATTGAGCCCCTGCAATGGATATTCCTGGATAAACTAAACTATCATATTAATCTGCTTTGAGCTGGAATTACACATCCCACTGGAGGTATCAATTCTTTGGAGCTCAGTCTTCTTGATGGTCCAACTCTCACATCCTTACACGACTACTGGAAAAACCATAGCTTTGACTGAGCACCTAAGAACTGATGCTTTTGAGTTGTGGTGCTGGAGAAGACTCTTGTGAGTTCCTGGGACAGCAAGGAGTTCAAACCAGTGAATCCTAAAGGAAAACAACTCTGAATATTCATTGGAAGGACTGATGCTGAAGCTGAAGCCACCTGATGCAAAGAGCCAACTCATTGAAAAAGACCCTGATGCTGGGAAAGACTGAGGGCAGGAGGAGAAGGGGAAGACAAAGGATGAGATGGTTGGATGGCATCACTGTCTCAGTGGACACGAGTTTGAGCAAACTCTGGGAGAAAATGAAGGACGAGGAAGACTGGCATGCTGTGGTTCATGGGGACACGACTTAGTGACTGAATGACAACAACGGCAACATTGCAGTTACCTTGGTTCTCTGATGCTGGTCACAAGGTCAGGTAGACAGGTCTATATAAATGTCTTGATTGAAACAAATGGGTCATGACAGAGTAAACCTCTTTAAAAAAATTTCATCCTCTATCATTATGTGGGGCTCATGGGAGGAATATTAGTGACAGGCCTCCTCCTTGATGAGAAAGTCAGGACCCCTCAGCCTAGAGTTACAGCCTTTTTATGAGCAGACACTGTCCAGCATTGGCATAGGAGTTCAGACAAAGCTGGAGGACCCATTGATCTCTGATGCCTATAAAACTGTAGCAGCCATACTTGCATGGAAACTGACTACACGTATATAATACTGCATTTTGTTGTAAGATTTTTGCATTTATACAGCCATTACCCTGATTAAATTAAGTTTTTTGGTGTATGCTAAACTTTTTGTGTCATTTGTCTTTCCTTGGTGGTTTTCAGATGTCTTGGGTGAGTTTTACAGAAGAGTTTTTTGAGTTCTTTGGACATGAAGCCTCTATTATTCAATAACTTGGGGGCGATTTCCCAGTGAAGGAGACTTAAAATATAACGTGACAAAAAGCACACATACGTGTACAGTTGAATGAATTCTCATGAACCCATGTGACCAGCACCCAGCTCATGAAACATTAGTAACAACACACAGCCCTCCTTGTGTTACCCTGCAGTAACTACCACCTCACTAAGGGGTAACTACTATCCTGAATTCTTACACCACAGATTGACTTTGCCTGTTTTTGAACTTCCTATCAGTGGAATCTTATTGATAAAAGATGTACTATTTTTTGTCTGGTTTCTTTAATTCAATATCATGTTTGTGTATTGTTTCATATTTTTGCCCATGATTATAAACCAAGCAATCTCGTTCCTGTATAGTGTTCTCCTCTATGGATATATCAGGGTTTAATGAGCCAATCTCTGCTGATGGGGCTTTGCGTGCGTATGTGCTCCTTCTCTTCAGTCGTGTCTGACTCTTTGTGGCCTCAAGGACCATGGCCAGCCAGGCTCCTCGGTCCATGGGGTTTTTCCAGCAACTCCACCGGAGTGGGTTGCCATACCCTCCTCGAGGGAATCTTCCCGATTTAGGGATCGAACCCAAGTCTCATGCTTCTCCCACACTGCAGGCGGATTCTTTACTGCTGAGCCAGTGGGGAAACCCAGTGCACCTTTGGCCCAATGTATAATGTTGTTGTGACCATTCTAATGTGTCTTTTGGTGTAGGTATGTTTACATTTCTACTGGGTACGCCCAGAAGTGGAATTGGTTAGAGAGGAGGCGACAACTTCCCCAAAAGGATGAGGGGGAGCTCTCCCAGCTGAGGAAGGGTTCATGCACAGGCTTGTAGGCGTAAAAGAGTCAGAGACATTTGGGGAACACTGGGTAACCCACGGACTGAGTATGCAGTGCCTGTGAAGTCTAATTGACGAAATCTCCCTCCCTTTGGACACGCCATCTCTCTCCCTCCTCACCTCTATCTATGTCCTTGTTCTTCAGTGCTTTCTATCTCTGTGTTTTGTTGTTGTTGTTGTTTCCTTTTTTTTTTTCCTTTGTTTTTCTGGGCAAGGGGGAAGGGAGAGGCTTCTGACTGCCTTTGCCTGGGTAGTTAACCCCTCTGAGCTCCTATAGGCCACCATGATACTCATTAACAAAGTTCTGCCCCTATTTCACTGGCATTGTTTGTTGGTCTCATCTTTCTTTCTTTTTTAAAAATTTATTTGACTGTACCAAGTCTTGAAATTAAAAGACGCTTGCTCCTTGGAAGAAAAACTACGACCAACCTACGCAGCATATTTGGAGAAGGCAATGGCACCACACTCCAGTACTCTTGCCTGGAAAATCCCATGGACGGAGGAGCCTGGTGGGCTGCAGTCCATGGGGTCGCTAAGAGTCAGATGGGACTGAGTGACTTCCCTTTCACTTTTCACTTTCATGCATTGGAGAAGGAAATGGCAACCCACTCCAGTGTTCTTGCCTGGAGAATCCCAGGGATGGGGGAGCCTCGTGAGCTGCCTTCTAAGGGGTTGCACAGAATCGGACACCACTGAAGCGACTTAGCAGCAGCAGCAGCAGCAGAAAGCATATTAAAAAGCAGAGACATTATTTTGCAGACAAAGGTCCGTCTAGTCAAGGCTATGGTTTTTCCAGTGGTCATGTTTGGATGTGAGAGTTGGACTATAAAGAAAGCTGAGCACCAAAGAATTGATGCTTTTGAATTCTGATGTTGGAGGAGACTCTCCCTTGGACTGCAAGGGGATCCAACCAGTCCTTCCTAAAGGAAATCAGTACTGAATATTCATTGGAAGGACTGATGCTGAAACTGAAGCTCCAATACTTTGGCCACCTCATATGAAGAACTGACTTGTTGGAAAAGACCCAGCTGCTGGAAAGATTGAAGGCAGGAGGGGAAGGGGACAACAGAGGATGAAATGGTTGGACAGCATCACCAATTCAATGGACATGAGTTTGAGTAAATTCTGGGAGTTGGTGACGGACGGGGAGGCCTGGAGTGCTGCAGCCCATGGGGTCGCAAAGAGTCGGACACGACTGAGCGACTGAACTAAACTGAACTGAGTCTTAGTTGAAGCACATGAATCCCACATTCGGGATCTTACTGTGGCATCTGGGGTCCAGTTTGCCAACCAGGGATTGAACCCTAGACCCCCTGCATTGGGAGCTCAGAGTCCCAACCACTGGACAACCAGGGAAGTCCTGAATCTTGTCTTTCTTCTCACTAGACTGAGTTTCCAGAAGGACAGAATGGGCTGGCTCAGTATCATCTCTTTGCGCCTCTGATCCACTCTGCCCTTTTCCTGCCCTGTTCTCCATCCAGGGAAGCTGACCTTTGTGAACGACATGAGGAAGCCTCCTTGCCCTTTGCTTCTGGCTCTGGCCAAAGTGTGAGTCCCCAGAGAGGACTGAAGGTAGGGAGGAGAGAGAGCGCAGGTGATCTTTCCCCAAACTCTTGCTCTTCAGGGCTGTCTTGGGCTGGCTCTAGCTGTAGGGCGTAGCTTCTCTGCAGTAAGCAACTTGTTCCTCCAGGCCTAGAGGTACTATCAGTCCCCGAACTTCTGAGCTCAGTGTGCTACACTCTCCTTGAAGTTCCTCTGCCCTTCAACCAGTACTGCTTGAGCTTTCCTGGTTTATGTGTGTACCTCCTGGGACCTTGACTGATAAATGCATTTCATTCAACTCCGTACACACTTAGCACACAGCCTGGTACACAGCCTCTTTCAGTGAAGTCTTCCTGACTAAATAAATAGGTAAAGAACTGGGAGAGGATAAAGACGGAGGAGCTGGCCAGAAGCCAGTAGTGAAGGGTCTTCAACACCCTTCTGAGAAGTTTAGACAATAATTCTCAAGACCAGGTACTGCAACCTCAAGTGTCGCTAGAGGTCAGGCACTTACAGGTGGGGATTGTGGAAGGAAGTGAATGCTGTCTAAGGGTGCCACTGCACTACTCAGCCTCAAACCGTTAAAGCTCTGTGGGAATTTGGACTCCATGTGGCCAGATCCTCTGATTTTTTTTTTCCTGTGAAATTTCTGATTATTAATGTGAAATGCCAACATTTCAAATTTTAGAATTCTTTGCACTAGCAAAATGAAGTGTGGCTGCCAACTTGTAAGCTCTCCATAGCTAGTGGGGAGCTGCTGGGTGTTGTGAAGGCAGGAAGTGAGGGGCTCAGACATTGCATGGTGCTTCAAACAAGACCTTGCCAGTAAATGAACTGCAGGGACACCGGGCCCTTTGATCTTGGTCCCTCAAGCAGTTCAAATGTGCTGAGAGACACTTATGTGGAGAACACTAATCCGTCTCCCTGATGGGTATTTTTTTTTAAATCAGGTTTTAGTTCTAAAAATAGTGTTTGGATTTCTCCACTTGAGTCAGGTTCCCAGCCACTTTCTCTATTTCTGCTTCAAGCTGGGAGCTCTGAGTTCTTTTGGGTTTTATCAAATTATACACTGTGCAAAGGCATCCATTTCACCAACAGATGGACTTAATGTGCATGAAAATACATGCCTTTTAAAGAAACTAAATTAGTAGTTCCACTTCTTTCCCCTTTTATTAAAGACAGAGTTCTAGGAGAGCTCTCTGCTATAAAGTCAGACTTCACAGACATCAGCAAAACGAGATTTACTTGAATGGAAATCGGACGGAATATCAGACAAGGCCTTCTCAACACTGAACCTGCCGGCTTCAAGCAGAGATTTGAGGACTCTGCCCTCAGTCCCAGCAGGGCTTTAAAAGCAAAGAGGGAGAAGGAAAATCTTGAAGCCTTATTGTTCTTTAAGAGTTGAAGCTTCTCTTGAAAGGATGGGTTGACAGCTTCCTTTCATCGTGGGCAAGGCGGTGTGAAGACTGGAAGATGAGTGAAGCGAAGGGTGCAATCCCCGGAGCCCTGGAGGTGGAGTGGGAAAGTGAAGTGCTAGCTGCTCAGTCGTGTCTGACTTTTTACCACCCCATGGACGGTAGCCCACCAGACTCCTCTGTCCATGGAATTCTCCAGGCAAGAATACTGGAGTAGGTTGTCATTCCCTTCTCCAGGGGATCTTCCCAACCCAGGAATAGATCCTGGGTCTCCTGCATTGCAGGCAGATTCTTTACTATCTGAGCCACCAGGGAAGCCCAGTGACTTAGATCCTAGGCCTGGCTTTGTCACTAACCTATCTTGTTACTTGGATTTCTCTCCCCTCAGATGCCCTGCTTTCTTGCTTAGAATATTGAGGCAATCACCCTATCCTGTCAGCCTGGAGACATCATTCTTAGAAGAAGGAGAAGGAAACATTATAAAGGAAAGCACCTTCTCTCCCATGCTTTTATGCATCTATTTCTGTATTGTAATTATGAAAACAGTAACACGAATGTCGTCTGTGAAATCTCAATCAATACATTTTCAGAACAAAAGAGCATTTTGGCTCCCATTTTCCCTCATGTATATGTGTCCTTGATGTTTTTAATGAAATTATACACTTACAGACATATAATGTAGACATTATGGTCTTTTTTTTTAATCTCATATATAGAATTCGGCTATACATACCCCACAGTTCACTTTTTTTTTTTTAACTGAATAAACCAACCTCTGTCAGAATATACAAATCAACCACAGTCTTTCGGTTGGTATCACAGATGCCAAGGGCTTGATGCACCCCAGGCCTTTTAGCCATTTCCTACCAGCAGGTAACATGGTGCTACCAACGTTTCATTGTTTCTGAAAAAGCAATGTACACCTTTGTATCCGTGTGAAAGTATTTCCCTGAGGTAGGTATCAGAAACTCAAATTGCTTGATTAAAGAGAATGAATGCTTAAAATTGTTATGGATTCTGCCAAATTGCCCTCAAAAGAGTCCATTGACGTGCATTCCTGCAAGCAGTTTTTAAGAGCATGCCATTCCCCCTCCCTCACTGACACTAGATATTAGCCTTTTAATTTTTACTGATTTTCATCTGATGAGTGAAAGATGAAGTCTGGCTTGTCATTTTAATTAGTAGTCCCAGATAACTAGCAAGAGAGCACAACTTAACTTTTCCTATCTTTCCCGGCTATTTCTAAAGGTGAAGTCCATGCTGTATGTTAGAACAGCTCACATAAAACCATGGTTGTAGAAGCCAGAATGGCATCTGCAGGGGAAACGTTGCTTCAAGTTCTGACTCTTGTACTTTCCCTGCTTGGTGACTTGCCAAGTTACCTCTTTTCCCAGCCTCTGTGTTCTCATTTGTGAAATGAGGGGACACACTGTTATCAACTGAATGCACGTGTCCTCCAAAATTCATACATGGAAGTCTGATCATCAACGTGATGCTTTTTAGAGATGAGGCTTCTGAGAGGTGTTAGGGTTAGACAGAATCATGAAGGTGGGGCACTCATGATGGGATTAGTGCCCTATGAGAAGGACACCAGAGAGCCCCCGGCAGCTCTTTCTCCCTGTGTGAGGACATAGCAAGAAGGCACGAAGCCATGAAGAGGGCTCCAACAGTGAACTAAACCAGCCTGCAGGTCAGTCTTGAATTTCCTCTTGTACAGAACTGTGAAGAGTAACCTTCTACTGACAAGATCACCTTGCCTATGCCATTTTGTTGTGGTAGCCCAAGCAGACGGAAACCACTAGTGCTCGGCCTTTCCCTCTGCTGAGGATTGTCATGAGAATTAAACACGAATGTGCATGAAAGTCCTTCGTGACACTGCAGTGGTCTGGGTTCCCCAGGGAAACAGAACCAATAGAATGTCTATACTTATGCATACATATATAATATATGTGTGTTTGTGTACATATACATGTGTGTGTACATATATATATATGTCTGTGTGTGTAAAGAATTGGCTGATGCAGTCATGTATGGAGGTTAAGTCCCAAGAGCTGCAGTGGGCAAGCTAGAGATTCAGAGCTGGTGGTGTAAGTTCCTGTCTGAATCTGAAGCCTTGGGAATCGGGAGAGCCCGTGGTGCCAATTCCAGCTTGACCCTGAGTCCAAAAGCAGGAGGAGACTGATTTTCCAGCTTGAAGACAGGCAGAGAGAGTGAATACCTCCTTACTCAGCTTTCTGTTCTGTTCAGGCTTTCAAAGGATTTAGATGAGGCCCATCCACTTCAGGGAGGGCAATCTGCTTTACTAAGTCTACTGATTCAAGGGCTAATCTCATCCAGAAACACCCTCATACACCCCGAATAATATTTAACTAAATATGTAGGCACCCCATGGCCCAGGCAAGTTAACACACAAAATGAACCATCCTTGTCAATTTGGACAAAGACAGAGACTTTTTGGTTACTCTAATTTGCTGGGGAAAGAGTCATTGCTAATCCTGATCCCTCCTCATTCTCTCCCTATTTGGTCTGTGGTGACCCTCAATGACTGAATAGCTGTTACAAAGGTGCATTTCTGTTAAAAAATGGATGGAACAGCTTCTGTCTTGTTATTAGTGAAGGTGATTAATTTGTGTGGTGGGGAATGTTTGAGGTTGATTAGGATAAAGCCTCTAGTTCTGAGTGCCCACAGGAGGTGGTCAGACATGTTGAATCAGTTGTAGCAAAGATCTCCTGGGAAGAGAGTTTTATAGGGAGGTTTTTGGCACCTTACCCCTCAAGCTGGAGGGAAACAAAACAGCCTCCCAAGTCAGCACTTGGATCTGTTTTTCCAGAAGCCTTTCTCGGGGCTTAGGGGGCTGGATAGGGCGGGGAGCAGGGCTGGACACGCCACACCCTGGGCAGCCTTGCTTCTCCTCCCTCTGGTTAATGGAGTCTCCCCGAGCACCCCAAGGTGCTGATGGGTCTGAGAAATTGGCAGCCCTTCTCTGGGCCTGATGTCCCAGTCCATAAAATGGGAGGTTGGGTTGCATTACCTGCAAAGACTGGGATAGCACAACCTCTTCAGCCCTCTTCCCGCTCTGACCCTCTGAGCTGAGGCCTGCAGGAGACTCTGTATAGTCCTCTTTCCACCTGGGCAGCCAGTGTGCACACTGGCAATCTGTGCGGGGTGAAATGAAGGGCAGAGTGCTATCACCAAATACGGCAGCGTCTTTCCAGCAGTGTTGTTACAGGCTTCCCGTGTGTCTCCTCAGTTAGCTCTGCCTACAGCCCTAGGAGGCAGACACTACTATTCCTTCTTTTGGATGGTAAAGTTTGGGAATGGCTACCCACTCCAGCATTCTTGCCTGGAGGATTCCATGAACAGAGAAGCCTAGTGGGCTACAGTCCATGAGGTCACAAAAAGTTAGACACAACTGAGCAATTCTCATTCACATAGGCAGTAAAGGCCCTGCAAGGCTAAGTAACTTGCCCAAGTAACCAGTAAGAGGTAGGATTCAAATTTAGTGCCTCTCTTCTATCACTAACCCTTTCAGCTGGGGCTTTGGATTCACTGTCAAAGCTGAGCAGACATTTCAAAAGTGTCTACTTCAACAGCCTGGCACGTGGCAGGAAGTCAGTAAGTGGCATGTACTGTGACTACTACAGGTGGGCTCTGGGAACGCAGAGGGGACTAATTGGGGAAGGACTAGGGAGCAGATGTTCCTGTCTGTGTCCATCCTGTCTAAAGAGTCAGATTAGGTGGCAATGGTAGCTTCTGAGGTTCTCTGGGCTGTCCAGGTAGGTGAGGCTCCGGGTGAGATATCCTTAAATAAGGCTTCTTTCCTAAACACATCAGTGTGCCATCTCCTAGCCTGACTTTCCATTTTATCCCCACTTTCTCTGGCATAGTTCAGGATCCCATTAGCACTTACCCCCCATTTCTGAACTCTTGCTTCCTAAACCATCTCCAGGTTTAGTCTCCAAACAAAGCATTGCCTATGTCTACTCCCAGATTTGTTTTCCAACGAACAGCTCAGATGATGGAACTGCCCAGCTCAAGAACTTTCCGGGGTTGCACAATCTGGCTCAGACATAGCTTTCCAACCTTTTTGGTTTCAGTCCTTCAAGCATCTTATGCTACAAATAGGGCTGTCTGTTTATTCTTGAAACATTTGTTGATGACCAGCATTGTGTTACTGTGGGCCAGCACTGTGTTGGTCCTCTGGGACACAAAGTCAAACAAGACAGCGTTCTTGCTGTAGAGCTCACTGTTTTATAGGCTTTTTTTTGTTTGTTTTTCTGCTTGATACACCATTGGCACATGTGTGAATGCTAAGTCACTTCAGTCATGTCTAAATCTTTGTGACCCCATGGACTATAGCCCACCAGGCTCCTATGTCTGGATTGGGATTCTCCCAGCAAGAATACTTGTGCAATTCTCCCAGCAAGAATACTTGTGGAATTCTCCCAGTAAGAATACTGGAGTGGGTTGCCATTTCCTTCTCCAGGGAATCTTCCTGACCCAGGGATCTGGGTCTCTTGGATCTCCTGCACTGGCAGGAGGGTTCTTTACCACAAGCGCCACCTGCGAAGCCCCCTGCCATTGGCACAGTGCTCTGCAAGTCCCTGGGTAGAGGCTACACAAGTGTCCTATGTCCTCTGGGTTCCTGGCTGTAACTGTTCTAGATACTCCACTGACACACTCGTCTCATCCTAGTTGCTGACCTTCTCACCTGCCCTCCATCTGGGAAGCTCCTCCAGGATGGGAGCTTAGCTTATTCACTGCTGCCAAAGGGCCTAGGATTAGGCCAGTCAGGCAGCAGGAGCAAGGTAATTATTTGCTCAGTCCTACCAGTGTGGAGGCTGGTGGTCTGACTGAGCCAGCTGGATGGATTTTCTCCTTAGAAATTGAAGAAATGAGATTTTAGAGCGGTGGCCTTAAGCACCTCCCAAACTGGGGCTGCATAGAGAATCATCTGGAAAGCCTTTAAAGCTCTCAGAGCCTATGGGATTTCCCTGCAGTCTAGTGGTTAAGACTCCATGCTTCCATTGCCGGGGGGCGTGTTTTCAGTACCTGGTCGGTGAACTAACATCGCATGCTACGGTTCGTGGCCAAAAAATAGAAACAAAACAAAACTCTCAGGGCACCCCAGATCCACTGAATCAGAATCGTGTAGGTGAGACCCAGGCTCTCCCACTCTGTGAGGCTCCTCCGCTCCTCCTAACAAGCAGTGACATCTGAGAACAAAGGCCCTAGGGGTAGGAGTGTTCTTCTCCAGGCTATGGGTTATCAGCCGAGGGGATTTTGCACACGGGCTATAAAACATAAAATGAGTTTGCTGTAATAATGTCCTTAGAAGGAAAACTTTGTAATTTTACAAAGAAGAGTCAATTCATAAGAGCAAGAGTGAATTTACAGCTATCCAAAGTTCAAGTGCTATATTTCAGAAATGAAGCCTTAACCTAAAGGAGAGCAATATTCGGCAGAATGAGGCTGTAAAAACTTACCAGCGGGTAGGTAAATATAGAACCTAAGCCTTAGAGAGAATGCGGCAATAAAGAAACAGTAGCCCATTTGCCTTTTACCAAACACTAGTCCCCAAACCAACAGTGCTATTAACCAATCACCATCTGGAGAAGTGATGGCCAGTCACTCGGTCTTGGATTAGTTTGTGGGAAAAACCATCAGCTGAGAGTTGAGCCAGAAGGGAGATAGATCAGGGTAGAGAGGAGGAAGAGGAAGGTGGCTCTCAGTACAGTCCTTCTCTGATTCCCTCAAAGTGACTGAGTTCATTTTAAAAGTGGAGGCAGACTCCTATATGGAATCACCAAAATTACCTTCTGTAATTGTGCTACATTTGAAATTCATATTCTGTAGTTTGTATCAATGCATGCATGCAGATGCTTTTCACTGTTACCAGAACAGTGTAAAGTCTGCAGCAAACTACAAGGGAATATCAACTACTTTACAGTCTTTAGGTTATGGGTCCTGTATCTTATTTTCAATTCATTCCAAACTTTATTTGATGAGTATTTATTTTTAATGTCTTTTCATTGCAGCCTGATTTTTCTGAGGGTCCATGTGACTTGAGAGCTTCAGGGTCATGGAGCAACAGCTGTCAGACAATTTTGCACGTTTTACACAGCTCATAGCATGTGGCACGGGAGACTGAGAAAGGGGTCAAGGGGGTTCTTGGAGAAGGGAAAGCATTTTATTTTGTCTGGATTTTCACTGATTTGTGTTAAAGACTGAGGGCAGGAGGAGAAGAGCGATAGAAGGTGAGATGGTTAGATGGTACCACTGACTCAATGGACATGAGGTTGAGCAACTCCAAGAGATAGTGAAGGACAGGGAAGCCTGGTGTGCTAGAGTTCATGGGGTTGCAGAGAATTAGATACAATTTAGCCACTGAACAAGAGTACATTAGAAGTGCATTTAGCCTGAGAGTTCACATGAAGTCTACAGACTGAGATTCAAAAGTTCCTAGGTTTGGATCCAGCTCCACCTCTTATTTAGGGGCTTCCCAGGTGACTCAGTGGTAAAAGAATCCTCCTGTCAATGCAGAAGATGAAGGAGGAGCATGTTCGCTCTCTGAGTCGGGGAGGTCCCCTGGAGGTGGAAATAGCAATCGCTCCAGTATTCTTGCCTGGAAAATCCCACGGACACAGGAGCCTGGCTGGCTACGGTCCAGCGGGTGGCAAAGAGTCAGACACAACTGAGCGCGCACAAACATACACACACACACACACACACACACACAACCACATACAACCTTTTGTTAGCCATGTGATTTCTGACTCTCAGTCACTACAGCTGTGAAATGGGAAGGGTACCCTCTTTGTCAGAGGGCGATCAAGAGGATGCCGTTAGAACACTGGTCTGGATGCACAAGACCTGTCCTGGGAAAATCATTCTGTGAAATGTTGGTTGTTGGTTGCACCACAAAGCCTCATGCCCCATATTTCTCGAGGGGATTAGCAGGCCAAGGTTTGGCAATTGAGATGGCTAATTAGTTTCCAAATATATTGTTTCCAGTAAAATTATCTTTTCAAAACAATTTATGGTGTTTCATGTCTCAGAAACCACAGAGTTCATTGTGCATCATTTTTATAGCTTCATGAGAAGTGTTCCTTTTTATGTTTTTAAAGTATTCCAAGAAAAATAAAAGAAGGTTTTATCATGGTCAAAAAAAAAAAAAAAAAAAAGATCTCCTTTGAATTCTAGAGATGGTCAAACCTAATGACTAGAAAAAGACAAAAGCATCTGGGAAAGTTTCATTAAACATTGTAATACGGGTAAGTCATCTCCATTCATGCATTTGTTTGTTGGTTCACACATTCTGTAAGTATCTGCTGAGTGCCTGGGACTGGGTACTGGGGATAGAAACATGAAGAACAAGTGATTCCCTTACCCACCCTCCCCTGAGGCTCTCTTTCTGGGTGATAGGCTTGTAAGTAACAATGACACTGCTCTGGACACAAAGGATGCAGGAGCCATGGTTGGAGGAACCAACTCCAGCTAAAGCAGTTGAAGATGGCTTCTCGGAAGGTGAATCTTCACCCTCCCAAAGCCCTTCAGAATGCTGGAAACTACCAGTCCCCTTTTGGGTCATGAAGAGTGGATTAAAAAAGAAAGACACTCTGAAGATGCCCCCCTTACCACTGTCAGCACCAGGGCCTAAGGCTTGGTTAAGGATGAAAACCACTAGTAAAATAAAAGCTGAGTTTTCTTGATTCCAGCTCCCTACGTGCCCATCCAACTGAGAGCAGCCTTTGGAAAATATACTAACAGGTTTACCAGGCTGCAGAAAGAAGGCCCGTGCTTGTGAGTGGGCATCTTTAGGAGACCCAGGGCATCTCTTTGACTGCCTGGATCAGAGTCATCTGCAGGTGCTTGTTAGAAGCCAAATGCTGCTTGTCCACAATGAAGGAACTAAGAATCTCTGGGAGTGAGGCTGGTGATGTGTTTTCAAATGGGCCCTTGGTTACTCTTGCACACATCCTAATATTTAAGAAGATATGGTACATAGGGGGTTTCCCTGGTGGCTCAGTTGCTAAAGAATCCGCCTGCAATGTAGGAAATGTGGGTTTGATCCCTGGGTCAGGAAAATCCCCTGGAAAAGGGTATGGCAACCCATTCCAGTATTCTTGCCCGGAGAATCCCATGGACTGAGGAGCCTAGCAGAGTTGTAAAGCAACTGAAGCGACTGAGTACACACACATATACAGGATTTGGCTGCAATGGAATATTACTTACCCATAAGAAGAACGATATTTTGCCATTTGTGGTAACATGGATAAACCTGGAAGTTTATATGAAGTGAAATGTCAGACAGGAAAAACCAAACATCACATGATTTCACTTACATATGGAATCTAAAAAACAAACCAACTAAAAACAGAAACAGACTCATAGATGCAGAGAAAGAACTAGTGGTTGCTGGAGGGGAGGGGCAGGGGAGATAAAAAAAAGTGAAGGGGGTTAAGAGGTGCAAGCTTCCAGGTATAAAATCATGGGCATAGAGTGTACACATAGGCACTGTAGTCAATAATATTGTAACAAGTTTGTATGGTGATGGATGATAACTGGTATTATTGCTGTGATCAGGCCATGATGTATGATAATACTGAGTCATTGTGTTGTTTACCTGAAACTAATATAATATTATATGTTAATTTAACTCAAGTTTTTAAAAAGTCACTGATACAAGTGAAAGAACATATGGCTTGAAGTCAGTATTCCTGGTTCTACGGCACTGGGTAAGTCATTCTGCCTCTTTGAGCGTTAGCATCCACATCTGGGTAGTGGGACAGGAAAATAATATTGACTATTTCCCCTGCAGTGAGTCTGTGAGATTGAAATAAAATGACATGGGTGATCTCATACCATAAGGATAAAATGCCTAACTGTGCTTACTCTTTGTTACTGTTACTACTTTTCAAGACCACGTTGTCTTTTCAAAGAGCCCTTAACTGAATGAAATTTCTATCAGAAATTTGTGGGAGGGTGTGGGGAGTGGATTTTTTGCCTTCTGGTTTGAGTTCTAACTTTGGAGGTACTGTCTGCATAATCAGTTTGCACTGAATACAATGTGCTTTGAAAATATAATGACAAAGAATACCTGGGATTTCTTTGTAAGTATAGTTTAGGAAGAGATGTGTAAATAAATGATTTCAATGCAATTTGAAAATAATGATAATGGTCATAATAAAATACTTAGGTTAATAATAATGGTTGTAATTAACATATTTTGAGCGTTACTCTGTGCTATGAATTCTGCTAAGTATTTGCATTTTCTTTTAAGTCTCATTATTATCCTATAAGACCGGCACTACCGCTTGAATTCTATAGATGATGAAATTGCAGCCCAAAGAGATGACATGATTTGCCCAAGGGCGTAAAGTCAGAAGTAGAAGAGTTCAAATTCAAATCTATGTCTCTCTGGTTCTAAGGTTTTCCTTTGTCTATTGGTCTACAGAGTATCCAGGAAACTAGTGGGTCTGTATTCAAAAACTGTCAGAACTAACTCAGTCTGAAGTGCCTGGTCTGAAGACCTTAAAGCAGTAATTTTCAACCTCCTGACAGCAGCAAATTGACAGTGACAATGGCAAATTGACCTCACGTCATGACCTAGTGCGCGCGCGCGCACGTGCACACACACACACACCTATATATGCTTGTGTGTGTGCATGAGTGTATGTATTTGTCAAGAAACAATGTCCATCTTTGCTCTGATTATTTTTTCTTCTTCTTGTTTTTAATGCTTGTGGTGACTCCTTTGATTTGATTACTTAATAACAGATTTGATAATTTGATAACCCTACTGCAAGGGGCACTGAAGTAGGCTTCTCCTCTACAGGTGTGAAGACTATGGCCAGGAGAGGGAAAGTGGCCTGAGACGGATCTCACTAGTCATCATCAAGAAGGCACTGAACTGCTAGATTTTTTTGTTGTTGTTTATACGGTCACCCTTCTTAGATGGTCCTACCATCAGTAACAGCAGTCATTTTGTGATCAAACAGCTGTAGATTCGAATCTGAAATCCACTTCATCCAGCTATGTGACTTGAGGTGTGATTTCACTTCTCTGAGTAAATTTCCCCCTCTGGCAATGGGAGGGAGTAACAATATCCACTTACTAGGAGGATTATGAAGGTGAACTGATACTAAGGCCCAGGGCCTTGCACACATCATGTACTCAGCACAGGTGAGATCCCAGGTAACTGGAGGAGACTTGAAATGGAGCATGATGGAGACTGAGGGTCGCTGTGAAGTCAGCATTAATGTAACCAGAAGTATTATTAGAATCTAGTGCAAACTCAGGGTCTTTGATGCAGAGAGAACATCTGTGTGTGTTACTGTGGACCATGGGGAGAACGTTGATTTTGGAGCCAAACAGACATGACTATGAATCCCAGTGCCAGAACTTTCTAATCTCAATGAGTCTAGTTTTCTTATTGTAAACTGGGTTATTAACACCTCCTTCAAGAGGTATTGTGGGGATTCTTTGAAGTATTTTCCCCATACTTTCTCTCTACTTCCTAACTTAGAAATTTTACTTACCTTTAGATTGTATCTTTTTATTATACAGGACTAACATTTCATTTTAGGATGCTCATTAGAATCAGAGAAGCAGAAAAGACCATGGAAAGAAGATAATTCTTTGCCTACCTCCTCTTTTGCAGATAGTCATCAAGGAAAGGTTAATTTAGGTATTTACTAAGGTTATTTACCTAAGTCCACTGTCAATTACCTAACTGTTAAACTAACAAGACAGACAACCGAGGTGGTTTCATTTGGCCTAAGTCACCTGGAAACAAGTGTCCAACATTAAATTGGCCACGTAAGTATCAATTTCAAGAGCAGGGTGGATTCAAGAGGAAGACTTGGGACTTACCAACTCAGCTATTGAAGCCATGAGAGGGATGGTTTGTCTAAAGAGGTGGTCTATCCTCGAATGAAAGCACAAGGAAGAGAAATGAAAGCAAAAGGAAGAGAAAAAGGCATATGGCCCTTTAACAATGCAAGCATCTCCCCATAATTGATGGCATACATATGTGTATTACTCATTCATGCTAGAAGCTCACTCATGAATTATGTAACACCATATTGATTCCTAGTGTTAAATCACACAAGTGAGGGACTTCCCTAGCGGTCCAGTGGTTAAGAATTTGCCTTCCAATGCAGTGGGTAAGGGTTCGATCCCTGGTCAGAAAGCTGGGATCCCACATGACTCATGGCCAAAAAACCGAATTATAAATGACAGAAGCAATATAGTAATAAACTGAACAAAGACTTAAAAAAAAAATCAGGAGTGAATATGAAATGCTAATTTATACTCAGCACTAGAAATGTTTTTCATGATACATATTTTTCAAGGATTTCTTTTCTCCTAATGAGTTTCTAGATAATTTATTTCCCTGTGGTTTAAAAATAAAAATACATTATATTTGGACAAGAGATCTTCTGCTATAAAAGTTATATGCTCAGTGTTGATGGAGAAATTTTGATTGTTTCACGGTTGATTTTTTCCCCATGTCTAGCACATGGAAGCTAATCTTATTATGAAGTAATTTTCTGTTTTCTTTTTAAAATTTTAATGAAATACTTTAAAATTTAAGATCAGAGCTGGCTTACCATCATTTCCCAAGTAAAACACCATCAAGAACAAATATTACAAAGGACCTCTGAGTTTTCTCAAGTGGTCTACATATTTACATGAAAAGGATTTTTAAACATTTCCTCCACTTTTCATGCTCCACTCAGTGCTGCTTAATTAACCAATCATAAAGAAAAGATGAAAGTATGTGGACCTCAAATCCTTGTGTTCTTGAAAAATTAAATAGGATAATTAAAATAAATTTCAACTAATAAGAACAATGAGAACCAATGAGAAACAATGACCAATGGAAACCGTGAGAACAGTTGGATCTAACAGGTCAAAGCTTCACAGAAAATGAACAATGGCTTGTTTCAGCTTGCAGCTGTGGCTGCTTGCTACCTTTTGCACTGGTTGAATGACCACTGGTGGAGCACAGGGGAGCTCTTTTCTTCAGGGTACACTAACTGCTTAAATGCTCTTTCAGTGTCATTAGCCGAGAGGTTTTTTTAATGTGACTTTTCACCGGGCTTCCATCTCTCTCCAGATATGATGGCAGTCTCCGCCCTTCCACTAGATTTTGCCATCTTGAAACAGCCTGTCCCTTATTCAGCCAGGCATAGAAGCACCATCCATGCCTGGCTATTGCATAGCAGGTGACTAACAGAGAGAGTTACTATACGACTTAACTGACCTGGAGGTGGGAATGGACCCTTTCTTTCTTATGTGATGCTATTCCACACAGCATATAGCAAAATCCACTTTCTCTATGTAGGCATCAGGGTAGGGAAGTTTTTTGAGCCTTCCGTGCGATTGGTTTGGGTCTTGAGATTGAGTTCCTGCCAGTGGAATGTGGGCAGAAATGATGTTCACTAGTGCTTTTTCACTCTGTAATGAGTATATCCATCCCCCAGGAATCCTATAAAAATGCAGGCTGATTCAGTAGGTCTAGGGAAGGGCCCACATGTGTTTCAACATGTTCTCAGAAGATGCCAGCGCTGTTGGTTTCATACACAACAGTTCAAGCACTGAGAGGGTACACCAATTCCAGCCCACCTATAAGATTTCCTGGGCAGATTTCCATGATCTTGCAACCATATTTGCACAGTTAGAAGCAAAGGACTCGGGATGGGAGGAAACTGGATCCTAGCTCATTGACTGGAGGAGCTCTGCTCTGGGAAGCTGCCTGACCCCTGAGGGTCTGTGAGTAGAGTCAGAGGTGACATTGCATTGTGTTAAACAGAGTGTCAGTGTTTACTTGTTACCTCCTTGTGGTTTACTCGAAGACTCCTTCTTATCATCTGCCTTTTCTGAGTCTTTCCTTGACTTATATGTTTGAATTAACTTAGTAAACTTTCCAAATACCACCTTTGTACCAGCATGTGCTATGCTTAGCAACTCAGTCGTGTCTGACTCTTTGCAACCCATGGACTGTATAGCCCGCCAGGCTCCTCTGTCCATGGGGATTCTCCAGGCAAGAATACTGGAGTGTGCTGACATGCCCTCCTCCTGTGTATCTTCCTAACCCAGGGATGAAACCCAGGTCTCTTGCATTGCAAGCAGATTCTTTACCATCTGAGCTACCAGGGAAGCCCAAGAATACTGGAGTAGGTAGCCTATTCCTTAAGTGGGATCTTTCCAACCCAGGAATTGAACCAGGGTCTCCTGCAATGCAGGTGGACTCTTTACCAGCTGAGCTACCAGGGAAGCCAGGTACCAGACATGATTCTATTCAATACTCGAAATGGAGAAGGCATAGTTGAAGCAGGTGGAGTTCTTTTTCTAAGGAACTGGGAGGGGAGATAAGACCTGGGATCAAGTAATGAATCAACAGGTTTCAAAGCTATCATGGCCTTAAGAAGCCTTGCTGCCTGAGCTCAGGAGAGGGAGACAGAAGTCCCAGTTGCAGATTTCAGGAAAGGATTTCTAGAAGTGGTTGTATTGACATTAGTACATGATGGGTAAGGTTTGGACTTGTGATAGAACAGGCAAGCTTCTATCAGGGGAGTTAAAAGCAGTAAATGGCAGGAAGGTGCGCAAGGAAGTGTGAAATTTGTCACTGAGATCAAGTGTCCAGAGTAGACGCTGCTATCTCAACCCTGGGGTTTGCTAACGAGAGTAATGTTAGTTGCTTTAACAGTAAATCTGAATTTTTCAGTGGCTTCAAAATAATAAAGCTTTATTTCTCAATCACCATTCCATCTCCATGGGTGTTCCTAGTCTCAGAAACCTTCCACATGGTGAGTCAGGAACCCAGGCTCCTTCCTGTGGCTTCTTTCTGTCTGCGATGAGGGTAAAGAAGGTATGTGGTGTTCCAGGAGGGAGACACACCGCCTGCTCATTGGTAAGAAGTGGTCACATGACCCCCACCAGAAGCAAGGTATGCTGGGAAATGGCATCACTGACAGGGCAGCCACGTCCCAGTGGCAATTCCACTCTATGGTGAGGAAGGTGGTGCAGGAATCTTGGGAGCACGTAGCCATCTCTGCTGTAGAAGGGGGAATTCTGAGGCGGGACTGGGCTAGGGACCAGGATGTTGGGTTTAGAGTGGTGAAAACAACGTGTCAGATTCACATTCCCCCGCTGCAAGGGAAGCCTTGCAGTCTCTTCCAGGGCTCCATCCGGCAGCGCCTGTCTCACTTGGAACCTGGCTGTGAGCAAGAAAACATCTGTGGTTGGAAAGTGGGGGTGGTGATTCAGGACTGTTTGGGACTTGGAGAGGATGCTCTTGAACTCTTTACTCAACAAACAGCTCCCTCCGGCAAGGAGGCAAGAGGTCATCTGTCTGTCTGCTCTGGCACTTTCACCCAGTGACCTTCAGGGCTCAGACACCTTCCCTAAGCTGGAGTGAGCTCAGCACAAACCGTCCGTGGATATGACCATAACTGACTCACTGAAGGTCTGAGTGAGAGGAGAAGGCAGAAGCAGACAAACAGGCACTGAGCCTTTGCCATCCCAGACCTGTGTCCTGTAAACAGGCTGTCGGCTTCACAGCCAAGGAAAGGGCCTGGATGTGAATCGGAGCTGGAGCCTTGACAGCTAGTATTCAGAGCCTCTGACTGTGGAGTACTGTGTTTGGATGGGGTAGGTTGCCCACAGCCAGGGTACAGGAGAGGCAAGGTGGTGGGGAAAGAATGTAGCTTTGGAATCAGATGCAACTGGTCCATGCCTCTTACTCAGCTGTGGGATCTTGGATAAAAGTCCTTTATTCTTCTCTGGGCTCAGTTTCCCCTTCTGTGAAATTGGCATAACACTATGGACCTCAAACACTTTAGTTTAGAGCTAGCACTTGAGTGTTCAAGTCATATTTCTTTTCCTGTTCCTTCTATACAGAGGAGAGAAATCTGTTATATTTTCAAGTTAATTACTCTGAATAATGGTCAATAGCCATCATTTCTTGACCTCCTTCTTATGAGCCATGTAGTCCTTGCATCAACTGTAAGACAGACAATATTATTCCCACACAATTATTTGGCCAGCAATTATTTGCGGGGATTCTAGGGTCATGGAAAATGGCAAACGGGAAAAGCTGTCACTCACTTCCTGCCTCATTTGGAAGAAGTTGGCTATTTAATAGGCAGCAACTCAAGATGAGGCAGAGGAGCCAGTGTCCGGTACACATGAAGTTTGCTCCTGTGAATACTCAGGAGAAACCCTGCAATATTTACCATTACAGTGACTTCACCACCTGCCAGGTACCAGGGGGTGTGATGGCAATCACCTTGTTAAATTCTTGTGATCAGTTTGGGTAGGTAGCATCATACCCATTTTTCAGAAGAGGAAACTGAGGCTCGGAGAGACTGTGCAGTCTGCCCAGAGTCACAGAGGCAATGAATGGTGGTGCTGGGCAATGTTTTATTGTTGCTGTTGTTTAGTAGCTAAGTCGTGTCCAGCTCTTTGCGACCTCATGGACTGTAGCCTACCAGGCTCCTCTGTCCATGGGATTTCCCAAGCAAGCATACTGGAATGAATTGCCATTTCCTCCTCCAGGGGATCTTCCCGACCCAGGGATTGAATCTGTATCTCCTGCATTGGCAGGCAGGGTCTGAATCACTGAGCCACCTGGGAAGTCCACACTATGTTTATGCATTTTCAAAACTCAGCATGAGAATCTAAATAGGGGAAATCATGCATTTTTCAAAACTGGAAATGGGATTTGACATTCAAACAAAGGAAAACCTCATTGATGAGCCTTTGGAATGTGTTCCTTAGGCTGTGATTCCCCTACCACTTCCAAGGGGAATCAGGAGAGGAAGGATGGACAGAGTTAGTCACAAATGGGGTCAGGGATGAACCTGGTTATGCTCACTTCATTTTCTTTTTTTTTACTTATCAGAACTGTCTCAACTCCTCTGCTTCTCCACTTCAAGAAAGGCTGAATGAGCTCACTGTGGACCAAGAAAGCAGCTGGTCCTAGATGAAACTCACCATCTTGGTGTTTGTTTCCCCTCCAGCTCTCAGCCAGCAAGTGCTAATTGCAGAGTAAGCCTCTTCTGGTGGCCTGGGGTGTGGCACAGGCAGCCCACCTGACCTGTACGGTGGCTGTTGGGTTTCCAGGCTGGGCTCTGCCTCCCTCAAGAGTTTGGTTGGGAAACTCAGAGCCTTGTAGCACAAAAGGAGCTGCACTGATGGCTTAGCTTCACAGAAAAATCCTGGCATTCTGCCAGCTAAATAAGCATGAAAGAATTGCCAATTAATGCCCAATAACTGGATGGCCCTATCCATGCTCCCTTTGGGAGCATGGAGTAAAGTGAATGTCAGCTGAGTGTAGATGAGGGTACCCACTTCTCCACTAATTAGCTCAGTGATTTTTGTCAACAACAAGCAACCTCTCCAAGTCTCAGTTCTTCATGTGCTAAGTGGGACACTCAAACGAGGTATACATTTCCTGTCTTGGTGTAGGTCTTGGCTCTGAATGGGTGTTCAACCAATAACTAAAGAGATGATTCCATTTTGCTTCATGAAAGTAGCTTGAATATAACCATTTTATATTCACTTACGTTCATTACAATATTTTCCATTATAAGTTACAGAAACCCAATTTAAAATTAACCTAAGCATAAATGAACAAACAAAATGAAATTTCACAAGCTGGTCAAGTCCCAAGACGACCTACCTTCAGGTACAGCTGGATCCAGGGGTTCCAACAGTGACGCCAAGGACCAGCCTCTCATTACCCCTTAGCTCAGTGTCCTTCTGCTTATTGGCTCCAGCCCAGGGACAGACTCTGGTCACCAGATTCACGTTTTCCAGGGTGTTAACTTCCAATGCCCGTTTAGCAATCCAGGTAAGACTTTGAGTGGCCTCGCTTAGAACAGACAACTACACCTGGATCAACCGCTGTTGCTAGAGGCCCAGGGCATTACGATTGGCTACTCTGGAGTCACATGACCTACCCTGTGGTCCGGAAGGGGATGCTGGTGGATGTGGAGATTGGTAGCTCTGCTGGGGATGACACAGAATGAAGAAGAGAGTTGTCCCAAGTCAGAAGGGGTGTTGGACTGACAGAAACAAAGGATACCTACCCCACCTTGGCAGCCCTAGAGAACGAAAGGACTTGGTTCTGGTTCTTGCTCAGGTCTCTCTCTGAGTCAGTGCCAGTCCTAGGACAGTCGTTCTAAGGTCATCAAGATGAATTCTGTCGGTTCAGAGATAAACATAGCTTCCAAGCCAAGTAACATGACTTGCAAAAGAAGGAAGAGTTGCTACTGAGCTGTGTGAATCTGAACTATGAGTAGAAGCCCCAGGCTGTATCTGTCGCTTTGGCTTAGAACAGATGGGACCCAGGGCAACATTTCACTCAGCCAGCTGGGTTGCATGGACGTCTCATGCTCTGCTTGCCTTTAGGTCAGTGCCACGCACACCAGGATACGTGGTGTGTGGTTAAGTTTCCTCTGTGTATTTTCAGTTGCCTCCTTTAATTTTTCTTGCCCAAATTTTCCAAAACAATAACAATAGCCAAGCTAATGTCACATGGATGGTTCTTTGGCACTAGATGGTTTGAACTTGCTCGCTCTTTCTTGGCAGATGTTGGTGTACTGTGTTAACTTGAAGTTAAGGAAGTTAGGATTTGCCTTTGCAAACTGGTAAGGTAAGGCAAAGGCCACTTCATTTCTCTGCCTATGCTTGTCAGTCCTCTGTGGTAGTGAGAACCATGGGTCTTCCTTCTCAGCTTGTTCCCAGTAGTCATTATGTTTCACAAATACTTGTTGAACACCTATTTTGTGCAACGATGAGGCACACACATGTCAGCCAGATGTGAGCTGTCCTTCTGCCTCTTTCTCTGCTGCTTTGAGTATCTCCCTGCCAACGTGGAAAAGGTCCCCAGCACCTCTTTACTCAAGGTTTATAATGGGAGATGGAGGAGGGAGATTGCTTTGCATGTCTTGGAGCAAACAGTTGACAAATTAGGACTTCCCTGATGGCTCAGACATTAAAGAATCTGCCTGCAATGCAAGAGACTGGAGTTCAATCCCCGGGTTGGGAAGATCCCCGGGAGAAGGGAATGGCAACCTACTCCAGTATTCTTGCCTGGAGAATTCCGTGGGCCAAAGAGCCTGGCTACAGTCCATGGGGATCACAAAGATTGAGCAACTTTCATTCACTCATTCTCCTGAAATAGTTTCATTCCTCAGCATTGGTTTTGGGATGTGGTCGTGTGCCCCAGTCATGGGTTTCCTGCTTTGTCTTCCTCAGCCTTGTCCACCCCAGTTTCTGCCCCCATTCCCCTCTCCCACCCCCATTCCTCTTCCCCACGCCTACGTGTTCAGCCTTCTCTCTTCCATGATTAGAACAATTCACCTCTGCTTCAGCTTTTACCTCCACTCTTGTGTATGAAGACAGCATTGTGATGCTTAGAAGACCAAAGGATTCTTCAGTTTCCAGGATTTGCATACCTTATACTGTTAGCTATCAGACCCCATTTAGAGCCCAAGGGCCATGGCAGTGTTTCTCAAATGTGAACTGGGAACAAATCCCAAGATGCTGGTTAAGAATTAAAATTCCTGCAGAAAAAAAAAATAATAAAATTCCTGGAGCCTACTCCAGATAATGGAATCAGAATCTCTTTGGAGAAAAGCAGTGGTTGGTTCTCAGCTCTGTCTGCCTATCCAAGTCACTTAGAGAGTATTATTCAGGTTTCCTTGGTGGCTCAGACAGTAAAGAACCTGCCTGCAATGTAGGAGACCAGGGTTCGATCTCTGGCTTGGGAAGATCTGCTGGAGCTGGGAATGGCAGCCCACTCCAATATTCTTGCCTGGAGAATTCCGTGGACAGAGGAGCCTGGCGGGCTACAGTCCAAAGGGTCGAAAAGAGTCAGAAATGACTGAGACACTTTCACTTTCACTTTCAAGGGAATAAAAACTGGAAACAGGATTTCCAGTTGTTGGAGTAGAGAGGTACTTCCCTTGTTTGTAAACAACTTTAGTGACTCATATGCAGCTGAAATTTGTATTGCGGGAATTCAGAGGAGAAAAGGTAATTTCCCCTGATGGGGTTAGAGGAGGGATGTGCGAGGGAAAAAATTTCCTAGAAGAGATGAGTGCTGTTTGAGGTGGACCTGGGAGAATGTGTGGGCTTTTACTGATTGTGGAAAAAAGAGGAGTACAGTTTCATCACCCTTGCTTAAATTCCAGTTTGTTTAGGACAGAACTAATAGCAGCCCAGCTCTAACTGCAGATCCAACTCTAAAGTGGCACAGCAATTTGCACAAAAACCTTTATACTGCCCACCCCTCCCTTCTCCTCCCTCCCAAGGAGATGAGTAAGCTCTTCACAGATACTAAGGGTCATTGGTTTTTCTAAACTTTCTGTCCCACTCACACTATCAGTAATGAAACTATCCCAGAAATGATCATATTTAAACATTCAAATTCCATCCCCAGATTACCTCTAACATTTGAAAGTGGCACAATGTCTGTTGACAGCCACCTGTTTCAATAGAGGTTTAAACAATAAAACCTCTGTTTCCTAGGTGACGACTACCACTGGCTCTCATCAGAAGGTGCTGGGCCGGCAATGTGCCAGAGTGTCAGCCGAGGCCAAGAGGATAACAACTAGTCAATACGGAGATGGGCCACTGAGTGCCTTCCTCACCTTACTGCCTGTTTGTTTAACCAACACCAGTGAGAGTCTTTATTAAGGGCTGTTAACACTCCAAAATGCTGTTTGTGGAGGCTGCCCGAGTGATAAGTGCCACTTCTGTTTACTCTCTTGTTCTCAAGGCTGTTGTAGAAGCCAAAAACGCAGTCCCGAAGTGGCTCGCTTTCCGTGAACAAACTATTCAATTCTACAAATAAGCCAATGGCTTGGGCACAGAATCAATAACACACACACACACACACACACACACAAAGTCCACAAGTGTTTGTTGGCTGGTAACGGATTTACTTACTTGTGAAGAAAGCTGAGTGCCGAAGAATTGATGCTTTTGAACTGTGGTGTTGGAGAAGACTCTTGAGAGTCCCTTGGACTGCAAGGAGATCCAACCAGTCCATCCTAAAGGAGGTCAGCCCCGGGTGTTCTTTGGAAGGAATGATGCTAAAGCTGAGACTCCAATACTTGGCCACCTCATGCAAAGATTTGACTCATTGGAAAACGACCCTGATGCTGGGAGGGATTGGGGGCAGGAGGAAAAGGGGATGACAGAGGATGAGATGGCTGGATGGCATCACTGACTCAATGGACATGAGTTTGGGTAAACTCTGGGAGTTGGTGATGGACAGGGAGACCTGGCGTGCTGTGATTCATGGGGTCGCAAAGAGTCGGACACGACTGAGTGACTGAACTGAACTGAACTGAACCACAAGCACACACAGTCACACAGAATCCCCTCCCCTACGCACATTGTCTGTATATCAGAATATACTCTTAAGGTCAGTGTTCGCTTAGTCCCAGCTCTGAATGTATAGTTCGAGTGTTTCATTTCCCAACAGTGTGAGTGAATTGTGCAAGGAAAGGAAACACCAGGATGTCAGGAGACGTGAAACAAAGGAGTCTGCTGACTCCCAGCACAGGTCCCCGTAGTACGAGCAAAGGCTGGCTTTCCTGGAAAACTGGCTTCCTTCAGAACTCTGGTCCACTCTGACTCCAAATGTGGACGCTTGTGGAATTTGCCAGTTATTGGGTTGAGGGGACCCCTCCCCTGGTGAAGTAGAAAAGCATCAAAGAAAAGTTTCCTCTATGTCTGTGAGTTGCCCGCCTACCTCTGCCATGACACCAACCACATCCTTATGCCTTAACATTAACAAGTTGTCTGTAGTCCCTTGTGGGATTCTAGGACTCAACCAATAGACTCATGCATGTTTTGAGAGCCCCAGAATCAAAACTGGAGAGGTGACTTTAGGAGATTGACAGTCATATGATTTATTGTCCAAACCAGAACTTTTGGAGAGTGAAAGGGAGTGCTATTAGTCATGATTCCAAGGCTACAGGTGTTGGGTGGAACATTTGGTCTCCTCAATATTTATTGAGTGCCTGTTAGTAATTTAACCCATCCTTTAATACAGTCTTCCCTTGAATCCTCATAATAACTGTATCGACTAGACAGTGTTCCCATTTTACAGATGATGAGGGTTCAAGGAGTGACTCATGTACAATGACTCCTCTATAGCTGTGCCCTGGTAAGAGCAGGTGTGAGTAGGAATTTGGACTGAAGTCTTATGCCAAAATGGATGTACCTTGCACTATAGTATGTGGTTTCTTATCCTATAATTCAGTGATTTTTTTCTTTTTTCTAAAAAGACCCCTAGGTTCTAAGGAGACATAAGTTGCTAGTTAGCTACCAATACACTCCTGAAGGCAAGGGGAAGACCATCAAAAAAGCAACTCCATCTTCATGTTTAAGATATTGGCCAAGTGGATGAAACTTCATTTACTGGGAGGAAGGGGATCTCTACTACTTGAAATAAAAAAATTGGAAGAAAGATCGAAGAAGAAAAAGGAGAAGAAGGGAAAGGAGAAGAGGAAGATGGGAAGAGAGGAAGAGAAGGAAGGAAGAAAGGAAAATAGGAAGGAAATGAGAGAGGCAGGGAGAGATCACTGTTACACTTTAAGCCCCTGAGTTTGAAACTGCAAAGCGGAGTCCCAGAGAGAGTTCCATATCCAATGTCACACAGAAAATCAAACAGAGAGGAAACAATGATCTGAAAAGACGAGTCTTTTGATTTTCAGTCCATGTGCTTTTTGCCACACTTTCCTGGGTAGCAAACACTATGTTGAGAGGAAGTATGGCCAGTTGGAACTATTTTCTTATTTCACCTCGTTTTGACACTGCAGTGAATTGCTGGTCCTTAGGGAAGCTTTTCTTTAGAAAGAGGGATTTAGCTGCTTTTAAATATTGAGCAGGAAAAGCTGTCACAGTTTTCAGATATCCGATGGAAGAGATTTTAAATAGAGACAAGTGTGTGCATGTTGAATTTTGTTGTCTTTCTTAGCAAAAAGACACGTAGTGTTCTTGAAATGCCTTCCTTTTTTCGTCACCATAGTCCTGGACTATTTGAAAAAAATTCAATGATAGTTTTGGGTTGGAAAGTGGAGAAAGCTTCACTGAGCTCTCAGTTAAATTGGATCAGGAGACTGGAGTGGGAAAGGGGGCCTTAGTCAGCTGCAGAGTATGGGGTGAGGGAATTTACGAGGATGAAAACACAACAGGGACTTAAGGAGTCATCCCCCCCGCCCGTCCCCTGCAGCCCCCTACAAAGGACTTCCTAGTGGCAGATTAACCCAAGGGAGGGTGTCTTCTAAGAGTAGAGTCAGTCTGGGGGAACAAGGAGGAATCTCTCAATGGACAAATCTTTTGGATCCACCCTGACTTTCTTGGAACTGCTCCACCTTACTCTGCTTCCACATTTATGAAGGACCTACTATGTCCTGGGGACTCTTCCAAGCACTTTACACAGGTTAATTCATTTAATCCTCACTGTGAGGTTGACACTGTTTTTATTCTAAAGGTCGAATAGGTAATAAGTGCTGGAGCTGGAATTTGGACTGAAGAGATTCAGTTTCAAGCTATGTCCTCAACCCCATGCCACACTCACTCTGAAATATCCGGGCATCAGCTGGAGTCATGCTGGGGGCTCAGGCCACCCACAACCCTGCAGTGTGATGCTCCTTAGTAGGAGATGATGCTGGAGGGCTGATGCAGTGGGCATTTCCTCTTCTTCTTTGACATGGTTTTCCTTAATCTTTGCTCCTGAGGCTTGACCGCAGCGTGTTTGGGAAGTGGGAAGAAAAGGAGTAGTCACAGGGGCAGTCAGTAAGCCTGTTCTCCAGCAGATCTCTCCAGACTCTCCCATGTACTTTGCAGTTTGGGTTAGAGGCTCAGAATACCTGGTGCCCGAGTTCTGTCTGTGAGCTTTGAGCCCTGTGGGTGATCCTCTTCTCTGGGCTGAATCTCAGCAGGGTGTTCTAAATACTGACTTTCTGAGTAAACTTGGTTAAACTTTCTAAATCAGAAACATGATAACTTAAAAATCCTCTGGTTTTAGTCTTCTACAACCATGTATTCTAGGAAATTTGGGAGCCAATGTTTCAAGAAAGATAACTCCAAAGAGGAACAGATGTGAGTAGATGGAAGATCATGATTAGAGAAGTGTGGAGTCAGAAGGGGAGAAAAGACAATTAAGCATTTCTCGCCAAAACACTATCCCTGTTAAAACTATGTATTGAGTGACTTGATGAACACGTGATTTCATGCAACTCTTTGGAAACCATCTATTGCCTAAACCCATGAAAAAAGAGAAAATGTGGGTGCATATTATATTGTTATGTCCCAGTGAAGCTTGGCTGGCTCTTCAGGAGCTCCTTAAGTAAGCTTGCCCTTCATGCATGGTTCTACCTGTGATTGGGAGTCCCAGACCATTTTCCTCCCCAGGGATTGCTCTTTCTCTCTCGGCCTTGCAGTGATTGACTTACAGGTAAGAAAACAGAACCCACACTTTTGAGATGGAGACTGAGCATTCTACAGTAAATTCTAGTCATTAAAACTGCTTTAAATATCCAGGATTACTGCAAAAGTGTTATAGAGAGAAAAAAAATGAGTTCTGTTCTCTGTTGCTTTATGGCCAAATGGTTTCTCATTATTGCCCATAAAATAAAAACAACTGTATATGTATATGTATATGTATATGTATATGTAATATGTACAGGGCTTCCCAAGTGGCTCAGCAGGTAAAGAATCTGCTTACAATGCAGGAGACTTGGGTTTGATCCCTGGGTCAGGAAGATCCCCTGGAGGAGGGCATGACAACACATTCCAGTATTCTTGCCTGGAGAATCCCATGGACAGAGGAGCCTTGCAGGCTACGGTTCATAGTGTCTCATAGAATCGGACATGTCTGAAGTGACTGAACATACATGCACACATGCTACATGTGTATATTTAATTTCAATGATGGCTCCAGGAAAATGTTGCAAGACTGTGTGGACTAGATGGAAAACACTAGATTTGACATCTGAGGACCTGGATTTGATTTTACTCCTTATAAAGTTACGAGGTCTTGGTTTCTTCCTCTATAAAAAGGATTATACCTACTTCACAGGATTGTTATAAAAATTAAGTGAGATAATGCGTGTGGTAATATGCTATAATTTGTTATTAGATATGAAAGAATTTGGTGTTTTTTAACAGAGAAATCAAGCCATGTGACAAATATTATATTCCAGACAGTGTAAGCACACATCCTGAAAGCAGATCTAAGCATCCGCATTTATAGGCACATGATGCTACACAGCAGTGGAGCCTTGTGACAGCCTGCAAAGGCATCTTTCAAGATCAAAAGTCAAAGCTGATGACAAGGATCAGGGATGGGCTGTTTCTTTCTCAAGCACAGTACAGACAGCATTTCTTGAAAGGAGGGATGTGTTCCTTCCACCAAATTGTGATTAAGGACAAGCAACAAGAGTGCCCTGATATTTGGACAGGATTTTTTTTACAAGGTGAGTCAGGGAGTCGAGTTCTGCTCATTCTGTTGCCGTTCAGTCGCTAAGTCATGTCCAACTCTTTGTGAGCCCATTAATTGCAGTACTTCCAGGCTTCCCTCTCCTTCGCTATCCCCTGAAGTTTGCTCAAATTCATGTCCATTGAGTTGGTGATGCCATTCAACCATCTCATCCTCTGTTGCCTTCTTCTCCTCCTGCCCTCAATCTTTCCCAGCATCAGGGTCTTTTCCAATGAGTTGGCTCTTTACATCAGGTGTCTGAAGTATTGGAGCTTCAGCTTCACAATCAGTCCCTCCAATGAATATTCAGGGTTGATTTCCTTTAGGATTGACTGGTTTAATCTCCTTGCTGTCCAAGGGACTCTTAAGAGTCTTCTCCAACACCACAGTTTGAAAGTATCAATTCTTCAGTGCTCAGCCTTCTTTGTTGTCCAACTCTTACATCCATACTGGACTACTGGAAAAACTGTAGCTTTGACTATACAGACATTTGTCGGCAAAATGATGTCTCTGCTTTTTAATACGATGCCCATTCTCCTCCAAGCTTTAAGTATTTATTTTTAGGGATTTCACATTACTTGTTTTCTGTTTGTTTGCTGTTGTTTTTTCTTTGCCAGACCACTGGTTGTGGGATGGTAGTTCTCTGGCCAGAGATTGAACTTGTGTTCTTGGCAGTGAAATCCCAGAGTCCTAAGCACTAGACTGCCATGGAATTCTCCTACTCCAAGTTTTAAATCACTAATTAATACCTTTATTTCCAATGAAGCTATTGGTCCATGGAAGATGGACTAGCTCCCTTCTTGGAATGAAAATCTAAAGTGTTGCAGAGAAAGTTCACTGAAATGGTACATCCATACACCATCCGCATATCATCCCAATAATAGCAGGATACTATTTTCAAGTGTGGATGATTTATCTGATATTCCTCTGATACTGGGGCTAATGGCAATCCAACGTCTTGTACCATTGGTCTTTGGGGCCAGGAGTCTGATTTTAATCTTTTCTAGGAATCCAGAACCCTTGGAAGCTGGAGAGAAGGTTTGCCTTAGTTCATTTGTGTGATCAGGGGGAGAGACTAAAGGCTCTTCCTTTTAGGAATTTCGACCCCTAGAGCTCTGGGACCCTGCAGAGGGAAGGAGAGGAAGGACTAGAGGGCTGCTTGCTGCTGTTCTGTGGCCCAGGTGCTTTTTTTAAACGTTTATTTATTTACTTTATTTTTGGCTGTACTGGGTCTTTGTGCTTCGTGGGCTTTTCCCTAGTTGCGGCCAGTGGGAGCTACCCTTCACTGCAGTGTGCACTCTTCCCACTGCGTGAGCTCCAGGGCCGGCGGGCTTCAGCAGCTATGGCACGTGCACTCCGTAGCTGCGGTTCCTGGGCTCCAGAGGGCGGGTAGTGGTGGTCCACGGACTTAGTTGTTTCACAGCATGTGAGATCTTCCCGGACTATGGATTGAACCCACGTCTCCTGCATTGGCAGGTGGATTCTTTACCACTGAGGCACCAGGGAAGCCCCCGAGCCCAAGTCTCACTGCTTCTAATTGGAATGTGTCCCAAAGGCAGAGGAGAGGGTTGCTTCACCCGTGGTTTTGCAGACTCTGTGCTCTGCAAGGGGAGTATTATACCATCAAGTCTGTCTTATAAATCCATGCTTCCTCAAAGCTCAGTAGAGGAGGTACCCATTAAATACTGAATGACTGAAGGAATGAATGAAAGAAAGCCTTTCTGAACAGTCCTTAAAGCTGTGAGCAGGGGTAGGGAATATAAGGCACTTCGATTATTAGGAAAGTGAGCTGTAATTGCACGTCTGTTACTTCATTCCACCTTGAGTCAACAAGAGAGGGGATGGAGAGAGGAGGAGAATTGCATGCGATTCCTATGGAATGAAAATTGAGAAACAGTGATCAAGCTTCTTGCTCAGTGTTACAAAGAAGCAGTTCTCAGGTTCAAACCTAGGTCAGCCAGCACTTTCTCCACTCTGCTGTACTGATCAATGCCCATGGCATGAAGTCAAGAGGTCTGCTTTCATGATGACAGGAAGTGAGGTGGGCATGAAACTAGACACCCAGCAGAAGGGCAGTCATGACGTTTTCTTGTTGCTTTAAAATCTAGGTTCATTTGTCTTGAGATGTGGGATTTTCTTTTCTTTTTTTGTGTGAAACTTTTGCACCCTCGGATTAAATCTGAGTATCCTCAAGGTGCTCTAGCTTCTTGGTTGTTTATTATATTGATATACCCAAAAGCTACTAGGATAGTCCATGTGTGTTCTGTTATTCAATCTTCATAAGAACTCAGTATAAGATTTTATGATCCCCATTTTACAGATGCGAAAATCGAGGTTAAAAAAAGTGATTTCACTGAGGACATACACTACAAATGGCAGAGCCAGTGTATGAATCTAGTGTGTATCTAGAAAAGTATATCAGTTAAGTGTTCTTTTCACTTCTCGGTTTGATGACTCTGCAATTGACTGAAAAAAAAAAAAAGAAATCCAGAAGCCCAACAAATTCTTTGAGAAGCAGAAAAAAGGTGACAGGAGTTATTCTGATCTAACTTCTAGGAGAACCCAATCTTCACTGATGGGGAAAAAATAAAAATACTAACATACTGGTGGCAAATCAATGCGTTTTTTCAAAATCCCTTCTCATAAGTTCATTCATTCAGCAAATATTTATTGAATGACAGTTCTGCTTGATGCTTTTTTCAGCCCCAAGAATAAAACTGGGAAAAGTCCTGCTTGCCTTGGAGAGGTGGAGGAAGAGACACTAAAGTCTCTTCAGTTTATTACTTTGTTTGTTAGATAGCCATATTGCGATATAATCCACACACTATAAAACTCACCCACTTAAAATGCACGATTCAGTTGTTTGATCACATAGCAAGCTTGCATGACTGTACCACTATCTGATTCTTGGTCAGTTTCAAAGGGATCTCTAATTTGTTAGAAGTGTTAAGTGCTATGAAGACAAATAAGTGTGGAAGGGTGAAGACGCTGGTGGTCAGGAAGGGACCACCAGATAAAGGGATATTTGAACAAAATCCTGCATGAGTGAGCAAATGAGACATGGATTTTTGGGTGAAGAACAGTTCAGAGAGAGGAAATGGTGCAAGGACCCAAGGTGGGAGCACACCTAGATGTTCAAGGAAGAACAAAGAAATCAGTGATTGACGGCAGGAGGACCGGAAAGGAGAAGGCCTCACCGGAGATTATGAGATTGTGTGTTAGAGCATCTAATTCAAGGCCTGGTGCACAGCAGGTGCTCAGTAAATGAGAGCCGTGATCATTACGCTTGTTATTCCTGTTCTTATCTTGGAGACACCAGGCACCTAGCTTCCCGAGCGCAGGAGCGCTGCCTCACCTCTCTAGTCTAGAGACCAGACTAGAACTGCGCATTTCCTGCAGGCATTGACTACTCATTCAGTGAAAGAATGGTTCAGTCCGCTTCCGTCTTCACTTGCTCCAAGGACAAGCAGGGGTAGATGCCCGGATGGACTGATAAACCACAAAGACAAATTAATACTGAACACTACTTGTTAAGTATCCCTACAGAAGGGACATTATTTCCTCTAACGGCTTCAAAGTTTCTATTTCCGTGAGAGGTGGGAGGTGGAATGAAGAGATTTTTTTTTTCCTCTCTCTCTTCCGGGCCCCTTCTTGAAGGCAGTTCTGTGATAGGGTTTCTTTATAATTGGGCAAGGGGGTGTCTGGGTCAAAGTGACAGCCAACGTGTGCTGCTATTACAACACATTACATAAATAACTCTATATAATTGCTACCATCCATCAATTTAGGGAGATCGGTGGTGAGAGACGCTGCCAGTTTCTTGGAATGAAACCTAAAGCTCCAAATAGCTCATTCAGTCACACGCACTAATCAATGCCAGTTTTTTTTTTTTTTTTAAGGGAGGATAAAATTGGTCTGGTCACCAATTCAACCTTGAGAAGGATTCCCCTGTGTATGTTTCATAGGAGTTTGGAAGACTTTGCCCAATGCTCACTTAAAATGATTTTTTTTTTCTTTTTCTCAGCTCTCACCAAACTCTTCTGTATCATAGTATTACTTTGTATTCTGCCTTCCCCTAGGCTGTAACTTGAAGCCTCTACTGAGTTGGCTGAGGAGAGTCAGCTTTCGGATGGATTCAGGTTAATCTGACCACTATAGGCTGCAGGACAGAACATCCTGGCTCCTATGCAGATCTGAGGAGTTCTAAATGTCCAGCGTCTCTGTACACATGGGTCAGGTTAACCTGATTCGCTCTCAATTCCTTGTTTCATTCCAGGTTGACAGAAGAGTAACCATGATTTTTAAAAACAAACAAATGGAAAAAAACATGTTAGACACGTGTCATTCAAAAAGTGTGAATTTGGAATTAGAAAGGGCTTTCAATGGTCCCATCCTACAGTCTTAAAAACATTTTAACCATGTTTTAAATTAAAGTATAGTTAATTCACAATGTTGTGTTAGTTTCAGATGTACTTAGTTCCCTGTGTTATCTAGTAGGTCCTTGCTGTTTGTCCATCTTACGTATCCTCTTCCTCCTGCATCGCTTCTGTCGTGTCCAACTCTGTGGGACCCCATAGACGGCAGCCCACCAGGCTCCCCCATCCCTGGGATTCTCCAGGCAAGAACACTGGAGTGGGCTGCCATTTCCTTCATCTTATGTATAGTGGTGTGTATACGTTAATTCCAAACCCCAAATGTATCCCTTCCCCACCTTTCCCCTTTGGCTACCATAAGTTTGTTTTCTATATCTGTGAATCTATTTGTTTTGTTAATAAGTTCATTTATATCATTTTTTTAGATTTCACATATAATTGATATCATATATTTGCCTTTTTCTGTCTGACTGACTTCACTTAGTATGATAATCTTTAGGTCCAACCATGTTTCCACAAATTGAATTATTTCATATTTTTTTATGGCTGAGTATTATTTCTTTGGAAATACATCATTATTTCATTGTATATATAGCACATCTTCTTTATCCATTCATTTGTCAGGTCCCTTCTTACTCTTGAACCCGGTCAATTTCATACACTAGGTTATAAGTATACCCAGGGGGCAAGGGCTGTTTGTTACATCCTGTTTCCCCAGGGCCTAGGACAGTGTGTCTGGCACAAAGTGATGGAATAATTTTATTGAACTGATATTGAAGTAACAAAGTCACATTCTCATAGACAGATACTGAAATCGAATTGCATGTTCCAACAAAGGCTCTTCTGAGCAGAGATAGTCAACAGCTGAGGTTTCCCAGGTGGTGCAAGTGGCAAAGGACCTGCCAAAATAAGAGATGCGGGTTCGATCTTGTTAGGACCAAACTGAAGCCAGGACAGGCTCTAAGGGGCGGGCTAGGCCTGAGGTTTAGTCTCTAGAAAAGCTGAGGCACTGGGAACTCCCGCAGGCAGTGTAGCTCGACCAATCAGAAAAAAATCCTCATAGCCCCCTGCCCGCGCCAGACCTAAGCCAATCCGGATAGGGATGCGAGGTTTAAAAGTCCCGCGCGCGTGTACAGTTTAACCAATCAGCTATGCTGTTACAGGAACAAAGAACCGTCTGTATAAAAGTAGATGTGATTCAGAGCTCAGGGCTCTTGTCAAGACTCCACTGCACTGGATGAGACTTGAGCCCTAGGTCAAGCTAGCAATAAACCCCTTTATGCTTTTGCATTGCTGTGGATGTCTTATTCTCTCAGTTTTGGGGACTTGGACACTGGGCATAACAGATCTCTGGGTTGGAAAGATCCCCTGACCTGGAAACCCACTCCAATATTCATGCCTGGAGAATCTCATGGACAGAGGAGCCTGGCAGGGCTACAGTCCGTGGGGTCACAAAGAGGTGGACACGACTAAAGCATCTTAGCACATATGCACAGTCAACAACTTGTTTTTCAGTAACCCTGAGAAAGTCTGCAAGCCTCTGGAACATGGGTACCTTGTTTAATTTCCATGTGCATGGACCACAGGCTCTTTCGGGGGGTCGTGATGGTGGGGTAGGGGATGTACTCAACAAGTGTGTGGTACAGACACAGCCAAGAACTTTCCACCCTCAGCACCTACCTAATCTGGTTTTATTTCTCCATGAGAAGTTTGCCCCCTCTGAAAAAAAAAAAAACCCTATATCTGAAGACCATTTAGGCAGGGATCCTACATGAGGACAGGACAGGGTGCCTCTGAAGTCCCTTTGGCTTCACGCTCCCTGCTCTTTCTAGGTCACCCAGACACGTTTGTCTGAATGAATGCTTGGTGCTCTTCAGGATGTTGTAGCCTATTATATTAGTCACAAGTACTTTTGTGGATAATTAGTAGGAAATGAAAGGATTCAAAGATGATTTGGCGCTTCCAGAAATCCTTAGAAGTTCTTTTGGAGGGAAAAAATAAGTAAGTCTTGCTAAAAACCCTCAAGCCAAGTGGCATTGTTCTTCTTGGAAAATTACTACTTGGAAACAATGCTATGAAATGCGTCATCCTTTTGGGGGCAATGCCATTTAAATGTTCTTGGGCTAAACAAAATCTGGCCAGTGATAGTTTTACCTTTTCTAGGGGCTGGTATAAAGGGATGGAGACATCAGGACCTCTTTCTTCCTGGCAGACGGCATACCAAAACGGTTAATAGGGATGAGATTGTCTCCTATTTGAACAGCACTTTACATTTTCACCTGGCTTCCCAGGTGGCACTAGTGGTAAAGAACTTGTGTACCAATGCAGGAGACTTAAGAGATGCAGGTTCAATCCCTGGGTGGGGAAGATCCTCTGGAGGAGGGCATGGCAACCCACTTCAGTATCCTTGCCTAGAGAATCCCATGGACAGAGAAGCCTGGCAGGCTAAGGTCCATGGGGTCACAAAGAGTCAGACACGACCAAAGTGACTTAGCATGGCACTACATTTTCATGAACTTCATTCATTTACAGTATTATTTGATCTTCAAAAAACCAGCTTGTAAGGATGGTAAGGCAGGAACTGGGCTGATGAAAGTGGGGAAGGTGGATGATGATGTACTTGGGGTCTCCCAGTTAGAGGGCGACACAAGAGCTCAGGTCTCCCAATTCCTTGGAAGCCCCGTTTCCGCTAGGGGAAGGTCCATGAGGAGGGGAAGACCCCTCTTCCCAATTTTAATTTCTGTTGCAGTGGTTGATTAAGCCTTCAGAGAGATTCCTTTTGTTTCTGCTCCTAGGAGTCTGTGCAGCTGTTTGCCTAAAACAGACATAAATAAAATAAAGCAAAAAGCAAACGCATACAAAAGCAAACAACATTCTGGCCAACCTTGTCAGGTGTGTTGGCTTTGGAGCCGGTGGCACAGAACACAGGACTTCCTTGTTCTTGCCAATTTCCCCCAAAGCACTGCTCATCTCCAGTTTTCCCTGAGATGGTCATGTGTCACCACTTTCCAATGTAAGTACTTCTGCCCCTTGGGCGGCCATTCACAGATCTGGCTTTGGAGCCCCTTTCTTTTCTGCTCTGCTAACGTCGTCCTTGAAGACATGCCTCTTTCTCTGCTGAGTCTCTTTCTATCTGCCTGTCCCCTTCTGTCCCTGCTCCACACACAGGCCTGCAGCATCTCTCATTTGACGACTCCTTCTCTTTCCTCCTCCTCCACAGTCCATCTTCTCAATGCTCCAGCATCCTCTTAAACCTGGCTCTATTTACTGATCCCCATCAGGGAAAGTCAAACTCTATGCAGCCTGGCACAGGGACCCTTGGTGACCCAGTCCCAACCAGCTACCTTCACCCCCGTCAGTCACTCACGATGGCCTGGAATGAGTCTTAGGCTCCAGCCACATTCTTTGGGCACGGCCATATTATCTTAACAACTATTTGACTGGAGACGAATTAGTAATCTGTATTATTAATATGCCTTTCATTACCTGAACATTATTGATATTCATTTACATAACAAATCGCAGGCCACTGGCATTAGTTTCTGCAAAAATCCACCAATCGATAAAGTGTTAATTGTGCTCTTCCACCTTTAAGACTTGGCTCATATGTTTCCAAGCATAGAAATCTAATTAGTCAATTTTCAAGGGTTAATGCACGGGGTGTTACCTCCAAGAAAGCTTCCAATCTCAATTTCTCTAGAAAGCGGGTCTCGCCCACAATCAACAGTTGGTGCCAGGGCCTTGCTTGTTTGCAATATTGCTCATCTCTCTACCTCACTAGGCTGTGAGTTCCCTGTAACTCAGACTAGGCCTTGGTCATTCTCATGTTCTCTGCATCTAGTGTAAAATAGGCACTCACAAGTTTTCACGGAGGACTTCCCTGGTGGCGAAGTGGATAAGAATCTGCCTGCCAATGCAGGGGACATGGGTTCAATCCCTGGTCCGGGAAGATCCCACATGCCTCGGAGCAGCTAAGGCCATGAGCCACTGAAACCCATGCACCCAGAGGCCATGCTCTGCAGCAAGAGAGGCCACCACAATAAAGAATAGCCCCTGCTCGCCCCAGCCAGAGAAAGCTGGAGCACAGCAACCAGGATCCAGCATAGTCAAAATTAATTAATTAATTAATTTAAAAAATAGTCTTAAAAAAAAGTTTTCATTGAATTGACTCCAGCACCATGTGAATTATATCTAAATGCCTCAAACATCTCTCTCCTCTTCTCCAGGGCATGGTTATCAAAGAACACTGAAATATCCAGAGCAGTCCAGTTGACACTTATTTACCAGGGTAGCAAGAAGACAAAGCCAAAACAAAAGGGCTCTGAACTTGCGGTTCCTGCCCTCTGTGGACCCTCGAATTCTGGGCTCACATAAGAGCCCTGGAATACTGGTGGGAGGAAAAATGAGCTAACTTGAAGGAGCTTCCTAAATACACAAACTGTTGGCAGCGTATCTTTGTAAGAAAGGAAAGAGGTAGGGCTCTGAGTCTACAAGTCTCTCTCTTGTCCTGTTTTGTCCCTTGGGCAACACTCTGGGCAAGTTTGTTGGCTCCTCTGAGTTTTGGGGTTAATTGTGGCTTTTTCATAGGCTTATTGTGAAGGTGGTCCTTAAAAGCCTTGGGCCTTTAAGACATGGAGACACTGAAAATGTGTAAGAGGGAAAATGATAAGTTGGTTCCAAGAAGATCAGACACTTTGAAAGAATATTTACCCAAAAGTAAGAACCTATGTTTTACAAAAGTCTTGTAAATGAATGCTTTCAACAGCTTTGTTTACAGCAGCTCAGAGCTGGCAAGAACCCAAAAGTCCATCAACAGAAGGATGGATGAACAACGTATGGTATCTTCATTCAGTGGAATACTGCTCAGCAATAAAAAAGAATAAATGACTGACATATAAAATAAGGATTAATCTCAAAAACATGCTGAATGAAAGAAGCTAGATGAAAAGAAAGCAATACCGTATGATTCCATTTATATAAAATTGAAGATCACAAGTTGAATCTTTGGTGAGAGATATTGGTAACGGTGCCTATGAGGGCAGAGATGGGGAAGAGACATGACGAAATGTTCCAGGCTATTCGTAATGCTCTGAATCTTGATTGATGTCTTTATTTCATGAGTGTTTGCATTGTTAAAAACTCTTCAGGTGGCTCAGGGGTAAAGAACCCACCTGCCAATGCAGGAGACACAGGAGAAGCGAGTTTGATCCCTGGGTCAGGAAGACCCCCTGGAGAAGGAAATGGCAGCCCACTCCAGTATCCTTGCTGGGAAATTCCATGGACAGAGGAGCCCCAGGGGCTCCAGTCCATGGAGTTGGAAAGAGCTGGACACAACTGAGCACACATTCCCTCTCTTCCCTCCATTTAATTGTACACTTAAGATCTGTGCAGTTCCATTATGTAAACATTTGTCAATTGAAAAAAATTGAGAAAAGTTGTGCAGAATCTTTTAAGACTAGACTTGGAAATAAGCTTGCAGTATGGTGAATCCTTGAGCTTGGCAGTCTGTGGGGTCCCAGAGGCAACTTCTAGTAACGTCAAGGGAGATTTCCAAGAGGAGGAGATATTTGGGGATGAGTTATGAAAAAATAGGTAGGAATCCACCAGATGGGCCAGGAAGTAGAGTTTATTTCAGGAAGAGGGAAAGGAGAACAACGGCTACAGGTTGGAAAGAGGTGGGAGGATGTGCAGGGGATACTGAGGAATTGTGGGTAACCAAGGGGATGGCAGTTTCAGGTAGCCAACAAGGCAGAGGGATATGCAGGGCCAGGTGTCTGGAGACAGAAATTGGAGAGAGTGGTCAGCACCAAAGGAGTAGGTAAAATGTTTGGGAATGGATCAGCTGACTCAGAAAGTTAGAACAACATATCCTATGTGGTGTGAAGATGAGCTAGGCTCTTGCTCATACCAACAAGGTGACTTGATGGCTTGGCTGGCTTTGACCTGGTCTCAGCAGCTGAGGGTGGACATGAAGTTGACTTCACGTGCAGACTGACAGAAACAGTGATCTTTCTTTCTTTCAGGAGGTGTCCAGGGAAAGCAAATATAGTGACCTTTCTCTTGAGCTGTGTGATGTTGCCACCTCCAGGGATGGAACTTCAGGCACTGGGTTCTTTAGGCTGAGTGCAACAAGACCATCTCTTAGTTCATGAGTAAAGAAGACCCAGGGAAGGAAGAACATCCTAAGATGACCAGACTCATGTGGCTTTGAGCCTCTTGATGACTGCTACCTAACTTCTCTATGCCTCAGTGCTTCATCTGTAGACAGATAATTGTACTATTTATAACTATACCACAGGGTTGTTATGAAGATTCAATGAGTTATATTTACAAAGGACCCAGAGTGGCTCTTGGCATATGATGAGATACATGTTTTTCAAATAAATCTATGTAAATTGTGAAATAAAAGGCAGGGTTGTCAATGAAAAGAGCTATAAAAAGAACTTCCCAAGTGTTCTGGTGGTTTACTGGTAGAAGAAAATTTCCAAAGGAAGATCAAATTAATTTTTAAAATAAATTTGTATTTTAGACTTACATGAAAATTGTGAAAATAGTACAGAGAGTTCCTCGTCAAAATAACTTTAAGAACACATGCCTAGGGACTTTCCTGGTAGTCCAGTGGCTAAGAATCTGTGCTCCTAATGCAAGGGGCCTGAGTTTAATCTCTGTTCAGGAAACTAGATCCTACATGCCAAAACTAAGAGTTTGCATGCTGCAACAAAGATCAAAGATCCTGCATGCCATGACTAAGACCTAAATAAGCAAAATAAATATGAAAAACACATTTTTAAAAATATGTGCCCAGCACTAGCCATGTACAAAGTGCTAAATTTGGCTCATGGGTGGGGATGGGGTGGAGGTGAGGTGGAGAAGAAACAGGAGTCATAGAGCAATGGCTCACCTAACACCTGTCAATCAGAGAGAAAAGATGCACTTATGTTCATGTTGTTGTTATTTAGTCACTAAGACATGTCCAACTCTTTCATGACCCCATGGACTGTAGCCCACTAGGCTCCTCTGTCCATGGGATCTCCCAGGCAAGAATAGTGGAGTGGGTTGCCATTTCCTTCTTCATGAGATCTTCCCAACCCAGGGATTGAACCCACATCTCCTGCATTGGTAGGTAGATTCTTTACCACTGAGCCACTAGGGTTGAATTTATGTTCACACAGTTAGCCAATGACTATTGAGAGCCTACTAAGTGGTCAGCACCATGATAGGTACTGAGGATCCAGTAGCAAATTCCTGCACCCAGCATAGACTGCTGGGCACCTGGTGTGTTCCTGGAACTGTGGCAGGCACCAGGGCCACGACAGTGAAACTTACTGTCCATGCAGGCTGCTATTATAAGAAACAGAAGAGATATGCATGTCAAGCGCTGTGTGAACCTCAAGCAAGGAGGATCATATCCACCTGGGAGTAGGATGAGGCAGCCTTTGAAAGGTGGAGAGACGGATAATTAGGGAATCTAGCCTCCCTCCAACAAAGGCTTCTGGGAAAGATATGTAGCCTTAAAAAGGCCTGAGACCTTGTACCTGAACCTGATCCCATGGTGACATCACGCTATTGACCAGGGAGTAAAGACATCAAATCAATTTATTTCTCAGCACCTGCATTTCAGAGAGAAAGGGTTGGGAGTGAGAGGAGGATGGGAGTATGTGGGAGGAAGAGAATATGAGAGGGAGGTTGGGGGTGGTTGGTGGAGGGAGAGAGAGGGAGAAGAGGGAAGGGAAAAGGAAAATTACGTTTTCTCTTCTTTTCAGACAGAAGCAACGTCTGAAGGATTTCTAGAAGCCTGGTCCAGGCCTTTAAACATTTCATGACTCAGATCATCCATGGCTGTTGATTTCCAAGTTCTTCCTACAAGAACACAGGGTCTTGTTCCTTAAAATGACCCAAAGAAGGTTGCAAAACACTCGCATCAGAAACCACTTTATTTTTAGTTACTTTCTCCCCTTCCTCCTGTGAGTAACTTCTTATCAGATGAAGGCCGCACAGAAACCCTGTGACCAGCTGGCCTTGGGTCCCCGGAGGGAGTGGCTGCATGCCACCAGGAGTGGAAGGGGGGCTCCTTCCTGTGACTCTCAAGTCCCCTCCCCACCTTCCATCTCATCTGTTGTTATTCACTTCTCAGGTACAATGAACTTTCAAAAGATGAAGAACCTGTCTGAGTCACTTCATCCCAGCACACACCCAACACACAAGAGGTATTCAGATCCTCACAAATGGTTGGCTACAAGGATGAGAAAAGCCTCTCGTTACACCAGAATTGTTGTGTGAGCCTCAGAGGATGTCTCTTCTGTAAACATGCACTCAAGGGTGCATGTTATCTCAAGACTGGCCGATCATGGAAAACAAAGACCCCCAAGGGCTCCGTGCATTTTATCTTGTTCATTGAGATTGCCAGCTCCTACCTGGTGCTCACTATCTCAAGGAGTAGATTCACCATCTTCAACCCTCTTCCCTAAACTTGCTTTTGATTCATTTTCTAAAATGGTACACCTTATCTCAGACACTCAAATTAGCAAACTAACAGAGATTCTTGACTTTTCTCTCTAACTCCTCACATGATTCGTTACCAACTCGATAAATCCTGCCACTTCAGTATTTCTTTAAAATACCTGAGCCCTCCTCATCCAGCTCTGAACAATTCCTGTGCTTTCTGTTGCATTCTTTGACTCCAATCTTTCAAGCACTCATGCTGGACGGTGTCCTTCTATGGCTCAGACCCTCTGCAGGTTATGCACGCCTTTCATTCGAGTCTAGAATGGAGAACGTACGCTCTCCTTAACACAGCTCGCTGATTTCTTCAGATCACTTTGCTCCATCCTCCCCAGCCTCCAGACTACTTGTCTGTCATAACAAACTTCGTTTCCTGAAAACACCCACCAGCTTCTTTCTTGTTTTGTGCTGGTTGAATCGTCTCAAAGTGTGGGGGAGGAGTGACCTCAGTGGGATTTGGTGAATAACCTCATCATGCTGGTCCTACCACTGCTGCTACAACTGACCAGAAAGAAGCCCCAACTGGGTAAACCCACTACCACTGAAATACCACAAAGGTCATCGCAGTGTGAACTATGTGAGCTTAATACTGTGAGAAATTTTGGATCTCTACTAAAGAAAAAAGAAAAGCAAACCAAAAACACAAAAAGAAAAATCTACACGTTAACTTCAGCCCTTACAGATTTACAAAGCTTCATCAATAGAAAGCTAATAAAGGTCAACGCCCTGAACTGCACTGAAAAACCACCAGTAAACTCTCTTGGCAATTTCACGTTTCAGATAATTTTTATGACACTGTGATACCTTGGACCTTAAAATATGAATGCTCTCTTCATCCAGACACCAACTGCCTACATACTGCTTTTCTACAAACTTCCACCACACCCATACATAAGATATAGGAAAAAGGAATCCAGACAACAACTGTGGATAAGACCGTTTGGCATCTAACATCATCTTTGCAGGATCATCTCAAACTTGATTGGAGAGGCCCACAATTCCACGACTGACAGGTCTTTAGTAGGACATTTAGCCCAGTTCACTAAACCAGGGATAGGGTTCAATGAGGTCAGGACCCCCTCTGTCAACAATCAAAAAGTTACTGCTTATTGGCCAATTTTATATTCAGCCTGGGGTGTTTTTTGATTAAATTGCCTACAAATACCTAGTTCCTTGAATTCTCATTTGAACTGGTTTTAATATCTTATTAATGAAAGAATTGGAAAACATTTTGGACACTGTTGGGTTTTTCTCCATTTTTAAATTTTCTGTTGGAGCATAAATAATTTGCAACGTGTGTCAGTTTCAGGTGTACAAGTAATGCAGTTACACATAGGCATATGTCTACTCTCTCTCTGCTATCTTCCCATATAGGCTATTACAGAGTCTTGGGGAGAGTTCCCTGTGCTATGCAGGAGGTCCTTATGGATTATTCTGTTTATTTCTTCTTAGTTTTTAAAATTTATTTATTCTTAATTGGCGGATGATTGCTCTACAACACCCTCTTGGTTTCTGCCATACATCAACCTGCATTAGCCTTCAGTATACATACATCCCTTCCCTCTTGAATCTCCCTTCTACCTCCCACACCGTCCCACCCCTCTAGGTTGGACGCCGTTTTCTATTTGTAGGAAAGCCATGTTTTTAGCTTTGTGAAGATTATCCTCCAACAACACTCTTGATGCACATACTCTTGGAAGTGAGAGAGCTGTTACTCTGGCTTTGTCTAGCCCAGCCTTGCCTTGTGTGTCTCCTTTGGTGGAGGCTTCTTGGCCTCCTCAAAACACCTTCTGTTTCACAAGTTCTCCCTGCCTCCTTCACCCTCCCCATCTCCTTCCTTTTAATAGAACTTTGAATATAGCTTATTGTAGCATGAATTAAATTGTACTATTGGGACTTCCCTGGTGGTTCAGTGGTTAAGCCTCTGTGCTCTCAGTGGATGGGGCCCAGGTTTTATCCCTGGTCAAGGAACTAGATCCTACACACTGCAGCCAAAAGATTCTGCATGCTGCGACTAAGACCCAGCACAGTCAAATAAGTTTTTTTTTTTTTTTTAATTGTTCTATGGGTCCTCCCCCATCAAGAGCCACAAGACTGAGAACAGGTGCTGAGTCTATTTTTTCATCAGATATCCCCTTGAGGGCCTATAGATCCAAAGAGGCATTCAGTGAATATTTTAGAATGAATGACGGATGAATGAATGGATAGATTAATTGCACAAGACACTTTGAATACCAAGATGAATAAAATCAGTTGACTTGTGAAGAGACAAGCTTGTATATGGATAACCAATCCAAAGCTCAGTTGAATATATGCCCGTCTTAGCTGCAATTTCAGATTCACACATGCTCCCATTCCTTTTGTCTTGTGTCAGGAAAGCTTTAGGCTCCCATTGTTGTTTAGGTACGTATTTTCCTTTCCATGGGGATGGCTGTTTGATGATTGACTGTTGTTTGAATAAATCTGACTAATCAGTTTTGTCCTGGGGATTTGGAAACATTAAACTATGTTCTTTGGAAAAGGATATAGTATTATTTCAAGTATAGTTATTATTTCAAGCCAAGTGCTGGCCAAATATCATTACTAACCTATCTCATGAGAAACCAGATGTTGCCAAGGTTTACTTCACTTAATTCAAATAATATTCAGCATAACATTATATTTTGTCCAATCTAGGGGGATCGAATTTTAACATTTGTTGTAATGGAATTAGTTCATTGCATTAATTTTTACCTTGAATCTCAGGAAACTTTCTCTGTGTTGCCAGTAGAGGCTCAGGTCCTCACTTTGATTACAGTTTCCACGTCTTTATGCCTTCTCCTTCTAGCCTGACTTGGAGTCAGTAGGTGGTGGGGACAGTGTTTGATTCATCCCTGATCCCAAGGACCCAACACCTGAATAGATTTTCAGTGAATGAATGAGACAGGCTCGGGGTCAGAGTTCACTGTTACTAAAGGATAGTTTCAGACAAGGATAGCATCATGATTTCCATCCAAGTAGAAAGTAGATACGGGCCAAAGATTTCTTTCATTTCATTAATCAGTGAGGGCACCAAGGAGATTTTACAACCAGTTCAAAGGAGAATCCAGAGAACTGACAGGAGCATGGCAACGAATGTGCAAATAGAAGCAAGACTAGCTTCTCTCACAGTTCAGAGAGAAGTCAACTGCACCCCTGTGGACAGAACAGAGTTTACGTGTCTATAAACACAAATTAGTTTGCATGGCAATCAATTATCTATGATTTTCAGAGTTGTAAAATAGCTCCCATGAAATCAACCAGAAAACCTGGAAAACATCCTTTAAACAATACAGAGTTTCCCATTAAAGCACACATTTTCCCCTGCAGTTGGAATCTCACCTGTGCTGACAGGTCTGGAGGGAAGGGCATTCGGGCAGAGATAACAGCTCCAGTCAAGATCTGGCGTCCTGAAGCCTGGTGTTTCTGCAAAGGGAAGGAAGTGCTAAGAAAGAAGAGGGCAGAAGGAGGCAGCAGCCAGATCAGAATAGCTCTGCAAGGCCAAGATACAGAGTACAGATCTAGTCCAAACTTTTAAAATTGTACAACCAGAGACACAGAAAACAAACTTATGGTTACCAAAGGGGAAAGGGAGGGGAGAGATAAGTTAGGAATTTAGGATTAACACATACCCATTGGGGCTTCCCAGGTGGCTCAGTGGTAAAGAATCCACCTGCCAATGCAGGAGATGCAAGAGAAATGTGTTCCATCCCTGGGTTGGGAAGATCCCCTGAAATAGGAAATGGAAACTCACTCCAGTGTTCTTGCCTGGAAAATTCCATGGACAGTAGCCTGGCAGGGGGGATCGCAGAGTTGGCCACAACTGAGCGACTGACTGACTATTACTGAACTGAAGTCAGCTCTAACTATGCACACATTACTATTTATAACATAGATAACCAACAAGGACCTACTCTATAGCACAGAGAACTCTAGTTAATATTCTGTGATAACATATAAGGGAAAGGAATCTAAAAAAAAATATACTGTTAACATGGAATCACTGTGCTGTATACCTGAAACTAATGCAACATTATAAATCAACTATACTTTGATTTAAAAGCATTAAATTAAATCAAATAAAAATATATAACCATAGTTTTAGTATTCTACTCCAATTAATATATATTTATTGGAATAATTTTAAGAGTACAAGTTCAGCCCCTTGTTGGCTGTGTGACCTCAAGTAAGTTACTTAACAGAGCTGTGCCTCAATTTCCCCATCTTTAAAGTGGAGATGATAACCCAGGGTTGCTGTAATGACTGTCTGAGTTCATAGGATAAATTCAAGGGGATTCTGCACATAGTAAGTACTCAATAAATGTTAGCTCAAAATGTAAAATATACTCATGAGTAAGAAGGAAAACAAATGAGATATAAAGTATGTGTAAATAAAGTTCTTATGTCTGTCCTTCTGCACTCAGTGAATCAGCCTGACCACCCATGGGGTATGTGAACCCCAATCCAGAGATTATAGACAGGAGGCTTGATAAGATCTGTGGGTTGTTGAGATGGAGGGTGATGAGATGGAGAAGGGGCAGGGCACAGAGACCAGAGAAGGGGTAGTATTTCAGCTGAGGAGAGAGAGAGATGGGCTTGAGGTAAGGTACCCCTGTGGGGCATGAAACGAGCTCATTGAGAACAATGGTGGGGGCTCCTGTCTGATAACCTTCAGACAAGAACTCGGCAGGGAGGATAGAAAGAAGACAGGGAGACGACTTCTGGTGTGGGAGGCAGATGGTGCCTCCAACAAGCTTTGAAGCTGAGAAGACAAGCAAGGAATGGGAGGAAATGGTCAGAGCAGGAAGCTTTCTGGGCAGGGCGCTCAGGTACCGTCACCTCCACTGCTTTGAAAGAGACCAGCGGCTCGAGCTGCCGCGCGCTTGCATTAGCGTTTCTGACAGCGCCTATGATCAGCCACAGGGTTAACCATTCTTTTTAGGCTCACTCTCCCAAGATAGAGTGCTTGTTGCTTTACAGAGAGTAGTTACTGTATTTAGTCTTCCCAGTAAACCTGTAGGAGTTATTAGCCTCTTCATTTTACAGATGAAGAAACTGAGGCTTACGGGGGTTAACTGGCTTGAACTGTGAAACGACAAGCGCAGTGTAAGCACCTTGCTACATGATCCCAAGGAGCATGTGCTCTTTTTTTGTGTGTGTGTCTATTGTCTCCTGCTAAAGCTGAGAAAGCTGTGTACCCTCTTTATATTCTGGCTAACTTAGTTCTCAATGTCCTTTCCAGAAAGAGCTTTCCCCCAAACTCTGGGGGTACCCGTCTGAAGAGCAAGACATCCTAGCATCTATTTGTGAAATAGGAGGGAAGGGGGCAGGGGCCTGACCTTTAAAAGAATGACAGTCCATTGAAGATATGACAAAAACTGATGAGAAGCGATTAGGTACAAGAGGGCAGAAGAGTCAGCTTCCAGGGGCCTTGAGCCTCAGCATCTGCTCGCTGGAACACATCAGCTAAATGACACCCCTCCAGGCGCCAAGACGCCTCCTCAGTTCAGCTCAGTCACTCAGTCGTGTCCAACTCTTTGCGAACCCATGGACTGCAGCGTGCCAGGCTTCCCCGTCCACCACCAACCCCCAGAGCTTGCTCAAATTCATGTCCATCGGATTGGTGATATCACCCAACCATCTCATCCTCTGTCATCCCCTTCTCCTCCTGCCTTCAATCTTAGGTTGACCATAAAAGGTCAAAAGGGCAGTGGTCCTAGAAATCTCCACTCCTTCCCTAAATAGTCAGAATAATCCTTCCTCTTATTAGCCTATGACATTACCCAGCCCATACAAAGTTGTTGTTTAGTCACCAAGTCACATACAACTCTTGTGACCCCATGGGCCATAGCCTGCCAAGCTCCCTGTACCCATGGGATATTCCAGGCAAGAATATTGGGATAGGTTGCCATTTCCTCCTCCGGGAATCTTCTTGATCCAAGGATCAAACCCATGTCTCCTGCATTGGCAGGCGGATTCTTTACCACTGAGTCACCAGGGAAGCCCACATTTCAGGATGCTCTCACGTTTATAGACAGACTGCATTCTGTCCATGGAATGTCTATGGAACTCCCTAAGTAAATCCACTTCTTACCTATCACTTTGCCTCCTGCTCAATTCCTTCTGAACTGAGACATAAAGAACTTGAGCTTGGTTCAGTCCTGGGGCCAGGTGTGCGATTTGAATTAAAAGACAGTGGGTTTGATTCTCGCTCCCCCTTGCTGCAGCAGGGGCCCCAATAAGGCCTTGCCTGAAAAAAAAAAAAGACAATAGGTTCAATTCCCAATCTGAGTTTCAATCCCTGGGTTCGAATCCCATCTGAGGTGTGTGGTTTCACTTGCTTGAAAATTCTTCCCAGTGCATCTCTTCCCCACTCAGGAATCAGACAGGGTGGGGAGAAGCCTCATGGGGCTCCAGAACCTAGCAAACACCCCCTAAAAAGGCATGATCTATGCAAGCAAAGGTAGAACAAGTCAGGGAGGGACTAGGAGAACCCAATCTTCTAAGAAGATTCAAGCTTCAGAAGGATCAGCCCCTAGAAAGCCACCTTTGCCTGGTCCCGTCCCCTGCCCCTCCTCACCACACCCCCGCTCAACCCCCAGCCCCAGGAAACTCAGGTCTTTGCAAAAGAGGCAAATCATTTGTTTCTAGGTACCTGTACTGGGCTTCTCAGGCAGCGTAGTGGTAAAGAATCTGCCTGCCAATGCAGGAGACACAGGAGACGTGGGTTCGATCCCTGGGCTGGGATGATCCTCTGGAGGAAGAAGTGGCAACCCACTCCAGTATTCTTGCAGGGAAAATCTCATGGACAGGAGCCTGGTGGGCTACATTTCATGGGGTCACAAAAAGTCAGACATGACTGAACACACACACACACGCATCTGTACTGGGAAAGCCCTTTGTTCATCCTGCCCTCCATTCTGTCTCCATTCACTGTAAAATCTTAGTGCTAGAGAAAGAACTAGACAAAGCCTATGCTGAAAACAGAGAAGTCACAGATGCATATGGTACATAACTTTAAAATATGCTTGACAACTGAAAACTCCTTATGCACACTTAAATTAGGTGATCCAAAGGTGAGTGAGAGGCATCTCTGGGAGCTGCTTTCAAGAGGAGGTCAAAATGATTTATAAAGTGAGTGCCTCACCTTTCTATAACCTTAACAGTTTGCAGAGCAATTTCCCACCCAGTCTTGGTAAATGAATATTTAACATGTGAAAAGCCTGTGTCAATGGTGCCTCTAAAAACTCTTAAGTTCTTCCTTATGGGAAGACTTCTGTTTGAGCTTCTTTGTAAAAGAAGGTTTGTTGAATGAATGAATGAATGAAAGACAAAGTGAGTTTCCGGCCCCCCCCCCCCCCCGGCCGCCCCCTCAGCCCCTCAGTCCCCCGCTTTCAGTATCAAAGGTAGTTTAAACCAAGCCTTTGACTGAGTCAACTCGAGCTCCTGGAATCACTCATAAAAAGGAACATCTGCCAGGATCAGATAGGAATTAGTTCTGTTGAAACTGTTTCATTAAAACATGGGATGTGCTGTGAGGGCTGTGCCTACTCATCAAGTCATATTCTGGATCTTGACGATGGCTCTAAGGAGCACCCCCCTTTGTGAGGTTGTGCAGAATCCAATTGTGCGGAAGGTAAAGCTCTTTCACATCCTTGTCTCACACGGGACAGATCAGTCTCTCGGCAGCTGTTTTGGTAAAGACTTTGAGTGTTGAGCTCAGATGACACCGAGGTTCTCAAAGACTCACCAGCCTTTGTCCACAGACAAGCAGATGGGCAGTCCCTACACCTTGGCTGGAGCAGCTTCTCTTTAAAAGGGGATATTGTTCTTTCTGTTCTCTAAAGAGGCAGCTCAGGCTCCTTGAGGTTACAGAGAAATCAGCTTCCCAATTTAGGGGAAACTGGAGCAGAGAAGATCTCACCAAGTTTCTAATACTTGGATTTTTTCATAGAGTTCTCCTCCCCCCGCCCAACACCCACCCCCAGGCACGTGGCATTCTAGCAAGTTCAAAATGTCTTTAATTCAGACTAATCGTTCATTTGAAACAGAACAACAACAAAAAGTAATAAAGCAACTAAGTCTGAGTGTTGCAAACTCTTTTAGCAAATAATTGTGAAATAGCGTTGACTTGGCCAGTTCCTGTTTTCATTTTCCATAAATCTATTCTGGTATCATTTTATTCCCTTGAAGTAGATGTAGCAAGTTCTCAGTGATACCAAATAAAACAACAAGAGGATAATCAACACCCCCCTCCCCCACTATATATTAAACAACAACAGAAAGAACAGCAATGGCCACAAATCTCTGTTTCTACATTCAACTTAGAAATATGCCCTTTTCAGGGAAAATCAAACATGCTTTAGAGAAATTTCCAGAATGACTTGAAAATGTCCCCAAACCAATATTAACGCATCTGTAGTGAGTGATTAAGCACAGAGACTACACACTGGAGCAACTTGTGTGAAATGCCAAGGGTCTAGTGACTTACAGTTTCTGAAGCACTTAGGGGGTGGGGGCAGCCTGGTGGGGTGGGCCCTCATGGCTTCAACCAGGACTCTCCCTTGGTGTGCCACCCATCAGTTGTGTGCCCTTGGGTCAGTGACTTTGCTTCTCTGAATCTGCAGAGACTCATCTATGGGGGTAGGGGGGACAATGATTGTGATCTCCAAAGCGTTGTTCAGAATTCCCAAGTGTGGGGAGGGTCTTCTGCATAGTAGGAGCTCAGAAAACAGTGGCTGTCATTGTTGCCAAGGGGGAGAGAGAAAGGATGCAGAAAAAGAAATCGAAGCTGTGTTTAGGTGAGGCGTAAGGCAGGAGAGGTTTAAAAACATGAGGGAAATCCTATCAGAAGAAGATTGCTATGTAAGCAAAATGCCCCGTTATCTGAGTGAGGCTTTCGGGATGAAACTCTGACACCCAAATTCTTTCCGTGTGCTACTAATAGCACCATAGAGCACAACAAATGGAAGGCATTTACCTTTCACCAGTTCTCCCCTGAGCTGGCTTTTGATGGGGCAGTCAGTTCAGGCACCAGAGCCAACTGCAGGCACCCAGGCTGGCTGGTGGGAGCCAGTTTGTAGCCTCCTCGTGGCCTGTTGCTTCTCTACTGCTGGCCCACCTCCCTAGCCCCTTGCAGCCCTCCTTGGGCACCTTTCTTAAATGGAAGGCACCTGGTGATGGCTGTTTGGAGGGGAGAAACGGGTTTCTGATTTGGCACTGGTTTTGCAGTACTGAAATGAGAAGGGGTTCAAAATATCACTCTGGGGTCATCTACCCTATTTACCCTGAAGGTCTCCACTGGCCTGGCAAGGAGCAGGCCGGGTGAGCATCTGGTGTCAAGAAGAGACAGTGTGGGCTGGAACCCTGCCTGCATCCCAGGGGATTCCCTTGCAGTGCTCTGAACAAACCCAGAAGACAAAGTCTCAGAGCTGGCCAGGATCACAAAATGAGAATGGTGCACTTTGGGATCTTCCTCTCAAAGCCAGATCCCAGGGTTCTGCCCGCTCATGGCACCCCGAGGATCGAGCTCATCTCCCGCACACCCTTGCAGTTCCTTGTTCTGTGCTGCGGTCAGCAGGCTCCCGCTCATCTGCCCCGGGGAAGGCTGTCCCATTCATGGTGACAGTCCCTGGCTGACACTGCATCTGGCATGCGTTCCTAGGATGGATGACTTGAAACGAATTTTGTATTCTGGCTTACAGCATTTTTTAGTCCCAGGACTTCGGGTCCTCAATAACCTTTGAAAGTCCTCATTATGCTCTGTCTAGAGGACCATAAAAGTTTGTATCATAAAAGGTTCAGCTTTTGGGTTAGTCCACCTATGAAGACATTGCAGGCTGGGAGTTCTGAGAAATCTAGTCTAGCCCCTTTGAGTTACGGTAAAGGCGTGAACACCTGGAAAGCGACAAGAACTTATTTACACACACTCAAGGAGATGGCAGAATTGCAAGTGATCCTAAACAGCCTGTTTAATTTGACCAAGGCTCCCCATGCCCCAGGAGGCAGTATGGTATTAGGAATATAGGCTCTAGCAACCAAGCTGCTGGGCTCAAATCTTGGCTTTACCACTTATTAGCTGAGTGACCTTGGGCAAGGTTACTTGCTCAAGTCATTAAATCTTCCTGTGCCTCCATTTCCTTCTCTGTAAAATGGGGATAACACTAGTTCCTACCTCTCTAACTTCTTGGAGGATTAAATAAAATAATATTTCTACACAATTAGAGTGGTGCCTGCCACATAGGAAGCACTGCCTAAACATTTATTGAAATTATTATCAATAGATTCCATAAGGTCTGAATAACCTAAAAATCCCAGCTCAATAAACATTTTCAGGTTTTGCTCTATGCCAGGAGCAGCATGTAGATGGGAGATTCCAAACGAACAAGTCATGGAGTTGGCCCCCAAGCTGCTTGCAAAATCCTTTTAATGGGAACATCATGAAGAAATGACCCTGCCTTGGGCTTAGAGAGGAGCAGACCCCTATAAAGGCCAAGGGCAGACATCCAAGCTGTAGCTGTCCACAGTATACAGATGGGAAGGTGGAAGGCCTCTCATGAGAAATAGTGATTGCTACCTGCAATCAACTGTGTTTTCCAACATTGGTGGCAACTACACAATCCATTCCATACGCTCGTCTAGAGCCTTGCCACTTTCCCGTCAAGAGATGGAGTCTAGGGACGTCTCTGGCAGTTCGGTGGCTAAGACTCTGTGTTCCCAGTGCAGGGGGCCAGGGTTCGATTCCTAGTCAGGGAGCTAGATCCCACAAGCTGCAATGACGTGTTCTCATGCTGCAACTAAAGATCCAGCATGCTGGAATGAAGACTGAAGATCCTGTGTGCCACAGCTAAGACCAGATGCAGCCAAGGCTAATATAAAAAAAAGGCAGAGGTGGAGTCTAATCACCCTCCTCTTGAATCTGGGCAGGGCTCCCAACTTGCTCAGGAGGAATGGAATGCTGCAGAAGTGATCTGAGTAATTGCTGAAGGCCAGGTCATCAAAGGTTGGGGCTGGGAAGGAAGGTAGGCCCCTACCTTAGCTGCTGGGCAGTTTGCTTTTGGAGTCCTGAGCTGACATTTAAGAAACCCAAGGCTTCCACACTGTGGGGAAGCGCAGGTCACAGGAGAGAACGCGTGCAGGTTCTCTGACCGACCCCTGCTGAGACCCTTGCTGACAGTCAGACGTGTGGACGCAGACGCTTGCAGGTGATCCTAGTCTCTAGCTGCTTAAGTCAGCCCCAGCCTTTGCGTTTTCCCAGCTGAATCTTCAGATATTGGAAAACAGGTTCAAGTCTGTTCCCTTTCCAAATCCCCAACCCACAGAATCTGTGCATAAACAAAAATGGCCATTTTAAGGCCGCTAAGTGCTGGAATACTTTGTTACACAGCAGCAGTAAACACTGCCCTCAAACCTTCTGCCAGGGCTCATTCTTTTAAGACTCTCAGCAACAGGCCCTTCTTTCTCCAGAGATCTTAAGGAAAGAAAGTGTGTGCATGGCACAGTTAATAAAATTTGGTTTTTCATGAGCCTAGATTCACAGGGATCAAAGATGTTACACCTAGAAAAGTTTCCAGGACTGTCACATGTAGGTAAGAAAAACTGTTCTTTTCTTCCTTCTAGGTTTTTTTGCTTATCTAAGAATTAAACCAACATAGCACAGGAGAAAAAAATTAACTTCATATGTACAGGAGTCTGGGTGACTCAAAGAAGTGACCAAAAGCAGGCAGCTTTTAGACAAAGAAATAATACATTTGTGAAGAGTTAACAAGACCAAGGGGTTTGGGTTTGGGACACTAAATTAGTGATGTAACAAGGGTTGTTTATACAGCTTTCTCCACCCTAAGTTTCCTGTCTCTGATGAGAAGGCTGTCTCTCTTCTTCCCTGGACAGGGAAAGTACCCTTTACATGGAAGCTTTATTCCCTGCTTTAAGGAGGACGAAGAAGGGTCAGAGTGTCCTTGCACCAGCTGTCTCTTAAGTAGATTTAACTCAAAATAATCAATATGCCAGCGTGACACACTCTGCTTTCCCTCACATGCTTGCCAACCTAAGGGAGTCATTGCCAGCACCACCAGCCAAGAGGGCAGAACAAGGCAGTGGAGGCTCTCTAACTTGCCCTCACAGCTCTTCTGCTGAGCAGGCATGGATCACAGTGGCTCCTGAAGATGAAAATGCCAAGTGAATACTGGAGCAACATTAAATTCACCCGGGGGATGGAATTTCCCATAAAGAGAGAGAGGAACTCTTCATTCAGTTGGCAAGAGGTTTCCATAGTTTCTATTCCCTGTTATTTATTTATTGTCTGCTGCTTGTCCAGATCCTTATATTTAATGTCTATTAATTTGTTCAGTCCTCATGCCAGGGTGGGAAGTCATTTGGCAACCTCGTTTTAGAGATGAAGAAACTGAGGCTCAAAGACTAACCGAAGAGCATGTGTATCTAATCGATGGTGATGCTCAGACTTAAACCTTCTAGTTCCAAATTCAGGTCTCCAGTTACTGTACTCTGGAAAGAATCCCCGTTCTGGAGCAAAAAATTAAACAACTTAAAAATTGTATTTGTTTGAAGGCTGTCAGGTTAAATGCTTGTTAAAGGTGTGATGTTTCTCACTTTTTTCAGGCCATTCCAAGGTACTAGGATTCTGCAGGTCCCTTGTATAAAGAAGTTAGTTTTCTGCTCTGAGTGTTGGTTTTGTGTGTATATGAGGAGAAATCAGTGGTAGTTAGAAGTATTTGCTGCTATCCATGGTCTGTATAGTCAAACCTATGGTTTTCCCAGTAGTCATGTATGGATGTGAGAGTTCGACCATAAAGAAGGCTGAGAGCTGAAGCATTGGTGCTTTCTAACTATGGTGCTACAAAAGACTCTTGAGAGTCCCTTGGATAGCAAGGAGATCAAACCAGTTAATCCTAAAAGAATATTCATTGGAAGGTCTGATGCTGAAGCTGAAATTTCAGTACTTTGGCCACCTGATGCGAAGAACTGACTAGCTGGAAAAGACCCTGATGCTGGGAAAGATTGAGGGCAAGAGGAGAAGGGGTGACAGAGAATGAAATGGTTGGATGGCATCACCGATTCAATGGACATGAATTTGAGTAAACTCTGGAAGATAGTGAAGGACAGGGAAGCCTGGCATGCTGCAGTCCATGGGGTTGCAAAGAGTCAGACATGACTGAACAGATGATCAACAGCAACATGGTGCAAATACTCCCGCCAGGATTGATTACAAGCCACCAAGTTGACATCATTGACCATGGAGATGAGAACTGATGCGCACCTTCTGCTCTTGTGAGCCAGGACTAGCCCAGCTCCAGCCATGGATGGAACCAACGTAATGACAGGCTTTTTCTAACTCTTCCCAAAGCAATCAAACACCTTCCACTCAAAAATTTCAAGTTGTCAAAGACAGAGAGCAATACAATGTTGCTGTTCCTCAAGTCAGCAGGACTTGAGGGTCTATTTCTGAAGACCTTTTCTATAAACGGGGGCCCTCTTGGGCGGGGAGCAACCCTCAGCTCCAGATAACTCCTTGTATCTTTCACTGGTGGCCCAACCCCAATGACGCAGGCATTGAGTGCTGATGCCTTAACATGGCATGACCATCCTGCTCACAGTAGGGTCAGCCACGCAGGACTGGTGTTCATGGGGTCCCCTTGGCTTCCACCTTCCTGAGACTGTGGATAAAACAAAGAATGACAGGAAGAATGGGTGCCCAGTGTCCATCATGACTCTCTCAAAGGTGTGGGAATGCCCACTCCTCTGTCTTCACCCTGGATGTCTGGTAGCATGAGCTTCTATTCCTATGGGATTTTGGATGGTGTGAGATGAGTGGGGGCCACCAGAGGGAGACCTAGATGGAGATAGAGATCTGAGAGGTCTCCTGATGGACAGGAGGCAGCTGACAGCAGGTAACCTCCCCAGGGTAAGCATGGATGCCTGGGGGAATTTGTCCACATTCTCCAGGAGTCAGCGGCTGGTACAGAGCAGGCAGAGGCCATTAACCTGAATGTAGAAGTCTTTAATCTGGCTCCTGCCCTCTCTTTCCCAATCTCCGCTCACTTCTAAGACAAACTGAATTCTCTGCAACCCCTTGAAACACCCAGGCTTCTCGTACTTTGTATTTATTCTCTTTCGACAAACCTACCATCCCTCTCTCTGTTTCACCCATGTAACCTCTGCTGGGCATGGGAGACCCATCTAGGCTTCACCTTCCAAAGAGTCCTTTTCTAGTCCTGGCTTCTTACGTCAACACACACACACGTACACACGTGCACACACGCACGGAGCTGCCAAGACCAGGAAAGGCCTTTCAGCCTCTCAACCCCCGTTTCCTCATCTGTAGAATGAGGGGGTGGATAAGCGCTTAGGCGATTCTAGTGTTCTGGAGAAATCCATGCCCCGAGCCTGCACCCACACTGGGGCCAGGCGACCGCACAGCCTCCCCATCCTGTTCCAAGGAGAAGTGCCTCAGCTCAGAACAATTTATTTGCAGGCACTTACAACGCAGGCTTGCCTATGGTGGCTGCAATTCCATGCTGACACTTTCAATAGAGCTGGCTTAATGGAGAAAAATGACTCTATTTCCTAAACAAGACAGACTTTGGTAGGAGTTGGGGTGGGTGGTGAGGGAACTCCTATTTATATGTCACGTTTCTCTAATTCTAAGGAATTTAAGCATCCTTTTGGCCTTGCTTTCCATTTCCTACCCATCACATTAATAAATATTATTGAAAGGACTAGAATCTTTTGAGAAAAACAAATCAAAATGACACTTTTGCAGTCCTTTCGCCTAGAAACATGGGATGACCAGTGTGGGCATCTCATGAAATTCCATCCAGTTAAAACCGTGGTTATTAGGCAATTAATACTTAGTTTTGGTTCTGCTTACTCTCTGGAAATGCTATTTTCCAAAAGCATAAATGTGACAGGAAATTTCTTCACTCCGTTTATCCCTAAGTAGTTTAAATATTATTTCATAATTGCAAATGGGCTTTTTCCTTCTTGTGCAGGCAGGCTATGGCTGGTCTTCTTATCTGAAGTGTGGGTGTGATCATATGTTTATTTCCAGGGTGACAGAGAAGAGAAAGCAAGTTCATGGATAGGAAGAACTCTTTCTAAACTTCCAAACATTCATGCAGGGAGGCACCATGGCCAAGGCTATCCTGGACAGGCTTCTAGCTCTAGGAGGTCAAGTGCCCTTTGACATTTGACGGGAGAATGAAGTGACACTCAGACAGGAGTGTGGGGTGGAATGAGGTCCCCTCTTAGGACAGTTGGAGAATCTGAAATGGAAATGCTTACACAAGACCAAGGCTTCTCCATGTTCTCTTTTTCTCCTTTGCTTTCACAATGTTTTCTCAGGAGTGCCCCTTTACCGTCTGCTAGAAGAGTGATCTTTCTGTGAATCTGGTTCCTCAACCTCAAAATTCGAAGAATTTGCAAGCAGTCATCTCACGTGGCCCTGCCTCCAAGTTTCCTCTTGAACTCTCCCGTCACATGTCTACAAGTATGTCTAGAAGAGCATATCTGTGTGGTGCACTGGAAAATACTGAGGCCATTGGAATCGTATTTTTTCTTCCCTTTGAATGTAAATGCACCCTGAGAAAAACACTCAGGGACTCCTCATATGTAAGGGATGGCTTTGTAAGAGATGTAAGCTGAGGGGAGCCAGGCAGAGAACTTTCAGTAGAGGCTTCTAGATAAATCTCTTTTTATTCTCAGTCTGATCAAGTCCTGGCTAACTGACCTACGGAGGAGAAACAATTTCACCCCATTGATACCTCCTCCCATGGGTAGTCCCGGACGCCCCCAGCCCCACTGCTTCTGCTGCCAAATGAAATACAATCCTTCATGTTTTTCTCATTTGTACTAGAAATTCACACCAGAGAAGGTGCTCTGACCATGAAACCTTCCCTGTGGAAAAAACATGCCCACTGGGGTATGGCAGAAAAGGGCAGATTTAATTATTCAGAGCATCCAAGAGACAGGTGATTTAAAATATCCATCTTTTTAAATGCATTTCAACAAATATTTTAATCTGACTCGCATCAAGAATTCACTGCTATGAGATCATGTGTGTATAGATCAGTTACTTTCTACAGGCATTAGGAAGGGAGAATATAGAGTGGATTAAAGCCTCAACTCCCTGGTAGAAATATAAATCTGATATCTGAAGAGTGCTGTACAAATTATTCTCCACATGCCCATCATTTTCATGTTCTCCCAACCTTTTGTGCTTTTGTGGAAACCAAAGCACACAGGGGAGACTTGACCAGTCTGAGGATACACAAATTCTTTATCACCCTAGGCCAAGGCGACGCTCCTGGGTTCTCGCTTCTCAGGAGCTCCCTAAGGTGGTGTTCCTAGGAAGCAAGGGCCTAGAATCTAGAATGCTTAGGGATGACAGATGGTGACTGGAAATGAGGAAGGATAAAGTCCAAGAGATCTCAGCCTGGGATGGGATGGAAAGCACATGGCCAGACAGCAGTCTGGGAAGGGAAGATACAAGCATAGCATCACCAGACGTGGCTCTGGGCAAAGCCCCCCTTGGCAGACCAGTCAGAGTGTGGCCTTCTTCGGGGCCCCAGTCTTGTGTTATATATATACCAGATGTTCTTAGTACATCCAAATGTCTTCCTAGAAACCAAGAACTTAGGGCAAACTCTCCGAGACACCAGAGGGTCAAAGGGTTGTAGCAGCTGAGTTTCCAGTCAGGGAATGTGATCCTGGCTGCCTGGAAAGACCAAAGAGCCTTCGTAACTTTAGCTTTTGTTTCCCTGGCCAGCCTTCATGGACACTGAGGTCGTAATCTGTTCAACACTTTAGAATCCATTAAGAGCCATCATAGGCCTGCCAGAACCTATCCCTAAGTTCTCAGGAGTAATAGTAAAAAATGGTAAATGAATGGATTGACAAGTTGATAAAAATAGGGCTAATGAAGAGTCCATCCAATTTTCTACTAATTCTCCTTTCATTGACATAAAAGCAAACACCTGGATGAACTCTTCCTGGTACACTGCCTTCCAGTATCCAATGCACTTATTTAAATGTTACAGTATCTGATATGCGTACTTGCTAAGTGGCTTCAGTAGTGGCCGACTCTTTGAGACCCCATGGACTGAAGCCCACCAGGCCCCTCTATCCATGAGATTCTCCAGGCAGGAATGCTGGAGTTGGTTGCCATTTCCTTCTCCAGAGGATCTTCCCCACCCAAGGATCAAAACTGCGTCTCTTACGTCTCCTGCATCGGAGGCAGGTTCTGTAATTACCACTAGTACCACCTCGGAAGCCTCCACAGCATCTGATGTACTTACATAAATGTTAGTGCAGGCTATGCCATCTTGGTATTAGTAAGTGTTATTTTCTCTACTTGAGTGATGAGGGAACTGAGACTCACTGAAGTCAGTGTCTGACCCAAGCACAGTGGTGGTGATTTTGAATCCGAAGCCTATGTTTGTTTCATCACACTAGAGGTCATCTCATGGTGCTTGATGGAACCCAAGAAAATCCACAAATGCCATTTTGGAATGTTTTGGCAGAGAAAATGAGGTGCATAAAGGCCATCACCCTAACCCTGATTCAAGCATAGAAGTTTTAAATTTTTAATTTATATATTTTGGCCATTTTTCACAGCATGTGGGATCTTAGTTCCCTGACCAGGGATCAAACCCACACCCCCTGCTCTGGAAGCATAGAGTCTTAACCACTGGACAGACAGGGAAGTCTCAAGCATAGCGGTTTCAGTGTCACTTTATTTTATATACTGGATTTCATGTGCAATTTCATTTGAATCAAAAGTTCTGGGCATATGAATGTGCTGAAATTCATAATTCTCCAGTTTTTAGTGTAACATTGCCAAGTGAATAAGAGAGCCTTAGATAAAGCTTAGATAAGGCTCCTGAGAGCCTTAGATAAATCATTTTTATATTCACTTAATCCTGGAGTGGTTGGAACTTTGGGTGATCTTTGCAGACATCCCTATGGTAACTCGAGCCTCTGTCATTTGTGGGCACTGAGCCGGGTGCTGTGGTTGTAACACTGAATCTATGTGTGACCTTGAGCAAGTCACTTCCTCTCTCCGACCTCAGTTTTCTTATCTGTAAAATGAGGACATTGAACTTGATCAGCTTCCAGGCCTGATGTTGCGGGAAAAGATATTGTAGGAGGCACAGAGAATGCTGCAGTCTTCCAAAATAAAGTACCCATGCTTACTGACCGGTGGCTTGGCAGTAAGGGTCCAGATTTAGCAAGGAAAAATACAGGCTACTCAGTTCAATTTGAATTTCACCTATATAACAAGTATTATGATTTTTTTTTTGTATAAGTATATTCCATGCGGTATTTGGGATATCATACTCAAAAAAGTATTTGTTGTATATTTGTTTTTTGTTGTTTATTTGTTGTATCTGCTTTTTGGTCAGTGATTGCATGGGGCTGGAAAAGTGTTTATCTGAATGCCTGGTATTTTATTTGGCAACTCTCCCTCAGAGGTACATTGTCCTCTCTGTTCCTTTAGCAAAAACCTGAACCAAATGAACAACAGAAAAACCCTGGTTAACATTTTGGTATTATTATCTTGATGAAATCTTCCTTTTTTGATGTTTCAACTTGTGACATCATAGCACCCAAAATATTCAATGCAAAAGGTAAAAACAATACTAGTTTCAGCTTTTCTGTTAATTTCACATTTATTTGTGTTTAAAGAACACAATTCTGTCCTTGTACATCACATTCTGTGTTTGCCTTAGGGAGATTTTTTTTCTCCCCAGATCTGGTGATCGAACAAATAGCTCTTGTCTGAAATAAGCCTCTCTTCTTCCCGCCTTAAACACGGCCAAAACCCACAGTGTCATCGCAAGGAATTCTGTTGGCTGTCTGACTTTCCTTCAAACCTTATTATTTGTGTTTTAATACATACACACACACAATCCAAACTTGCACTTTTTGCTTTTTGGTCAGTGATTGCATGTGGCTGGCGGTTTGGCGATTGTGAAATAGTCTTGAAATATCAGTGAGGAAAGCGTTCCTCCTGCATTTGTGGCCCAATTCTCTGCAGGAACTTCAGGTTTCTCTCTGCCTCCTGGGGTAGGAAGAAGCACCAACTTGGGGCGGCCCTGGGCCAGGGAAGCAAACAGGCTGGCAAGACTGAGCTCTCTGCATTCATTTGTACATGTGCTCCTGACATTTTTTCGGATGTCCTTCGCAAACATTGTGTGGTCCTGTTGGGAAATCGCTTGCATCCTGGGTAGAGCCAGTGACACACCTGGGCACTGCCAAGTGCACAGATGGGGAGGGAGGGAGGGAGGGACTAGCTGAGTACCCAGTGGGAAGATGGCCCTCCACCCTGACCCTCTATATTTTGGACATCTTTGAACAGATTTGAGAAAGAAGGTGGTGTGTGGAAGGAGACACTGTGCCTGAGAATCCAGATTTGCATTTTCCTCCTGGGTCTGCCAGGGACTCACTGCCAGAGCGTCCATCTGGTCAGAGAGGTGAAGCGAATGTGTTAGTTGCTCAGTTGTGTCCGACTCTTTGCAACCCCAAGGGCTATAGCCCACCAGGCCCCTCTGTATGGAATTCTCCAGGCAAAAATACTGGAATAGGCTGCCATGCCCCTTCTTCAGGGGACCTTCCTGGCCCGGGAAATGAACTCGGGTCTCCTGCATTGCAGGCAGATTCTTTACTATCTGAGCCATCCGGGAAGCCCTCTGGTCATGGAGGGTTGGTTGAATTGACCTCTAAAAGATGTTCCAGTCTTGTCCTTCTCATTCATTCAGTGTGCAACAGTTTGTCCTTCTAAACACAGGTCTGGAAATAGAAAAGTCTGCAGCTTGGGGAGAACAGCAAGAGATGTTAGAATATAATTTTTTTTCCATTTGCATTTATCCAGAGAGACTTTGGGCTTCCCTGGTGGCTCAGATGATAAGGAATCTGCCAGCAATGCTGAAGACTGAGGTTCGATCCCTGGCTGGGGAAGATCCCCTGGAGAAGGGAATGGCTACCCACTCCAGTATTCTTGCCTGGAGAATTCCATGGACAGAGGAGCCTGATGGGCTACAGTCCATGGAGTCGCAAAGAATTGGAGACAACTGAGCAACTAACACTGACTAACTAGAGAGACTCTTAAGAAATCAAGGTAAACATCAGAACACAGAGGCATAGTCAACTTCATTTTATTCTATCCATGCAGTGAGTGCCTAGGTGTGCCGTACACAACGGACTCTGTTTGTTGGGCAGAGATGAAGCAGGCAGGGTCCCTGCCCTGGGAAGCTCACAGTCCAAGGGGCCCAAGAGACAAGGAACCTGGCAGTCCCCACAAGCTGTGGCTTTTGCATTGGTGAAGGGAAGGGAGAGCCCTGCGGGAGAACCGAGGAAGAAGTGGTTCACTTACCTCTGCTTATTTCTCTTGTGGAAGTGATATGTAGGGGGTGGCTTGGACCATTGGGGCAGCAAATAGAGGAACTATATGCAATCAAAAATAGAGGAGCGAGGAGGAAATAAAAGTTCTAATCTAACAGAAGCACAGAGCAGCCCGACAAGGACCAAGGATGATGAGTAACTTTCCTTGATGCTTTTGAAGTTGGAATATTTCTCCCATTAGAACTGAGCTCAGGGGACCGGAACCTGACTCCTAGCTCAAGAGGTGATGCTTGCTAGCTGCCAAAGGCAAAGCACTTGGGGTGCCTGTATCCCTGGGGAAGGGACTCGGGGCTTCCCATGGGAGGATGGGGAGGCTGCTCTCAGAGGTTTTGTGTTCCTCTTCGGGCCACCTGGTGTGGCCACTGCTGCAGATGGGCACAGGCTGGGCCCAGGAAGACCTTCTGTTCTGGGACTCTCAACCGAGGTGTGAGAATTCCCACACTAAGGGTATCTTTTGTATGCAGGCTGGATCAGTCCACACAGAGAGGACAGGCTGCTCTGGGAATAACGAGCCATACTGCGGTCCTAACAGAGCTTCCAAATGCCCATGTCATGGAACGAGCATGGGGTCTGTCAGTTCAGTTCATTTCAATCGCTCAGTCATGTCTGACTCTTCTGACCCCATGTATGGACTGGTTGGATCTCCTTGCTGTCAAAGGGTCTCACACGAGTCTTCTCCAATTCCACAGTTCAAAAGCATCAATTCTTTGGTGCTCTGCTTTCTCTATAGTCCAATTCTCACATCCATACATGACTACTGGAAAAACCACAGCTTTGACTAGACGGACTTTTGTTGACAAAATAATGTCTCTGATTTTTAATATGCTGTCTAGGTTGGTCATAGCTTTTCTTCCAAGGAGCAAGTGTCTTTTAATTTCATGCCTGCAGTCACCATCTGCAGTGATTTTGGAGCCCCAAAAAATAAAGTTTATCACTGTTTCCCCATCTATTTCCCATGAAGAGATGGGACCAGATGCCATGATCTTAGTTTTCTGAAAGTTGAGCTTTAAGCCAACTTTTTCACTCTCCTCTGTCACTTTCGTCAAAGCTTTTTAGTTCTTCTTTGCTTTCTGCCATAAGGGTGATGTCATCTGCATATCTGAGGTTATTGATATTTCTCCCGGCAATCTTGATTCCAGCTTGTGCTTCATCCAGTCCAGCATTTCTCATGATGTTCTGTGCAGATAAGTTAAATAATCAGGGTGACAGTATACAGCCTTGACTGTATGGGGTCTGTAACTGTCCCTTATTTCAACCCCGTGGAGCTTGCCAGTCAAACCTCCAACTCTATCCACAAGCTGAACTCCGTGATCCATCCACCATCCACTGGTTCCTCACCTGCAACATGTGGCCCCTGGCACATTGTCAGCTGTCAACAGATATTCAAGGGTATGTCAATTACACCTCAACTGAAAAAAACAAAACAAAACAGAATGAAGATGAAGTCGTGCTGAATTAGGGTGACTCCTAACCCAAGGACTGGTGTATTTATAAGAGAAAGGAGAAGGAGATTGAACGCTGAGGCAGAGAAACAGAGACACACAGAAATGGCAGAAATGAACACCCTTTGATGGGAGAGGCTGAAGTGACGCAGCTACAAGGCTCCAGAACCTCAGTGACTGCCTGCAACCTCCAGGAACTAGCAAGGGGTGGGAAGAATTCTACAGTCATCCTGGGAAGAATAAATGAATGAATAAAAACATATTCAATGGCTGACTGAATATTGAAGGAGCTTGATGGCTGAGTAGAGAAAATGTAGAGAATGATCACAGGCCAGTGCAGCGGAGGCTCTCTGAGCTGGAACCTTAGAATCTCAGCTGTTCCTTTCTCCAGGTGAGTTCTTGGGCAAAGTGATGGGTGTACTAACGAAGAAGGTCAGTATAGGAAACGTCAAGCTAGCACTGAGGTTTACGTGAAATATGAGGCGAGAGAGGTTGGTTGAGGACAAAGCATGAGGGCACGCAACAGTGTTTGGACTTGATCTTATCAGTAAAGGGAAACTGCACAGATTATAGCGTAGGAACTTTATTTCCATCAGAGCTCAAGAATCTCCTTCTGGAAGCCTTCTAAAGTTTATCTCGAACATTGTGAACTGCCCCTAGTTGTTATTTAAGTCATCCCTAAACGATTCTATGTTTTCGCTGAGCACTCTTTGGCTTTCTGAATCTGGGCGTGTCCCCCAGATTTGCTTTGCTTCTGCCTCTGCGCATGCCAGGCCATGCTGTGATTACTCTTTGCTGCCTTTTGTTCCACACCAAGGCCTCTAAAGTCCCCCAAACTAAGGGTGACGGAAGGCAGTCACAATAGCCATATATCTTGGGTGAGTTCCACGCACACTCTAAGTCCCGCTGAGCCCAAGTGACAGGACTAACAGAGCACCATGGAACACAACATGGAACTCAACAGTCCTCAGGCCCCAAGTCAGAGAGCTCATCTGAAAATCCTCCTTGAGGTCAGTGGTTGTTTAACCCAGATCTCCCATTCAAGGCAATTCTGGCAAGAAGTGCCTGTGGTTGGGTGTGAAATGCTGACCCACTCCCCAAAACGGCTACTGTGAAATTTAATTATTTAAAAAATTTAAAAAAAAAATTTTTTTTTTGGCTGCTCTGTGAGGCAGGCAGAATCTTTGTTCCCCTACCAGGGATCGGACCTGTGCCCCCTGCACTGGAAGCACAGGGTCAGAGAATTCCCGAATTTAACTTTTATTGTCCTACTTCCTGCCTGTATCAGATGGATGGGAAAATGGAGAGAACTGCAAGAAGAAGACTCGAAAGCATCTGGTGGTTTTGGAGATCAGGCAGGTCAGATGTGAAGGCCCATGGGCTTAGACACTGTTGAACTGTGTTCCCAAAAATGATATGTGGAAAGTTCTCACTCCCAGTACCTAATGGAATGTGATTTTATTTGGGCATTAGACATTGTGGGTGCAATGTGTCAAGTCAAGGCACAGTCGCACTGCATTAGGGTGGGCCCTTAACACAGTATGACTGGTGTGCCTGTAAAGCAGTATGAAGTCAAACAGCCAATGCCACATGATGACAGAGGTAGAGACTGGAGAGGTGCGGCTGCAAGCCACGGACCACCGAGGATTACGGCCCCGCCAGGTGCCAGGAAGAGACGAGAAATGATCTACCCAGAGAGTCCAGGGGATCCTGGCCCTGCCGACACATTGGCCTTAGACTTTCAGCCTCTAGAACTGCCAGAGAAGAAGCTTCTATTGTCAAAGCCTCCCAGTCTGTGGCCCTCTGTTACAGCAGCCTCAGGTAACTAACACAGACACGTACTGCTGAAAGGGACTGGGAGTCTTTCTAGCTTATCTTCCTGTCCCAGGAGCTGTGCTCTTACCCGTAGTAAATAGAGGTGAACTACATCTCCTAGAGGGGCTGCTCCGGTGGTTAAGAATCTGCCTGTAACACAGAGTTCAATTCCTGGGTCAGGAAGATCCCCTGGAAAAGGAAATGGTAATCCATTCCAGTATTCTTGCATGGGAAATCCCATGGACAGAAGAGCCTGGCGGGCTACAGTCCAAAGGGTTGCAAAAGAGTCGGATACAACTTAGCGACTAAGCAACAATAATATCTCCTGGCAGCAAGGTCCAGAATCATTCTTCTGAAATATCTGTAGCACGTTGCTAGGTGTCCCTTGAGTCCTCAATAATGTCTTGTTTTAAAACTAGGTTTTAAATTACAGTTAAAGCTTCACAGAACAACATTGAGGGGAATTCAAAATATGGAAAATATTCATCACATCCTTCATAAAACTTCCCTTTTTCCACGGCCCCTGCCAGCGCTCTTGCATTCACGTACACGTGTATGTGTTTGCAGCCTCTGTCCACACTCGCGCTTGTGACTGCCCTTCCCCAACCAATATTGTTGTTACATCATCTTATATTGTCGGCCTAATATTCCATCCGGTCGTTATACCACAACCATTTCACCATTTCACTTTTTTAGGTCATTAATTGCAATTATGATTTTTCTTTTTTACTCATCTAGATAATGTGACAAAGAACGTTAGAATTTATTTTCCAATTTCATTGAGAAATAACTGACACATATAAGTTTAAGGTGTGCAGCACAGTGTTTTGATAAACATGTCTTGTGAAAGGATGACCACAATAGGTTCAGCTAACATCCAGCTTCTATCCAGATATAATGAAAAGAAATATGTTACAAATTTTTATTTTGGGGGGATTATTTCTTTTGGATAAATTTCTATGATGGATTTATTGGCTAAAGGAGTACAAATAATGTTACAGATTTTGTTACATATTATCGTATTGTTCTCTAAAGGAAACCAAAATACAGTGCCAGCAGAAAATATGTATCAAATCGTGCTTTACTACATTTTTGTTTTCTGAGGTTGAAAATAAATTTATTTTCTCCATATTTCTGTTATGTTAATTGATATTTGTCCATTATTCTACTGGGTCCTGATGGTATTAGCTATTTATATGCATTAAATGAAGCCACCTGGGCTGTATTCTTAGAAATAAATAGCTTTCCTTTTATTCTAATTGCATTTGTTTTTATTGAAGAGACATATTTTTGAGGAGAAGTTGTGGTTGTAGAGTTGAATTTTTTCTTCCTTTGGAAGTTGTGCTTTTATTTGCTATTTATGAAATAAACACTCCTCCAAACTTATGATTAAATATTCTATTTTAGGTGTTTCCCTGATGGTCCAGTGATTAAAATTCGCCTGCGGATGCAGAGGACATGGGTTTTATCCCTGGTCTGGGAAGATGTCCGCACACTGTGAGGCAACCAAGCCCCTGCGCCACAGCTAGTAAAGCCTGTAGGCCCTGGAGCCTGAACTCTGCAACAAGAGAAGCCATCAGAATGAGGAGCCCAAACCCTGTAGCTAGAGAGTAGCCCCTGCTTGTCATAACTAGAGAAAGTCTCTGCCCAGCAACAAAGATCCAGCACAGCCAAAAATAAATGAATAAATATGTTTTTAAATTAAAAAAATTATTTAATTTTACTTCCATTATTTCTATGGCTTAATTCAATAGTTCACTTTTTAATCCATTTGGAGTTTGTTTTTTCATATCATATATAGTGTAATCTAAATTATCTCCAAACTGTAACCTAGTTACATAAAATAATTGATTAAATAAGAATTAATTATCCCCATTGATGTGTACTTGATATACTAAATAATCCTATGTACTTTATTCTGTTATAAAAATGCACATTCTTTACTTTTTGAATATTGTACATTGAAAATTTTTATGTACGTATTTATTTATTTATTTTTGGTCCTGACTAGGATCAACCCATGCCCTCTGCAGTGGAATCACAGAGTCCTAGCCACTGGACCATCAGAGTATTCCTTGTAAAATTTTATTATTGCTGCTTTGTGACTTGGTTTAACTCCTAGCATATCTCCTTCTATGTCTGATTATTTTCCCAGTATTTTATTTTGTATATGTGTTCTCATGCATTTATATTTCCTATGATCTTTAATTTGGTGAGTTCTAAAAGAAAGAAAGTTATGACCAACCTAGAGAGTATATTAAAAAGCAGAGACATTACTTTGCCAACAAAGGTCCGTCTAGTCAAGGCTATAGTTTTTCCAGTGGTCATGTATGGATGTGAGAGTTGGACTGTGAAGAAGGCTGAGTGACGAAGAATTGATGCTCTTGAACTGCGGTGTTGGAGAAGACTCTTGAGAGTCCCTTGGACTGCAAGGAGATCCAGCCAGTCCATTCTAAAGGAGATCAGTCCTGGGTGTTCTTTGGAAGGAATGATGCTGAAGTTGAAACTCCAGTACTTTGGCCACCTCATGTAAAAAGTTGACTCATTGGAAAAAACTCTGATGCTGGGAGGGATAGTGGGCAGGAGGAGAAGGGGACAACAGAGGATGAGATGGCTGGATGGCATCACTGACTGGATGGACATGAGTTTGAGTGAACTCTGAGAGTTGGTGATGGATAGGGAGGCCTGGTGTGCTGTGATTCATGGGGTCGCAAGGAGTTGGGACATGACTGAGGGATTGAACTGAAAAGGAGGCCATTTGATATTTGGGTTAGTGTCCACTTAAGATATACAACTATTATGGGGTGATCACTGAATCTGAACTTGAGTTATCCCTTCTAGCTGGTGTAGCTGGGCATAAAGAACTGGGCTTTACAATGATACTGAGCCTGGGCATGAACTCGGTCCTATCTCCTGCTAGCTTGTCCAGGGTATTGAACCACCCTGACCCTTACTCCCCCTTACCCACACGGAGATGATAAAACTTTACTCAGAGGGGTATCATTACTATTAACGAGGGAAGGGATGTGAAACACACAGCACAATGCCCGCCACAATTTGGGCACTTAATTTTCATTTCCTTTTTATTTTCTCCCAGCCACAATCTGTAGTTTCATTGGACCATCTTCAGCTTGCCCCCGATTTTTATGTTTTATAAATCAATTTCTTTGCCCCTTTATACTTCCACAAGTGTTTCCTGCTGACATGCAAAAATGATGTTATAGATTATTGCCCTTTTATCTTGCACTCCACCCTATTGTGAAGCTCTTATATCACTGGGTGGATGGCTCTATTCAGGTTCTTAAGGATTTTTCGGGTAGACACAGGCTTACAGTTTCTGAAAGCCATAGTTGTGTTCCTTAAAGAGATGCTAGAGTCCTTCCGTTCCCTGAGCCATGTGAAGGCCTGCCTCTACCAACAGTCAAGAGCTACTCTTGGTTTTCTCCTTCAAGGATCTCATTCTCAGGTCTCCACCCTCTGAATAGCTCACCAAAGGAGCTGAGTTCTTCCACAAGAAGATTCCAGGCGGGACTTCCACCTCTGTACTCCTTACCTCATCCTTAGCTAGAATATAAGCATCCAGTGCTAGTTTCAGACTGGGAGTCTTTTTTGACCTCTAGTGAATGTTTCACCTTTGCAACTGCACACTTCTAGGCAAACAGCCCCTTCAGGAGCAGAGAACATGTGAGATGGAAGTCACTCAAAAGCTGTCTTGAAATTCAACCATCAAAAAGCTAAGATATGGCAACCAGTCCTATCACTTCATGCAAATAGATGGGGGAAAAATGGAAACAGTGACAGATTTTATTTTCTTGGGCTCCAAAATCACAGCAGATGGTGACTGCAGCCATGAAATTCAAAGATGCCTACCTCCTTAGAAGAAAAGCTACGACAAACCTAGACACCGTATTAAAAAGCAGAGACATCACTTTGCTGACAAGAGTCTGTATAGTCAAAGCTATGATTTTTCCAGTAGTCATATACAAATGTGAGAGCTGGATCATAAAGAAACAAAGCATTGATGTTTTCAAACTGGTGCTGGATAAGACTCTTGAGAGTCGCTTGGACAGCAAGATCAAACCAGTGGATCCTAAAGGAAATCAATCCTGAATATTCATTGGAAGGGCTGATGCTAAAGCTGAAGCTCCTATACTTTAGCCTCCTGAGGCCAAGAGCCAACTCATTGGAAAAGACCCTGATGCTGGGAAAGATTGAGGGCAGGAGGAGAAGGTGGCAACAGAGGATGAGATGGACATGAGTTTGACCAAACTCTGGGAGATAGTGAAGGACAGGGAAGCCTGGCTTGCTGCAGTTTATGGGGTTGCAAAGAGCTGTACATAACTTAGCGACTGAACAACAGTTACTTGGGACTTGAGGTTTCTTTTTTTAAATCTTTTTGTGTTCTATTGGAGTATAGCTGATTAACAATGTTGTGACAGTTTCAGGTGGACAGCAAAAGGACTCATTCATACATATACATGTATCTATTCTCCCTCAAACTCCTCTCTCATCTAGTGGGACTTGCATTCTCATCTTGCCTGAATCAATGCCCAGCTGTTTCTGTTCCATTTATTTACACCTCTCTCTTTTCCAAGAAGAATTGAAGGTTACTTTATACCATAGGAGAAATGCAGAAATGATTTGTAAGAGGGAGGAGGGAGAAAGAAAACAGGAAAATAGGGCTTGAGAAAAAAGGGAGTTGGGAATGACAAAACCAGAAGCACAAACGTCTGTGCGCTTGTATTTGACCACGGTTAACCTTGAACTTCCTAGCAGTCAGAAGACAGAGAGAAATACTCTGAGCAAGTTACTTTATCTCTAAATCTCGGTTTCACTGTTGATAAACTGGTAATAGAAACACCTACATCGTAGGATTCTTCCGAGGGTGAAATGAAATGAAGGGTGTGAAACCCTCAAGTATGTTGTGTAACGCTTAGCAGACACTCCACAAATGCTAATTTTTATTTTTACTATGATTTCTTCTAGGGTTTCTGCTTTGAAGTCAGAAATCGACTACTTTCAGCACTGTGGCTGGCGCTTCAGGTGCCTCAGTTCCAGAGATCTATCCCTTTTTCAGTGTGATAGAGGCTGAGAAATGATGATCTCTAGAATCCCAGGGATGGGGGACCCTGGTGAGCTGCCATCTATAGGGTCTCACAGAGTCGGACATGACTAGCAGCAGCAGCAGTAAGCTACCAGGGGTTCCCTGGTGGCTCAGATGATAAAGTATCTGCCTGCAATTCGAGAGACCTCGGTTCTATCCCTGGATTGGGAAGATCCAGTGGAGGAGGGCGTAGCAACCCACTCCAGTATTCTTGCCTGGAGAATCCCCACGGACAGAGGAGCCTGGCAGGCTGGGGTCACAAAGAGTCAGACACGACTGAGCGACTAAACACAGTTCACAGTAAACTATGATTGCCCATTTATTGGAGGAACTGGGAGACCAAATTTGCTAGCAACAGGTACGATGCTGGAAAACTTAACCATCTTCCTTTGTGTAAGATCCTTATTCCAACCCACTTCCCGAGACGGATTGGCCTCCTCCGTAGAATAGAATGCTGGAGCTTAAAGGAGCCCCGACGCCTCATCCAACATCCTCTCTTTTCGGAGGGAGGGGGAGTGCTGAATTTTCCAGCGTTACCCAGCTAGAATTTGATGCTCAAATTCCAGTTCTTTCTCTTAAAAGACCCATTCATGAGAAGGACTAATGTGGAATTGAAGTCAAGGGGAAAAAAAGGCACTGGTTTATTTATAGTTTAGGGAAGTAAAAGTCAGCTTGAGTTCGGACCGTTCATTGTTTCACTGTTGTTATTTCAGCCTAGGATGGAATTGTCCATTCACCTTCTCCCCCCTGCTGGCCCGGGGATGTCAGACCTCGGCTGCCGGGCAGGCGTGCTGCGGCACTTCACGTCCTCTGGAGACGGTGGCATGGTGCAATTTCTCTCTGGTGTGGAGGAATGCAGATATTTATAGAGCTGCGCTTGCCTCAGTGTTTTTACGCTTTAACGAGAGCTTCACTCAAGCACGTCTTTGGCCTATATAAAGCTCACTGAGAGAGAGAGAGAGAGTGCTTCCCTTCCAAGTGTGCACATGTGCGCCCTGGAATCTCAGTGGAACACTGGGTGAATCTGAGTGGCCCTGTCTGATGCTCTAAGTCATGGTCCCAGGTCATCCCTTAGGAGAGCAGAGGAGCTGGGCCCCCTCCTGCCTGTTGCTTGCGAGTAAAAGCCCACACTCGTGGGCGTAAAAAGCAGTCATGATGGTTATGATGAAATGGCGCAGAGAGAGAATCCAGCTCCCAGCCAGCGGCCCAGCCCTCTCATCCAGGCCGAGATGTGCCCAATGGGTGGCTGGCACTTCCACACACGCCTTCATCTTACCCTCCTGTCAGCCCCGGGGAGCTGGGTGATGTGATCAGCCTCCCTCGATTCAAAAGGTCACTTGGAGACGCGACCCAGGTCATGGTCATAAGCCAACCCAGGGTCCAGACTCCACGCCCAGCGCGTGCTTTCCTCAGTGCCACCTCCTGATGAAAAGATAAGCAAAGAAAACAAACTCGACTCCAAGGAGACATCAGTGATTTCCAAGCAAGCCTCACTTCCTCCACCCCCCAGCGTGGCCACTCGAGAATGACTCTGGTGTCACCTTTTATGTTAGGAAACCAGATGCCAGGGAGATGAGGGCTGACAACCTTAGAGGGTGAGGCGGTGATGCAACGCGAGAATTTTGAATCATTTATTTTTGAGGTCGCGAGCAGCGGAGTTTGTTGATCTGGTGAGTTGTACTTCCTCTCTTCCCTGTCCTATTTCCCTTTCTGAGCCGGTCACTCGGGATGCCCATCTCCCGGTGCATCTGTGTGCACTTCAGATCTGAAACCCAAGTCGGTGCCACCACCAGCTGCAGAGGCACGCCACTCGCAGTCATTTTTGGAAACCAAAAATGACGGGTCCCATAACTGTGATTAGATAAAGCTTGTAATTTGTGTTTGCTGTAGTCAGCGACGTGATATTTTGGGACAAACAGCCGCTCTATGCTACATATAGCTTGGAATTTGCGGCTTTTGTATAACCCGCCATTGCATGATCAAGGAGCTAAAGGAGAGAGAGGGAGAGAGAAGGGATGAAGGGTAAGAGGGCAGGAAGCCCCGCTCAGCAGACAGGCGGAGCCTCAGGGAAGCCAGAGAGCTCAAAGGACCTGCAGGAAAGATGCAGTTGACCTGCCCTCGGGAGAAACTCAGCCAGGCTCCTGAATGGCCAATCCACCTTTCCTAACAGCCGGAGCCCCGCGACTCCCAGCAAGAGATTCAACCATGTCCCAGGCTTAAGCAGGGACCCTAAACGAAACCCGGGCATGATTTACGAAGCTCTGGTCTAATTCAGCCTGGCTGATAGCTATTCTCCGATCCAACACTTCAGTTCTAAAAGATCAGCTTCTTTCCTTGTCCCAGTCCTTAGAACATGTCCTTGCCTTTCTTCTGAACCTCAGCTGGATAAAGACCTTCATTCATGCAGTCAACATTGACCTAAGGCCTTCACGTGCCAGGCCAGGAGGGGCATTGGGGATGTAGAAATAGGTCAGCTTGAATCCCAGGCTTCCACACAAAGGCACAGCTGGTTCTGCTATGTCCTTCTTCTCTGTCAAATTTGTACAGTGAAGGTGTGTCTCAATGAACAAAGAAAGCGTTACCCCCCAATATTCACTCATCCCTAACTCTACATAGGAAAGAGAAATGTTGATGCCATTGGGCACCGAGTTTAACTCTGCTTTAACAGCTATCCTCTCACAACAGGTTCAAAGACATTGCTGCTTCATGGAGGGGAAAACTAAGGCCCAGAGGGATGAGCAGACTTATCTAAAGACATAGAGCTAGGTGGTGGCAGATCAGTGTGGAACTCAGCTCCGCCTGACTCCTAGTGCAGAGCCCATTCCTCTATTCCCCTGATTTAAGACATCCAGATTATGACTATAGGTCATACATGGAAGGGCTTTCCAGGTGGCACAGCTGGTAAAGAGTCTGCCTGCCAATGCAGGGGACACAAGAGGTGTGTGTGGGTTTGACCCCTGGGTGCGACCCCATGGACTGTAGTTGGCCAAGCTCCTCCATCATTGGGATTTCCCAGACAAGAATACTGGAGTGGGTTGCCATTTCCTTCTCAACCTGGAATAGGAAATGGCAACCAATTTTCCTGGAGAATCCCATGGACAGAGGAGCCTGGCAGGGGCTACAGTCCATTGAGTCACAGGGAGTTGGACATGGCTGAGCAAGTACAAGCTGCCATACATGGAAACTGTCCCATTCAATTAATATTTTAATCAGTTTTGGGGGCCTCAATATACAGCAGATACATATCATGCCTTTAAAGTCCTTACATTTGTGGGAGGTGGTAATCTATGCATAGAAAGCCATGCTATAAATGTAGAAAATGCCAAGAAAAACCCTCCAAAGAGAGCAGACAGTGGTGGGAGAACTTGGTATCTAGGGAACCTGAGATCACTTTCTGCAGGGAACAGGTTTCTGAGTTGACTCTTAGGAGGATTTTGAGGGAGATGAGACTGAAAGAAGAGAACATAAGATCATTCTCATCTGTAGGGAGGGAAAGGCTGGGCTGGTTAGGAAACGGGAAAACACCCTTCAGAGAAATGGGCTTCCCAAGTGGCTCAGTGAGTAAAGAATCTGCCTGCAATGCAGGAAACATAGGGGACACAGGTTCGATTCCTGGGTTGGGAAGATCCCCTGGGGGAGGACACAGCAACCCACCACATTATTCTTGTCTGGAAAATCCCATGGACAGAGGAACCTGGCAGGCTACAATCCGTGGGGTTGAAAAGAGTCAGGCAAGACTGAAGCAACTGAGCACGCCCGCATGTTGTAGAGAAAGGAACAGGTGTAAGCTCAGGCTTGGAGGTCTCCAGTGCTTGGCATGTTTGGAGAAGGCTGCTGCTATCCAGCATGGCCAAGAAGGATCAGAACAGTGAGCTGGGAGGCTCCTTCACGTAACTGTGTGGATCAGTGGAAGCACACTGGCCAGGGACTCTCTGGAATGGTTGGATTTTGACGGCTTTGCACATCTCAGGTATCTCTTCTGGATTTATCTCTGGGCCACATCTCACAGGTCTTTTCTAGAGGAGAGTGAGTAAGTCAAAGTTCCTGCTTTTGGCTTTACCTTTACTGAATTTTCAACTTGATTCAAGCTGTGTCTCCACGGTATTAAATCGCTTAATAAAATGTGACAAAGAGTTGCTTGGGTTATATCAGGGAGAACATCTGGATGTTTGGAAACATCTGTATAGCTTGCCAAAAAAAAAAAAAAAAAGACACAAAAACTTAGTATCCAAGTGTTTGGTATTCTGGGACATAAAGTCTGAATCACCAGCATAACTTTTAGAACTTTTTGCTTGTTCACTTTCATTTTCCCTGTTTGTTGCAGGTATGACCAGCAATTCCACTTGAAATGTTAGAGAATTGGATGGTTCATCTCTTACTGTTGTATCTTGGGAGAGGAAAAAGTAGGCCATCTTCTTTAAAAAAAAAAAAATCCAGTTCACCTATTAAATCTGAAAACTATTTTTTAAGACCCTTCTGAGTTTGAAGTCCTATGCATGAGTTGAGAGCACAACAATGGGCAGAATGCAGGCCTTGCCTTGTAGGAGGTCACATCTTATATCCAAGTAATCTCAACACAGTGATTGGAGCTAATCAACGTAAGCACAGGAGACCAGTGGGCACAAATGAAAATGTTATTGACAGGGAAAAGGGAAAAGGGAAAAGGCAGGGGAAAGATCTGGTGATGGAGTACTTTTTGCCTAGAGTCTTTGGGGGTAAATAGGAGTTCTCTACAAGGAAAAGAGGCAGAGCACATCACAGAGAGAGGAGATGGACAGAGAATAGGCATGGAGACAGCAGATAATGAAGAATGTTGAGGGAAATGTACAATGTTCAATGGCCTCTGGACAGGCAGGAGAGCCATGGTGAGAGATAAGTTCAGAGAAGAAGACTCGAGCAATAGAATGGAAGGTCCTACTGTTTATAAAGCCCTCGTCCTGTGGGTCACAGGAAGCCCCACAACCTCAAATCATCCTGTTCTTATTTCCTGCAGCTAAACATACACCAACCTAAGACCCACTCACTCTACTCCCAGAATTACCACCCAGAATTACCAAAAAAGTGCATAAGACCACCAAAGATGTTCTACAATGTTCAACAGCACCATTATTCATAAAAGCCCCAAACCAGAAGCAATCAAATGTCTACCAATAGAAGAATGGCTACATAGATGGCAATGTTTTCATAGAATAGAATACTGGCCAGCAATGAATAAATGAACAAAATAATGACACTCGCCAGGCATGGATGAATCTCACAGACATTACGGGGAACAAAAGAAGCCATTTATATGTAATTTCATTTATATGAAGTCCAAGAATAGGAGACTTAATTGGTAGTGCCTGCAGTCTCAACAGCGAGGGTATAAGAGCCTTTTGGGAGTGTACTATATCTTTATCTGGGGGCACTTATGTGAGTGTATATGTATGAAAAATTCAACAGGCTCTGTATGAGATTAGTATACTTTATTGAATGTTTTAACTCATAAAAAAAAAAAAAAAGGAAAAGACAAAACTAACAAAAATTTTAAAAAACCAAACAGAATTTTAGAAACCTGGTTGTTATATTTGCCATTATAAACCAATCGTCTACCAAGAAGCCCCTTTCCCTGTGGTCAGCCCTCCTGTTACCTAGTAATGTGTACCTCCTCAGGAGTTTGTTAGAGACAGAGTACTCCTTGGCGCATGAGAACAAAAAAGGCAGCAACCGAATACAAAGGTAGCAAGTGAAGCAAACATTTCGTAAATTTCACCCAGAGCCTCTCACCCTCATCATCTCTTGGGTGACAAAATGCCATTTGTTACCAGCATCCTCTTTACTATATATTCATCTCTTAGCTTGTACCAGTTTTCCTGCAACCCGTGAAGATGAATTCAAGTCTCTTTTATCCTAAAAAGCAGGTATAAAAACCAAATAGGCCAAATTGCCCTTGGGCTTTGCCTTCTTTCTAGCTTTCTCATCTCCTTCTTCCTCTCCTAAGCCAAACTTTCAAGAGCTTTTTCCTAATTAATAATAATAATAATAATAAAAAGATAAATAAAAGTAATAAAAATTTAAAATTTAAATAAATGTTAAAAAGTTAAGATAAATATTTTAAAAATCCACACAAAAAAGGAACTTGTTCCAAACTAACTTTATCACTCTTTCATGCCATTCACCCGTGCCATTCACTCTTCAAATCCATGGATGTTTTACCCTTCATATCTCTAAAGGCTCGTCTTATCTGGCCTCTCAGTTGCACTGGACATTGGTGACAGCTTCTGTGAGCTGCAACTTTCTCTCCATTAATTTTTGTTGAGAGCCATCCCTCTGGTGAGTCGACTTCGTTATTGTATCCACCTCTGTGAGTGCTTGTGATGGAAAGAACAACTTGGAAACGAAACCAGATTGAAGGAAAGGCCAGCTGGACCATCTCCCAGGGCACGGATCTTTGCAGGCCAAATTTCCTGGGAATGAATTGGAAACATGGAGCCAGTTTATTTAGAAACCCTGTATAACACTTTACATAATTGGCAAAATGTAAATTGGGCCCTCTCTCACCCAAGTTCAAAATGTCTTTGAGTGGGAGCTTAAAAAAAAAAAAAAGCCTTGCCAGCAATTGCCTTGTTCAGCTGCATATTTCTGTGTCATGCTTGGGCAAGAGCTGTCAGCTGAGACTGAAAACGAAGAGTCGATATGGTGTTCATTATGTTAGTGATTCATTTCGCTATCTAAATATAAACACTTTATGAGTCCTCCCAAGAAGTCTTTGATTCAGAAAATCACAAAAGACAACTGAAGGGAGGGCCAGAACCACAGAAAAATGAGAATTTCTTTCTTTCGCTTTTGTTTTTTTTAAAGAACATACACCATCTTTTGACCACGGGAGCAAACGATCAGAAGAAGCTGTTTCTGAATATAACTTGTATTAAGAAAAAATAATTTTCTCATTATTCCCATTAAATAAATGCTAAATAAACTTTTAAAGAATATTGTTTGAAGGTGTCACAAGTGAAGATCCTGCCAGTCCTCACTCATCACCCCATGTAGATGGATTAAATGTGAGGAAACTTTGCAATGAGGGAACAATCGTGCTGAGAACTTGGGAGGAGGAAGTTCTCAGTTTGATTCAGTTTAGAAGGACAGCTGTGATTGGCAGAAGGGCTGAGGAAATTCAGGTTCACAGAAAATAGGCTTGAGAGCAGTGTTCTTAACCCTGATCGCACTTCGGAATTCCCTGAGCAGATTGAAAATGGTGATGGCCTGGGTCCCACTGTACAGATCCCATTTACAGATCCAGATGTTATTGATCCAGGGTGTGGACTGAGTTGTGGGACCTTTTACAAGCTCCTCAGCTGATGATAACCCGTGGCCAGACGGAAGGTTGCTGTTTTAGAAAACAGTCCAGCTGCTGAGTGAGTCACTCAGTCTTGTCGACTCTCCGTGACCCCATGGACTGTAGCCCACCAGGCTCCTCTGTCCATGAAATTCTCCAGGCAAGAATACTGGAGTGGGTAGCCATTCCCTTCTCCAGGGGATCTTCCAGACCCAGGGAGCAAGCCTTTTCCCAGAGAAAGTCAAGAGCTCTGGTTCTCAAAGTGTGTTCTCTGGCCAAGCAGCAGTAGTACCTGGGGACTTGTTAGAAATGCAAGGTCTTGGGTTCCACCTGGACCTGCTGATCAGAAACTCGGGGGTTGCGGAGATGGCGATCTGTACTGATCAGGCGCTCCAGCGGACTCTGATGCACCAAGTCCGGAAACCACTGATGTAGGGAAAGACAGCCTGGAGGGGATACTGGGGAAAGAGCGTAATGGTGAACCAAGAGACGAGGGCAGGTTCCCTTCAGAGCTGAGCAGAGACGCAAAACCCCAACCTGGGAGGACTTTCTCTAAGGAGGGACTTCATGTTCGAGGGGAGCATCTGAGGGAAATGAAAGAAAGATCTAGGAAGTCTGGGCTTGGGCGCAGAGTGATACCCGTCCTGTCCTCTTCCCAGCCCTGGACCTGCTGTCGCCTGTCAGTCCCACCTCCCTCACACAGTGTGGTTTTCTCCACTGAGTGGCTGATGGAGGAAGCCACACATTAGCGCCTCTCCGTTTGTGCAGGGGCCTGGGGCTCCCACAGAGGCCTGAGGACCACAGCTGGAGTCTCCCCTCGTAGTGGAAAGAGTGGGATCCTGTTCCTCGTCAGCAGGGCGTGCCTTCTGCCCTGTTCCCCACCGAGCACAGGCTAGGGAGGGCTTGTGCTTCTGGCCAGCTCTCGCTTCTGCTTTCCTCTCTGACTCATGCCCAGCACAGGGGCTTCGGAGACACTTGTCCTTTCCCCGGAAGAGTCGGTGCTGGGGAATGACTGCCTTTATGGGGAGCTCAGGGAAGGCTGGCTCTGCAGCAGAGCAGATAAGTCACCTGGCTTACTCAGTTTCATTCCAGTCAACAAATTATTCTCAGCATGTCTGCTCCGAGGCGGGCTCTGGGCCACCACTGGGGAAACAGAGAGCAGACACAGAGCTGGCCCTTGGGAAGCTTTCATTCAGGTGCAAAGGATTTAGTGGGGGAGGAGGAAATTGCATGGCTCAATGTCTTCCGCCTGAGAGCTGCTGGAAATAGGGTGATGGTTAAGGTTTACATCCACAAAAGGACATGTTTGATAGTAGAATTGTGAGCTACTAACAGTCACGCCATGACAGCAAGTGTAAACTAGGACCCTCCTGGGCATCCAGGAGGCGTGTCCACACTGTGCTGGGGCGGCAGCATTGGTTGGTAGCAGTCAGATCTCAGCAACTTGGAGCTAGACCCCACTTGGCATGGTGTGGTGGCTCCCCGGTATGTACCATGCTCCCCCCATACCAGCTCCCAGAATCAGCATCAACCCCACATGGAGCACCACGTCACCCCAGTGAGGACCCAGGCATGGCTCTGCTGCTCAGATATAATAGCCAGGCTTCTGCTTGGCCACTGTTCCTGGCTCTGCTTGATGTTCTGTGCAAGGTGGCACAGGGTACAAAGCATTTCGGATCCTCTCATCTCCATAAAATGGTACTCTGATCGAAGAGAGGTTTGGTGAGTCTGAAGGGACCATTTAGATTTGTTTTAGATGTACTTCCTAAGGTCCAAATTTAATGCCTGCATTTCATTTTTTTTAATTGTACTTCCTGATATAATGATCATGTTCCATACAATAAGCTTGCACATACATTCTTTTCAAATATCTATGACTTTTATAAGTTTTACAAACTCACCTTATGATTAAATTTTTTCTTTCTAAATTAAAACAAATTTTTTGGAGTATAGTTGCTTTACAATGTTGTGATAGCTTTTGCTGTGCAGTGAAGTGAATCAGCTACACGTATACATATATATCCTCTTTTTTGGATTTCCTTCCCATTTAGGTCACCACGGAGCATTGAGTAGAGTTCACTGTGCTTTACGATAGGTTCTCATTAGTTACCTATTTTATACATGGTAACGTATATACATCAATTCCAATAATCCCATTGCCTTCCCCTTTTACCCCTTGGTATCCATATGGTTATTCTCTATGTATGTTTCTACTCTGTTTGTAAATAAGATCATCTATACTAATTTTTTCAGATTCCATACCTACGTGCTAAGATATAATATTTGTTTTTCCATTTCTGACTTCATTTCAATACACAAATATTTACAGCGTATTTCAATTACACTGTACAATTTATGAAGATGTTCTACTGAATTTAGACATCAACTTCCCCACTCAGTGTCCACATATAATAATGAAAACTGATGTAAAATGATTCCTGTAGGTCCAGTAAGCATTTCTTGAGTGCTGACTATGCTCTGAGCACTGAACTAGGGGCTATAACACATGCAGGCCTTTTTATCTTCAGCCTCACAATAACCTTGCGATGTAGATGGTGCTAGACCCATTTTACAGATAAAGTGGGACAAATCCCCCATGTTTCATATCTCAGAAATAGACAGACTATCTCTACCCCCAGATGAGGAGCAGCTTAAAGCAAAGACTTAGGCCAAAGTCCCAGAGAGTAAGGCTGGGCTCGGGAAGAAACCTGGGGACCCGGCATCAGGATCAAGGTTAGGTGAGCAAGGTCATAACAGAAGGGCAGGTCAGATCTTGTCTCTATTTAAAATTTTGATATCCTGCATCGGACATAGACTGGCGATTCGATTCTTACATGATAGTATACATGTTTCAATGCCATTCTCCCAAATCATCCCACCTTCTCCCTCTCCCTCTGAGTCCAAAAGTCCGCTATACATATCTGTGTCTTTTTTGCTGTCTTGCATACAGGGTCATCATTGCCATCTTTCTAAATTCCATATATATGTGATAGTATACTATATTGGTGTTTTTCTTTCTGGCTTACTTCACTCTGTATAATCAGCTCCAGTTTCATCCATCTCATCAGAACTGATTCAAATGTATTCTTTTTAATGGCTGAGTAATACTCCATTGTGTATATGTACCACAGCTTTCTTATCCATTCATGTGGGATTGCTGGGTCATAAAGCAGTTCTATTTGCAATTTTTTAAGGAATCTCCACACTGTTCTCCATAGTGGCTGTACTAGTTTGCATTCCCACCAACAGTGTAGGAGGGTTCCCTTTTCTCCACACCCTCTCTAGCATTTATTGCTTGCAGATTTTTGGATCGCAGACGTTCTGACTGGTGTGAAGTGGTACCTCATTGTGGTTTTGATTTGCATTTCTCTAATAATGAGTGATGTTGAGCATCTTTTCATGTGTTTGTTAGCCATCCGTATGTCTTCTTTGGAGAAATGTCTATTTAGTTCTTTGGCCCATTTTTTGATTGGGTCGTTTATTTTTCTGGAATTGAGCTGCATAAGTTGCTTGTATATTTTTGAGATTAGTTGTTTGTCAGTTGCTTCATTTGCTATTATTTTCTCCCATTCAGAAGGCTGTCTTTTCACCTTGCTTATATTTTCCTTTGTTGTGTAGAAGCTTTTAATTTTAATTGGGGGGGTTCATGTTTGGGAACACATGTACAACTGTGGTGGATTCATGTCAATGTATGGCAAAACCAATACAGTATTGTAAAGTAAAATAAAGTAAAAATAAAAATTTAATAAAGTGAAAAAAATAAAATAAAATAAAATTTTGATTTTTTTTCATCATGAATTTGGTTTTTTTTTTGCATTAAATTACCTTGATTTTTTAAAGGGATTTGGTTAAAACATTATTTTTATCTTTATTACTGAATTTTAGCACCTCCCCCAACCCTATTAAACTCTGTGCCTGAGGTCAGTGTCCACTCACCTTACCCTTGGTCCCAGTGTCACATACTCACTCACCACCTGTGTCCCCCCTCTCTCCACCCAGGCCAGGGTGGATTTGCATTAATAAACCATGTGGTCAGGTCCAGGCTTCCCCTCCTGTGCTAGCCCTTATCAGGACCCAGCTCCTTGCCCAGAGCCTGGTCTGTGCTACTAGGCACTCAAGGTATGTTGAATAATGAACCCAAGGCAAGGTCTTGGACTATTTTTAGTGTCTACAGCCTTTTGGAGAATAAAGGCACACATGCCTGTGGTCTTTGTAATATGCTGATAAAAGCTTGTAGACCTTATTTTTCCTCAGTAAAACCCTTCTTGACCCATTACTTTCTCTCTCTCTTTTAAAAAAATAATTATATTCATTTATTTTTAATTGATTGATGATTGTTTTACAATATTGATTTTATTTCTATCATGCATCAACATGAATTAGCCATAGCTATACAAAACTCCCCTCCCCCTTGAATCTCCCTCCCACCTCCCACCCTATTCCACCCCTCTAGGTTGTTACAGAGCCTCGGTTTGAGTTCCCTGTGTCTTACAGCAATTTGCTTTCTCTTTCTACACCTCAACCCAGCTGGGACCCTGTGTGTTAATGGGTGTCACAACTAAGACGTGTTGAATGTTTATTATGTACCAGGCACCATCTAAGATCTTTATACATATATTCATTCAGTCAGCCCTCATAACAAGCCTATCAGGTGGAGATTACTACTGACTCCACTTCATAAATGAGGAAATCCGGGCACAAAGACAATAAGTAATCCCTGCAAGGTTATGCAGGTGGTGAGTGGCAGAGCTGTGACTTGAACCCGGCCAGGCTGGCTGCAGAGCTCACCCACCACCCGTTCCTGGCTCTGTCTGCTGCTGGGGAGAGGTGAGTTCTTTTTGGACCATAGGGGAGAGTCCAGGAAATTGCCTGATTTCAGTCTGGATTGGGATGGGCTCACAGGACACTAAGCATGTGGTAGGGGGAAATCTACAAGTTCCTCTGTGGCTGAATTGTGTGTTCTCAAAGTTTGTTGAGGTCCTAACCCCCAGTATCTCAGAATCTGACTGTGCTTGGAGACATGGTCCTTAAAGAGGTGATGAGGTTAACATGAGGCCGTTAGGTTGAGTCCTCATCCAGCATCACTGGTGTCCTTATAAAGGAGGAATTTCAGACACAGACTGGTACAGAGGGAGGACAACATGAAGACACAGGAAAGACGGCCGTCCACAAGCCGAGAGAGGCCTCAGAAGAGATCAGTTCTGCTGTTGCCTTGATCTTGGACTTGTAGCTTCCAGAACTGTGCGAAAATCCATTTCTGTTGTTTAAGCTGTCTAGTCTGTGGCAGCTCAAGAAAATTACTACATCCTTTAAAGCCTATGTCTAAGGTGAGACACGAAGACACCACCCACTAGCACTTGGGAAACACAGCTGGGGCTGAACCTTGCTGGCCCAGGGCTTGCTCTGCAGCCTCTCTCATTTGAGCTGCTGTTGCTGCTCCTCCAAAGGGCACAGGGAGGAGAGAGTCGTATGTGGTCATATTTCTACCATCTGGTCTTTCTGGAAGGATATCCTCTGCCCCTTTCTACTCTTCCCTGTTCAAAGACTCCCCTTCTCTTAGCCTGAATTGTTGTGCCATCGGTCAGCCTGCCCCTCTTCCTAACACCTACTTCATCCACAGCTTTCAGTTAAACCTCTGAAAACCCAGGGCTTCCCAGGTGGCGCTAGTGGTAAAGAACCCGCCTGCCAATGCAGAAGACGCAGGTTCGGTCCCTGGGATAGGAAGATACTCTGGAGTAGGAAGTGGCAACCCACTCCAGTATTCTTGTCTGTTTCCGTGGACAGAGGAGCCTGGCAGGCTATAATCCGTGGGGTCCCAACGAGTTGGACAAGACTGAGCGACTGAACGTACACAGATCACGTAGGTCAAGTTCCTGCTCTAAAACCTTCTGTGGCTCCCCATTTCTTGAAGGGAAAACCCTGTTCACCACACATCAGCAGTTAATGGGATCTTCTGCAGTATCCCTTTCCGTACCCATCACTGGAATTCAAGGGGAACTACCTCTATTCCCTGCTGGTTCTTCCTGCTGCCCTGCATCTTTGCTCACTCTGTCCCCTCTGCCCATAATGCCCTTCTCTCCTTTTGCATGTTCAAGTCCTCCTGATTTCCCAGGCATGGCTCAAATTCTACCACCTCCACAAAGCCTTTGCCTCTTACCAGTCAGCCTCTCTCTCTTATCTTAACTCCCACCACACTGTCTCTCACGGCTCCTCAGTCCTTTGTGCCTTACGTTATGATTATTTATCCACGTGTTCCTCCTAACCCCTTCTCACATCTGCAGACATCCATGGAACTTTCTGGAAAGGAGGCAGCATGGTGGCTTCAGAAGGGAAAGGCATTTGGAGCTGGTGAACCTGTGTATTTACACCTCTCCCAGCTACTTGGTAACTGCAGTGGGGTAGGGACCCTTATCTGTGCAGCCTGAATGGCCAGCTCATAGGAGTTTAGGAGATAATCAAGGAGCCAAGGGGCAAGTCATCTCATCTCTTTGAGCCTTAGTTTCCTCACTGATTAAATAAGGAGGAAAATGATAATAATAATACAAGCTTACAGGATAACACTTGTGAAGAGTAATGGGTAAAGAAGAAATTTCTTTTCTTTTTTTAAAGACTTTTTTGATGTGGACCATTTTTAAAGTCTAAATTGAATTAGTTACAATATTGCTTCTGTTTTTTGTTTGGTTTTTTGGCCACAAGTCATGTGGAATCTTAGCTCCCAGACCAGGGATCGAACCTGCACCCCCTGCATTGAAAGGTGGTCTTAACCACTGGACCACCAGGAAAGTCCCAAGAAGAAATTTCTTTATAAGTATTATTTGAGTATTCTACTATTAATAGGAAACGGACATGTCTATTGTCAAGAAAGTCATTCATTTCCTATAAAGTCCTCATGTTCCACTAGGTTTTCTATGTGGCCAATAATAAGCACACGATGTGCTCCATTACTCTGCTAAGTGCTGTCGCATGTTCCCCCATTTAATCCTCCCAACAGCCTTTGGAGGGAGGAGGTGCAGATGTTGTCCCCATGTCACAGAAAACCAGGGCTCCTGACTTGCCTGCCCTGGATCCGAGCCTCGGCCAGAACTGGACTGGAAGCAGGAGGAGTGGCAAGCTGAGGCATGATGGGTTAACTGGACGGTGCCTCCAGCTGGGGAGTGAGATGGATTTCCAGGATTTGTTGGGACCGCCATTCCCCAGCTGGGCTGGACACAACCTCGGATCTCGGCCTTTGTGGGCCTGGCTGGTGACTGTGACGATCTGGAATTCCGGGGCCTGAGCTGGCAGGGGTCTCCCCGAGCCAGGAGTGGGGTAGCTCTGATGAGTAGATAATTAGGACGCTTCTTTCAGCTGAAGATAAAGTCCAGAGCTTCCCTCCAGCCATTATCCTGCCAACCCTAATAGAGCCAGATTGATGGATGTAGCGCGGAGGGAATTTGGAACATTCTTGTGCACACTATATCACACTCAATAACCGCCCGTGCACAATGTGGGACTTTTATAAGCCATTACAAAATCCATTTTGAAACATCTCTGGGTGCGACAGCCAGCTGCAAAGCATCTGAAGTATCCCTGACATTTGGGCTTTGGTGGAACTTGTGAGGAGCAAGAACTCCAGAGAAATCTCGCGCACACTCAAGCCAAGAGAGCACGATCGTAAGGAAAACACGTGCTGGCGTTACAGCCCCCTGTACATCTTATACTGTATTTCGGCAAGCGCACTAATCCCTCTTGTTAGACAAGAACAGAAACCCCCAAATGCTTTCCATATGTCCCATTGTCTTCCTGGCCCTTTAATTCTATCACAAAAGCCCCCAACTTAGCAACCTTCATATTAATGCTAAACACATTACATCAGTTCTAACATTGATATGTTTAATACGAATACAATTAAAGTTGCTTCAACATAATCCTGGTAAGATAAACAGTGTTGCTATTATTATAAACATCCCTGCAAGGTCCCTTGTAAAATATTATCAATACTCATAGAAGCAACCCCCACCCCCACCCCAACCCTGATACCGGGACTAAACAATGCCACTGCCTCCCTACTAATAACAAATATGTCCAGTGATTTAAACATTGGTGCATCCAATGTAAACACCATTATAGCTAATGTAAAACAGTTACCCAGCCAAGCAAATCCACCAGCAAGTTACTGAAGAGAAAGAACAGTTTCCTCAGCAAGAATGCATTACAGCCTGCCGGTGACATTTGCAATAGATCACTTAAGCCCATAAAGAAATGAAAATTGCAGGCCCATGTTGAGCCAGAAATGATGAAATTGGAGAGCATGAGCTAAGCGCAGTGTGGCACAGAGCAGCTTCTGCCCAGGGCCTGCAGGCCTGGTGTGGCTTGGAATGCAATCGCTTTGAGTCTCTGCGTAGACACAGCATCAGGTACGTCGTGTCCTTTCTGTCTTGCTTCCAGTCCGTGGTCTCCACACGCAGAGGCACAAAGCTGAGGGCTGGCTTTTGCAGTGGGTAAGTGCTCACAAGGGCTGCAGCAGGCTGAACATGAGCACGTGGGTGCCTCTCTCCCCACCAGTGCTGGCATAGGAGGGTCAGCACGATGGTTTCTGCCTCACACTGCGGAACTTTTCTTTCTTTCAGGTTACGCAGAAGGCCAGGGTTTTAGGGAGGAGACCTAGAGACTTTTTCAGAGTCAAAGTGGGACTATAAATGCATTCATCTGATTTTTATCTTACCTGGAGCCTCTAAAATAAACAGATGGACCCCCAGACGAAAAGACGTGGCTGTGTTCACAACAAGCTCTTGTTCATTCTTGCCTGCTTCCTCCTTTCAATCCAGTTCCATGAGTTATTGACTCCTGACATCTTTGCATTTTCTATTTCTGGAAACTTCTTGGGTGTGGTTCCAATGATTCTGGATGTGTGCTCTCTCACTCTCTCTTGTTTTAATCTGTCAAGCCCACTCCTGCTAAATAACCCAACTCAGCAAGGTTTGTCTACCAGGACTTCTGAGGGGTGATTCCAAAAAGAAGCAGCTCAAAACTCCAACTCTCACCTGAACACAGAGGGTGTTCTATGCTGCGCTGTGAGCCGGGGCTCCTGACTTCCCACTCTGCTCAGGGGCTCCCTAGGAAAGTTTCACATGTCCCCAAAACTGTAAAGATCCATTGTGATTCAGAGAAAGGAAAAGGAAATTGCCCAATTATTTCTTCCCCAAATATTTCAATCAAAATTAGCTACCATTCCCTAGTGGCTCAGATGGTAAAGCATCCGCCTGCAAAGTAGGAGACCTGAGTTCAATCCCTGGGTAGGGAAGATCCCCTGGAGAAAGGAATGGCAACCCACTCCAGTATTCTGGCCTCAAGAATTCCATGGACAGAGGAGTCTGGCGGGCTACAGTCTGTGGGGTCACAAAGAATCAGACACGACTGAGTGACACATTCCCTTAAATAATTTTCATGAAAAAATGTAGCTAAGCTTTTCTACTGATGACAGAACTTATCAATTATCAAGGAATTCTCATCTCCTTGGTGTGACGGTGGGAACAAGCATCTGTATCTGTCCTTCAAAAACACCACTAGCTCGAGTATTCACCTGGCACTTAGAGTCAGCTCAGGATTTCTAATCTCAGGACTGTTGGGATTCGAGGCTGGATCACTCTTTTGCTGTGGGGGTGGTTCTGTGCTTTGTGGGATGTTTAGCTGCATCCTTAACCTCTGCTTATTAGATGCCAGGGGCTTCCCCGGTGGTGCTGGTGCTCAAGAATTCACCTGCCAAAGCAGGAGATGCAGGAGGTGAGTTTTCAATCCCTAGGTCAGGGAGATCCCCTGGAGGAGGACATGGCAACCCACTCCAGTATTCTTTCCTAGAAAATCCTATGGACAGAGGAGCCTGAGGGGGTTACAGTTGGTGGAGTCTTAAAGAGTTGGACACAACTGAGCAACAGCACACACACACACACACACACACACACACACACACACACACACACACATTAGGTCCCAGTAGCACCTTCCATCCGCCATGATTGTAACCACCAAAAATGTCATGTCTTGACATGGTCAAATGTCCCTGAGGAAGCAAAATCTCTCTCTCTCTTTCTTTCTCTCTCTCTCTCACACACACACTCATTGAAGACCATCAAGTCAGCTGGGTGAATCAAAACATCTGATGAATGAAGGCCAACTCAGATGCAAATTTTTGTTCCCTTACTGACTGTGTGGTCCTCCTAGGCAAGGGACTTACTTCATCCGAGCCTCAGTGTCCCCATTTTTGTATCATGGGATCAATGATATCCCAGAACCAGGGGTGTGGGAAACCACCTAGGCCTTATCTATGTAAATCCATGACATCAAATCCTTAGCGACTGTGTTCTCATTTATGTCCTAAACATCTCATTTGCATCTCCTCCTTGAATGAGTCCACAGAGGCCCAGAGCACGGACAGGGTGTTCTTACTGCCCCAGAGTCTGGCGAGATGGAGAGCTGGAATTCCATTCCAGCTAAACATCATATTATTAACCCGGGCAACTCTTTCCTAGTAAAACCCCAACTCATGTAAATACTAGTATAGTTTTCAATTTGTAGTCAGATTAGATGCCAGGAGTGTTTGGTTCTATTTTACTTTTAAAGTGAAACCTTTACAGTAAATTTGAAAGCAAGCTATTTTCTGCCTCTCTGGAGAAGTGTAAGTTTTGGAAAGCAAGCTCTCCTGGAATGTTTTAGCTGCAATCAGAATGGATAGGAAAAAAAAAAAAAAAAACGAGCAGGTTAAGTCACATGATAGAATTTCTGGACCCAGATTCATCAACTCATTTAGGAAGTGCTCTATGGAACAAAATATGCATGGAAAGAAGGTTTTGTGTCATTCTAAAAGCTATTTTATGTCCTTGGAAAAGCAGGTGGGTGTTTATATTAGTACTCTTTTGAGTGTTCTGTTTTAAGCATCAAACACTTGCAAATGCTGTATCTCCAGAGTCACCCCAGGAAAAGAAATCTTCTGTTGGGGAGGGGAGCATAATTCTCAACTTCCCACATCCTTATGTCTGTGCTGTATGGAATCCATGCCATTACTGTGATTCTTGGCACCTCTAGCAAAGACCCCACAGCCACTGAGCACCTCCCAGAGGACCCTGGGCATCCAAGGAGGAGAAGGAAAATTTCTCACCCCAAGGGGCCCACAGCCCAGCAGGGACAGAGCTAGTGGGAGGACAGAGCCTACTCTTCCTCTTTCCTGTGACAAGGAATTAGGTCTCAGGGGGCTACTTGGAATGGAGAAGTAGTTCTCATTCCTGAACCTCCTGGATAGCTGAGCTCTGAGCTCTACTGAGAGCTCAGTCACCAAGGCACAGAAGTTCCTATCACAGGGGAACCTGAGAACAGACCCCCTATATGCTTGATACCATGTTTGTAAATGGTTGTTGTTCAGTTGCTCAGTCATATCCAACTCTTTGCAACCCCATGGACTGCAGCACACCAGGCCTCCCTGCCCATCACCAACTCCTGGAGTTTACCCAAACTCATGTCCATTGAGTCAGTGATGCCATCCAATCATCTTATCCTCTGTCACCCTCTTCTCCTCCTGCCCACAATCTTTCCCAGCATCAGGGTCTTTTCCCGTGAGTTGGCTCTTCTGCGCTTAGCCACTAGCAGCCACTAGCCTCCTGGGAATCTCTGCCTGGAGGCCCAGCAGGCTTGCTGGCCTCCATCAGGAAGCCTCCTCTGACCCCCAATAGGGATGCAGGCTCTTCCACTTCCGGTCACACTGGGCTTCTGCTTCCTGCATCTGCCAGCTTGTCCTGTGGTTCATCTGTTTGCTCATGTCTCCTGGGTGGGAAGCGAGGTGGGGGGTGTTGGTGGTGCTGTGTCTGATTTATTTCTGCCTCTCTGAGGCTTGACCGAGGAGGTGTTCCGTGAACTCTTCTGAGGTAAAGCATCATCACTTATTAGGACCCCAAAAAGAACCGCCTCTGAACTTTCCTTGGAACCTAATACGAAACAAGTAGACCAAGGGGGTCAGCAGGCACTGGGGCCTTGGGGAGGGCTGTCATGCTTGCCAGTGTGTACATGCCCGTGTATGAGCTTAAGGCAGTTTGTGAAATTAAAGTTGTCATGTGTGAATACTGACAACTTCCAGCTGCCTGTTTGTGACAAGGAGGCGCACAAAATATGGCTGGCATCTTTTCCTCCATCCCACTTCTTTCCAAATGCCTCTGGGGTATACAGGCCCACAGGAGATGACTTGCCAAGGAGGCAGAGGGCCCAGGGCAGGACAGGGCCGCTCTGATTTCACATTCATTACTGCTTAACCACCTCCGCACTTTTCTTAGGACCTGATACAGAACAAGTAGCTGAAGGGGCTCAGCAGGCCTCGGTGCTAATTAGGAGGACCATCACCTGGCCTTGACAGGTGGCTGAGAAAGGATATTATAACAACAAGAAGGGGGATCATCAGGTGAAAACACACAGCTTTGAGCCAAGAAGAATAGCCTGCCCTTGCCCCATGGCAGGAAAGAGAGTGTTGATGGATTTGCTAAGATTCCCAACAGAACTGGTTGGAATTTGACAGTCAATGAGAGGAATGAGCCTGCATTTCCTGCCAGCTACGCTGGACCCATAGTCAGAACCCACTGGGTGAGAGAAGAGGTCTTTCAAACCAGGCCTTGGCAGAACACCCAGAGAAATTATTTGGAGAGACTCAGTGATTCCACTGAAGAACTTAACGCCAACCAGGGAGTCAGGAGTCAGTCTTTGCAAAGCAAAATTCTGTAGGGAGACAGCTTTCCAGGGTTTGCTTACCCTAAGCACCATGCCCCTGTCAGCAATTGCCAGGAGAGTGCCACCTATTTGTCACAATTCTTAGATGCAGGTATGGAGAAAGAGGGACTTCCCAGGCGGTGCTAGCGGTAAAGAACGCCCCTGAAAATGCAGGAGACGTACGAGACTCCAGTTCCATCCCTGGGTCAGGAAGACCCCCTGGAGGAGGGCACGGCAACCCTCTCCAGTACTCTTGCCTGGAGAAGCCCCAGAACAGAGGAGCCTGAGGGGCTACAGTCCATGGAGTCACCAAGTGCCGGACATGCTGAGCCACTCAACAACAGTGAGCTTGTAAGGGGCAGAGGCAGGATGTGAACCAGGAAATCTGCCCCAGCATCCACGCAGGGAGGCACTGCACCATGCGTCCTCCTGTCCACAGTAGACGTGTATGCATCATGCATTATACATTTGAAAAATGAGGGGACTTCCCTGCTGGTCCAGTGGTTAAGAATCTGCCTGCCAGTGCAGGGGATGCAGATTCGATCCTTGGTCCAGGAAGATCCCACATGCCAAGGAGCAACTAAGCCTGTGTGCCACAGCTGCTGAGCCTGTAAGCCTAGAGCCTGTGCTCCACGACAAGCCAAGACGCCACAGTGATAAGCCCAGGCACCACAGCTAGGAAGTAGCCCCTGCTCGCCGCAACTGGAAAAAGCCCTCGTGCAGCAGCAAAGACTCAGCACAGCCAAAAATAAAATAAAAAACGGGGCATAGATATTTTCTTCTATATTCCTCCTCAGTTAGGGTTGGATAAAAAAGTCTTAGCCAGGTCGGCTCAGGTGTTTAGAGTTGACAGAGGTTGTGTGGGAGTTTCCCTTCTTTGTTGTACAGAGTTGGTTGACCCTTCTCTGTGGATGTCATCATTGTTACATCTGGAGTCTACACTCCTTCTGTGTTAGGGTCATTATTATCAAATTTTGAAACTTGGAAGTATGCTAATCTGCTTACAGATCACTCTAAATAGTAGGCCAGTTATCAATAGTATACCTAAGATTTGTTTTCTCCAATTATTTTGAAAAATATCCAGTACAAAGAAGTGATATCATGCAGCATTCATCTTTCTCTGTCTGATTTATTTCACTGAGCATAATATTCTCTAGGTCTATCCATGGTGCTGTAAATGGCATAATTTCATTCTTTTTCATGACTGAGTAGTATTCCATATTATATATATATCCCACTTCTTTTTTATCCATTCATCTGTTGATAGGCACTTAGGTTGCTTCCATATCATGAATATTATAATACTGCTGCTATGAACACTGTGGTGCATGTTAGCGATGCTGAGCATTTTTCATGCGCCTGTTAGCCATCTGTATGCTTTCTACAAAAATACTGAATTATCATGTTGTACACTTGAAATACTATATTATAAATCAGATATACTTCAATAAAAGAGCAATATGCATAAAAAAATCCACTACACGCTAATAAACAGTTCCTCTGTGTTTTCAAAACCTTTGGAATGTCACCTTTTTCTTCAGTCATGGCGCTTCCTGCCGGGCGCCCATGTGCTGTGGGTATGGTGTCGGGTGATATGGCCGTGACCTGTGTACAACCACCACGTCTCTGGCTCTGCAGCCCGGTGTCTGTGGTGAGCCTGCTGAGGAGCAGGTGGACGTGGATCTGGGGGGCTTAGGAGGAGGGGGCCCACAGGGCTCCTCTCTGCCTGTCTGTCTGCACCCATCTGCTCACAATTCACTTCTGAAAGTGACAGCTGCTGCTTCACCTTGGTCTCCCACATCCCACGCAAGTTCTTCCTTTGCGCCGTTTCTCCTGGAAATGTATGCTGAAGGAGATTCTGGGAAACCTAGTTCCACTTGACCCGAGTTGACACAGCAAAGTGAAGCACATCATTGCACTCTTCTGAGAGTTTTCTGACAGCCATATTGGCGACTGCTGTTTTGGAATGAGGTGACGCAGAAGTAAATAGTCAGAAATCTACCTGTTGAGCATGACATCTGAGCAAGGGTGGTGGATGGGTAAGTTTAAGATAGCTCCTTCAGTGAGGATGGTTTGATGTACCTCCCCAGGGCTCCATTCCTGAGGGGGTTTACCCTGAGGGTAGGGCCGTCGCCCTTGGAATCCATTGACTAGAATGCCCTTATCTCTGCAGTGTGCTAGAATGAACGTCACCAATGCCTAGTGAAAGCAGGATTTTTTAAGTCTCTGTGTTGGGTCCTCGGTTGAGCACCAAGGACCTCCAGATCTTAAATCCAGGTGCCATCCATGAGGGACATGTGATGAGGGCTCAAGGGAATGGAAGGTTCAATGCATGCCTCTAGACTGTGAGGCTGGTACTTGATTTTCTCTGGTGTAGAAAGGCTATGACAAGATCCCCTTGCCTGCTGTTAGAACAGCATGAGAAACCAACCACGATCCCTCCCACTAAGTGTCCACTTCGGAAGCAGGTCTCCTTGTTTCTCCTCTCCTGTTGCTCTCTACTCCTCACCCCCATCACTGTCTCATCCATCCCTCCTCCTGTTGCTTTCTCACCCTCTCTTTCCACCCCGTGCCTCCCCCGCCCCTCCCCATTTCACTTTCATGTGACTCTGCGCATCCATACAGAGGTTCTTTCCACACCAACACTTTCCCTCCATGCTCCACACACGTGCCACCAGGCCAGCTGCCAGTGGAGAGACAGGAATGAAGCCGAGAAAGAGAGCCAGGTCTGCCAGCCCACTGGAGAGAGAGAGAAACGGTCTCAGGAATTGTCTGTATCTCTCTGTCATTTTAGCCAGAGCAAGACTTGCCTATTAGAGAAGATAACTTTTATCTTAGAAGCTGAATAAATTAGTTACACACACACACAGTACTAATCTTACAAACCAAAACAAAAACAGAGCTTCAACATCTTTATCATACGGCTAGGAAAAACTGTCCTCCCATTTGGACTTATCTCCCTCCCTCTCTTTTTGCTGCCTACCGGGTTTAGCTGATGTTCCTCTGGAAATGAGAATGGCCCTTTGTTGATCATGAGCCAGGAAGCAGGTCATTCTGGAGAGCTAGCGGCCAGGGTGATGGCTTCAGTCCCCAGTCCCCTTCATCTGGCACTTGCCATAGAACTGAGCATTGCAAATTTTGATTGGAATGCACTTGAATCTGTAGTAGACACAGGGCTAGTGAGGTCGGCCTTGCTACCTGGCTAGCAGGTGAGAGTCGGTGGTTGGGAATGAAACGTGATGACATATAAGGAAGGCCTGGCACATTACTTGGCCCAGAGGAGGGCTTCAGAAATGCTAGTTTCCTTTCCCTTAAATTGGGGACATAATGAGGAATCACAACTCACGGAATCTTTGAGGTGGGAGGCGCTGCCAACGAAGGCGGAAAGCCACCTCTAGTGGTGTGACCCTGGGAGCTGCAGGAGAAGGCACGGCTTGACCCTCCACTGATGGGGGGCTCAGTCCCTCACTCCCATTGCACATGGGACTGTCGTTGCTGGAAGGTATTTTTCTGTCTTCCCCAGCCCCGCCACCAAATCTTACTAGTTTTCTAGACCCACATGGAAGAATTTGGTTTTGTTTGTCCTCAAGGAAGCCCTGCTGAAATCCTCTTCATGTGATTTTTTTTTTTGTCCCTGTTCCAGAGGCGACAGCCCCAGTATTCTGGGTTGTCTTAAATGACTTGATTTCTTGACCCCTCACTTTCTTGGTGTCTGAAAGGAAGTATCAGGCATAGACAGAGCTGTATGTCTGACTCTGACTAAGTCACGTCTCTGCCTCTGTTCCTCAGTTTTTCCATCTGTCCAATGGTCCTATTCATGAGATAAGCCAAGGGCTGAGCCAAATGCTGGGTCCATAAGATGTTAGAAATCATCACTTTCCTGATCATGCTCTTCCAGACACGGATGATGGGCCACATCACTCTAAAAGTCTGACTTGGAAGTGAAACTGGCTGATTCCAGAAAGCTGACATTAGATCCAGCATTGGACACCATTTGTCTTTGTCATTTTCAAGATGTTACTCCAGTGACAAGCACTTGAGGCAGCATTGGTTTGTGGCATCGTACAACACCCTCTTCCAGCCACCAGCTGGCTGGGGAGCACATGTGATCTTTGAATTAGTTTGTGTAAATTAAAACTTCTTTTTTCAGTTAGATTGAATTCTGTTCACCTCAGAACATAATATGCTAACACAGTTTGTACCTACGATTCCCTCCTTCCTTCCTGAAGCAGCTGGGGTCGGGTGGGGAGATCACTGGTGTTTGTATGGCAACCAGGATTGCATATAAGCTGCTAGGTCATGCTCTTCTCCTGGGAAGGTGAAGGGTGGTTGATTCTATCAACTCAAGGTAGCGTTATTCACTCAGATGTGTCTGACTCATTGCCATCCTTGGCCTGTGGCCTGCCAGCCTCCCCTGTCCATGGAATTTTGCAGGTAAGAATACTGGGGTGAATTGTGATGCCCTTCTCCAGGGGATCTTCCTGACCCAGGGATTAAACCCGTGTCTCCTGCATTGCAGGCAGATTCTTTACCATCTGAACCAACAGGGAAGCCCCTATCAATTCAAACAGACAAGTTCCAGACTTGAAAATACAGTCAGCAGGCAGTAGAAAAAATCACCACCACAAATGAAGAAATAGCTGCTAAAGGCAACTTGATTATCCTTTTCCAAGCTCTCTTTTCATATTCATTGGTATCTTTATGCTTTTTTGTTGTTGCTGTTTGTTTGTTTGAGCACTGTGACTGTTTGCCAGGCGGTAGCAGGTACCAAGGGTTTAAGCAAGAAAAGATCACAGAAAAACTTGGCATTGAGGATGTTCTATCAGTAACTTCACTGTTTCTGTAGCTGGAGAAAAAGTGTCAGAGATTCATCTGCAGCTCCTGGGTACTGTGGTCTCTTGGGGAATGCCAGTTTGCTGGAAAAAGTGAGGACCTTATCGTCTGGGAGATACTTAATTGTCTGAGACACTGGGGAAGCCAGGGTCATTGATGGGTGGTCATTATTCTGTTTCTTGCAAACAAGCTTTAACACTTAACCGTTATCTTTCGTTGGATATTGAGAGAGTTGGTAGGTGTTTTATTTACTCTTTTGTTTACTTTTGTAGATAACACTGCAAGGAATACTCCTAACACTTGGTTTCTGCACCAATAGGGATAGTTGCTTAGGTAAACTCCTACGGTGGGATTAGTGGTCGAAATTATGGACAACTTTACCATTTCAATCTCAAAGAAAGGCAATACCAAAGAATGTTTGAACTACCGTACAATTTCATGCATCTCACATGCTAGAGAATTAATGCTCAAAATTCTCCAAGCCAGGCTTCAGCAGTACGTGAACCATAAACTTCCAGATGTTCAAGCTGGATTTAAAAAAGGCAGAGGAGCCAGAGATCAAGTTTCCAATATTTGTGGGATCATCGAAAAAGCGAGAGAGTTCCAGAAAAACATCTACTTCCACTTTATTGATTACGCCAAAGCCTTTAACTGTGTGGATCACAACAAACCGTGGAAAATTCTTCAAGAGATGGGAACAGACCACCTTATCTGCCTCCTGAGAAATCTGTATGTGAGTCAAGAAGCAACAGTTAGAACTAGACATGGAACAACAGACTGGTTCTAAATAGGGAAAGGAGTACATCAAGGCTCTACATTGTCACCCTGCTTATTTAACTTCTATGTAGAGTACATTACGTGAAATGCTGGCTGGATGAGGCACAAGCTGGAATCTAGATTGCTAGGAGAAATATCAATAACCTCAGATATGCAGATGACACCATCCTTATAGGGCTGAAAGCAAAGAAGAAATAAAGAGCCTCTTGATGAAAGTGAAAGAGGAGAGTGAAAAAGTTCTCTTAAAGCTCAACATTCAGAAAACTAAGATCATGGCATCCAGTCCCATCACTTTATGGTTAATCGTTGGGGAAACAATGAAAACAGTGACAGACTTTATTTTTTGGGGCTCCAAGATCACTGCAGATGGTGACCTCAGCCATGAAATTAAAAGACGCTTGCTCCTTGGAAGAAAGCTATGACCAACCTAGACAGCATATTAAAAAGCAGAGACATTACTTTGCCGACTAAGGTCCGTCTAGTCAAGGCTATGGTTTTTCTAGTAGTCATGTATGGATGTGAGAGTTGGACCATAAAGAAAGCTGAGCATCGAAGAACTGATGCTTTTGAACTGTGGTGTTGGAGAAGACCCTTGAGAGTCCCTTGGACAGCAAGGAGATCAAACCAGTCCATCCTAAAGGAACTCAGTCCTGAATATTCATTGGAAGGACTGATGCTAAAGCTGAAACTCCAATACTTTGACCATCTGATGTGAAGAACCAACTAATTGGAGAAGACTCTGATGCTGGGAAAGTTTGAAGGCAGGAGGAGAAGGGGATGACAGAGGATGAGATGGTTGGACGGCATTACCAACTCGATGGACATGAGTTAGAGCAAGCTCCTGGAGTTGGTGGTGGACAGGGAAGCCTGGTGTGCTGCAGTTCATCGGGTTGCAAAGAGTTGGACACAACTGAGTGACTGAACTGAACTGAACTGACAGCCTTATATTTATTACTCTATTGCTTCCTCAAAGGATTGTACCCAATTATAGATTATATCACTCCTGGCTTTAGATTTGATCTGTTCACCTCTCCCTTTTCCCTAGCTGACTTTTAGCACAAATTATTAAAAAAGTTTACCAAGTGTTCTATTTACTAGGCATGTTTGTCTTCCAAATAAACTGTCATCAATGAATAAGCAAATTTGAAAACAGGGCATGCCATCATCTCCTACCCCATAGTGCTTTGAGGAATGCTGAGGTCCTGGCTGCAGGTGATGGTGTGCTGATCTGTCTGGGGCTAGCTTGTGACAGCTGGTTGTGTGCATCTCTTTCTAACTTTGCACTCAGTGATGCAATTGCATATAATTGGTAGCTTAAGTCAGCCATGCTAGAAATATTTACACCCTGGAAATTGGCAAACATTTCAATATTTTTTTTTCTCTTGAGAGCTACTGATTGACGGTAACCGATGTATATTTTTGGTTTTGTAATTGTCCTTAGGGTTCTAGGAATTCATTTTTGATATCGGATAGATTGTGAAGGGCACAGCTTGAAAAGGAATAAGAAAATTGTGAGGGGGAAGAAATGCTTTGTGAACACAGGCTGGTGCAGAGGAACAGCTACAGACTTGGGAGTGAGACAGACCTTGTTTCAAATATTGGTTCCATAAAACTGCTAGTTTTTACCTTTGAGGCAAGTTACCAAAATTCTCTAAATCTCAGTTTCTTTACCTGAAAATGGGGAAATTCATAACTACCTCAGAGGCTGTTTGGAGAAATTAAATAATATATTGATGTAAGTAATACAAAAAGTATACCAATGACAAATCTAAGCTGTTTCTTCTATATGTGCTTTCTAACCCTCAAAGTGACAATGTCTTCCACCAGGGATCCTTGCTATCATATACCACCCAGTTCAAGAGTCATCCTTCTCAAATGCTCACCTGGCAAAGTCATACTTCTGTACCAAAATCTTTCCACTGCTCCAAAGATGAAGTGCAAGCCACCTAGCCTCCATAACTGAGTGCCTGTCTCCCCTTCTTGTCTCATCTCTTGGAACACTTCTACTCCACCATTTATGTTTGGATGCAGACAGGAAATCTCATATACATTCATGCCTATGAGCCTTTTTGGTGTAGTTTGAACTAAATTATAATTCCAAAAACCCAGTATTTGTGGGATTCAGTTAAACCGATACTTCAAAAAAATTAATAGCTTTACGTGTTTATAGTAAAAAGAAGACCAACCATAAGTGCTATGAATGGTCTGAGATTTTTCCCTACTTGCATGCTAACAAATTAGCTTTCATGGTCTCATGAGTACTTGCTGGTACAAGACACAACACTCCTGAGTCAGAGACAGAGGACTCTATAGACAGCTATAGCAGCAGCCAGAATATCAGTATTAGTGATGATCCCCTGAGCCCCAGTTCCCACAGGGTGATAAAAAAAAAAGGGCCAGATAACTCCTGAACATGCAGTGAGTTACATTATAGGAGAAGAAACCCAAGCTTAGGAAACTTGGATCTTTTATAATGGATAGTAGCCTATGCTGCTATCAGAGACAGACATTACATTTATCATATTGAACAGTAAATACACCTGTCTTTTGCTTTGGCAGGAGACACTATATTCTCCACAACTGTTTACCATAAAAACATCCTCAAAAGGATGGTCCAGACCAGGACAGTTAGTGCTTCTGTTTGTAAAATATGTAGAAACATGAGATATCCATGGAGAATTGCCTTTTAATAAAATCTAAACTAATTATGTAAATTTCCATTTTTAAGAAATGGACAAAAGAACATATTTAATCCAAAATACGCTGAAAAAAGGAAATAATAAAAGTCAGAATAGAAGTAAATAAAATAGTATCAGACTACAAATAGCAAAAACTAAATTAAAAGCTTGTTCTTTGAAAAAATTAGTAAAATTAATAAACTTCAGGCTCAAATGAAGAGAGAAATGATCAGATTGGCAATAAAAGCCTGTCTGTACAGATGTTATGAATATTCAAGTGCTGAAAAGTTATGTTATAAACAATTTTGTGGAAATAAATTTGATACCTCAGACAAAGTGGAGAAATGAATAATACACTCTATCGCCTTTTTGCCTTTCCATGCTGTGCATAGGGTTCTTGATGCAAGAATACTGGAATGCTTTAACATTCCCTCCTCCAGCGGATCACATTTTGTCAGAACTCTTGGCTGTGACCTGTCATCTTGGGTGGACCTGCACAGCATGGCTCTTTGCTTCACTGAGTTAGACAAGACCCTTTCCCATGACCAGGCTGTGATCCATGGGGAGTATGTACAGAGGACAAGATGGTTGGATGGCATCACCAACTTAATGGACATGAGTCTGGGGAAACTCCAGGAGACAGCGAAGGACAGGGAAGCCGGGCAATCTGTAGTCCATAGGGTTGCAGAGAAACGGACACGACTGGGTGACTGAACAACAGCAACATCACTTTTTCAGTGTTGCTGTGACAAATTGCTAAAATGTAATGGCTTAAAATGCACAGATTTATGATCTCACAGTTTTGGAGGTAAGAAGACTGAAATGAGTCCCACTAGGCTAAGTTCAAGGTAGAGAAAAGAAAGCCTTCCTCAGTGATCAATGCAAAGAAATAGAGGAAAACAATAGAATGGGAAGACTAGAGACCACTTCAAGAAAATTAGAGATACCAAGGGAACATTTCATGCAAAGATGGGCTCAATAAAGGACGAAAATGGTATGGACTTAACAGAAGCAGAAGATATTAAGAAGAGGTGGCAAGAAAACACAGAACTGTACAAAAAAGATCTTCATGATCCAGATAGTCACAATGGTGTGATCACTCACCTGGAGCCAGACATCCTGGAATGTGAAGTCAAGTGAGCCTTAGGAAGCATCACTACGAACAAAGCCAGTGGAGGGGATGGAATTCCAGTTGAGCTATTTCAAATCCTAAAAGATGATGCTGTGAAAGTGCTGCACTCAGTATGCCAGCAAATTTGGAAAACGCAGCAGTGGCCACAGGATAGGAAAAGGTCAGTTTTCATTCCAATCCCAAAGAAAGGCAATGCCAAAGAATGCTCAAACTACCGCACAATTGTACTCATCTCACATGCTAGCAAAGTAATGCTCAAAATTTTCCAAGCCAGGCTTCAGCAATATGTGAACTTCCAGATGTTCAAACTGGTTTTAGACAAGGCAGAGGAACCAGAGATCAAATTGCCAACATCCGATGGATCATGGAAAAGGAAGAGACTTCCAGAGAAACATCTATTTCTGCTTTATTGGCCATGCCAAAGCCTTTGACTGTGTGGATTACAAAAAACTGTGGAAAATTCTGAAAGAGATGGGAATACCAGACCACCTGATCTGCCTCTTGAGAAATCTGTATGCAGGTCAGGAAGCAACAGTTAGAACTGGACATGGAACAACAGACTGGTTCCAAATAGGAAAAGGAGTACATCAAAGCTGTATATTGTCACCCTGCTTATTTAACTTATATGCAGAGTACATCATGAGAAATGCTGGGCTGGATGAAGCACAAGCTGGAATCAAGAATGCTGGAAGAAGTATCAATAACCTCAGATATGCAGATGACACCACCCTTATGGCAGAAAGTGAAAAAGAACTAAAGAGCCTCTTAATGAAAGTGAAAGAAGAGAGTGAAAAAGTTCGCTTAAAGCTCAACATTCAGAAAACTAAATCATGACATCTGCTTCCATCACTTCATGGCTAATAGTTGGGTAAACAATGGAAACAGTGTCAGACTTTATTTTGGGGGGCTCCAAAATCACTGCAGATGGTGACCTCAGCCACGAAATTAAAACACGCTTGTCCCTTGGAAGAAAAGTTATGACCAACCCAGACAGCATATTGAAAAGCAGAGACATTCCTTCGCTGACAAAGATCCATCTAGTCAAAGCTGTGGTTTTTCCAGTAGTCACATGTGGATGTGAGAGTTGGACTATAAAGAAAGCTGAATGCTAAAGAATTGATGCTTTTCAACTGTGGTGTTGGAGAAGACTCTTGAGAGTGCCCTGGAATGCAAGGATATCAAACCAGTAAATCATAAAGGAAATCAGTCTTGAATATTCATTGGAAGGACTGATGCTGAAACTGAAACTCCAATACTTTGGCCACCTGATGTGAAGAACTGACTCACTGGAAAAGACCCTGATGCTGGGAAAGACTGAAGGCAGGAGGAGAAGGGGACAACAGAGGATGAGATGGTTGGATGGCATCACTGACTTGATGGACATGAGTTTGTGTAAGCTCCGGGAGTTGGTGATGGACAGGGAAGCCTGGCATGCTGCAGTCCATGGGGTCGCAAAAGAGTTGGACAAGACTAAGTGACTGAACTGAACTGAACCAGAAAAAAGCACTGAGTCTTAGGTTGAGCACGAATGGCTTGGCCTTTCCTGAATAGAACAGCGGGAACATAAATACTGAACGGGAGCAACTGCATTATTGGGATAGTTTCTACTCTCAAAGGAGTAAATGTTCAATGTCCAAGTGGTTTTGTTTTGCCTTTTTTTTTTTTTTTTTGAGGAAGTTTTCTATACTTGGAGTTTTATGTAGGGCTGAAAAGAATCTATTTAAAGAATTACCTTCCCCCATCAAGGTAGATACTTCCAACCTTCATGTTCAGTTCAGTTCAGTTCAGTCGCTCATTTGTGTCCGACTCTTTGCGACCCCACGAATCGCAGCACAACAGGCCTCCCTGTCCATCACCAACTCCCGGAGTTCACTCAGACTCACGTCCATTGATCCACTGAGTCAGTGATGCCATCCAGCGATCTCATCCTCTGTCGTCCCCTTCTCCTCCTGCCCCCAATCCCTCCCAGCATCAGAGTCTTTTCCAATGAGTCAACCCTTTGCATGAGGTGGCCAGAGTACTGGAGTTTCAGCTTTAGCATCCTTCCTTCCTAAGAAATCCCAGGGCTGATCTCCTTCAGAATGGACTGGTTGGATCTCTTACCCTTCTTTTATTTAAAGAGGTTGGAAAGCCAATTAGAATCACTCATAGGCTTTGAAAGAAAAGAGTGAAGCAGGGGTCATTTCTTCAGCTTCTGACTGTCTCTACTGTTAGGAAAGTTTTATTTTCTTGTGGTGGGTTGCAGTGTCTCTTCTCCAGGGTTTGCGTATTGACAGACAGTGGTGGTGGTACTGGCTTCTGGGTCTGACTTCTGGTGCCAGCCTGCAGCTTGGGCAGCTGCTCTCCTGTTCCCTGGAATGGTGGTGGCTCCCACCCAAGATCTCCCCAGCACCAGTGGCACCCTCAGAAGTACCAGCTTCTCTGGTGATCAGTTTTATATTACCTAGCTTAGAGCCTGCTCCTTCAGCCATTACAACTAGTTGGTAAGCACACAATCTGCCATATGCTCATTCACGTCTGACTCTTTGCCACCCCATGGACTGGAGCCCACCAAGCTCCTCTGTCCATGGGATTCTCCAGGCAAGAAGATTGGAGTGGCTTGACATTTCCTCCTCCAGGGGATATTCCCAACCCAGGGATCAAACCCATGTCTCCTGCATCTCCCGCATTGGCAGGCGAATTCTTTACCACTGAGCCACCTGAGAAGCCCCTAAGCACACAGTTGTTCATATTAAATCCTATTCTGCTTAAAGTACCTACAGTGATTTCTGATTCTAAACCAGTTGCTATCTATTTCATCAATTGAAATCCACCATTTTAAAGACTGCTCTTTGGAACTCAAAGCCATTAACTTGTCAGTGTCTCCTACATAAACATAAACAGAAAGAATTCTAGGAAGTCCAGAGCTTCGGGTGATAGTCCAGATCCCAAACTAACTTATTTCCCTGGGACCTTCCTTTATGACTTGTGAAATGGTGGTTTAGTCACTAAGTTGTGTCCGACTCTTGTGACCTCATGGACCATAGCCTTCCAGGCCCCTCTGTCCCTGGGATCCTCCAGGCAAGAGTACTGGAGTGGGTTGCCATTTCCTTCTCCAGTGCATGAAATTGAAAAGTGAAAGTGAAGTCACTCAGTCATGTCCAACTCTTTGCGACCCCATGGACTGTAGCCTACCAGGCTCCTCTGTCCATGGGATTTCCCAGGCAAAAGCACTGGAGTGGGGTGCCATTGCCTTCTCCTACTCCCCCCTGTACAATGTCACAAACCTCCATCCATAGTTCTTCCGGCACTCTGTCTATCAAATCTAATTCTTTGAATCTGTTTGTGACTTCCACTGTATCCTCGTAAAGAATATGATTTAGGTCATACATGAATGGTCTAGTGGTTTTCCCTTCTTTCTTCAATTTAAGTATGCCTTTGGCAATGAGGAGTTCATGATCTGAGCCAAAGTCAGCTCCTGGTCTAAGTTTTGCTAATTGTATAGAGCTTCTCCATCTTTGGCGGCAGAGAATATAATCAATCTGATTTCAGTATTGAACATCTGGTGATGTCCATGTGTAGAGTCTTCTCTTGTGTTGTTGGAAGAGAGTGTTTATTCAAGTGAATGGTTTTTAAATGCATATCAGGACTGGGGGTGGGGGGATGGTTTGGCATGATTCAAGCATATTACATTTATTGTGCACTTTATTAGATCAGGTCAGGAAGCAACAGATCATGGCATCTGGTCCCATGACTTCATAGCAAACAGTTGGAGAAACAATGGAAACAGTGACAGATTTTATTTTGGGGGGCTCCAAAATCACTGCAGATGGTGACTGCAGCTGTGAAATTAAAAGATGCTGACTCCTTGGAAGGAAAGTTATGATCAACCTGAAAAGAAAGTGAGAGTGAAGTTGGTCAGTCATGTCCAACTCTTTGTGACCCCATGGACTGTAGCCTACCAGGTGTCTGTCCGTGGGATTTTCCAGGCAAGAGTACTGGAGTGGGTTACCATTTCCTTCTCCTGACCCAGGGATTGAACCTGGGTCTCCCGCATTGTAGGCAGACACTTTACCCTCTGAGCCACTAGGGAAGCTACCAACCTAGACACTGTATTAAAAAGCAGAGACATTACTTTGCCAACAAAGGTCTGTTTAGTCAAGGCTATGGTTCTTCCAGTAGTCATGTATGGATGTGAGAGTTGGACTATAAAGAAAGCCAAGTGCAGAAGAATTGATGCTTTTGAACTATGGTGTTGGAGAAGACTCTTGAGAGTCCCTTGAACTGCAAGGAGATCTAAACAGTCAATCCTAAGGGAGATCAGTCCTGGCTGTTCATTGGAAGGGCTTTTATTGAAGCTGAAACTTCAGTACTTTGGGCACCTGATGAGAAGAACTGACTCATTTGAAAAGACCATGATGCTGGGAAGAATTGAGGGCAAGAGGAGAAGGGGATGACAGAGAATGAGATGGTTGGATGGCATCACCGACTCAATGGACATGAGTTTGCATAAACTCCGGGAGTTGGTGATGGACAGGGAAGCCTGGCATGCTGTAGTTTATGGGGTTGCAAAGAGTAGGACATGACTGAGCAACTGAACTGAACTGAAGACTGGTTTAATAATCAAAAACCAACAAATCGCATTTAACATAAAAATAATATCTATATTCTCAATAGATGCAGAAAAAATTTGATAACAAATTCAACAGTCATTTATGACTGTAAAACCTCTCAGCAAATTAGAACTAGAAGATAAGTTTTTCAGTCTGACAATGACCATGTATAGAACCCTAACACATCATAATGAATTGTGAAAGATTACATGCTTTCCCTCTTAAGGCTATTTGTAAGGCCTCCCCAGACAGCCATTTTGCTTTTTTGCATTTCTTTTCTATGGGGATGGTCTTGATCCCTGTCTCCTGCACAATGTCACGAACCTCATTCCATAGTTCATCAGGCACTCTATCTATCAGATCTAGGCCCTTAAATCTATTTCTCACTTCCACTGTATAATCATAAGAGATTTGATTGAGGTCATACCTGAATGGTCTAGTGGTTTTCCCTACTTTCTTCAATTTGAGTCTGAATTTGGTAATAAGGAGTTCATGATCTGAGCCACAGTCAGCTCCTGGTCTTGTTTTTGTTGACTGTATAGAGCTTCTCCATCTTTGACTGCAAGAATATAATCAATCTGATTTCAGTGTTGACCATCTGGTGATGTCCATGTGTAGAGCCTTCTCTTGTGTTATTGGAAGAGGGTGTTTGCTATGACCAGTGCATTTTCTTGGCAAAACTCTATTAGTCTTTGCCCTGCATCATTCCGCATTCCAAGGCCAAATTTGCCTGTTACTCCAGGTGTTTCTTGACTTCCTACTTTTGCATTCCAGTCCCCTATAATGAAAAATAGCTGTGACAAGAAGAGAAGTGAAAAGCAAAGGAGAAAAGGAAAGATAAAAGCATCTGAATGCAGAGTTCCAAAGAATAGCAAGAAGAGATAAGAAAGCCTTCTTCAGTGATCAATGCAAAGAAATAGAGAAAATGGGAAACAGAATGGGAAAGACTAGAGATCTCTTCAAGAAAATTAGAGATACCAAGGGAACATTTCATGCAAAGATGGGCTCGATAAAGGACAGAAATGGTCTGGGCCTAACAGAAGCAGAAGATATTAAGAAGAGGTGGCAAGTATATACGGAAGACCTGTACAAAAAAGATTTTCACAACCTAGATAATCATGATGATGTGATCACTAATCTAGAGCCAGACATCTAGGAATGTGAAGTCAAGTGGGCCTTAGAAAGCATCACTACGAACAAAGCTAGGGGAGGTGATGGAATTCCAGGGAGATGTTTCAGATCCTGAAAGATGATGCTGTGAAAGTGCTGCACTCAATATGCCAGCAAATTTGGAAAACTCAGCAGTGGCCACAGGACTGGAAAAGGTCAGTTTTCATTCCAATCCCAAAGAAAGGCAATGCCAAAGAATGCTCAAACTCCCGCACAATTGCACTCATCTCACATGCCAGTAAAGTAATGCTCAAAATTCTCCAAGCCAGGCTTCAGCAATACATGAACCGTGAACTCCCTGATGTTCAAGCTGCTTTTAGAAAAGGCAGAGGAACCAGAGATCAAATCGCCAACATCGCTGGATCATGAAAAAAGCAAGAGAGTTCCAGAAAAACATCTATTTCTGCTTTATTGACTATGCCAAAGCCTTTGACTGTGTGGATCATAATAAACTGTGGAAAATTCTGAAAGAGATGGGAATACTAGACCACCTGACCTGCCTCGTGAGAAATCTGTATGCAGGTCAGGAAGCAACAGTTAGAACTGGACATGGAACAACAGACTGGTTCCAAAGGAAAAGGAGTACATCAAGGCTGTATATTGTCACCCTGCTTATTTAACTTATATGCAAAGTACATCATGAGAAATGCTGGACTGGAAGAAACACAAGCTGGAATCAAGATTGCCGGGAGAAATATCAATCACCTCAGATATGCAGATGACACCACCCTTATGGCAGAAAAGTGAAGAGGAACTAAAAAGCCTCTTGATGAAAGTGAAAGAGGAGAGCGAAAAAGTTGGCTTAAAGCTCAACATTCAGAAAACGAAGATCATGGCATCTGGTCCCATCACTTCATGGGAAATAGATGGGGAAACAGTAGAAACAGTGCCAGACTTTATTTTTTTGGGCTCCAAAATCACTGCAGATGGTGACTGCAGCCATGAAATTAAAAGATGCTTACTCCTTGGAAGAAAAGTTATGACCAACCTAGATAGTATATTCAAAAGCAGAGATATTACTTTGCTGACTAAGGTCCGTCTAGTCAAGGCTATGGTTTTTCCTGTGGTCATGTATGGATGTGAGAGTTGGACTGTGAAGAAAGCTGAGTGCCGAAGAATTGATGCTTTTGAACTGTGGTGTTGGAGAAGACTCTTGAGAGTCCCTTGGACTGCAAGGAGATCCAACCAGTCCATTCTGAAGAAGATCAACCCTGGGATTTCTTTGGAAGGAATGATGCTAAAGATGAAGCTCCAGTACTTTGGCCACCTCATGCGAAGAGTTGACTCATTGGAAAACACTCTGATGCTGGGAGAGATTGGGGGCAGGAGGAGAAGGGGATGACAGAGGATGAGATGGCTGGATGGCATCACAGACTCAATGGACTTGAGCTGAGTGAACTCCGGGAGATGGTGATGGACAGGGAGGCCTGGTGTGCTGCGATTCATGGGGTTGCAAAGAGTTGGACACGACTGAGCGACTGAACTGAACTGAACTCTTAAGGCTGAGAACAACATAAGGATGTCATCACTAGTTTCAAACTTATACTGACAATCTTTTATAAATATGTAATGTAACTATAACAATAAATAATCAGTAAATGTAACAAAATACGTGGATGACTTCTACATTGAAATCTACCAAGAACTGCTGATAGAAATGAAAGAAGATTTAAAAAAAAAAAATCAAGAGATTTATCATGCTCCTTGATTAGAAGAATCAATATAGTAGTTCAGTTCTCTCAAAACTGATCTATTGATTCAACATAATCAATAATAATGTCACATTTTAATTTTATTCAACTCTTAGATTTATTTAAAAATGCAAAAATCTAGACCAGTCAGGACAATTTTGAAAAAGAACATATTGATATATGGTTGACTGATTTTCAACAAGAAAATTCAGTGGGGAGAGGATAATATTCTCAATAAATGGCATTGGAATAATTAGATAGCCACATTAAAAAAATAAACTTTGATTCCTACCTCACACAACAATTAAAAATTTATCTGAGAACTCTTCTAGGAAAAACACATTAGAGAAAACATTTTAAATCTTGATATAGATAAAAATTTCTTAGAGAGGATAGAATAAAAATGTTAAACATTAAAGAAAACATGGAAACTTGTATTTCATAAAAATTTTTTTGTTAAAAGTCACCATTAATAAAACGAAAATCAAACCACACATTGGAGAAAACTGTTTTTGTACAAAATACATCTGACAAAGGACTTATAGCTAGGATATCTATCTATCTACCTACCTATCTATCTATCTATCTACTGGCTTCCCTAGTGATTCAGACAGTAAAGAATCTGCCTGTAATACAGGAGACCCAGGTTTGATCCCTGAGTTGAGAAGATCCTCTGCAGAAGGGAATGGCTACCCACTCCAGTATTCTTGCCTGGAGAATTCCATAGACAAAGGAGCCTGGTGAGCTACAGTTCACAGGGTAGCAAAGAGTTGGACAGGTCTTAGTGACTAACACATACACACATACCATTTATCTATTTATCTATCTCACAACTTAGTATCAAGATAAATAGTCCAAATTTTAAAAGTGCAAAAGCTTTTAACAGATTTCACAAAATTAGATACGAGGATGATCAATAAGCATAAAACATTAACATCAACCATCAGAAATATGCAAATCAAAGCTTCAATAAGAGACCTCTACAAATCTATTAAAGTTAAAAAGACCAACAGTAGTAAGCATTGGTGAGTTTTGGAGCAAATGGAAATTCTTTCATGGTGCTGGTGGAAATGTAAAATGATTAAATGACATTGGAAAACTCTGTGGTAGCTTTTTACAAAGTTAAACATACATTTGCTATACAACTCAGCAATTCCACTCTCAAAAGAAATGAAAGCATTATTTTTACTTCAGGCTTATAAATGAATGTTCATAGCAATTTTAGCCATAAGACCTCAAAATTGGAAACTATAGAGATGTTAATTAGTGAATGAATAAACAAATCATCATATAGTCATATAATGGAACTCTACTTTGTAATAAAAAGAAACAAACCACTGATGGAAGCAAAATCATGCATGAACCTCAAAAACATTATGCCGGGTGAAAGAAGCCTTATACAACAGAATATAAATTATATGATTCCATTCACCTTAAACTCTAGGGCTGGTAAAAATAATGTGTATCAATGGGAAACAGATTAGTAGCTGCCTGGGGCCAGAAGCAGAACTAGGAACTGCTGGCAGTGGGGCACAAGGGGACTGCATGGGTTGATGGAAATGCATCTTATCTTAGAGTTATGACTACACGAGTATGTGCATTTTGTCAAAACTCATTAAACCGCACAGTCAAAATGGATGCTTCAGGAAAGAGAGAATAGGTGCCGAAGATTGGTACAAATTGAGTAGTCTGAGGCTGGAGATAAGGGGGTTCTGAACACAGCTTAGCTACTGCCACTGAGACCGCCTCTGGGGCAGCCTAGGCAGATGGGGCTGAAGTACAATTGGGTGAAAATGTACAAGGCTGTTCTTTGTGATTCCTGTGGAAAGATGAGCCACAGGGCATTGGTATGTATGACTTTCTCGCTTCGGGAGGTGGAAGGAGCACATTAGGAATGGTCCAGAGTAAGGTAGACATGGCAGCTTAAGAGAAGAACAGCATGGTAATCTGTAGAGAGAGGAGGGAAGAGTAACCATCATGCTGTCGCATGTATGATAATGGGAGAAGCTGTGCAGATGTCTGAACCCAGACCTCAGAGAAGGCAAGGAAGTAAGCCGCAGACCACAGGGCACTGGACAGACTCAACAGATGACCTCCCAGATGCTCAGTGGGAATTCAAAGGGGACTGAGAGGTTAGGAGCAGAGCCAGAGAAATACTGATAGTAATGTTTACACTTTACATTGTATTTATTATACAGAATTATAACTCCTCAATGGGTGTGCTTTCGCCAACTCAGGATGGGGCAATAAAAGATTCCCTAAGAAAATCCCATAGACAGGGGAGCCGGGTGGGCTACAGTCCATGGGGCCGCAAAGTCAGACATGACTGAGCACGTAAACTCATTACTCATTACGAACAGGAAAACAAGACTGAAATGGGGATTGTTGGCCTTTGTCTGAAAACCACAACTTTTAAGGAGTTCACAAACACTAGATGATAATTTAAATAATTGGTGTGCTAACTGATTTTTAGATCAACACAACAGTTACTTAAGATTTATTGAGTCTCCCAGAGTGTGGGTCATACACTCTTACAGTCCAGTCCTTAGTGAGCCAAGTTCAGACTTTGAGAGTATGTATTAGACACAGTGGTATAAATTGTCAGTGGACTTGCATTTTAGAGCTGTTTTGTTTTCTTTTCCCATTTTCCAGTAGCCAATTTTGATATAAAATTACAAAAAGAATCTAACTGAGAAAACTTGGCAATTAAAAGAAAAACTGGACCTTTATCACACACGTATCCATAGTTTGAGAAGCGTTGTCACAGAATGGAGGTTGAGAAAACATGGCCCGAACAAGTCAAATCCACTCCATGTTTTCTACAGCCTATGAGCTAAGAATGGTTTTTACATTTTAAAATGGTTTTAAACAATAAAAAAAGAATATTCCATAACATGGGAACACTATATGCAAATTATATTTTGGTGTCCATAAATAAAGTTTTACTGGGACACAGCCATGCTTACTTATTTACTTATGGTAGATTCTTGCTTTCACACTATAGTAGCAGGGTGAGTAGTTCCAACAAAGACCACAGGCACACAAAGCCTAAAATATTTACTATTGGCCCTTCACAGAGAAAGTTTGCTCGCCCTTGTCTAGAAATGGTTGCAACTCAGAAGCCTGCATCCTGGTAATCCAGCTCTTCAGAAATCATCGAAACTAGAATCTTTCTACTAAAATTCTCCTTGTAGTATCTGGGCTAATTCTGATGGATCTGCCCTCAGGAGGGCCCTCTTAATGGGGTCTGCCACTGTCCTGCTCATTGTCTCCCCAGAACTAAACTGCCAGCATGTGGCTTGGCTCACCCTCATCTCCCGAGGGAAACCGCCTGCTGCCTTTGTTGTTCTGGGCATTCCCATTCACGTTTTCACCAGGCCTGACCCTGCCTGGCTTGTAAAATCTGATGGGATTCCTGCCCAAAGAGGGATGGCTGAGGGCGTGTGGAAGTGCCACTCAAAAGAGGTGGTAACATCTGAGCGAAGGGCAGGCGCGCTGAGATGGGCGGTACCTCCTGCCTGCACTGTGATTGCTGAGCTCCCGGGTTTCCTGAACATTGAGCTCACACACAGCTTAAAACAACTCATTAGCGAGCCCTGGAGGGGTTGAGCAGTTCAGGCTTCTCCAGAGTCCAGTGTTTCTCCAGGAAGGAATCTGCAGAGGAAAGGGTGGGACTGGGGGTTAGCAACTCCTCTGTGTGAGCAGGAACATTGCACTGGGCACCTTGGCAGGAGCTGAGCTAGATAAACAGTATCATTATGCCTAAGCCACATGAGGAGGAGTAAGTAGATGTCAGAGCTGGGCTTTGGATTTTGGGCATTCGCCCAACCCCTGGATCGGCAGGGAGGCGGCTGAGAGGCAGTGGAAAAAACATCACACTTGATGCCAGGAGGATACGGCACTTACTAGCTGCGTCATTTGGGGTAATTCGCGTTGCCTCTTGGATCTTTGTGAAGTATGTCATTCATGGGACAATTGAGAGGATCACAGTAAATAGAGCAAGTGAAGAGTTTCATCAGCTGCAAACCCCAATGCAAACGTGAAGGGTTATTACAAGGCAACTTGTGAGAATCGCACCTTTTCGTGCCCTGTATTGACCAGGGAGCAGGGAGTTATGTTTACGTGTGTGTGTGTTTCTGCTCAGTCACTCAGTTGTGTCCGACTCTTTTCGACCCCGTGGACTATGGCTTGCCAGGTTCCTCTGTCTCTGGGATTTTTCAGGCAAGCATACTGGAGTGGGTTGTCATTTCCTCTTCCAGGGCATCTTCTCGATCCAGATATTGAACCCGCGTCTCCTGCATTGGCAGATGGATTCTTTACCACTGAGCCACCTGGAAACCCAACATTATGGGTTAAGATTGGGCCAAAAACTTTTGGACTTTTATGAAAATCATCTTAGGTCTTTCGTCAAGTTAGATAGTCAGATTGAAGGGGATCCTAAAGCCCTTTGGATATCCCATTCTACCCTTTCCCCAATTTCCTTTGATAGTCGGCTTCTTCTCTGCAACATTCTTGCTAGATGGTTCGCCTGACTCTGCTACATCCTCTGGAGAGCTCTCTCTTTGGAACAGCAGTATTCCTTGTAGGAGTCCCTCAGATCTACTCTATTCTCTCATATTTGGCAATTCTTGTCTGCCTTGCTTTTAGAGTAAGCTCACTGGATAGTCCATAGGGCAGGTAGTTGGCGTCCTTCAGTTCAGTTCAGTTCAGTTCAGTGGCTCAGTTGTGTCCGACTCTTTGCGACCCCATAAATTGCAGCACACCAGGCCTCCCTGTCCATCACCAATTCCTGGAGTTCACTTAGACTCACGTCCATTGCGTCAGTGATGCCATCCAGCCATCTCATCCTCGGTTGTCCCCTTCTCCTCCTGCACCCAATCCCTCCCAGCATCAGAGTCTTTTCCAATGAGTCAACTCTTCGCATGAGGTGGCCAAAGTACTTAGCTTCTCCCAATATTTACGTTCCTCCTTGGAATAATTTACTATTTATTGTCATCTGAAGTAAGTTTCAGGGAATCTTCCCCCTCTTCTGAGCTACTTTCTCTTGCAGCATCTCCCCTCCCACGTTTAAAAATGTGTCTCCTTTTAAAGCGTAAAGCTGACGTCTCTTCTCAGACTCTCATGAAGGCGAACCTGGTGGTACCGAAGGATGCTACTTGACGTCACTGACCTGCTGCCCTGTTATCCAGAAGGAGGTGTGGTGACCATCGTGAGCTTCTGCTCTTTAACCAGGCAAGAAATTAGAGTTTCTGACTTTGCCAAAACAAACATCTAGAAAGCCAAAAGCTTTCTCAGCCCTGAAGTCTTTTTCCTTCTGATATGGGTTCTGCCCTTTTAGCAGTTGCTTTGGTAAGTTGCACAATGGTTTTTAGGTATTTCAAATCATATTGTGACTCTGCTCTTTTACCAAAATGTCTCTGAGAAAATTACCAAGGAAAGACAAAAAAGAAAACTAAAGGGCTTCTGTGGTGGTCCAGCAGTTAAGAATCTGCTTTGCAATGCAAGGGATACGAGTTTGATTCTCTGGTTCGGGAAGATCCCACCTGCTGCAGAGCAGCTAAGCCTGTGAGCCACAACTACTGAAGCCTAGTACTCTAGAGACCATGCTCCACAGCAAGACAGGCCACTGCAATGAGAAACCCGCGCACCACAGCTAGAGAGTAGCCCCCACTTGCTGCAACTAGAGAAAGCCTGAGAGCACAGTAACAAAGACCCAGCACAGCCTAAATAAATACATATATAAAAATTTTAAAAAAAGAAAACTAGAATTCAAATCAACATCTGTTTTACATCAGGACCTGTTCTTAGCGTTCAGCTTGCATCATCTGATTTAATTTTCAGAACAACTGTTATACAGATGGGAAAACAAAGACTACACACACACACACACACACACACACACACACACACACACACACACATAGGGCTTTTAGGAATACACATTGTGTTTGTTCAGCCACTCGGTCATGTCCGACTCCTTGTGACCCCATGGACTGTAGTATGCCAGGTTTCCCTGTCCTTCACTATTTGCCGAAATCCATGTCCATCGAGTTGGTGATGCTAACCATCTCATCCTCTGCTGCCGCCTTCTCCTTTTGCCTTCATTGTTTCCCAGCATTCAGGGTCTTTTCTAATGAGTTGGTTCTTTGCATCAGGTGGCCAAAGTATTGGAGTTTCAGCTTCAGCATCAGTCCTTCCAGTGAGAATTCAGGGTTGATTTCCTTTAGGGTTGACTGGTTGGATCTCCCTGTAGTCCAAGGGACTCTCAGGAGTCTTCTCCAGCATCACAGTTCAGAAGCATCCGTTCTTCGGCGCTCAGTCTTCTTCGTGGTCCAACTCTCACATCTGTACATGACCACTGGGAAAACGATAGCGTTGTTGGCAAAGTGATGTCTCTGTTTTTTAATATGCTGTCTAGTCTTGTCATAGCTTTGCTTCCAAGGAGTGAGTGTCTTTTAATTTCATGACTGCAGTCACTGTAAATAGCGATTTTAGGGATCACAAAAATAAAATCTGTCACTGCTTCTACTTTTTCCTCTTCTGTTTGCCATGAACTGATGGGACCAGACGCCATGATCTTAGTTTTTTGAATGTTGAGTTTTAAGCCCGCTTTTTCACTTTACTCTTTCACCCTCATCAAGAGCCTGTTTACTTCCTCTTTACTTTCCGCCATTAGAATGGTACCACCTGCATATCTGAGGTTGTTGATATTTCTCTCGGCAATCTTGATTCCAGCTTGTGCTTCCTCCAGCCCAACATTTCACATGATGTACTCTGCATATAAGTTAAATAAGCAGGGTGACAGTATTCAACCTTGATGTACTCCTTTCCTAAGTTTGAAACACTCTGTTGCTCCATGTAAGGTACTAACGGATGTCTCTTGACCTGCATAAAGGTTTTGCAGGAAAACAGGTAAGGTGATCTGATATTCCCATCTCTTGAAGAATTTTCCACATTTTGTTGTTATCCGCACAGTCATAGGCTTTCATGTAGTCAAGCATAGTTAATGAAGGAGCAGAAATATGTGCTTTTCCGGAATTCCCTTGTGTCCTCTGTAATCCAGTGACTGTTAGCAATTTGATCTCTGGTTCCTCTGCCTTTTCTAAACCCAGTTTGTGCATCTGGAATTTATCAGTTCACATACTGCTGAAGCCTGGCTTGCAGGATTTTGAGTGTAACCATACTAGCGTGTGATATGAGTGTAATTGTCCAGTAGTTTGCACATTCTTTGGCACTGCCCTTCTTTGGGATTGGAATGGAAACTAACCTTTTCCAGTCCTATGGCCTCTGCTGAGTTTTCCAAATTTGCTGACATACTGAGTGCAGTAGCTCAGTGGGTAGAGAATCTGTTTGCAATGCAGGAGACCCAGGTTCAATTCCTGGGTTGGGAAGATGCCCTGGAGAAGGAAATGGCCACCGACTCCCGTATTCTTGCCTGGGGAATCCCATGGACAGAGGAGCCTGGCAAGCTATGGTCCATGAGGTCACAAAAGTCGGACACAACTTAGTGACTAAGCCACCACTGAGTGAAGCACTGTAACAGCATCATCTTTTAGGATTTTAAATAGCTCAGCTGGAATTCTATCACCTCCACTAGCTCTGTTTGTAGTAATGCTTCCTAAGACCCACTTGACTTCACACTCCAGGATGTCTGGCTCTAGGTGAGTGACCACACTATCATGGTTATCCCAGTCATTGAGACCTTTTTGTATGGTTCTTTAGTATATTCTTGCCACCACTTCCTAATCTCTTCTGTCTCTGTTAGGTCCTTACCATTTCTGTCCTTTATTATGCCCATCTTTGCATGAAACGTTTCTTTGATATCTCCAATCTTTTTGAAGAGATCTCTAGTCTTTCCCATTCTATTGTTTTCCTCTAACTCTTTGCATTGTTCATTGAAGAAGGCTTTCTTATCTCTCCTTCCTATTCATGGATATAATAAAGCAGTATGTTAAGGAAAGCAAAGCAACGAAGAATACAGGATTTAGGGTGATGGTTATTATATATGAGGGAAGGAAGGGAAAGGAGTTGGTCAAAGGACTTCATAGCTAGATGAATGTTATTGTCAAGGTCCTAGTTCAAGTTCTGAGAAATGGTTTCATGAATACATGCATTATTTAAAATAGCTAATTATATAATGAATGAAGTAAAAGTGGGTCATGCAAAGATCAGTGATCAAAATGTGTCACGAACCAATAGGATTAATTCAGTTTCTATTTACCTGTGGTTGCCTAAGAACAAAACAAGTCTCCACAAGGCACTTTGCCTGGCTTTCCATCTTTGGGCTTACTTCTCCTGTGCATAAAATCACATGAAGGTTTAGAGGCTCTCCTCCATCCTGTAGTCACACGAACTGGACTATGTGACCTCCCAGGTAAGTAGGGGCAGAGAAGGGTAATAGAAATACACTGGCTTTTAACTATCTCAGTCTGCAAATAACACATGTCACATTTGCTCATGGTTCATTGGTCAAAATCAGTCACATGACCCCAGAGTAATTGCTGGAAAGACTGTGAATGTAGAGGAAGAAATGAATATTTAGAGAGTATGATCTGTCTCTGCCACATTTCAATTTTTTTCTCCTTGTTAGAATAAAGATGAACAATTCTGGATAAGATTATATTTTTATCTGTCCTTCCTGCGAGCTTTCATAGACAAGATAGCCTCCCTGAAATGGTTTAAAGTCAGATATGTCTGTGTTTGGGTCTTCAGTTCAGTCACTCAGTTGTGTCCGACTCTTTGTGACCCCATGAATCACAGCACGCCAGGCCTCCCTGTCCATCACCAACTCTCAGAGTTCACTCAGACTCATGTCCATCCAGTCAATGATGCCATCCAGCCATCTCATCCTCTGTTGTCCCCTTCTCCTCCTGCCCCCAGTCCCTCCCAGCATCAGAGTCTTTTCCAATGAGTCAACTCTTTGCATGAGGTGGCCAAAGTATTGGAGTTTCCGCTTCAGCATCAGTCCTTCCAATGAACACCCAGGACTGATTTCCTTTAGAATGGACTGGTTGGATCTCCTTGCAGTCCAAGGGACTCTCGAGTCTTCTCCAACACCACAGTTCAAAAACATCAATTCTTTGGCACTCAGCTTTCTTCACAGTCCAACTCTCACATCCATACATGACCACAGGAAAAACCATAGCCTTGACTTAGCTCTCCTCTAACTGAATTTGGTGAACTTGGGCAAGTTATGTTCCTTCTCTGAGCCTGTTTTCTTATCTGTAAAGTGGGGATAAAATCTAAATGTTATAGGATTAGTGTAAGGGTGAAATTAGCCAAGGCTGTAAGGAGTCCATTAACACATTGGAATCTGAGTAATTTACTAAATGGTAGTAATTATTACTATGAAAAGCTGCTATGAGGTCATTGTTTAAGTTATCTAATTCTCAGTGTAGTTTTAGGGGTTGTCAACAAAATTTTCCCTAATCGTTCCATCAAAATAAGGCCACAGAGCCCTCTCTGTGTTGCTATCTTGAACAAATTCTGTCTGGAATGAGAATGGCATCTATGAGTGCCAGATGCCTGGTACAAATGAAATCGCTATCTCTTTCTCTGATCTTAAGAATGCTTAGGATTGGGAGCCTCAGAAAAGCAAGTAAATGTATAAGGTCAAGTTGTGTCTTCAGAACTCATGGTATATTTTCTGCAATGCTTTGTATTAGTCAGGATAAACTAGGTTATGCTGCCATAACAAACATTTCCCAAATCTCAATAGCTTGACACCAGAGATGATTCTTGTTTCAGAGCCACTTCCACTCCACATAGCAATTCACTAATGCATATGTAAGCAGCCTCCACTATGTGCTAGCTATACTATTTGGAAAATAAAACCTTTTCTGTTGACATGGCAGGGACAAAGGTGCTGGATATTACTGAACTGGCAATTTCTCTGGCCAGGAATTGACACTTAACATTTCTATTAACAATGCATTGGCCAGAACTAATCAGATAGCCCTTCCTAATTACAGGGGTGGTGGGAAAGTAGAATCCTCCCATGTATCTAGGAGAAAAAGAAAGCTTGTTCTCTACCCAAAATCCACTATAAAATGACCATCTTTCATGCACAAGGGCACAACAATGTCGTGTGTATATAGGGTGTACCGCATAGTCCACATACATTAAATGACTTACTTTTTTTTTTTTAACTTTTTGTTTTGTATTGGGATATAACCAATGAACAGTGTTCTGACAGTTTCAGGTGAACAGTGAAGGGACTCAGGTATACATTCAAACTCCTTACTCTTTAAAATCCTTTGAGTGTTTTGCTTCCATGGGATTGTGCATGTTTTTCCACTAGCCCCAGAATACACTTCCCTTCCATTTCTACATTTTCAAATTCTACCTATCTTTCAAGCATCTTAATTGCCACCTCTTTATTCCTCACCTCAAAAATTTCACTTTTTCAACTCTTCTCCAACAGCATATTATGCTTCTCTTGAGATTCTCCGATCCATTTGCTTTCACTCTAAGTTTTTGTTCAAACATTCAGATGAGCCAAAAACAGAGTCTGAAAAGGAACACGTGGAACTTGGAATTACAATCAAAACCTTAAGTCTGGGGATCAGGAAATAGAATCGTGTTCTTTATATGGGTAAAATTCTGCCTGCCTTTTAGAGTCACAGTTTGACTGGAAACCGAAAAGAGAGATGAGCAGAAAAGCAAGGATAGCTCCAAGAAGAAGCTCTTCCCTGGACTTAATCATTGTATCACTTAGGTCAGTCAACTCATCTGGCTGATGTCTGCTCCATACCTAGGGCAGATGACACTTGGCAGCCAGCTGCTACTCGCCAGATGAGCCAAATAGTGAGACTCAACTCAGGACCAAGATAGCAGTTTCTGGCAATTATGAAATTTCCTTTGGAAAGTGCCACTGCTTTGCCATCCAAATGAAACTTGGTTATTAATCGTAGCAAGAGCAGGTACCCGAGTAGTTTGCTAAAATTGGCTGTGTTCTTGGATTTCTTACACTTTTGGGGTCAGATTCGGAATACCTACTGGTGATCTCTCAACACTTTCCCTAGGGACAGACACTATTCTCCAGCAGCAGTTCTGACAAAGTTTTCCCCATAGATTTACACGTGGAAAGCAGAGCCCTTCTTGTTCCATGCCCCAGTGGGATTCTCCCATGCGAAAAGCAGTGGCACAGTGTATGCAAACCAAACCAAATTTTCAAGACTAACGCATGAGGGAATAAACACCCCTTGAACTTCCCTGATGTTCTGGGCACTGTGCCAGTGTGTTCACACATTTTCTCTTACTTAATCCTTACAACAGCCCTGTAAGGTAAGGAGGCAACTATCAGTTCTATTTTAGAAAAGAGACCGAGGTTCGGAGAGCTGTCTCACATAGCTAGAAGGCACAGCAGCCGGACAGAGGCGTGAACTCGCTTTCACGGTTCTTGTGATCACAGAGGACCATCACAGTCCTGACCTCAAGTTATTCTGTATTAGGCAAGTGGATATGGTCAGGCTGCTGCTGCTAAGTCACTTCAGTCGTGTCCGATTCTGTGTGACCCCATAGTCGGCAGCCCACCAGGCTCCTCTGTCCCTGGGATTCTCCAGGCAAGAACACTGGAGTGGGTTACCATTTTCTTCTCCAATGCATGAAAGTGAAAAGTGAAAGTGAAGTTGCTCAGTTGTGTCCGACTCTATGCGACCCCATGGACTGCATCCTACCAGGCTCCTCTGTCTGGGATTTTCCAGGCAAGAGTACTGGAGTGGGGTGCCATTGCCTTCTCCAGTGGTCAGGCTGGACTTCAGTAACTAGGTCACACTCTGAGCAGTCTCTTTAATTCTTCACTGAATATTAGCAGGATGCCTGCCTCTTTCAGAAGATGACTTAGTATCTGAGTGCAGGACTTACAATGTTCCCTGTGACTTTAGTAACAACCTTCCCAGGGGTTAGATGCCCTGGGCTGTAGGAGAATACACTTGTATTGTCTTGGTTAATCTGCACAAACACAGAGGCAGAAGTCAAACAGGAGGAAACTGTGGCTCAGAGCAGGTTAAGGTCAAGGTCCAAGGGCACACCCCTGTTTGGGGTGGTGCTGGGATTAGGACCATGCTCCTACCATCCAGGGGTCCTTCTTTGAGTGGCCACAGTCATAATGATAACTGCCAGAGCGATGCTATAGACCAACAGTGTGATGCTTGGATGAGCCTGAGCAGAGAGAGTCAGTTTCTCCCTTCCCTCCTGGCTGTGAAATGGGAATAATAATTCTAACATGTCAGGCTGACTGTGAATAGGAACCAGAGATAATGTCAATGAGAAAGCCTCTGGCCCAGCTCCTGGCACAGAGGAGATACCTGAATTAACTTGTGCTGAATATTAGCCGATCTTCCCCGATGATTTCTAGAAGGCTGGAAAGAGACTGCTCTGGGCTCTTCTATAAAACCTAACTCATCATCATATGGGATTCTGGGTTAGGGTTCAGTTCAGTTCAGTCGCTCAGTCATGTCCGACTCTTTGCGACCCCATGAATCGCAGCACGGGGGAGGAGGATAGACAGGGAGTAGATAAATCACTCAGGGATGACCCTTGCTTCTCACTTACTCCTTCTGGCTCTGCTGGTTTGCAGGGCAGCTGGGGAGGGAGAAGAGAATTCTTCATTAATGACCTTATAAGAATTTTGCCCTGTCCTGAGAGGGGCAGGCTGTGCCAGAGCCCTGGGAAGCAGAGCTGCAGGCTCTCTGGATAATGGCTGTATTTAAGCATTATCTGGCTTTTCACAGCCAGCTGACTGATAAAAAGGATCTTGACAGCGAACCCACCCCAGCAGCGGGTAGTTAATGGCACTTTCGGCTGAGCTCATTCCTGGCTCGAGATGCAGAGGATCATAAACCAGAACTCTAACCTCAAGATGGATTCGATTTTCCAGATAGGGATGATGGTTTCTAAGCCTTGAGCAATGTCGAAGCATCCTGTTTCCAGGAGAAGTTCTGCCCTGATTGGTGCTTCCCTGTTTGCAGGGCAGGCTACTTCACATAAACACTTTGATCCTCCTGGCAGCTTGGCAAGATAGATATACTCCCCAGAGGTTATCACTCTCTTTCCTCCAGAAGGAAACTGAGGCTCTGAGAGGGTAAAGGGCGTGCCTGACCTTGCACCACTGGTCCTGACCCTTGACTCTAAGACCCCCTGACTAGAATTCCTTTCCCTTATGATTTTTTTTTCAGTGTAGGATTCCAGGAGGTTTTCTCACCTTTAATCAGTACGTTGAGGAAATTGAGGCTTTAGAAGAGATTAGGTTCCCTGCCCCAAATCACACAGCTGTAAACGGCAAAGCCAGGATTAAAATCTGACTTCTGACTTCTGAATTGCCTTGCTAGTGTTTCTCCAAAAAAAGGACTGATTTGTGGTTCATTCTTAGAGAGCTCATGGTTTCATAGTTTTACACATGTTCATTTTTGTTTTAATGATGTGCTTCAAAATAATTTTACACATTATACATTAAAAAGTACTTTAAACAATACTAATGATTCATTTGAAATGCAAGGATTTTTTTTTTTTTTTTTAGTACATAAAATGAGCCATTCATTGCTTCAGTTTGAGAATCTTAGAGACCATATCCCATGCCTGTGGCTATTTTCTTAGGGTTCTATGAGGAGATTTTTTTCCCACCATCTGAAGGAGTTTATACATATTATACAAGTTTCAGGAGCTCAGAACTGAGTCCCAGCATCCTTGTCGAGTTGTAGAAATATTTCCACATTCTCTCCTTGAAGTATGTGAGTGATTATCACAATCATTTTGAAGATGAGAAATCAGAAGAGAGGTTTATATTCATACCCAAGGTCGCACCCCCAGGAACTAGCAAATTCTAGCTCCAATCTCTGACACCAGATCCATCCACAGTACCTCTTTATGAAAAATCCAGTTTTCTAGCCAGAGAATGACTAGAAGTCTCCAATTTCTCCCTAAAAGGCACAGATTCAAAGAGGGAGGGACTGCAAATGAAGAAAGTTAAAATCTTCCTGTTGTCAGGTAGAGTCCTCATAGTAGGAGAATGAAGGGCTTTTGATCTCACTGGCTTTGGCCATTCACTTGTCCCAAAGTAGAATCATCTCCGTCTCTAGGCTTTGACACGGTAATGATTCCCCAGATTCACTGTGGTGTTTACAATGCTGCAGCCAAGCACTCGTCTTACTTCAGATTTGAGCAAAGACTTGCAAATGTCTGCGTCCACTCTCGTATCTGGACCGGCTCTCCACGTCTGCTCCATGTGGTTTTCATGTGGCTTTCATGAACGCCCGAAGTCTGTTCCAGCTTGTTCTAATGTTGCAGTGTTTTAACTGCCATAGCTCAGTGGTATCAACAGATAAATCAACTAGATACGCTGAAAAGATGGTGGGCAACCATCCTGTTCTCTTCACCCTGCCTAATTCATCCACGAGAAGAATCTGCCTGGGGAGTCGCAGGAAGAAGAGATATGTGGAGTACAGACCAGAGAAATAAGCCAGCCCAACGATTCTGTTATTCCTAAACTTCTGGACTGTTTTCACTTAAATCAATAGCAGTTTTCTCCAGAGTTGCCCGGTGTCTGAACCACGTGATTCCTCCGAGCTGCTTCTCATATTCGGCTGTCTCTTCTTTCTCCCTCAGTGGTTTCATTTGCTTAATGGGACTTTCTGCTGTGAATCATAGTACAGGTTGCCGACTCATAATATTTTTGTATCACTAAGGATGTGCAGACCTTAGATTCAGTCCTCTCACTTTAAGATTTCTGAGCAATTGTTAAGAGCACACAGTGCAGGGGCTTCTTTCCCTGCCCTCCACAGCCCAGCATCCAAGGCTTTCCTCTCTGCCTCACTCTCAGCATCTTATGTAGAGTGGGATGTGGAGATTTGGGAAACATTAGCTGTTGGGAAGTAGGCTGCATAATCCTTGGTCCCTGAAGTGATTTTTCAATAGGAAATCTGAATTCCTGCTCTATGTAAAATGGGTCTCAGATGCTGAGAAATGAGTATTTGAGAATAATTTATGATTTGCTTTCCATAAATCAGTGCTATTTTGCCTACAAATCATTCTGAGAACTGGATATGGCTTTATAAAAATATGAGTCTGGGCAGAGAAGACTGACTGGGAATTGAGGGCTGTATGTTGATCCTTGGTCCTGTCACCAATTAGTTATGTGACTTTGGCAAGTTGCCCCAAGTTTCTGACTTTCACAGAGGGTTGTAAAATTATTAAATTACATCCTTCAGCAATTAATTCATTAGTTCAACAAACATTTATTGCCCGCCAACTCCCTGCCAGTAACCATGCTGGCCCTTTCCAACTCTTGCATGTTATGAGAACCTGATCCTGTCATTGGTTACATTCTTATAGGATGGGCTTGAGAGAGAGGAACTGCCATTATTTAACATTTACTAGCAATCAGAAAGATAATTTTATCTACCTTTTTGCACTAACTCTGCAAAGTGCGGGCTCCACTTTACAGATGAAAGACTGAGGTTCAGAGAAATTGAATGGTATTTGCAAGATTATGTACCTTCTAAGTGTTGAACCTGGCTTAGAACTCACTTCCACTGGTCCTTTCTCCAAGACTTGTGTGTGTGTGCTCAGTCATGTCTGACTCTTTGTGACCCTATGGACTGTACCCCACCAGGCTCCTCTGTCCACGGGATTTCCCAGGCAAGAACACTGAACCAGGTTGTCATTTCCTCCTCCAGGGGATCTTCCCGACCCAGGGACGAAACCCAAGTCTCCTGTGTCTCCTACATTGCAGGCAGATTCTATACCACGTAAGCCATCGAACTCACTGAGTCCCTAAGACAGCTAACTTTTATGTCCATTCTTAGTATTTTCAAGTGTCCTAAGAAACTTGGGACACAACTTTTTCTTCAGTGAAAATGGAGATTGAGTTGCTCTAGCTGATTGATTTTGTTGCTTTCTTATACAGGGCAATTCCTTCCCATACCTGAAAATGGAGCTAGCTGCACACAGTCCATTGTATGGGCAAAGGGAGAACTTGGCCCATCTAGGGCATGGGCTCAGGCTCTCCAGGATGTTTTCACATCCAAGGAAGAGGAGGTGCCTGAAGTTTGGAGTCCATCAGAATGCCCTCTCTGCCTGGTGAAAATCATTTCACAAGTCATAAAGGAAGGTCCCAAAGAATGGTCAAACTACTGCACAATTGTATTCTTCCCACACGCTAGTAAAGTAATGCTCAAAATTCTCCAAGCTAGGCTTCAGCAATATGTGAACCGTGAACTTCCAGATGTTGAAGCTGGTTTTAGACAAGGCAGAAGAACTAGAGATGAAATTGCCAACATCTGCTGGATCATCAAAAAGCAAGAGAGTTCCAGGAAAACATCTGTTTCTGCTTTATTGACTATGCCAAAGCCTTTGACTGTGTGGATCACAATAAACTGTGGAAAATTCTGAAGGAGATGGAAATACCAGACCATCTGACCTGCTTGCTGAGAAACCTGTATGCAGGTCAGGAAGCAATAGTTAGAATTGGACATGGAACAACAGACTGGTTCCAAATAGGACAAAGAGTAGGTCAAGGCTGAATATTGTCACCCTGCTTATTTAACTTATATGCAGGGTACATCATGAGAAACACTGGGCTGGAGGAAGCACAGGCTGGAATCAAGATTGCCGGGAGAAATATCAATCACCTCAGATATGCAGATGACACCACCCTTATGGCAGAAAGTGAAGAAGAACTAAAGAGCCTCCTGATGAAAGTGAAAGAGGAGAGTGAAAACTAAGATCATGGCATCTGGTCCCATCACTTCATGGCAAGTAGATTGAGGAACAGTGGAAACAGTGGCTGACTTTATTTTGGGGGGCTCCAAAATCACTGCAGATGATGATTGCAGCCATGAAATTAAAAGACGCTTACTCCTTAGAGGGAAAGTTGGTCGGTCTGACCAACCTAGACAGAATGTTAAAAAGCAGAGACATTACTTTGTCAACGAGGGTCTGTTTAATCAAGGCTATGGTTTTTCCAGTAGTCATGTATGGATGTGAGAGTTGAACTAAAAAGACAGCTAAGCACTGAAGAATTGATGCTTTTGAACTGTGGTGTTGGAGAAGAATCTTGAGAGTCCTTTGGACTGCAAGGAGATCCAACCAGTCCATCTTAAGGCTGATCAGTCCTGACTGTTCATTGGAAGGACTGATGTAGCAGCTGAAACTCCAATCCTTTGGCCACCTGATGTGAAGAGCTGACTCATTTGAAAAGCCCCTGATGCTGGGAAAGATTGAAGGCAGGAGGAGACGGGGACAACAGAAGGTGAGATGGTTGGATGGCATCACCGACTCAAGGGACACGGGTTTGGCTGGACTCCAGCAGTTGGTGATGGATAGGGAGGCCTGGTGTTCATAGGGTCACAAAGAGTCAGACACGACTGAGCGACTGAACTGAACTGAAAGAAATAAGTTAGTTTGGGGTCTGGGCTATCACCCGAAGCTCTGGACTTCCTAGAATTCTTTGTGTTTATGTTTACGTAGGAGACGTTGACAAGTTAATGGCTTTGAGTTCCAAAGAGCAGTCTTTAAAATGGTGGATTTCGATTGATGAAATAGATAGCAACTGGTTTAGAATCAGAAATCACTGTAGGTAGTTTAAGCAGAATAGGATTTAATATGAACAACTGTGTGCTTAGGGGCTTCTCAGGTGGCTCAGTGGTAAAGAATTCGCCTGCCAATGTGGGAGATGCAGGAGACATGGGTTTGATCCCTGGGTTGGGAAGATCCCCTGGAGGAGGAAATGTCAAGCCACTCCAATCTTCTTGCCTGGAGAATCCCATGGACAGAGGAGCTTGGTGGGCTCCAGTCCATGGGGTGGCAAAGAGTCAGACGTGAATGAGCATATGGCAGATTGTGTGCTTACCAACTAGTTGTAATGGCTGAAGGAGCAGGCTCTAAGCTAGGTAATATAAAACTGATCACCAGAGAAGCTGGTACTTCTGAGGGTGCCACTGGTGCTGGGGAGATCTTGGGTGGGAGCCACCACCATTCCAGGGAACAGGAGAGCAGCTGCCCAAGCTGCAGGCTGGCACCAGAAGTCAGACCCAGAAACCAGTACCACCACCACTATCTGTCAATACGCAAACCCTGGAGAAGAGACACTGCAACCCACCACAAGAAAATAAAACTTTCCTAACAGTAGAGACAGCCAGAAGCTGAGAAATGACCCCTGCTTCACTCCTTTCTTTCAAAGCCTATGAGTGATTCTAATTGGCTTTTCAATCTCTTTAAATATAAGAAGGGTAACATGAAGTTTTGCCTGGAAAATCCCATGGACAGAGAAGCCTGGTGGGCTGCAGTCCATGGGGTCGTGAAGAGTGAGACACGACTGAGAGACTTCACTTTCACTTTTCACTTTCATGCATTGGAGAAGGAAATAGCAACCCACTCCAGTGTTCTTGCCTGGAGAATCCCAGGGACGGGGGAGCCTGGTGGGCTGCCGTCTATGAGGTCACACAGAGTTGGACACGACTGAAGTGACTTAGCAGAAGCAGGAACATGAAGTTTGAAAGTATCTACCTTGATGGGGGAGGGTAATTCTTCAAATAGATTCTTTTTCAGCCCTACATAAAACTCCAAGTATAGAAAACTTCCTCAAAAAAAAAAAGGTAAAGTAAAACCACTTGGACATTGAACATTTACTCCTTTGAGAGTAGAAGTTATCCCAATAATGCAGTCGCTCCTGTTCAGTATTTATGTTCTCTCTGTCCTATTTAGGAAAGGCCAAGCCATTCGTGCTCAACCTAAGACTCAATGCTTTTTTCTGGTTCAGTTCAGTTCAGTCACTCAGTCGTGTCCAACTCTTTTGCAACCCCATGGACTGCAGCATGCCAGGCTTCGCTGTCCATCACCAACTCCTGGTGCTTACTCAAACTCATGTCCATCAAGTCAGTGATGTCATCCAGCCATCTCATCCTCTGTTGTCCCCTTCTCCTCCTGCCTTCAGTCTTCCCAGTATCAGGGTCTTTTCCAATGAGTCAGTTCTTCACATCAGGTGGCCAAAGTATTGGTGTTTCAGTTTCAGCATCAGTCTTTTCAATGAATGTTCAGGACTGATTTCCTTTATGATTGACTCGTTTGACCTCCTTGCAGTCCAGGGCACTCTCAAGAGTCTTCTCCAACACCACAGTTGAAAAGCATCAATTCTTTAGCATTCAGCTTTCTTTATAGTCCAACTCTCACATCCACATGTGACTACTGGAAAAACCATAGCTTTGACTAGATGGATCTTTGTCAGCAAAGTAATGTCTCTGTTTTTCAATATGCTGTCTAGGTTGGTCATAACTTTTCTTCCAAGGAGCAAGCGTGTTTTAATTTCGTGGCTGAGGTCACCATCTGCAGTGATTTGGGAACCCCCCAAAATAAAATCTGTCACTGTTTCCATTGTTTCCCTAACTATTAGCCATGAAGTGATGGAACCAGATGCCATGATCTTAGTTTTCTGAATGTTGAGTTTTAAGCCAACTTTTTCACTCTCCTCTTTCACTTTCATCAAGAGGCTCTTTAGTTCTTCTTTGCTTTCTGCCATAAGGGTAGTGTTATTTGCATATCTGAGGTTACTGATAATTCTCCTGGCAATCTTGATTCCAGCTTGTGCTTCAACCAGTCCAGCGTTTCTCATGACGTACTCTGCATATAAGTTAAATAAACAGGGTGACAACATACAGCCTTCATGTACTCCTTTCCCAGTTTGCAACCAGTCTGTTGTTCTATGTCCAGTTCTAACTGATCCTTCTTGGAATGCATACAGATTTCTCAGGAGGCAGGTCAGGTGACCTGTTACTTCCATCTCTTTAAGAATTTTCCACAGTTTGTTGTGATCTACACAGTCAAAGGCTTTGGTATAGTCAATAAAGCAGAAGCAGATGTAGATATTAAGCCCCCTCTATTTCTCATCTAATACCACTTCAACCCAGTAGGAAATTTTCTTATCAAAGAAAGCCTAGTCCAATGGGAAAAGCGCAAGCACAACAGACGGCAGGTGTAGGTTCAGTTTCATTTAGAACAGTCTTGGAGCACCAGCTCTGTCCCAGGCCCAAGACACTGTCAAGTAGGAGAGATGAAGTGTAACATTAATGCTATGAATGCTACAACGGCTGTAAGTCAGAAAGAGTGATCATACAGAGCTAACATGGAAGGAGCCAGAACTCACAGCTTGTCTTTGTGCAGTCAGTCTGCTGCCCACAGTCCACATCTTGAGACAGGAATAAATTTTTCCTAGTGGCAATGATTCTGAAGCTCAAGATGCCCTGATAACTCCTTGTGGCGGGCAGCTTCTGCAGTGGCTCACCACAAACCTCACCTCCAGGTATTCATGCCTTTCTAAAACCCTCCTCTAAACTTAGGGACTTGCTTCTAACAAATAGAACTTGGTAAACCTGATGGGAGCTTCCCAGGTGGCTCAGTGGTAAAGAATCTGCTGGCCATGCAGGAACTGGGGGTTTGATCCCTTGGGTAGGGAAGATCCCCTGGAGAAGGAAACGGCAACCACTCCAGTATTCTTGCCTGGAGAATCCCATGGACAGAGGAGCCTGGTGGGCTACAGTCCATGGGGTCGCAAGGAGTTGTACACAACTTACTCACTAAACAGCAACAACAAACCTGATGGGATGCCACTGCTGAGATGAGATCATAGTCCAAAATGAGAAACACGCTGACATTGAGAAACCCTGGGCTAGAATGTGGTCTTTCTTCCCTGACTCCGATCTTGGTTTTCCTGGTTGACTAGATTCCAGATTCTCCCTCTGACTTGTCTACCTCCAGGCCCTTCTGGGAAAGCATCTGTCCCTGCCAGCACATGATACCCCAATGCCAACTCCAAACATGATCCCCATTCAACGTGGGTCCAGGTGAACATCCTGTCCTACCGGTATTCTCTAACAGCACCCATTACTGATGGAAGCACATCCAGTCTCTTCTCTCTGCTTCTTCCAACCATCACCTCCCTGGAGACCTGAGGAACCTAAGGTGGCGGAGGCCAAGTCGTGGTCCCATGAGTCAGTCCTCAGAAGCCAGTCCCTGTAGCTGTTTTCAGTTAGCTTCCTCACTCCCACACACAGCACCCTCAGTTCAGGTCCATTGAGCCCTGCAATGACAGTTTCGGGCAAGGACAGATGTATTTTCCAGGAGAATACAAGGTAGCCAGGTTTTCTCGGGAAACCAGAAAGACAAACATTAAAATTCACACACACAAAAAGGAAACATACCAAAACATTCAAAACAATCTTTTCTGTTTCTTAAAAGCAGAACACTCATTGTTAACTTTGTCATTCCCTTTTATTTCTTCTGAAAGCGCCAACTCGGAGAAGAATGGCTTCTGCCGACACCCTTACCAGCTGGCGGACTGAGACAACGGGTCTGCGGTGAGTAACCTGAGGGCAGGAAGGGAGTTAATGAAACCAAACGGAAGTTGCTGAAAGAAGGCTCTCCTTATTGTCACTGGAATCTCTGCTTTATTACAAGATGTCTTCCCAAAGCTTTTTAATGAGCTTTTTAATTAAATTTTTTTGAGCTTTTAAATTAAAATTTTAATTTAATGAGCTTTTTAATGAGCTGCATGTATGGGGGAAAGGTCTACTCTACACATGGTGGTCATCTCATATTTTTCTTCCACATCTGAAGTCTGTTCCTTACCACTGGCAACTTATCTGTCAAGTTCAGGACTCAAGAAGTGGACCACAGAGAATGTTCCACTCAATGGCATGCTTTTGCAGAAACTCAGTCCTACTCATTTCCCCACCCTGGGAAGGCAGAGAAGAGACTGGAAGGTTCTCGTCACCTTTGTTTGGTTCATTCATTCTTTCATGTATAAACATGGAAAGTCTAACATGTTGCAGACTCCATTGCTAGCTGGTAGAGGTTCACAGCTGGCTCAAACACGTTTGCTAACCTCAGAAAGTTTCTGGTCTTTGGGATGCAGTGGGGTTATGGACAAGGAAGAGTAGACCAGGAACACTGACAACAAAGGGGACGGAGAAGGGAGATCACGGATGGCCTCCTGGAGAAGGTGACACATGAACGGGGTCGCTAGATTTACTTCCCCTCTTTGCCTGTTCTTCTTCAGCACTTGAGAAAGTTACAGCATGCTTGTATTCTGACAATTTTTCTATTTAAAATACATATACATACTAAAATATGCTCTTTTCTTAGAGACAATTTTTTAAAAAGCAGTTTTAGATTTTCAACAAATTTGAGATGGTACAGAGATTCTCAAATATACTCTGAAACCAAGTCATCTCCATTCTGGGAATTTATAGCATAGAGAAAACACTAAAACATAATGGCAAGAATATGCAGATTTTTTTTTTTTTTTTTTTGCCTCAATGCTTATACTGGCAAAATAACTGGAAAATAAAAGAATTACTGAGCAATTAATCATACTTTAATCTCATGGGATATTTTGCAGCTATTTAAAAGAAGAATAAAGAATGAATGAAGTTCCAGAAGATGAATTGGAGGGTTGGTCTATGAGCTATTATTGAATGAAAAAAAGCAAAATAAGCAAAACTGGGGCAATATGCTGCCTTTTTTTATAAAAAAAAAAAAAAAAACAAAGGATAAAAATCTCATGTATGATATATATGAATATATAGGTATTTAGAGAATTAAATGGGGCTTCCCTGGTGGCTCAGTGGTAAAGATTCTACCTACCAATGGAGGAGACACAAGACAAGAGGGTTTGATCCCTGGGTCAGGAAGATACCTTGGGGAAGGGAATGGCAACCCACTGAGGTATTCTTGCCTGGGAAATCCCATGGACAGAGGAGTCTGGTGGGCTACAGTCCATGGGGTTGCAAAGAATCAAACCAGACTTAGAGACTAAAACAACAACAAAGAGAATTAAAAGTCTGCAGAGAGATCTTTGGAAGAATGTGTATTAGGTTATGCTCGGTTTTTCTGTTTGTCTCCCACATCCATCCCCTACCCTCCCCAACCAGCTCTGTGCCCTCGACCCTGACCTTGATGAACTGTGTTATAGACTAGTATACCCTTCAGCTTCCAATTGGTTTAATATGGGAAGTACCAGCACAAGACAAGAAAGAAGGAGGAATGTGAGTTCAAAGGATATTCCCCTGGCTTCATTCCAGCCAGTGGTGGTGGCTGCAGGTTGGCGCCACTCCTTCTTCGAAAACTCCAGTGCCTGGTGGGGGACCTCTTGATGACTCTTTTCTTTGTTTTATAATCTGTATTTTTGGCCCTTCAAGCTTAGAAGCCTGTCTGCTCTTGCTTCATCGTCTTCTGCTAGTTTTTCCTGACCCAACTCACACTTTTAAAACTGTCTCTTTAATAAAATCTCCTTGGATAGTCTGTATGAATGTGCCATCTGTTCCCTGTAAGGGCCCTGACTCATCTTGTTTAGAGGGGGTCCCTGGAGGAAGGGATCTCTTGCAGAGGCAAGAGATAGTGCTGGCAGGGAGAGGAGAGAGAGATGAGGAAGCCAAGCCAGAAAGAAAAAGAGGGGAAAACACACACACACGTATATGGAGTTGAATCCGTTTATGTAAATTGTGGGTATTTATAGAATGAACCTAAGTAGAATAACAAAAAAGGATTTAAAAACCACTCCTGCTGTCCTACCTCTACTTTCCAGTGGTGGCGCTATAAGCAGCCTTGCTCCTTTCCGTCCCTGGTGGCTCAGAGGTTAAAGTGTCTGCGGGAAGGCAGGAGACCCGGGTTTGATCCCTGGGTCAGGAAGATCCCCTGGAGAAGGAAATGGCAACCCACTGCAGTATTCTTGCCTGGAGAATCCCATGGAGGGAGGAGCCTGGTAGGCTACAGTCCATGGGGTCGCAGAGAGTCGGACACGACTGAGCGACTTCACTCACTCACTCACCCCCCAGCTTGGTGGCGCAGCGGTAAAGAATCCACCTGCCAGTGCAAGAGGCGCAGTCAATCCCTGGTTCGGGAAGATCCCCTGGAGGAGGAAATGGCAACCCACTCCAGTATTCTTGCCTGGAGGACCATGGACAGAGAAGCCTGGCGGGCTATACTTCAGGGGTTTGCAGAGTCTGACGCAACTGAGCACAGCACACACAGCAACTTTCCGCAAGCCCAGTACAGAAAGCTCTGCCGGCTCCACTTCAGTGCTCCAGCTGAGTGTCATGAGAAGGGGAAGGCCATGGTGACCCAGGTCTGGGAAGGAAGACATGGCCATTGGCATGGGGACCGTTCTAGGGTGCTCCAGCTGCAGTGGGACTTTCTTCTTATTTTACACACTCAGTGCTTTTCTCCCCATTGGCTTTATTCCTGCTGGTCCTTCTGCCTGATCCTTCGAAGTCCAGTTCATTATGTTTCCTCCCCACCAAAGTTTCTCCAGACCTCCCGGTCCCTACTTTTCAGATGTTAATCACTCCCTCCACCACCCCCTCCCATCGACTTCCTGCAATCTCTTTCCTTTGCCCGGTATCTTCTATCCATTTTCTCAATTGTAGGCCAGTTTTTGGTCTGTTTCAGGCCCTAAAATGGGAGTTTTTTGAAGGCAGGCACTGGGAGCAGCACTCTTGCCTGACTCTAGCCCTGAGCCCAGGGCCGGGCACTCAAGTAGTGTTCACTGATTGTGCACTGAGTGGAACTGATTTGTAAAGATTCCTCAATGGACTAGATCTCCAGGCTGGACCAGTCCACTTTACTACTTCAGGTACGATGACTGAACATCGAGAGGAACCGTAACACACTTGCAGACGCAGAGCCGGCAGTGACAGAGCTGGTCGGGAGCCCTAGTCTGTTGCCTGTTTTGGGGACACAGATGGCCCCATGGTCTGAATCCTCTCACTGTTTCCCTGCACATGCTCTCAGTCTCAGGGGTTCTGGCTGGAGAGGTGTGCATCTTAAAGTGGCCCTTTCTCTTGCCACGCTGAGCACTTCTCATTTAGCTCAGACTCGCTCCTCTGCTCCTGACAATCTCCATTCCAGGGGGGCTTCTGGTCACCAATCCCACAGGGAGAGGCCGCCGGCGGTGCCTAACTCCTGAGCCCTGACATATTATCCTTTCCAGAAATCTAGAGTGAAGCATGGGAAGTTGAGAGTCCTGTTTTATTTCAAGAGGGAGAGGGGCTACTCACTCTGCACGAATAACCAGAAAAGCAATGCTTTTTCATCTTTTCAGGCTTCCAGAAAATTTATATTCCTTCCAACCCAAAGCTGGTTACAAATATCTCCCTAAAGAAATGATGGGCCTGGTGATTTATGGCCCAAAGCTGACTGCCATCCAAAAGGATTATTAGACACTCTGGGCCGAAAAATGTAAGTTTGTGTCACATACACAGATACACATTCTTTCTCTCTCTCTCCCTCTCCCTCTCTCTTTCTTTTTCCAGTAAAACCTAGATACCAGCTCCATTACTAGGCTGAAGACTTGCCAGGGTCCACAATACCACTGTGGCATTAAATTCATCTCACTGTCACTTAGAAAGACTATTGTTACAGGTGTTTGGGTCCCTTGAACAAGACATCCTGGGCTATACTTTGAAAACCATAAAGAAGTGTACAAATATGAGCTATTAAAGTTAAGATGATTGTCTAATTCAGAAAGGAAATTCTCTTTTCACAATCAAATAATTTAGGGAAAAACATTTTGACTTGAATCCCCCAGATGATTGCTTCAGGTCTCCAACACCCATGTTCTGTATTGACACAGCTTTTGAAATTTGGCAAGGAATTCTGCCTTGAACATAAAGTTGGAAATTGCTTTCTCCAGGGTGTGTTTGCAGTATCTTTGAATAATCCTTCAGACTCTTCAGACTGGCTTTCTTATGACTAGAGTTCTCAGGTTGGCTAGAGGCAAACCCCCACCTCTTGTTAAACAACCCTGCTTCTCTCTACCTGAAGGAGAAGTGAGAATAGGCATGCAATACCTTTAAACACATAAGGTGGTGCCCACCTTTATTTGCTGGCTAGAAAAGAGAGTTATCTGCAGGGCAATGTGACAAAATCACATTGTGATTTCTGGTTCTCCAAAGAGGAAGAGGGAACACAATTCCTCCCCAAGAATTCTTTGGTTTGGCAGTTGGGATTGTTTGAGTTGTGATAAAGGCTAATATTTATCCAACCTGCTTCCCAAATCTGACCTGCTACTTGGAATCTGCTCAGTAATGACCAATTGGTTATCTCAGAGCCCTGTTTGTTATCACAGCCAAGAACCTAGGCTGGTATCAAATACCAGTATATCATCCGTCTGGGACTGGCTTGTTGAGTCATGTGGCAAGGCATGAAGGGAAGTTTCTTTCCAGTTTAATTCATTCAGAGTTTGTAGAAAGATAATGCACAAAATAATGAAATTTAGGAGTTGACTGTGGGTTTATAAACAAACTGATGGTCCCCAAAATATAACAGATGGAGAATAAGACACCCAGAGAGGATTAATAACTTATATGGGTCATGCAACTGGCTAGTTGCAAAATCATAGCTAGAGTTGTCTTGGCTAGTGTTACTATTTATTAACAACTATGTGGCGGGCCTTGGGCACTTTGCATTGTAAGTAATAGAAGATCTTTTATAATAGAAGTAATAGAAGATCTTCACTTCAAGTGGCTTAGTGTATAGAGGAAACACACCGCTTACAAAATTGCATACAGTCCTAGTAAGGCGGGCTTCGGGGTTTGATTCAGCAGCTCAGGTGAGTAATTAGAGAGGATCTGGCTTCTCTTTTTTTTCCTCAATCCTTCTTCCTTAGCATTGGCTCTCTTCCAAGAAGACTTTTTGCAAGATCACTGACAGCAACTTGTGCGCTACCAACTCCAAGGTTCAAATTCAACAGCTAATAGAAAGTGTGCTTTGCATATAGCTCCTGGTTAAGTCTCCATTGGTCCCCACTGACCTGATTTGGTTTTTGAGCCCGTTGCTGAACCAGTCACTGTGATCGGGGGATGGAATTTGTTGATTTATTTAAGTCAATCAGGGTACACTTCTGTGGATGGATCCAGAGCCAAATCCATCCATATCCACATGCTTACTGTCCATGTTAACTTGACTTTATTATTTGACTGTCTTTACTGATATGACTAATGTGAGTATTCACAATGTAGTTTCACCTTAATAGGGAACTTTTGCCCAGAAAGAGAATAGTTTCAGGTGATTTTATTGTTCATTTCAAGAAATTCCTACCTAGTCTTTATAAACAAACAAGCAAAGAGACACAAATTAAATGGACATCAAACTTTGAATTTTAAATATAGCATCGAATGACTGTCTTTTCTCCAAGACTCTTTGAAACTCTGCCTCAAAACACTTGATTGTCTACCAATCTCAAGCTCTTATACCATGATCCTGTTCTAATCCTAATTAAGCCTCGCTATTTAAAGCTTATCTTAAACCAGACTCCAGAATCTTATAAACATCTCAACTCTGCCCCTGTGATGTTAGTATGACTCTCTCATGGTAGATTCTCCCTTACCTTTATTTCGATGGTATTTCCAGGGAGTCAGCATTCAGGATTAATTCCACTCAAAACACTTTATTGGGGAATTCAGGGCAGAGTTAGGAAGAGGTGAAAAAAGGGATGGATGATGGGGATAACCGACAAATGTCTACACAAGCTCCATGAGTGGGGGGCTTCAGCTTTGGCATCTTACCTAGGTAAATGACTAAGGAAGTGGCACAGAGAGATCAAGCATTTGGTATTTCTCATGTGGCATGTATTGTAGAGAAGGAAATGAATGAGAAGCCAGATGAGCAACGGGGTGAGAGATGACAACATAGACTCAGCTGGGATGATATGAATGCATGGTCTTTCCCTCACTGCCCCTCAAGAAGTTAAGGGCTTTAAGATAAAAAGTCTGAAGCATTAGGGAGAGTCTGGGTTTATTTCTATGCAGCAGGAAGTACACTGAGCTTGAAGTCAGAGACCCTGGGTTCCAGCTCTTATCTCCCTTGGCAGTTATGCGATCCTGGACAATCACTTCACACTCCCTCTCTGACTCTAAGTGCCCTTATTTGCAGAGTGAGAATGTAAAACACATCCTGTTTTATTTTGGAGATGCAAAGTAGACAATAAACAAGAAAAGGAAATTTAAAACACAGAAATGTCATACAGATGTTCTTATTCATTATTAATTTTGTTAGCCATCCACAAATTCTTACTCAGTTATGACTGTAACCAATTTGGCTAAACTCTCCGGGATTTAGTTTAGGTCACTTGGACAGAGAAAAGTTGATTGCCCTGAACCAAGTCCACAACCTTGTTGCTTCAGTTTTCCCACTGGCAAAGGACAGAATTTCTCTCCTGCCTTGATTCCCGGGTTGGTCAGTGGAAAGAACACAGTAAGAGTCAGAGAAACAGGGTCTAAGATTTGATATGACATTTACTGGATGTCTAGTTTGGGACAAGTTGCTTAGCCTGTTGAAGCCTTAAGTTCAGTTCAGTTCAGTTCAGTCACTCAGTCGTGTCCGACTCTTTGCGACCCCATGAATCACAGCATGCCAGGCCTCCCTGTCCATCACCAACTCCCGGAGACCACACAAACCCATGTCCATCGAGTTGGTGATGCCATCCAGCCATCTCATCCTCTATTGTCCCCTCCTCCTCCTGCCCTCAATTCTTCCCAGCATCAGGGTCTTTTCCAATGAGTCAACTCTTCGCATGAGGTGTCCAAAGTACTGGAGCTTCAGCTTTAGCATCATTCCTTCCAAAGAAATCCCAGGGCTGATCTTCAGAATGGACTGGTTGGATCTCCTTGCAGTCCAAGGGACTCTCAAGAGTCTTCTCCAACACCACAGTTCAAAAGCATCAATTCTTTGGTGCTCAGCCTTCTTCACAGTCCAACTCTCACATCCATACGTGACCACAGGAAAAACCATTGCCTTGACTAGACGGACTTTAGTCGGCAAAGTAATGTCTCTGCTTTTGAATATACTATCTTGCTTATATGTAAAATGCCTATGCAGCAGCCAATTCATATGCTGTTGCAAGAACTGTCTGAGTATTCTCAGTATTCTCAGTATCTCAAATTCTCCAATTTGAATCTGACAGTCAGGTCACTTGTGTGATGTTTGTGTGGCAAAATCACACCTTTGTGTTCGGACGTCTTAGTGTATCAGTGACTCCAGAGAAAGGAAGCATATGAGGGGTGCTTCTGTGCCACTGTGAAGCTAATTGATTACAGCAATGAGAACTTTTGTAATCCTGGGGATGAAACATCCGGTGAGTACTGCAGAGATAATTACTATGCCTTATAGTTGCTGGTATTCCTGGACGGACATTTCCTGGTACCCTGGAATTCTCACAGAGTGGCAGAGGTTGGGATAATTGCTTTGCATGAGATAGTCTTACATAGCAAAGCATTTCACGATGACATGTTTCTCCTTCCCACACCAAGAACCCTGGTGTAAATGTCCCTTCCCTTCATGGTTGTAGACCTTATTTTCCCTCAACAGACTGCTCAAGGAGGCACACAAATTTGTCTTAAATGTTGGCAGCAGCGTGGTTCTATCTGTACAGTTAGCAGAGAGTGTGGTTCTGCCTGTATAGCGATGGTATGTGTGGGTTATTTAACTGATATGATAGCTTAGGTTTTTGTGGTAGAATAGAATGGAAATTGTATTCAGTATAAAAACTGAAGAATCAGGGACTTCACTGGTGTTCCAGTGGTTAAGACTCCACTTTCCATTGTAGGGGGTATGAGTTCGATTCCTGGTCAGGCAGCTAAGACCCCATGTATCTCATGGCCAAAAGGCCAAAAAAAAAAAAAAAAAATCCAAAACATAAAACCTAAGTAATATAATGACAAATTCAATAAAAACTTTTAAAATTGTCCACATTAAAAAAGAAAACCATATTGCATTAATATACGTGAAATAGATAGCGACTGCGGATTTGCTATATGACTCAGGGAACACAAACCTGGGCTGTGTGACAAACTGGAGGAGTGGGATGGGGTGGGAGATGGGAGGGAAGCTCAAGAGGGAGGGGACAAATGTATACCTATGATTGATCCATGCTCATGCATGGCAGAAACCAACACAATACTGTAATTATCTTTCAATTAAAAATAAATAAATAAATAAATAAAAAGAAATGGCTCCCACCTATTAAAAAAATAATTTAAGAATCATAGAGAAGAAATTCACTTTACTAAGGGCTCTGTGTCCTTCCCTTTAAGTGGAAGGATGGAGGATCAGGAACATGGAGCCTTGGGAGTCTCTAGTCATCCTGCATCAACTCAGTGTATCTTGTGTATGGTGAGAGAAATCTGATGGTCACTGCTAGTCAAATGTCAGGATGGGAGAGCCCAATGGTCAGTGTAATGATGAAGGGGTAAAACCAGCATGGCATTGAAATACACAGATTAGGAATGAAGGGAAAAGACTGAGAGATGGAGAAAAGGAAAACATATCTCAAGAAAGCTTGCTTTTTGGTTGTTGTATTCTTTCAAATATTTGCCTTGATTCCTTTGAGAAAACCTATAGTGCAGATCAGCATTAATTCTTAGGGCTTTTGGAGTTTAAAGCTGTTATTGAAGACAATTCCATGTAGGAATTAGCCCGTGTAAGGATATAACACATGGGAAGGTTGTGATTATGAATTCTTAAGAGAGTTTTTACCACTTTACTTTCTACCAGAATGTGCGATGTGCAGTTATCTTTGTGGTCCCCTTTGAGGCAGTAGAAACCAAGTTGATATCGAGCTCACCATTACAGTGAGGGTGTAGACATCTGGAAATCCAACTTCATGGATTCTTATTAGGCTCCTTAGAACCCTAGGCTTATTCTTTCACTCACCACAAGGAAGCAAAATAATGTTCACATTCATCAGCCTTTGAAGTGAAACTTGGTTCCAGGGCTCTACCAGTCTTTCTGAGTTTTCAGCTTTATTCAATCCCTCATATGAATATTCCTTTATTTCTTGATAGCTCATGTATTGGATGTCCCAACCAGAGAAATTAGACCAAAAAAAAAAAGGCATAAAAAGCATCTACATTGAAAAGGAAGAAGCAAAATCATCTCTATTCTAAACAATAGAAGAAAAATAGACTGGAAAAAAATTGAACAGAATCTCTGGGAGACGACAAAGACGTAACATTCATTCCGTTAGCATCCTGGAAGGAGACAAATCCTACACAGAATCCTACACTTTGCAAAAATATCATCAATCAACCAGATACAATTGGGACTTGAGGTGTATATTATAGCCTAGGATATACTCTGCATATGTTCTGTGAACCCTTGAAATGAATGGTTTTATAGAACAATATACACTCCTTTCAAGAGCTCACAGAACATATGCAAACTATATCCTAGGCCATAATCAGTTCAGTTCAGTTCAGTTCAGTCGCTCAGTCGTGTCCGACTCTTTGCGACCCCATGAATCACAGCACGCCAGGCCTCCCTGTCCATCACCAACTCCCGGAGTTCACTCAGACTCGCGTCCATCGAGTCCGTGATGCCATCCAGCCATCTCATCCTCTGTTGTCCCCTTCTCCTCCTGCCCCCAATCCCTCCCAGCATCAGAGTCTTTTCCAATGAGTCAACTCTTCGCATGAGGTGGCCAAAGTACTGGAGTTTCAGCTTTAGCATCATTCCCTCCAAAGAAATCCCAGGGCTATTCTCCTTTAGAATGGACTGGTTGGATCTCCTTGCAGTCCAAGGGACTCTCAAGAGTCTTCTCCAACACCACAGTTCAAAAGCATCAATTCTTCAGTGCTCAGCTTTCTTCACAGTCCAACTCTCACATTCATACATGGCCAATGGAAAAACCATAGCCTTGACTAGACAGGCCTTTGTTGGCAAAGTAATGTCTCTGCTTTTCAATATGCTATCTAGATTGGTCATAACTTTTCTTCCAAGGAGTAAGCATCTTTTAATTTCATGGCTGCAGTCACCATCTGCAGTGATTTTGGATGCCCAAAAAATAAAGTCTGACACTGTTTCCACTGTTTCCCCATCTATTTCCCATGGAGTGATGGGACCAGATGCCATGATCTTAGTTTTCTGAATGTTGAACTTTAAGCCAACTTTTTCACTCTCCACTTTCACTTTCATCAAGAGGCTTTTTAGTTCCTCTTCACTTTCTGCCATAAGGGTGGTGTCATCTGCATATCTGAGGTTATTGATATTTCTCCCGGCAATCTTGATTCCAGCTTGTGCTTCTTCCAGCCCAGTGTTTCTCCTGATGTATTCTGCATAGAAGTTAAATAAGCAGGGTGACAATATACAGCCTTGACGTACTCCTTTTCCTATTTGGAACCAGTCTGTTGTTCCATGTCCAGTTCTAACTCTTGCTTCCTGACCTGCATACAGGTTTCTCAACAGGCAGGTCAGGTGCTCTGGTATTCCCATCTCTTTCAGAATTTTCCACAGTTTATTGGGATCCACAGTCAAAGGCTTTGGCATAGTCAATAAAGCAGAAATAGATGTTTTTCTGGAACTCTCTTGCTTTTTCCATGATCCAGCGGATGTTGGCAATTTGATCTCTGGTTCCTCTGCCTTTTCTAAAACCCGCTTGAACATCAGGAAGTTCACCGTTCATGTATTGCTGAAGCCTGGCTTGGAGAATTTTGAGCATTACTTTACTAGCGTGTGAGATGAGTACAATTGTGCGGTAGTTTGAGCATTGTTTGGCATTGCCTTTCTTTGGAATTGGAATGAAAACTGACCTTTTCCAGTTCTGTGGCCACTGCTGAGTTTTCCAAATTTGCTGGCATACTGAGTGCAGCACTTTCACAGCATCATCTTTCAGGATTTGAAACAGGTCAACTGGAATTTCATCACCTCCACTTGCTTTGTTCGTAGTGATGCTTTCTAAGGCCCACTTGACTTCACATTCCAGTATGTCTGGCTCTAGGTGAGTGATCACACCATCATGATTATCTTGGTCATGAAGATCTTTTTTGTATAGTTCTTCTGTGTATTCTTGCCACCTCTTCTTAATATCTTCTGCCTCTGTTAGGTCCATACCATTTCTGTCCTTTATCGAGCCCATCTTTGCATGAAATGTTCCCTTGGTGTCTCTAATTTTCTTGAAGACATCCCTAGTCTTTCCCATTCTGTTGTTTTCCTCTATTTCTTTGCCTTGATTGCTGAGGAAGGCTTTCTTATCTCTTCTTGCTATTCTTTGGAGCTCTGCATTCAGATGCTTGTATTTTTCCTTTTCTTAGGCCATAATACAAACCTCAAAAAACTGAAAACAACAGAAATCCCATAGAATGTATGCCCTTACCACAATGGACTCAAAGTAGATGTCAATGACAGAAAGATTAGAGAAAAATCTCCAAATACTTTGAAACTAAGCTATATACTTCTAAATAATCCAGGGGTCAAAGAAGAACTCTCAAGAGAAATTTTTAAAAATACATTGAACTGAGTGCAAATGGAAGTGCAACATTTCAAAATTTGTGGGGCACAGCTAGAACAGTACTGAAATGAAAACTTACAACACTGACGTATACATATGTATACATTAGAAACGGGGAAAAGGCTCAAATCAATAATCTAAAGAAAAATAAGCAAAATAAGCCCAAAGCAAGTAGAAGGAAGTAGATACCACAGACAATCACAGAAGCCAAAGAAATTGAAAGCGGAAAAAAAATGATAGAGAAAATCCATGAAATAAAGAGCTAATTCTTTGGAAAGATGAATAAAATTGAGAAAAATTTTAGCAAGACTAGCAGAGAGGCAGGGGAAAGGAGAAGCTTCAAATAATCAGTACCAGGAATGAAACAGTGTAACATTACAGACCATGAAAACAAGGTGAAAAGACAAAGCACCACAACTCACTCTGTATGAAACCGACAGTTTTAGTAGCCTTGCAGCTATTAAGGAAATTGAATTTTTAAGTTAGAAACTAAAGAAAAAAAAAATCTCCAGGATTAAATAGTTTCACTGGAGAATTTTACCAAACATTTCAAGAATTAATCTGAGTTATATACAACATCCTCCAGAAAATAGAAGAGGAGGAAATGCTTCTCAAATCATTTTATAAAACATTTACAGTGCTGGAGTTCTAGCCAGCACAAGAAAGCAAAATAAAGGGGGAGGGGAATAAAAGGGATATACAAAGAGGGAAATAAAAGGCATATACATATGTGAAGATATTCAGTTCACTTCAGTTCAGTCACTCAGTCGTGTCCGACTCTTTGCGACCCCATGAATCACAGCATGCCAGGCCTCCCTGTCCATCACCAACTCCCGTTGAGACCACACAAACCCATGTCCATCGAGTTGGTGATGCCATCCAGCCATCTCATCCTCTATTGTCCCCTTCTCCTCCTGCCCGCAATTCTTCCCAGCATCAGGGTCTTTTCCAATGAGTCAACTCTTCGCATGAGGTGTCCAAAGTACTGGAGCTTCAGCTTTAGCATCAGTCCTTCCAAAGAACACCCAGGACTGATCTCCTTTAGGATGGACTGGTTAGACCTCCTTGCAGTCCAGGGGACTCTCAAGAGTCTTCTCCAACACCACAGTTCAAAAGCATCAATTCTTCAGCACTCAGCTTTCTTCACAGTCCAACTCTCACATCCATACATGACCACTGGAAAAACCATAGCCTTGACTAGATGGACCTTTGTTGGCAAAGTAATGTCTCTGCTTTTCAATATGCTATCTAGGTTGGTCATAACTTTTCTTCCAAGGAGTAAGTGTCTTTTAATTTCATGGCTGCAGTCACCATCTGCAGTGATTTTGGAGGCCCAAAAAATAAAGTCTGACACTGTTTCCACTGTTTCCCCATCTATTTCCCATGAAGTGATGGGATGTGAAGATATTAGTCACTCATATTTTGCTGGTGAGAATGTAAAACAGTGCAGACACACTGACAAACAGTTTGGCAATTTTTAAAAAAATTCTAATATGTCAAGACCATATATTTCAGCCCTCCTGGGTACTTTTCTCAGGGAACTGAAGACCTATGTTTACTCAAAAACCTGTAGACAAATGTTCATAGCAGCTTTATTCAAATAGCGCCAAACTGGAAACAATCCAATTATTCTTCAACCGGTGAGTGGTTAAACAAGCTGTGGTACAGCCACACCGTGGACCACTATCCAAAAAGAAGAAACTCCTTACATAGGCAACATCGTGGATAAATCCTCTGGAGTATCATAGTGAGTGAAAAAGCCAGTTCTAAAGGTCATATACACTGTTTGATTCCATTTATCTAACATTCTTGAAATGAAAAAAATTGTAGAACTGGAGAACAGATCAATGCTTAGTAGGGATTCTAAAAGGCGTGGCGACAAGAAGGAAGTGAGTACACTATAAAAGGGCCACGTGAGGGATCCTTGTAGTGATGGAAACGTTTATATCCTGATCCTATCAAAGTCAATATCCTAGTGGTGATACCACACCATAGCTTTTCAAGATGTTACCATTGAGGGAAATAGGGTAAAAGGTGCATTACAAATCTCCCTGTATTATTTATTACAACTGCCTATGAATCTACATTCATTTAAAAAGAAAAAAGTTTTCTTTTTTAATTAGATCAATTAGAATCAATCCTAATTGATCGATCGCCTTCATGTGATAAAAGGACTTGCCAGCTGCTGCTTGACAACAAGTACACAACTGCCCTGGCAGTGCCAACAGATGTCATTTGTGCAGCCTGTTTGGTAATTATACCTCTTGGTTTCCATCATAATTACAGTGGGGCTCGCACTATATTTCCTATGCAGGAAATCACCATATCCCCTTAGGAGTTACTCAGCGTCGGACACCTTTGGCTGTGAAGAGTTTGCGGTGGATGGCTGACAATCTGTCACGAAATCAATAACTCAGCTTAATTTGGAGGCTGCTGCTAAGTCACTTCAGTCGTGTCTGACTCTGTGCAACCCCATAGATGGCAGCCCACCAGGCTCCTCTGTCCCTGGGATTCTCCAGGCAAGAACACTGGAGTGGGTTGCCATTTTCTTCTCCAATGCGTGAAAGTGAAAAGTGAAAGTGAAGTCGCTCAGTCGTGTCTGACTCTTTGCGACCCCATGGACTGCAGCCTACCAGGCTCCTCCATCCATAGGATTTTCCAGGCAAGAGTACTGGAATGGGGTGCCATTGCCTTCTCTGAATTTGGAGGCAAGACTGGGCAATGGTCCACACTCCTAATATGTCTGCTGTGACTTGGGGAAGTGTGAAGAGCATTCTAATCATAAGTGTGTAGTTTGTTTTCAAGAATGATAGATCCCAGATAGTGCTTAATTTTTCTCTTTACAGCCGAAAAAAAAAAAAAAAAAAAAAAAGCATAGCTCAAGGAGGACACGATGACAACTTATGTACATGTGGTCATTGTCCATCCTCACTTGTCTCCCAAAGCAGAACTTTGGCCAAGAAGCCTCCAGGGGAGAGGTGATGCTTGGTTGACTGCCTGCTAGGTTCGAGGTATGTCGTGGACTTCATTCCACTGAAGCCTCACAATACTACCATGGCATCCTTTTTCTGAAGGAAAACTTAAGTCCCCAGGAAAGTAACGCGATTTCCCTGAGGTTACAAGTGGAGTTAATGAGAGTTGAAACTGGAGTCTAAGTCACCCTCACCACAAAATTCTATCCGTCATTGTTTTGCCCCATGGTAGCAGATGCTGTTCCAACTTCCCCAAGACACTGGTCTCACAGCTGAGAATAAGAGCAATGTCAGCATTAAACAGAAGCCAGAAGTGCCTTGTATTCTGGAAAGAGTACTGGATTTTGAAATCTAAATCCCGGATTCTTGTACTGCCTTCAGCTCCAAGGCTTTTGCTTAAATCCTTTCACTTCTGGGAGCCTGGGTTTCCTTGTTTGTGAAATAGTTATTGCAACAATTAAATTAGATAACAAATAAAAAGTATAGTATAGGGCTTGGCTCCTAGTTCAATTCATGATGGATATTGCAGTTGCTGTTAGGAATTCCTTGAGCTTAGGACAGGGCAGGACACTCTGGGCCTAGCTAATCATTAACCCCTAGTTTGCAACAAGTACCTCTAGGCCACCTGCTTCTCAGGGATTTGTTCCAGGTACACGCAGTGTAGGAGTCTCCGTGTTTCCTCTTTGGAGGTTGCAGGCTCAGAGCCTAATTTAGCACTCTTAAGTCCTGCCAATCCATGTGCTCCAAAGGGAACCTCATTGACTTAAGTGTTATCTTCTCTAGAAGCCTTCCAGAACTGAGATTCATCAGCTGTTTGCTCCTCTCTCTCTCAAACCACAGTTACATGGCATTCATTGTGTGTCTGTCCCCCTGTAAGAATGTCAATGCCCTGGAAGCAGTTGTTGGCTTCAATAATGTGGCCTCAGGACCAAGCACAGGGCCTTGGAAAGCGAAGGCAGGTGATGCATGTATAACAAGAAGTAGGCAAATGACAAGCACAGGTATGATCTCCTGGAGGCTGTGCTGGCTTTTTGCCTTATAGTGATCAATGTCAGTCCTCACTGCCCTGGGGTGTTCAATGTCAGAGGGAGAATGGGGATGTGTGTTGGCCTTAACTGCAGCCCTTTGTGTTGGGCAAACAGGAACTTCTCCAGCAGAGCCGATGTTATCACCTGTCAATTTTCCTATTTACCCTTGAGTATATATCAAGAGGGCATCCCAGGTGGTGCAGTGGTAAAGGATCTGCCTGTCAATGCTGGAGACCTAGGAAATGTGAGTTTGATATCTGGGTCAGGAAGATCCCCTGGAGGAGGAAATGGCAACCCATTCCAGTATTCTTGCCTGGAAAATTCCCCAGATAGAGGAGCCTGGTGGACTACAGTCCATGGGGTCGCAAAAGAGTCGGACATGACTGAGCTACTGAGCACCCACACATGTAAAAAGAAGCTTCATGGAGAGATTCAAAGCACTCTGACCCCTGGGCTCACCTCTGTAACAGTTGCATGTGTTCTTAGCATCTATTTTTTAATTTCTTTCCTAAAAGCAGAATCACAGCCTGCTTCTCAGCTTGAGCTCCTAGATGAGTGGCGAGACCAACAGGGATGGTGGAGGAGGTCTTCTCCCAGTTACTCCCACACTTTTCTGTTGTCTTGGCAGCTGGTCGTGGCTGCTGGTGGGGAGTGTGATCTGAGAGAGTCCAGTACAGGCGATTGTACAAGAGTAACTCCTCTTCTTTACTCTCTTCCCTGAGGGGGAGACCTGGTGTTTTCTAATCCCAGCTCTGTTGCTTTCCAGTTGTTGACTTTGTGCATGAAAGACTGATGGTGAGTTTCGGAACAGAATAGTAACAGTCACCCTTATGGGGTTGGGCAGAGAGTTTATCTATCAGTTCCACAGTGTCAACTGTCTGCTATGTGGCAGGCATTGCTGTAAGTGATGGCAATACTTCAGGGAACACATTGAACAAACGTGTCTGCCTGATGGTTCTTACATTCTAGAAGAGGGTAACAGGCAGGGAAGAACACAGCAAGCAAATGTTCTAGAAGGTGATTAGTGACGTTGGAGAAAATTCTGGGAGCAGGAATATGGGTACTGGGAAGAGGGGGTTTAGTTAAGTCACTCAGTCTTATCTGACTCTTTGAGACCCCATGGACTGCAGCATGCCAGGCCTCCCTGTCCATCACCAACTCCTGGAGTTTACACAAACTCATGTTCATTGCGTTGGTGATGCCATCCACCCATCTCATCCTCTGTTGTCCCCTTCTCCTCCTGCCCTCAATCTTTCCCAGCATCAGGGTCTTTTCAAATGAGACAGTTCTTCGCATCAGGTGCCCAAAGTATTGGAGTTTCAGCTTCAAGATCAGTCCTTCCAATGAACACTCAGGACTGATCTCCTTTAGGATGGACTGGTTGGATCTCCTTGCAGTCCAAGGGACTCTCAAGAGTCTTCTCCAACACCACAGTTCAAAAGTATCAATTCTTTGGCACTCAGCTTTCTTTATAGTCCAACTCATATCCATACATGACTACTGGAAAAACCATAGCCTTGACTAGACAGACCTTTGTTGGCAAAGTAATGTCTCTGCTTTTTAACATTCTGTCTAGTTTGGTCATAACTTTCCTTCCAAGGAGTAAGCATCTTTTAATTTCATGGCTGCAGTCATAGTCTGCAGTAATTTTGGAGCCTCCCAAAATAAAGTCTGCCATTGTTTCCACTGTTTCCCCATCTATTTGCCATGAAGTGATGGGACCAGATGCCATGATCTTAGTTTTCTGAATGCTGAGCTTTAAGCCAACTTTTTCGCTCTCCTCTTTCATTTTCATCAAGAGTCTCCTTAGTTCTTCACTTTCTGCCATAAGGGTGGTGTCATCTGCCTGTCTGAGAAGAGGGAGTATGCATTATTAAATAAAGCAGTCAGTGAGGCAGGGGGCTCATTGAGAAGATGACATTGGAGCAAAGACCTGAAGTTGGTAAGAAGGGCAGAGACTTGGATACCTGGTGGAAAGTGTTCCAGGAAGGGGGAGTAGCAAGTGCAGAGGCTTTGGCCCTGGGATGTCCCTGAGTGTTGGTGGAATGGCAAGAGGCTTAAAACTGTGTAGTGTATGCGTGCTCAGCTGTTCAGTTGTGTCTGATTTTTTTGCGACCCCATGGACCATAGCCCTCTAGGGTCCTCTGTGCATGGAATTTTCCAGGCAAGAGTACTTGTGTGGGTTGCCAATTCCTTCTCCAGGCGATATTTTTGACCCAGGAATCGAACTTGAGACTTCTATGTCTCCTGCTTTGGCAAGCATATTCTTTACCACTAACACCACAATTTTCTAACCAAATTTTTTAAAAATTATATTTCAAAATTTTAATTAAAAGAATCAGATCAGTTAGGATACCAAGTTCACACAATGAAAGGGCAAGAGGCAAGATAGTAAAGCGAGAGAAGTGAGACTCCAAGGAGATGGGGAGAATGTGTAAGACCTACAAGCCATTTGAGCATTTTGATCGGACGAGAGAACTGACCTGATTTGAGTTTTAAAAAGACTCTTCTGATGACTGTACTGAAGGAGGCTGTAGGCTGACAAGTGAAGAAGCAAGGAGGACACGCTGTCAGTGAGGGTTGGAAACGATCTGTGTAAAGAATATTGAACCGTGTCGAGATTGGAGCCTGGCAGGTGATGGAGTATCAGTAAACGTTAGTGTTATTATTCTAGTGTTAACAAGGGACCACTAGCTGACACACATGGCCCAGGTGATGGGGACACTTAACCACTGTTTCACCTTGGCCTTGGAAACCTGATGAACTCTTTAGAGGAACAGTCTCCTTTGCCAGTGGGGCAAAGAAGTAAAAGAAATCCATGATGTCTGCAGTTAAGGCATGTCTATACTAGAATCCTGGCACTAATGCTTTCTCTATGACCTTGGGAACATTCCTTCACATCTTCTTGAGCTACAGTCTCCTCTCTGGCAAACTTAATAATAACAGTCCACTCCACGTAGGGTTATTGTGAGCACTTATTTTAATGACAGATGTAAAGTGCCTGGCAATAGCGTGCACTCAAAATGCTAGTTTTAGTCGCCATTCATCATGCTCATTCATGCTGGACTTATTTATAGTCTATATTTCTCCAAGTGGTGCTTATTTCTTTTAAGTATTTTCTGATTCAGAGTCCTTCTGAAATAAAAAGCCTTTAATGTTTCCTAAACTTTCATGTTTAATAAAATAGTCTCTTTAATTTTAAAAGGACGAATGGTGTAGGCATGTACTAATCACTCCTGGCCAGATGCCCGTGGGAAGCTTGTTTGTTCAGATTACAAGGCTGAGCCAGCACCCAACTGAGTGCTGGGCACGTATTAGGTGCTCAGTAAATGTTTGTTGAATGAATGTGTCAGGCTATAATCAAGGACCCACTAGTCACATAACTGATGGCATCGTACCCTAATGATAGGCAAAAGGGAAGCTAAGGGCTAATTAAAATGATGATGCTTCGTACCTATAGAAGCTGTCAATATATTCATTCGGTTGGTTCTTGCAGTTTTTTAAAAGTTGGTCTTTTAAAATGTTTTTCTGTGTTACACAATTTTAGACCCTCAACATGAGAGCACTGAGTTTGGAATCCAAAACTCTGAACTGCTATTTAGTCTTCTCTCTTAACTCCCCTGGTGGCTCAGATGGTAAAGAATCTTCCTGCAATGCGGGATATCTGGCTTTGATCTCTGGATCAGGAAGATCCCCTGCAAAAGGGAATGGCAACCCACTCCAGAATTCTTGCCTGGAGAATTCCATGGACAGAAGAGCCTGGTGGGCTACGGTCCACGGGGTCACAGAGAGTTGGACACAGTTGAGCAATTAACACTTCACTTTCACTTGGTGCCTTCTGCCTGGCCCTAACATGTGACCTATAGTATCTGGAAAAATCATGATTAAAATATAAATGATCCTACATAACAGTGAAGCTGAGAATATCCCAGAAACAAATGACCTGTGAAAGTCCTTTATGGATCCAAGCCCAGGTGTAGTGCATGGGAGAGGGGGGCCATGGAAGCGTAAACCACTCTGTCCTTCTTCACAGTGTAACACTGAGGTGAATCTATGTGGGCCACATGTAACTGTGGGTAATATTTATTTCTTATAAATAATTTTCTTCACTTGACGTTTTCATATTATGAAAGCAACACATGCTTATCACAAGACCAAGGCCCCAAAGCTCTCTTTGCCCACACTAATCTCTCCCTTCCTTTCGAGATAGCCGAGGTCAACAAACCAATGTCAGTCCTTCCATCATTTTCCCTTTTCTCACTCAGACACAATCAAATATAAAGACACATGCATAGGGCTCTTTTTTTTTTTTCTGGAAATGGAACCATACCATCCTGGTTAGCGTATATATATGAATATATGTGCACATATACAGATAAGAGGTTTATTTCATCAGTAAACAAATGTGGGATCATTTTATACACACTTACCTGTATCTGGCTTTTCTCACTCAACGTGGCCTCTAGAAAAATCCCTTCCTAACTTTCATGCATTGGAGAAGGAAATGGCAACCCACTCCAGTGTTCTTGCCTGGAGAATCCCACTGATGGGGGAGCCTTGTGGGCTGCCGTCTATGGGGTCCCATAGAGTCGGACACAACTGAAGCGACTTAGCAGCAGCAGCAGCAACTCAACTGCTATAGTTTGAATTTATTCTTTACAATGACTGTTAGTTCACGGCTAAGAGGAATCATGATTTACTCAACCATTTCCCTATTGATGAGCATTCTTTCAGTTTCTAGTCTCAAGGCAAGTTACTTCATTTCTTCATGTCAATTTTTTTAACCTAATCAAGCTTAAAATGTTTGAAACCGCAAAAGAAACCATCAATCAAATGAAAAGACAGCCTATGGAATGGTGGAAAGAATATCTGCAAATGATGCAACCGGTAGCAGGTTAATGTGCAAAACAGACACACAACTCATGCAACTCAATGCCGAAAAAGCAAGCAACCCAATCAAAGATGGGTAGAAGACCAACAGGCACATGAAAAGATGCTCAACATCGCTAAGTATTAAAGATAAGCAAATCAAAAACACGATGAGGTATTACTTCACACTGTCAGAATGGCTAGCATCAAAAAGCCTACAAATAATAAATATTATCTGTAGGATGTAGAGAAAAGAGAACCGTCATATGCTGTTGGTGGGAATGCAAATTGGTGCAGCCACTATGGAGAACAGTATGTAAGTTCCTTAAAAAAAGTAACAATTTGAAATACCGTGTGTGTGTGTGTGTGTGTGTGTGTGTGTGTGTGTGTGTGTGTGTGTTAGTCACTCAGCCATGTTCGACTCTTTGCGACCTCATGGACTATAGACCACCAGGCTCCTCTGTCCATGTGAATTCTCTGGGCAAGAATACTGAAGTGCATAGCCATTCCTTTTTCCAGGGAATCTTCCTGATTCAGGGATCAAACTTGGGTCTCCTGCACTGCAGTGAGATTTTTTTCCATCTGAGCCACCAGGGAAACCCATGATCTACCAGTTCCAATCCTGTCTATATCTGCAGAAAACAGAACTGTAATTCAAAAGGATGCATGTATTGTTCATAGCAGCAGTATTTACAATAGACAAGACATGGAAGCAACCCAAGGGCTTTTTTTTTACATTCAAAGACCTTGATATTTTGGTTCTTTTAGAGTTCTCATACCCAACTACAGTATTCCCTTTTCTTATGTTTTCCCTATCCTTTTAATGGAATACCACCGAAGTCTTTCTCTGTGGTTATTTTAATCAACCCCTTTTCCTGTTATCTTGGCTTCTCCCTGGGGCATGACATATCTTCAGTTCACACATTTCTATTTGTCCTTATTGAGTAAAGTTTGTCGGGGAAGAAAAGGCTGCCTGGGCAAGGCAGGGGCCAGAAGGGCAGCCCACCTTCCCAGTTGGAAGGAACATCCAAGGGCAGAATCTCCAGTCCAGAGGGACATGCTAGTCCTGGAGGGAAGTTCAAGTCAGCACGTGGGGAAAGAAGGCCAGGCATGCCAGGTATGACACTCCATTCAGCACAGGGTCACAAGCCCTTGGAATAGGCAATTACAATATCAGCTGAAAGGTTCTTAATCACCAACATGTGGCAAACAGGACCACTTCACCAGTGGGGCTCCCTGGAACAAGTCTTTACCACTGGCATGAGCCAGGTAAAGTAGAAAAATCCAGACACATAGATTCCATGGCAACAGTGAAATAGCATGCTTGTCAGAGGGACTGAGATAGAAACCCAGTCGTGTGGGCCAGACTAATGCACAAGGGAGAGGGTAGAGGGCTGGTAGGCAGTGGACTGGTATGTGGCCTTCCCTAGGATTCCCTGAGGCTGGAACCAAGGCCCTTGGTGTTCTGGGCTGGGCTCAGAGACAGAGGGCAGAGGTCACTGTAGTTGGGTGGGTCTGGAGAAAGAGGAAATAGTGCCATTGTCTTAACCAAACAATCCACATGGCTGTCTGTCGCCAGGCTGCAGCTTCCAGACAGGTAAACAAATAATGATACCTAGTGTGACTCTTGCTATAATAGATGTAAGTATAGGGATTGTGGGAGCACAGTGCAGAGTTTACTATACAAGGCCCTCTGCAAATGTTTGTGAACTGACTATTGAATGAAGCCTCTGTGCTTTTGAAAGAAACAGGAGAGAGCCTCTGCCTTTCCCTAATGAAGGCAGGAAGTCTTCCAGAAGAGTTAGGGTTAAGTGGGTCTTAGGGTAAAGAAGAAGGAAAGAGAATTTTGGGCAGAGGGAGCTGTGCACCTGAGTAAGGTGATAAGACTGAGATAAGACTGAGTACATATGTTAGGAAAAAGCCAGAGGTTTGATGGGGCTGAATCACCACATGGATGTGACTGAGAGGAAGTAGGAGATAGAGTTAAAGAAGCAGGTAAGGCCCTGCTGTAAAAGGCCTTAACTGACAAACCAAGGAATGTGAATTTAAGAGCAAAGGAAATCACTGTCACCAAGAAGACAGTGAGAGAGTCAATGATGTGGTCAAACACATCAAGAATGTGTTTCTGAGAGGCTAAGTATGAATCAGATGGAGACACATCAAATTATTTTTGTGCTCTGTTGTGGTACAATGTTTTTTATCTTTACGGCTATTTGAATGACTCCTAACACTTGAGCATTTTATGTCATGTCATCCTCAAATACTGCCAAAATAGTAAGGTGGTCATGACTTGGTGTAAGAAGCCCTACCAATGAGGCCATCAGAAACTAAGAAAGTTCTGAGCATCGGAAAGATTCAGAACACAAAATCGGAGAGATGGAATACCACTCCTGGGAGCCCCTGAAATATTTAGCATTTCTATTGGTTATTTGACAGGGTGCCTGGAGAATGCTAAGGATACTAGCTAGGGAATCAACAAGCTTGACTTATCCTACTCCCCTGGTAGCTCAGATGGTAAAGAATCTGCCTGCAATGTGGAAGAGCTGGGTTGGATCCCAGGGTCAGGAAGATCCCCTGGAGAAGGGAATGGCTACCCACTCCAGTATTCTTGCCCAGAGAATTCCATGGACAGAAGAGCCTGGTGGGCTACAGTCCACGGAGTCACAAAGAGTCGACACGACTGAGTGACGAACACTTTCACTTTCACCTTGCTTTAAATAACCCCAGAGCCACATGGAACTTGGGCCTCATGCAGTGAGAGACAAATCCTGCAAAGAGAATTGAATCTGGAAGTTTCTGGAAAATATGTGAAGTTCCCCCCTTCTCTTTCTGTCACCAGAGTTGGGACCTGGAATGCCATAACAGGATGAGTAGGTCATGAGGAGTCCAGTGCCACTCCTGGAGCTGGTGGCCCATGAGATGACATTTTGGCTATTAATTAGAGCTCAGTTCTCCAGGCTTCTATGGTGGTTCAGCTGGTGAAGAATCCGCCTGCAATTTGGGAGACCTGGGCTCGATCCCTGGGTTGGGAAGTTCCCTTAGAGAAGGGAAAGGCTACCCATTCCAGTATTCTGGCCTGGACAAGTCCATGGACTGTATAGTTCATGGGGTAGCAAAGACTTGGAAATGACTGAGCAACTTTCACGTTCAAGCATAAAATATAGTAATAGTTTAGCTTTTAAAAATTATGAAAACATAAGGATCAGGATAACAGTTGAGTGTAATCTAATAAAAATTGACAGAAATAATTACATTTGTTTTCCCTTTTTGGGGCGCTTCCCTGGTAACTCAGCTGGTAAAGAATCTGCCTGCAATGTGAGAGACCTGGGTTCGATCCCCGGGTTGGGAAGATCCCCTGGAGAAGGGAAAGGCTGCTCACTTCAGTATTCTGGCCTGGAGCATTCCATGGACTGTATAGTCCATGGGGTCACAAAGAGTTGGACATGATTGAGTGACTTTCACTTCACTTCTTCACTTCACTGGCAGAAGCTAAGATTTATTTAGCATTAATTGCCCTAGTCCTAGAAATAAAACCTTGGGAAGTAGGGGTTGCTGTTATCACTTTTCAGGTGAGGCTCAGAGAAATTAAATGACTTACAGAGATCAGACAGCTGATAAGGGGCAGGCCTGAATTCAAACCCAGACTCTAAAGCCTGTGCAATCTCCCCTTACCACTCCTGCCACTCTTCATACATAATGTGGCTGTTTTTCACTTCTAGAGTTTAAAAAAATACTCTTAGGGGATCCCTTAAAATTATCAAGTTCCATTCAGTGTTATTCTGAAACTCTATAATATATTTTAATGTTAATGCTATTCCCCCAGTTGTGTCCGACTCTGCGACCCCACAGGCTGCCAGGCTCCTCTGTCCATGGGATTCCCCAGGCAAGAATACTGGAGTGGGTTGCCATTCCCTTCTCCAGGGGATCTTCCCGACCCAGGGATCAAATCCAGGTCTCCTGCATTGCAGGCAGATTCGTTACTGTCTGAGCCACCAGGGAAGCCCAGTATATTTTAATAGCGGATTCTATATTTGTGGCTCTTCAAAACAGTGGTTTTGAACACTGTTCCTGGAAGCAAGGTCACACGTTTGTTTCTTGAGATTTTCTAAGAATTTTGATATCCTTTTAAATGTCTTTTAATAAATCTGTTTTCTGCTTAAATTAGCCAGAGTGGATTCTGTCAGCTTTTTTAAAAAATAAGCTTTATTTTTTTTAGAGCAGTTTCAGATTCACAGTAAAATTGAGCAACAGGTACAGAGATTTCCCATGACCTTCCCATGACCTCCTGCCCTCAACAAGCGTAAACTCCCCCGTTATTGACATCCCCTATCAGAGCGGCACACTTGTTACAGATGATGGACCTGCATCATACAAAGTTCAGGATCTAAGTTATCATACAAAGTTCAGCATCTACATTAATGTTCAGTCTCAGTGTTGTACTTTTAGGGTTTTGACAAATGTATAAAGATACGTAGCCGTCATTATACAGAGCAGTTTCACTGCCCTAGAAATATTCTGTGCTCTGCCTATTTATCTCTCCCTCCACACCAATCTCTCAACTAATCTTTCTCTGGGACACTCTCCTGATTCCCAATGTAAGGATCAGAAATCCAGTTTTCAGAGAACTGGCAGTTAGATCACAGTGTATTCTTGGCTTCATCGTTGGATACATCCAAACAGGACTTCAGATTGGAAGTGAGCATCCCGAAGCAATGGGATCTTCCTAGGCATTGCATGTACTCATGTGAAAGGTGACAGAGGTCCAGAGTTTTTAGGGGAGCCAGTGCTTGCTTGACTGAGTCCCCGAGGCAGGGCTGGCACCAGGAATGCCGAAAGTGGAGGCTGTGCTAAAGCTAAGTTCTTGGCATCCTATATTTGGCATTGGTAGTGATGACAGTAATAATCCTCTTCTCATCAGCCTTTTGTATGGAGTGCGTGTGTGTATGTGACAATTTTTTGAGATATATTCACATATCATACAATTCACTTTTAAAGTTTTAGAGCATTTTTATCAGCCCTCCAAGGAACTTCATATCTCTTGGCTGTCACTTTCCAACTTCCCACCCTCCCCCCGACCCCAGCCCTAAACAACTATGAATCAACTTTCTATTTGCCTATTCTGGACATTTCATATAGATGGAATCATACAATATGTGGTCCTTTGTGACTGGCTTCTCTCACTTGGCATGAAGTTTCCAAGGTTCGTTGATGTCGTAGCCAGGATCTGTACTTCGTTTCTTTCTTCTGCCAAACAATTATCCATTGTATTGTGGTTTTGAACACTGTTCCTGGAGGCGAAGCCACAAATTTGTTTCTTGAGATTTTCTAAGAATTTTGATATCCTTTTGAATGTCTTTTAATAAATCTGTTTTCTGCTTAAATTAGCCGGAGTGAGTTCTGTTGTTTGCAACTAAGAATCCTCACTGACACATTTGGGGTCAATTAAGATTGTGATTTTAAAAATTTACTTAGACCAAATCAACTATAAGCTAGGTAGTCTCAAAGGGCCATTCACTCTCTGATGTTCTATGAGTCTATAAACTTGAGACCACGTGAAATGATTGCTGGCCTCTGACAGTAGGCTTTCTTATGATTGAATTTGGTTGGGGACGAGAACATCTCCTCCTTTTGGACCAACTCCTTGCTGCCCACCCATTTCCCTAGGGGATCCCAGTCTCCACTCATCTCCACACTGAGCTCCTCCACCTTTAGCTGGGGCTCTCTTATAAGCCCCAGCCTCACATCTCCAGTCCTTCAGTTTCTGTTGCCTTACTTTAAATCCCACTAGTCAAGGCAGAACTGTTCACCTTTCCCTCCATCAGGTCTCCTTTCTAACCAAGCATTCTCTTGGCCAAGGATTGAAATCTGACCACCACCTTTGCCTCTTCCTTCTTCTCTAGTAACTTTCTCTTTATGTCTCCAGATGACCAAGTCCTGCCTTTTCTTCCTGTATGATAGGTTCCTGATATTCTTTCCTTTTGGTTTCTCCTTAAGCCACTATTATATCCAGGCTTCTACTAGCTCACCCTGAATGTCATAAAGAACTTTCAAATGGAATTCTGCATTTGGCTCTTCCCTTCTAATGCAGTGAGTAGGCACCAAACTTCAGATCACGTGCCCCTATCAGTAAAAATTTTGCTTTTTATGTTGATTTTTATGCCAAACAATAATCCATTGTATTGTGGTTTTGAACACTGTTCCTGGAAGCACAGCCACAAATTTGTTTCTTCAGATTTTCTAAGAATTTTGATACCCTTTTGAATGTCTTTTAATAAATCTGTTTTCTGCTTAAATTAGCTAGAGTGGATTCTGTTGTTTGCAACTAAGAATCCTCACTAACACACTTGGGGTCAATTAAGATTGTGATTTTAAAAATTTACTTAGACGAAGTCAGCCATAAACTAGGTAGTCTCAAAGAGCCATTCACTCTCTGGTGTGAATATCACATAAATATCATATTTTAAAAATATGCTGCTACTGCTACTGCTGCTGCTAAGTCGCTTCAGTCGTGCCCAACTCTGTGCGACCCCATAGACGGCAGCCCACCAGGCTCCCCCGCCCCTGGGATTCTCCAGGCAAGAACACTGGAGTGGGTTGCCATATCCTTCTCCAATGCATGAAAGTGAAAAGTGAAAGTGAAGTCACTCAGTCGTGTCCAACTCCTAGCGACCCCATGGACTTCAGCCTACCAGGCGCCTCCATCCATGAGATTTTCCAGGCAAGAGTACTGTAGTGGCGTGCCATCACCTTCTCCAATATTTGCCTTTAAAAACATATACGCAAAAGTCATGTCTAAAAGTAAATTTTTCAAAGGATGAGAATTAGAGAATAGCAAAAAGATGTTATAAAAATTTTCTTCCCATGCCACAGTGGATTATCTTGCCCATCAGTTGCCAATACCATTGCTGTCTTTGGTTCTCTGTGCTGGTATCACAGTTAATCTTCACAAGGCAGATCTGTCTAGGGTGGTTCCTTGCTCAAACCTTCCGCGGCTCCTAGGTGAAATGAACTTCTAATCATCTATCATCCTCCTTTCCCATGTATCCCCTTCTTTGGTTTTATCTCAAGACGACTCTACTCCAGCCGGTTGGCTGGTTTTTCTGCTCAAGCCCAAGACAGTGCAGTCTCCAGGACCTCCTTCTTGCTCCTGCTCACCCGCCTCAGAGAACACTCATCAGAACACACAGCCCATATACTGTTGAGCCACGTGTGTAGTGAGCTTTAACAAAAATATCTTAGATCTGTTGACTGAAACTTCAATAATCAAATGACTTTAACACGCATTTTATATTTACCAGCTTCCCTGGTGGCTCAGTTGTAAAGAAGCTGCCTGCCAAGGAAGGAGCCGCAGGAGATATGGGTTTGATCCCTGGGTCAGGAAGATCCCTGGATAAGAAAATGGCAACCCACTCCAGTATTCTTGCTGGGGAAATCTCATGGACAGAGGAGTCTGGTGGGCTACAGTCCATATATTCACAAAAGGGTCAGACACAACTTAGTACAACAACAACATTACATTTATAATTCTTATCATCAGCCCCCCTTTCCCAAGGGAAAACTCAGTTTCACAAAAGTTGAGGGACTTGTCCAAATTCACAAAGCTGGAGAAGCCTAGTTTCAGCTGGTACCCAGATTTGGCTTGTGCTTCTCTCACCATCCATGGTTCTTCTGGTGGAATGAGAAACAAACATGAGCATTAAATTTAGTCCAACCCCTGGGGCCTCTCTTCAACCAGGCACTAGTCACCAGCCAGCACCCCTTTTCCCCTCAAATTCAAGAATCCCAAGTGAGGATAAGACATTCACACTAGCCACTTCACAAGGCTGCTGGTGGTATTAATGAGCTAATGTTTGCAAAATACTTTGAGCTTCAAGAAAAGCCAGGCGCCAAAGAACTACGAAGGACTATTAAGACGGTAGACTTTAAATCCCCTTAACAAGCTCCCTCCCCTCAGAGCTAATCTGGTGTGGATCCTCCTTTTCTTCCTAAAGCCCTGGATCATTGCTCACCTCTGTACCTTAAGGGTAAGAGTGATGTCTTTTCTGCTTCCTCCATTTCCAGGACTTTCATCGCTTATAAATTGTTGAGCCACATGTATTTTAATATGGCATGTGGAATCCTTCCAATGTTCAGAATCTTATCATGATGAGGGTCCTTCAAGAGAATGAAGCCCATGCTTAGATTAGGACAAAAGACTCAAGGAGAAATAGGTCATGGCAAGATCAGTGGCACACAGGCCATGAGCCTTGAGTTTACACATCACTGACACGCTAAGGAGCGAGACTGGAGAGCCTTACACCAGTTATCTCTCACTCCTCCCCCAAGGCCAAGTCCATCGGGGGCTGCTGGGGGTGGGTTTAGGCTGCCAGGGTCCCTGAGACGTTTAGCCAGCCCCAGTCCATGGCTAGATGTCCAGATGGGGAAGAGCAGTGTGGTGGAGGGAAAGAACACAGACTGGATCTCGCACACCCCTGAAATTCTTCTCCAGCTCCCTCTTCACTGTGGGATTTTTGGCTGGAATTGGTCAGTGGGCCCTAGTTTTCTGACCTCTGTTCTGGAGCACAAGTCTGAACGTGCCACTCCCAAGCTCACTGCCTTTAATCTGTCCTGTGGGGATCAGAGCTTGGGCAATATCGATGCTCTCTGCCTCAGCTTTTCCCTTTGGCATTTCTGCCAGCCCCTGATGATTCCTTGAACACCCCTATTTGCACTGTCTTCCTCATCCCTGCATTTTGTCACACACACAGTTCCTTCTTTTCTCCAGAGCAAACTTCCTCATCTTATTGGCGTGGAGAACCTCTTTGCTCAACCCAAAGGTTGAAAGTTCCCTTCTTCGTTGATCTTTCTTGAGACTCACCTACCAGTTAGTTCTACTACTTGTCTTTTGTGCCTACCAGCACCAAGAATCCAATCAGAATCCAGGGAAGCTGGGATGGGTGGGACCCGCTGCCCTCCCAAAGCAGATGGGTAACTGGGTGACTATAAGCGTGCTATGACAGAGTGCCGGGAACAAGGAGGGGCTGGGCAGAAGATAGATGCGTGTCAAGGAAAGAGGCGGAAGCTAAGCTGCCATCTGAAAGGCATACATGATTTAGCCAACAGGAGAATGGAGGATGAGAGGCAGAGAGATTCACACAAAGCCAGCAGCACCTGCGTAGATGAAGGATTCTCTAGAGGGATTGAAGTCTGCATGGCTCGCCCACTAGGATAGCTGCTGCTGCTAAGTCGCTTCAGTCGTGTCCAACTCTGTGCGACCCCAGAGATGGCAGCCCACCAGGCTCCCGCATCCCTGGGATTCTCCAGGCAAGAACACTGGAGTGGGTTGCCATTGCTTTCTCCAGTGCATGAAAGTGAAAAGTCAAAGTGAAGTCGCTCAGTCGTGTCCGACTCCTAGCAACCCCATGGACTGCAGCGTACCAAGTTCCTCCATCCATGGGATTTTCCAGGCAAGAGTACTGGAGTGGAGTGCCATTGCCTTCTCCTCACTAGGATAGCAATTCATCCTTATTCACTAATGGAGAGACAGCACAACTTAGGCCAGGTATCAACAAACTACATATAGCCCAAGACCTGATGTGCATGATTTGTGAGGTAGAGATGGTTTTACATTTTTTTAATGATTGAAAAGAAATCAATGAAATATTTCATAACTCATAAACGTTCTATAAAATTCAAATTTCAGTGTCGACAAAGACAGCGTTTTTGGAACACAGCCATGGACTGTCTATGGCTGCTTTTTGCTATGACAGCAGAGCTGAGAAATTGCGACAGAGACCAGATGGCCCACAGAGGGAAAATATTTACTATCTAGCCCTTCACAGAAAAAGTGTGTGGACTCCTGGCTTAGGCTGTGAAAGCAGACTGCCAAGGAGCTAGGCCTGATCCCTCTTCCTACTGCTTATGTGATGCTGGGAAAAATCCCTAACCTCTTTGTGCCTCTGTTTCCTCATCTGAGGATTAAAACTATGGCTGTGTGTTTTTTTTTTTTTAATTGAGTTAACATGTTAATAAACAAAATATTTCGAAGAATGCCTGGCATGTAGTAAACACTCGATAAATGTTCATTATCATCACCACTGTGGCTCCAGAGCCCAGCAGTGAGTGGACTTGGCACACTCTGTTATTCCTTAAAGGATATCTGTTGAAAGGGAGAATGAGTGAGGAAGGGGATGGAGGCGCATCGTGCCTCACCTGATCCCATGCAGCCTTCTAGAAAGGCACGGGAGGAAACCCTGGCCTCCAAACGCCTTATTCCACTTGCCTTTTCTCTTGCCAGCACCCCCGAGCATCTGCTAGCAATCTGGGTCTTGCGGCACTTTCCTCCTTGTGCTGTTAATTTTTAAATGGATTTTCGGGCTGTGGATGATGGAGGGAAAAGCAGAGGGCGTGGGGAGGGAACCCCTCCACTGTGGACAGTGGGAAGCCATAATTGTGGGGTGTGTGCCTGAGAGATCATGTTTCCAGAGGGTAGGGGGGCCCCTAACATAAACAATCCCTACAAGAAAAAGAAAAGAAACAACTATTTCTTGGAGTCCCCTTGTGAGTCCCATTGGGAACTGTTCCTCCTCAGCATTTGGAACTTGCAGCAGCCTCCTGGGGAAATCAGCCCCAGGACCATAGAAGAGAAGGGCAAAGTCGCTCAATTGGAGGCTGAATGCTTTTGTCGCCTCAAGGCTCTCTTGTGGTTTGGAATAAGGCTCCTGTCCTTGGTATGGCGTCTGTCCTTTAAAAACTAGCTCAGAACGCTCTGAACACCTCCAGTGGAGCTCTGAACTCATCCTTCAGGGAATATTTGATCTTTCAACTGATTGGAGTGCCAGTGAATCTGAGCCAAGCCTTCTGGGTCATGACAGACCCCGCTTTTACTATTTTCCACAGTCACCCTAAGAGTACTTTGGGAACCCTGCAAAGGACAAAGTGAGTGGATTCATGTCTGCCTTATCTATCTATTCACAAAAGTTACCAGCATGGACCAGAAGAGCTAAGTGCCACCAAGTGTGTGTTAAAGAATCCATTTCAACGCAGTGAATCCCACACAGGCTGAGCCCTGCCAAAGGAGAAACACCACAGCCTATGGGCCGACGGCTGATCACACTCTGTTTACTTCCACTTCCCTTGTTTTCAGCCACACAGCCCATCCTGAGATGGGAAAGGATGCAGCGTGTGACTCTTACTCACTCACCTCCTGGTACATCGAGAACTGGAATCTCGCTTCAACAGTAATTACTATGATTACAGGTCCCTGTGGAACTCGTAGGGTGAGCTCCAAACACAATTCCTCAAGCTTGTCAAATCACTGCGTCGATTTGCTTATGAAAGGTAGTTCTAATCAAAAGGAGTAATTACAATATTAAGTGCCAAGCCTTGGTGTGCAAACTCTTGAGTCATAAGATATTAAGCTTAATTTAACTCCACTGAAGGAGGCATGTAGCATCATGTACTCAGCCTTCTGAGTGGAGGTGAGCCCAAAACTTCACTCCAGGAAAGTGGACAAGCTGCTTGGTCTATTAGCCACTCAACTATCGCATACTGTACACGCCTGAGCACCTGTCTTAGGCAGCGATTTACTCTCGGAAGTCCTAATGATTTAATGGGTTACTGAGTAAGACCCCTCATGCACTGACTTACAAAGCTGTCAGTATTTCAGGGCTGTAACTACACTTTGGCCTGGCCCTGTACCCTAAACCATCTATTTACTCACTCATTCATTCATTCAATATATGTTGAGATACTAGGCCCTATGTTGGGCACGGTGGATGCTGAGATAAATAAAACATGCTCTGAGTCTTCAAGAAACTGACTGCTCATTTGGGAAGACAGGCTCATAAACAGGTGATTAACCTATAGAGCGAAAATCCTATAATTAAAAAAAAAAATGTGTTCCGGAAGAGTAGGAAAAAGGATGCCTCCACCGAACTTGACGAAGTCCAATAAGGCTCTGAGAAGAGGTTCCACCCCAGCTGATTCTATAAGGATGTGAGGGGGCGTGAGAGACTGTCCAGAGTCCCAAGAAGAGGGACCAGCACAGCTGAGGGGTGCCAGTGAATAACGTGACGTGTCGCAGGAAGCTATAAACAGTTCACTGTGATTTTTAAGCATAGTGTGCACGCATACACGTGCATGTCCACAGATGCCTGGACGGAGGTTGTGAAGAGGTCCAGGAGAGGGAAGCAGGAGCTGGTAATTGGATTCCTGTCCCATGAGGACCATCCAAGTTCTTCTCCCCAGAAAGGGGGTCAGGATCCAAGTGCTGTTACTATTTTGAGGAATCTACTCAAAAACATGGTGGCAGTCAAAAAGATTCCACAAACCGAACCCTGACACATGTCACACACGTAGACACAATCGCCTTGCCCCACAGAACACACAGGTGCTCCTGCTCTGTGGGGATAGCACCGTCTTACACACAATGACCCGGGTACCCTCAAGGGTATGCTCTCATCTCAGAACCAAGTCTTACCTGGGGTTCTTTAGCAGCAAGGAAGTCTTCCCATTAAATAAGTGGAGTGATCAGTCATACTGATCATTCTGATAGATTGCCTCGTGGATGAATGGGCCATGCTGCTTATAACGACCTGTTTTCATTAACAAGGGAATCATCCTTCAGTTTGGCTAAGGCACTAGAAACAAGGACAGCACACATTTGAATCCATTTAGTTCAGGACTTCTTCTTCTTCTTCTTCTTTTTTAAAGAATATGAAACCAAAGACTTCAGGAGAAGGAGAGAAAGAGAGACATTACATGCTCTGGATGTCCCATGTTTTTAACATTTTTAAAGCTAATTTTAAACTATCACTTAGGGTGGAGAAACTATTTACCATTTCATTAAAAATGAAGACATGAGGGCTCAGAGAGAGTAAAGTATTAGCCAAGATCACCCAGAGAGTGGATCAAGGACTGGAACTCAAGTCTGATCATTAAAGCTGGACTCTTGCAATAACATGCTGCTCTCTCTTCTGATGAGAACGAAGGAAGATAATTATATTACTTATGCATTTTTTTCCTTCAGATATTTATGTGAAATCAACGAGTCTCTTAAAAATTGGAAATAGTGGCTACCATATTAACTGTTCACTGAATATTTTGGCTGCTCAAGCGAGAAAGTACACAATGTTGGAAATGACACGTCTTGTTTTGTTCTGTCTGAAATTATCATTTTTCTTACTGTCTTCTCTCATTCACACATTTCCCTAATAAACACTGAAATTTTTCTCTCTGTTTCCTGGCCTGCGCTGTGTACAGTCACTCAGTCATGTCCCACTTTTTTGTGCCTATAGTCTGCCGGGCTCCTCTGTCCATGGAATTTTCCAGGCAACGGGTGCAGGTTGCCATTTCCAGCTCCAGAGGATCGTCCCTACCCAGGGATCGAACGCACTTCTCTTGCATCTCCTGCACTGGCAGGCGGATTCTCTACCACTGCCCACCTGGGAAGCCCTCTCTGTTCCCTGCTAGGTGGCAGTTCTCTTTTCCTGAAGATCTCTCTTTCATGAAGTCACGGCAGTCAAAGCACATTATATAAGAATCTCAGCGGTGTGTAAACAAAGACTTGCAAGTTCCAGCACTTCAGGCAACAGCATGGAATCATAGAATTCTCAAGGTGAGAGATACCCAGCAGGTCGTTTGTAGTGACACAGTAGGATTTGAATACAGCTAAAACCAGAACATCTGGTTAGAGTTGCTTAACACCATTAAAAATATAATTACATTAAAAAATCAAATAAATCATTTAAGTAAATTGTTCAGTATCTCACCAAATGAATGTTATTTATTTTTTACCAAATTAATCAGCCACAGGTCTAATGTTGAGACATGGCCCGTAAGAATTGCAGAGAAGTAGGTATGTGTCATTGCCTTTCTTCCCCTAGCGCCCAAATGAGACATGTTTGAACCAGCCAGCACATTTACCACTGGTCCTGTGCCACCCTACTCAACATCTTAACTGCTCCACAGCAACATTTAGAAATGAGACCTGCTGTGGATCCTTGGCAGAGGAGGTTCTGGGGATAAGAAGGCCAAATTCACGAGCCTGATCTTCTCATTATCCAGTTAGCCTCATCATATTTTTCCTTCGCTAGACTGCAAGAGAGAGGCTGGAGAGAAAGCGTACTGTTGGGCACAAAGCCATCCGTTTACAGGAATGATCATCCTGCCTGGGGTCAATGACCAGGATGTTAGGCCCCAGCACAGGTCTAATAATTTGAGACAGAAATATGGACTGTCTGTTTTCAAGGCTTGAGACTTCCAAAGTAAAACTTGCTAATCTTTTCTTTCATGTTAGGAACAATCGGAGACGTTTTTGGTTGGATCAGATTGGAAGGATAAGAGTTCATTTTTTAAGCTCTTTGAATGAATAATAACTGCCCAGAAATCCTTCTGTTTTTTCCACTTGAGACTTTCCTTTTGTTACCAAATGAACAAAGGCAATAATTACTGGTGCTTCCATTACTTCCTAATGTCATAAGCAATGCTGACATCTGTCCTTATTTAGAACCACTTCTATTCCTAGGAAATGTTAAAAAAAAAAAACTATGAACTTTCATTGGACTTTTCTCCATTTCAATTCAAAGTTAGTTGGAATACAAGGAGAATACATTCTTGCTCCTTCTGACTCCAGTTTAAAAGCCTGACTAATATAATTCCATCCTAGGACTGTTCCGGTACTGTTGAGTTTTCTCTTGGGAAGTTATCAGAGAGGCTTAGAGATCTGGTAACAAGGTTATACTGGGTCATGTTGTTCAAGACTTTCTGATAGCAGGTTTCATGAGGGGTTGAGATCTTGGATTGACCTGTCCTTTCCAGGCTTTAATATATAGTATGGAAAGAGAAGTAGGAGGTTAGTTAAGTTTACAGAGTTTCTAGATTCAGGCCTCCTCCGCTCACGAGTGACCTTGGATAATTCAGGTCCACTCTCTGGACTTCAGTCTCCCTCTCTGTAGAGTAAGGGCGCTCTGCCTGATTGCCTGAGAGAAAACTATTATGTTTGCGACATCATAAATTTAACAAGATGGCAAATATTTAATTGAGCATCTACAATGTTTGGGACACTGGACTAAATGCCACAGATAAAAAGATGAGTCATAAATGGTCTTGTCTCTGAGTTTTCTGGATCTAGAGGGAAAGGTACATACAGTCAGTGTTGACATAATATGGATTAGAAATATAGACAGCCCATTATTCTATGAAATGTTCTGGTTTACAAGGGCAACATGGCTTTTGAATCAGTGGAATAAGAGGAGATTACATTGCAGAGGTGTTCAGGAGGAGAGCTGGAGTGAAAGACTGTGGAGAGATTGATTTATTGGGGGGAACTCATTGGATTCTCAATGTTGTTGTTTTAATCTTCGTGCAACAGTGTCTCCTGTGTAAAGGCAATGGCAAGCTCTGGAGATGGAAGCTCCATAAACAAGCCTGCTATTAATCATTATCTTAATGACCTGAGCCAACCTGCTGAGCCTTTTGATGTTTGCTCAACTCCAGGGATTAAGATGCAAATCTGGGTGTGATCTCTATCACCACTGCATGAGGATCCGTGGTCCATTAATCTCAGGCTGCAAATGAGCAGAGCTAACCTCAAACAGACACAGTGCATTTCACCTTCCACCCAGGGGAGGGGGCTCTATGTACCACTCCCCGCTCCTTACCCTAGCCCTCACAAAACCTGGGGAGGGCTTTTTTGGGTGGAATCCAGTCTGAATGGGGTCCTTTCCCTCTATTCCAGTCATAAAAAATATTTTCCTAGTGCTTCCCTTCAAGTTGAATCCCCAGTGGCCATGGGAACCTGCCAAACCAGATACTTTCCAAGAGGAATATCTTCATAACCAAATCTGCAAAAAGATGAAAGAAAAGGAGGAAGGCACTCAAACATCAAAACACCAGGCATAAACCCATGATCTAAACATATGGCAAAAGGATGTCAGGTGACAGCTTTAGGAAATGATACCTGGTTCAGATCTCAGCTTTGCTCCTGATTCGTGTTTGCCCAGATGGTGGGGCAGTTAGGACCACAGCGTTGAGAAACAGGTCAATACCCAGGCTCTGTTACTTGCTCCGAAGCCTGGCTCACATAACTTGACTTCTCTGGGCCACTTCTATCAGAAAAGAATTTTAATATATATACACCCCTATAGGGTGAGATAATAGTATTTCTAGAGCCATTGAATGTAGATTGTAAAGAAGGGATCTCTCAAATGGGAGATGTCTGTGAACTCAGAGCAAAGATAATCCCACTTACAAGCCTCTCAGTTCTTGCCCACTCATCAGGCTTCCAGGCAGCAGGGTTTCTTCTTCCCCAGATTCTATCACCCAGCTTCACTTACTCCTGGGATGTGACCATGCTGATGAGTCAGCCTGGGGGATATGGTCTCGCCTAAGTTTTACGTTCCTTGGGGTGGATGACATAAGGCGATCAGGCAGTTAGCACTCCAAAGGGCTTTCCCAATGTAGATTCCCTGACATTTGCGGCCCACATCAAAGTATTTGTTTACCTCTATCACTACCCCGTTAAAAGCTTCTGACTGTACTGGCTTTCCTTTAGAATAAACATCAGCCAGTGGTCAGTGGGTATCAGTGATTCTGCCAAGTCACTGGACTCCTTTGGAATAGTCACCCTTGTTCCTGCCCTGTGGTGATGTTTTCCTATGTCTGGCCTTTGTTTTGGGGGCAAGCTGAGAAACAAACCGCCGCAACAAAACAACGCTAAAATGGCTAATAAGGTAGCAGCCAACACAGTTTAATGAGAAAATGACAGGAAAACGGAAAGGCCACACAAACCAAAAGATAAAGGAACGTTCTATCTCATAATGTATCAGAGTTTTGTAAACTTGAGTGTCGGTGCAGGTAGATGTCAGGTGTGGTTGTTTTACCACTGTGATATAGGTACTTTTGGTCTCATATTTTGGTAATCTGAATGAATGCGCTGCTTGGGAAAATCCTGAATTTCTAACCAACAGCCTGATTGTAAGCTGTCTTGAAACTAACTGATGGAAGATGACTCAATTCAGATACACAAAAGGGACGCCCCCAAGAAATTCTCTTTTCACATCCACCCCACCATTTGCCCAGGCCCAGTAGACTACCTGACATCAAGCAGGCACCCCATGAATTAAGAATTTAGCTCATTTTGTCAGTTTATTTAGGATACTTGGTAAAGATCCTTCACATTATTTTTTTTTCCTCATCTCCCATGAACCATACTTAAACATCCATTTTGAGATTATTTCCAATGGAGTAACACCATAGCTAACTTTGACAGAACACGGATTATGCAAACAGTGTTATGCTTGGTGGTTCCTTTAAGACAACCAAGAATTTATTCTGGCAGGCTTGTTCCTTTGAAGGATGACTCCCTTTAAAACTCCCAGAATACACAGAGTGCGTGTGTGAACATAGGCTCAGGTCCCCACATTTTATGGAAATGACACTGAATCATTTTGCAACAAAGGAAGGGCTTTGGATGCTTTTTGGAGGTGTGGCAGGGTGGCAGGATCCGGGCAAACCAGTCAAATGGGTGCACCCCTAAGCAGCCAATGGCCTACTCTGGAAGGAACTGGGTTCAGAAACCAGAATGAACTGTGATTACGGAAGATTCTAAGCATTCTCACCTATAATCCAGGGATGTTTGTACTCTTCATGACCATGTAAGGAAGTTCCTAACCAGTGGATGGCCTACTGCTCCCCAGAATGAGAGCTACTTACACCTTCCCATTTACAGTCTCTTGGCCAAAGAGACCTTTATAGAACTCCAGCCTAGTAGTTTTGGGTCTTCTTTCCAAGAAGCCAGAGCTGCCTTTGTGTCAGCTGCAAGGGCAGAGGTGGGACTGCCAAAGTCCTTAAAGCCCCTGCTTCACCTACAACTGTTCTGATTTTGTTCTATTACATATCTTGGGATTCTTTTAATGCTTCAAGAAAAGAATACTTCTGCTTTAAAAATGTTTGAAAATAATTTCATTTTTTTTTTTAAACATAGACAAACTGGGCCCAAGAGATGAACAGTGAAACTGATCCCCTCAAGGTCACCATGTTGCCAACTCCAATCCTCTTCCTAGTTGACCTCATCTGAAATTCACTGCTTGCATATCTACAGTCCTCACCTCTCCCTCTGAACTCAAGCACTGAATAGCTAACTTTCTGTCTTTTGCTCTTGGATATCTATTGGGCATCTCAAACTTAACAATTTGAAGACAAGACTTGAATCTCTCGCTTTCAGTCTATACCTTGTCTGCCTGTTGTAGCCAGTAACTGTAGCCTTGCCTGTGACCTTGAATATGGACTGTGCTCTACTGGCTGTGGAATACGTTGCCAACAGAACTGCCTCAAATACTCTGGGCAAAAACTTAGGACCCATCCTTGATTCTCCTCTTTCCCTTGTCCCTACATTCAGTTGATCAGTATCAGGACTCTGGTTCATTAAATCCTTCTCCACACATGCCATGTGAACTGATGCTCTTACTTTTTCACCTGCGTTAATGGAATAGCCTCTTACCTAGTCTTGTTGCCTCTTCTGCCTCCACTTCCCTCATAATCCATTCTCTCTACAACAATATAATTTCCTGAAAATGAGAAGCAAACCATATTCCTCTCTTGTTCAATACCTGCCAAGAACAACCTGTTGCACTTCGTATAAAATCTGCATCCTTTCCTCTGCCTATGGGGCCCCTGCCTTCCTCAGTGACCTCGAGTGGTACAGCTCTTACTCTCGCTCACTCCCCAAGTTCTAGGCACACAGGTTCTCTTCTGACACCTGGAGCATCCAAGCTCAAGTTTCACACTGAACTCTTATAGTGAGTGAGTGAAGTTGCTCAGTCGTGTCCAACTGTTTGCGACCCCATGGACTGTAACCTACAAGGCTCCTCTGTCCATGGGATTTTCCAGGCAAGAGTACTGGAGTGGGTTGCCATTCCCAACCCAGGGATCGACCCCGGGTCTCCTGCACTGCAGGCAGATGCTTTACCATCTGAGCTACCAAGAAAGCCCAACTCTTATAGTAGCTGCCCCTTATTTCCTGGAATGTTCCTCCCCTAAGTCTCAGGCTCAAGTCTTAATGTTATTGTTGACCTTCAGAGAAACCTTCCTTGACTTACTTTTCAATTGTAGCCTTCCCAGACACTTTCTAACATGTTTTCTTGCTTCATTTAAATCATAGAAGATACAGCTCTCCAACTTTTCGTTCTTCTTTCTCTTATTCATTGCTGAATGCACTTTCTCTCTCTGAACAAGGACCATGAGAATAGAAATCGTGCCAGTCACAAACCTTGTGCACTGTTTTCTCCCCAGCCCCTAAAACAGTTCCTAACACATCACTGATATTCAATAAGGATATATTGAGTAAATGAATGAAGGTGATTTGTCTAAAGACGCACAGTCCTGGTAGAACAAAGACTCTGATCAGGCTTCCAGACTCCTACTTCACAGAGAGACTCATAAGATTAACTTCAAATGTCTCTATTCAGGGTAGCATTTTATGGATTCATGTGACGTTATCCTTGCCATAGAGTGAGAGAAGGAAATAAAGTTCCTTGAGTTATAATCTCTGAAGTCAGGAGGATATTTTACTGCCTAGAAAATAATCAAATTATTCCATAAACATTTATTGAGAGGCTATTACCTAGAACTATTAGGCATAAAGAATAAAACCATGAATAAGAAATAGTCCCCACCCTCTTCTCTAGACAGGGAGAGAGAGGCACCTAAACAGATGATGATAGTATTAAACTTTTAGTGGATATAAAAATAATTGGTAATACTTATTGAGCACTTCTTGTGAATGGGATGCTCTTCTAAGCATTTTAACTGCTTAACACATTTACTTCTCATAGGAACCCAGTGTCGTGTTTACTGCTATTCCTCTAGTTTTGCAGTTGGAAGAGACTGAGGCATAGATTAGGTAATTTGACCAAGGTCAGGCAATGAGCATGTGTAACCTGCTATGGAGTGCATCCTGTTAGTCACTGAGCTATGCTGCCTCGCTTATAGAGCTGTGCAGAAAGTGATAGGAAGATAGGGAATCAGTCCCTCCATCTTTGGTGGCCAGGGGGATCAGTGAAGTCTTTACTGTGGAAATAATGTTTGACCTTGGATCTTGAAGGACAAGGGGGAGATTCCCTCAAGGGAGAAGTTGTGGAAGCATGAAAGGTATAGAAAACAACTCATGCAGAGCCGCTGAGTTGTGAAAGAGCCTCTGTCTCAGAAACTAGCCACCACATTGTGAGTAGCAGAGAAAGGGTGTGTATGTGTGTTCAGTCATGTCCAATTCTTTGAGACCCTATGGACCTTAGCCCGCCAGGCTCCTCTCTTCATGGGATTCTCCAGGCAAGAATACTGGAGTGGACTGCCATTCCCTCCTCCAGGAGGTCTTTCTGACACAGGGATCGAACCCATGTCTCCTGCATCTTCTGTGTTGGCAGCGAAACTCTTTACCACTGAGCCACCTGGGAAGCAGAGAAGGGATGAGAGATAAAACTGGAGAAAATGCAGGGGCCAGGATGCAAGTTTTCTTCTCCTGAAAGTGAAGGAGAATGAATTTTCCACTCAATGAGAACAAGTGGAGACTTTCAAGCCAGTGATTTACACATTCTAAGCTTGCTTTACAAATTCAACAGTCTTTATGCAAAGGGTGGCTTGGCGAAGGGGGGAAAGTAGTAGAAAGACTAGGAAGTCTTTGCAGTGGTCCAGATGGGAGAGGCAGAGAGACTGCAGGGTATTGTGGCCCCTATTTCCTGCAGGTGAGCAAAGTGCACCTGATGCTACATGTGAAAGGAAGGAAGAGCAGCTGGTTGGGGTGAGCTAAGCGTGCTCGCCTAAGGCGTGTCTGGGACCATTTCTCCAGCAGCCAAGGAGGTCAGCAAAGGCTCAGCTGCCCCACCCGCTGACTCCAGCCAGCTGTTGCAAGGGCTCCAGGGATAGAGCCTCTTCCACACTGCTGTGTCTTCAGGGCTCGTTAGGAAAAGGCGGCTGTCCTCTTGGTAATGCCTGTGCCTCAGCCCAGCACAGAAGTGATGTCAATGCATTTTTCTCCTGCCTGTCTGTCACTGTTCTTTCACAACAGGTTTTAAAAACATGCTGAGGTCATATGAGAATGTGTTAATGTGTTTGGTGGATTATTATCATTCTGTCATTTCTGCAACTGGTTAGAGGGGTGAGTTCTTTTGGTGTTTAGACAAGAAAGCATGGAATTAACTTTATCTCTCTCTGCAGTTGATGCATGGAGACGATCCAAGAAGAAAACAACCGTATCAGGTGATGTATCCTCTCATCAACTTCCCTTACCTCTCCTCACCTGAGCACTTCACAGGCCCTTACCTACATCCCCGTTGCCCTCGTGGTAAAACATCTCAGGACAACATCCAAGTGTTTAGAGGAGAGATGGCTAAAGGAGAATTGCCCCCAGTATTCTCTGCTGGTTTGCAAGAAATTTTATATATATATATATATAAATATTTTTTTTAGTAAGTACTCAGAAGCCTGGATATTAGCTTTATTTCAACTCCTGATCCCAATGCCTAAAAATATAGCAGTTCCTGTTGATACGGAGATCATAACAAAACCTCTCTGTCATTGACTTGTTGTTTTTGTGTTTCAGTATATTGTGATTTTATCTACCTAACAGATACTTGTAGACAGTTACAAATGTTTTTAGACTTAGAGATCTTTTATCAGCCTGGAGACTCCCCTGATTTTGCCACATTAGGAAAGGATGTGTGCTATGATGTTTGAAGATTCCAGTACATTGAAGGATAGCTGCATAGATTAAGTATGTTAAAAGGATTATGGTTAGAATTGTTTAGGGCAGAAATTTTTAAACATATGTTTGAGAAACAAGTTATAGGAGTCGTTTTAAGGAGGAAAAGAATTCCCTTGTGTACTAACTCTAGGATATGGTAGGTATTTTTCTGTCTTGGAGATTCATAATATAACAAAAAGACGGTGTTTGTACAGTTTTGTGTAAGCATAGCATTTGCTTGTGTTTATGATGACCACGGTGTGTGTGTGTGTGTGTGTGTGTGTGTGTGTGTGTGTGTAAAAGAGTGCAAGACATTTGTAATGCATGATTTTCTAAGGTTTCTAAAAAATGCAAGACACGTAATTACAACCAATATTCTGTCCTCTGTATGGATTTTCCATTCCGATTCTATTAACATTATCCATTTTCTTAGAGATCTTTTCGAGCTTTGGGTAGTTGGTTGGAAGTTCATTTTCATGATTTTTTTTCCAGTCTCAGATTTCCCACACCATGCATCATATGAGTGGGAAAAAATATTCTAGGTTTCTCCTACCTCTTGTTCACTTTCCACTTGCTGGTTAATTGGACTACATCATCAGCAGGTCCCCTTCACACCACTCTCTCAGGCCATAATTATGCATGCATACGGGCTGACTCACTTTGTTGTACAGCAAAAATTAACACCACATTGTAAAGCAACTATACGCCAATAAAAAAGTATACACACTACTATATATAAAACAGATAACCAACAAGGATCCTACTGTATAGTACTGGGAACCATACTCTATATCTTATAATTGCCTATAATGGAAGAGAATGTAAAAAAGAATATATATATATATATAACAAAATCACTTTGCTGTATACCTGAAATTAACACAGCACTCTAAATCACCCACACTCTAATAACCATTTTTAAAAATTAAAAAAAAAAAACTCAAGTACCAATTGCAAAGATTTTTCTCACCTGCTTCTACCCTTTTTGAACCCGTTATTAATTGTTTCAAAATAATTTCACTCTGGGAACTCCAACTTAAGCTTTCAGGACACGAAACTACATTTATGTCCCTGCTGTCCCAGCCTTTTCTGCCACTACGTGTCCCCCTTTCTTTCTTCCTCATTCAGATAATAAATGAGCTGCTACCTATTAAACATCTATAATGCATTTTTAACAGTTTATCTCATTTAACTTTTATAATGGAGATTGGGAGTACTCACCCCATTTTACTGTTGAGAAAGTAAAACTCAGAGAGTGACCTACTTAAGGTCACACAGCTGGAAAGTGGCAGGCTAAGAAATTCAACTTGGATTTGTCCAACTCCCAATTTTGTATCATTTTCTGTAACCCTGTATCACAAGCTTGGGTATGGGTATCCCTGGATGACAGCATAGGTAAAACTGTTAGGCCTAGGGAATCTATTAGACTAGCCACGCTATCTCAACATTATGGGCAGAAAGGAAATATTTTAAAATACTTTTCATGGTAGAATGAAGTAATTCATAATATGGGCTAAAATACATATTTTCAAGATAATTTTTAAGATGCAACTGAAACTGCTATCAAATGTTGTGCTTTTAGAGATAACTTTGAGCCAAGTTCCTAAGCTCCCAAGGATATTGGTTTGTTCTTATCTACCAGTTGAAGCTGAAGCTCCAGTACTTTGGCCACCTGATGTGAAGAGCCGACTTATGGGAAAAGACCCTGATGCTGCAAAAATTTGTGGGCAAGAGGAGAGGAGAGTGAGTGACAGAGAATGAGATGGTTGGATGGCATCACCAAATCAATGCAAACAAATTTGAGAAAACCCAGGGAGATAGTGAAGAACAGGGAAGCCTGGCATGCTGCAGTCCTTGGGATCGCAAAGAGTTAGACACAACTTACTCAGATGGTAAAGTGTCCGTCTGCAATGCAGGAGACCCGGGTTCAATCCCTGGGTTGGGAAGATCCCCTGGAGAAGGAGATGGCAGCCCACTCCAGTATTCTTGCCTGGAAAATCCCATGGACGGCGGAGCCTGGTAGGCTACTGTCCATGGGGTCGCAAAGAGTCGGATACGACTGGGCGACTTCACTTCTCTTTAGAGCCTGAACAGTGAACGACAGCTGTATACCACTAGGGTTATACCATGGAGAAGAAACTTTGTTTATACCTGTTACTCCCCATTGCAAAAAAAGCATTATGAAAAGTCCTAAACTCAGTTCTTGTCTAATATTTTTCTAAACTGTATTATAGTGGTTTCATTTACTCACAGGGCCCTGTTCCTAGCTTCCAGTCTCTCTTTTGATACATGCCATTGATATGATTATTCATTAGTTCATGAGAACCTGACTATGCATCTATTAATAAACCACAGGACATCTTTAGTTCCATGTGTTTCTAGAAACATCTACCAAAACATTTAAAAATGAAATTCCTTATGCATCCCTTTTAACATGTTTTTATCAATGAACTTTACTGCTGTTTTCCCAATCATTCATGTTTGAAAAGTGAAGATTCCCTTAGACTCCATGTTAGCCTTTATCCTGATATACGTGAGCTGGAAACATCAGCTGCTCCACTGTCATCCTCCATTTCCTTTGTGGCTGCCCTGTACCTGTCCCTTATTGGTCCTTACTTAGATCAGCGGTTCTCAGATGGGCAATTTTGTACCCCGCCACCTCATCAAGGAAACAGTTGGCAATGTCCAGAGATATTTTGGGGTGTCACAATTGGCATTTAGTGAGTAGAGGCCAAGGATGCTGCTAAATATCCTATAATATGGGGGACAGACCCTCACAACATTGAGCCCCCAAAGTCCAAAGTGTTGTGGTTGAGAAACCCTGGCCTGGTCCATGGGAAAATCTTGTTCACTGGTTCCTCCTCTCTGCTTCTGCTTCACCTTCCACCCAGCTGGCCACATCAAGGTTTCTAAAGCATATATCTTCTGATGTCATCCCACTGGTGACACCTTCCATGGTGCTTAGTGAATCTCTCATCCTGTTATTAAGATTCTCCAAAATAGTTCTAGCCCTGGTTCCCACTCCCTCCCTTCATGCCACACCATCATACCAGACTTCTTACACCAGCTCTTCCCCCAGGCCTCTACCCTGGATGCCTTTATTTTTCCCTTCCTCGCCCTCACCCCTCCTGTCAAAATCCTGCCCCTCCTTCCAGTCCAACCGCAAAGGCTACCTTCCTTTCTCAAGCCTTTCCTTATTCCCCCACATGGCCTCAGCTCTTCCCTACTCTTCTCTATGGGCTTCCATCATCAAGTTGTATTCCCTGAGGACAGCCACAGCACCCGGCTACTTACACTCAGATCCACACAACACTGAGCCTCGTCTGGCATGTTTCAGGGTTGCAACTTAAAGGAAGAGGCAGGAGGAATGTGAAAGGAAGTGGGCATTCACACCAAGAAGGGCAGAGGGGAGCATGAAGGAGCACAGGGGGCTGATCACAGGGCCGAGAACTGGTGGCTCAGCTTCACCTGCTTCTTTGAGCTTTCATCTTTCATCATGGAATCACTTGCTACCTCAATCCACTCTTCCTCTCTCCCTCCTCTTCCTCCTTTCTTCCTCTTTTCCTTTTCTCACTTCCTCCCTTCCTTTCTTTTAGAACATTCATTCTTTAAGAAAGGAGCAGTGACATTATTACCAAGGAGATGGAAATTAATTCTTAGAATATGAAAAAAAAATTAGCTATTACAATGGTGTGTGACTTTCCAAAGCTCAACTCTACCCAAAGAAATCCTATTAATTTCCCTCATTAGGGGTAAGTAACATTTTAATTTATGTTTTCTCTTAAGGGGCGATGGGGTGGTGCCAATCATTTTTTTTAAGGTCGAGAAACATTGTATTAGAAGAAGGTAAAGGGTATATGCACACACATTTACATATTTTTAAAGCTCATGGACAAAGTTTTATTTTTTTTTTACTTTAAAGAAATATTTATTTTGTTTATTTGGCTGTGCTGGGTCTAAGGTGCAGCATGCAGGATCTTTGATATCTTGTTGTGGCGTGCAAAGTATCTTTAGTTGCAGCGTGTGGGGTCTATCTCCCCAACCAGGGATCAAACCCAGGCCCCCTGCATTGGGAGCCCCGAGTCTTAGACTCCCAGGAAAGTCCCAAAGCCCATGGGCAAATTTTTGAAGGCTCGATCCTTTGATTTGTAATTAGAGAAAATATAAAGTGTCGCAGTTTTGGTTGTGATTCACTTACATACTGCTTTCTCCGTTTTATCAATAAGAAAAATGAGGCTCAAAGAAACGAGTGTATTCATTCATCAAGATCTCATCAAGACCTATAAATTCATAGAGCAAGGTTTAGGAGAACTCATTGGAGTATTTAGGAGCAAGACTGGCACATGCTGGGCATCAGTAATATAGCCACCTGCATCAGCCCCATTATTGCTGCTTTCATTACCTCCCAAGCTCTGCACTGAGGGGCTGGGAATAAGACAGTGGTAGAGACAACAGATACAGTCTCCACCCTGATGTAGCTCACACTCTAGTGGGTGAGACAGAAATCACCATAGGGTATGTAATTGCAAACCGTGTTGAGTGCAGGAAGCCTGAGAATGCATAACAGGAGGAACAGATTTAATGGTGGAAGGAGGGGGGAGGAATGAGGAAGGCTCCGAGGGCAAGGATAATGAACTGAGATCTGAAGAATGAGTTAAGTGGGTGAATTAAGATGTGAAAAGTGCTCCCCTGGGAAGGACCAAAAGATATGGAGGCTTCTGAGCAGAAGGGAGCACCGAGGGTTTGAAAGACAGACACCAGCACCAGCGTGCCTGGAGCCTAGAAACCCAGGTGGAAAGAAAGTCAGGATGAGTCTGCAGAGGGAGCCTGGGCACGCGAGACCATGGCAAGAGATTTAGTTTCATCCTAGGTTAAATGGAAGCTGTTTGCCAGTTTTAAGACAAGGATTGATGTGCTAGGACTTAAGCTGTTGGGGAAAAAATGAACTGGGAGAGGATGAACGGGGACCATGGAAGAAGAGTGACAGGTAGGACTTCTTGCAAAAATAGGTCTAAAGTAATGGCAGGGCTTCCCTGGTGGCTCAGATGCAGAATCTGCCTGCAATGTGGGAGACCAGGGTTTCATCCCTGGATCGGGAAGATCCCCTGGAGAAGGGAATGATTACCCACCCCAGTATCCTTGCCTGGAGAATTTCATGGGCAGAGGAGCCTGGCGGGCCACATACAGTCCATGGGGTTGCAAAGAGTCAGATATGACTGAGCAACTAACAAAGTGATGGGGTGAAGATAGAAATAGACAAGTTTGAAGATATTTAGGAGGCAGGATTAGTAAGAATGGATTGCCCGTGGAGGGTGAGTGTCAAGGACAACACCTGGGAGTCTGGTTTAGGAAAATCCATGGACAATAGTAACAAGCTGTAGGCCACCTAGTTAGTAAACAGCAGAGCCAGGCCTATAATCCAAGCCTTAGATCATCCTGTAACATTGTAACTGGTTCTCAGTGTCTGGGGTTGATTTATTTCTGCCCAAGTTCTCTTGAAACATTGTACTCTTGGATATAAACCTTATGGAAAAGTTCTTCCAAAGTTGGAAGCAGCTAACAACCTCTTGGATTTAGGGGAAATGAATTAAAATTCCTATAGCATGGACAGGTCACTCAATACTGCTGAGCTGGCATCCTCATTCTGTTAAACAGTTAAAATACCCACATCATTGTTTGTTTTTTTTTTGGCTTGCGGAATCTTAGTTCCCCAACCAGGAATTGAACCTGTGCTCCCTGCAGTGGAAGCCCAGAGTCTTAACCACTGGAGTGATGGGAAGGTCAAAAAACATCCACGTCAGAAGGAGGTTATGGAGTAGAGGTTAGAAAAAGCAGAGTCAGTCTGCCATGGGTACATCTGACCTTGGATCCTAGGCACCTCATTCCATCCAGTTGCTCCAGTCACAGCCATGTCTTTTTCTCTATAGGTTGTTCCTGTGACACGGGGGCCAAGAGGAACTCTGGGTTTGAGTGTCTTTTTGTCCTGGTGTCCCAGGTGAAGTCAGCTGCTTTTTTTTTTTTTTGCATGTTAGAGGCTCAGGAAATATGTGGTGACCAACCTTGCCCCACAATTATCCCTCACCATCACCAGGTGGGCCATTGCCTGCTCTCTGTGTATGAGGTCTGAGATCAAACGTCAGTTAAGAGCCCAAGGCAGATCTCAAACTTTGCAGTGCATAAAAGTCACCCTCACCTGCGATGACTTTTTAAAATACAGATTCCCGAGTCCCACCACCCTAGGTTCTAATTCAGAAAGCAAGAATGAAGCTGAGGAATCGTTATTTTCATCAGTTCCCAAGGGTGAATCTAAATTTGGAAAGTTGTCAATTTGGCTGTGATTTTTTGAGGGTTCCCTAACTTGGGGTCCAGTAGGGTGCTAAATAAGCATTTGAGTTCAATTGAACAAGCACTGAATTTTGTCAAGTTGGATTACTGTGCAGTGGCCCTATTGTCCTTCCCTTTGATCCCAAGTCAATTGTTGAAGAATCTGCTATGATTTTAGGAGCAATAAATTTTATTGAAAGGAGTGAGGGTCAGGAAAATGTGTGTGCAGGTATATATATGTGACATGAGGAGTTATAGCAATCCCTAAGTTACTACCAAGCAGCTTAAGAGGATTTGGGGTTCTCATTTTTAAGGACCTGTTGCTGATGAAACTCCACTTTGTACACCCAATATTTTTGTGAAAATAATTATAAGTAAATGAAGCCAGCCTTAGGCTGAACAAGGCACACTTTCTCATCCTGAGGCATCTTCTGAGAGCTGAGGTGGCTCAGGTCCAGGGGTCCCCTGAGCCCTGAAGGCAGCTGATTGCGGGCTGTCCAGCTTCTTTTTGTTCACATTGGATTTCATCCCCTTCCCTGTGCCATCTAGTCTGCAGAAGCCCATCCATTTCCCACTCCTCCCTCCTGCCAGTATTGAAATCTATTGATTGTGAGAGACAAATGTTCCAATCATTAAAGTTTGGTCTTGCTACCCCCATAGGCATGGCCACTGACTGGCTCTCCTGTTTAAACCCATGTCCAACGTCTGGGATCTAATAAGTTCTGTCCTGTTCATTTCAGTCGCTCAGTCGTGCCCAACTCTTTGCGACCCCATGGACTGCAGAACGCGAGGCCTCCCTGTCCATCACCAACTCCCGGAGTTTACCCAAATTCATGCCCATCCACCATCTCATCCTCTGTCATCCTCTTCTCCTCCAACCTACAATCTTTCCCAGCTCAGGGTCTTTTCAAATGAGTCAGCTCTTCACATCAGGTGGCCAAAATATTGCAGTTTCAGCTTCAACATCAGTCCTTCCAATGAACACTCAGGACTGACTGGTTGGATCTCCTTGCAGTCCAAGGGACTCTCAAGAGTCTTCTCCAACACCACAGTTCAAAAGCATCAATTCTTGGGGGCTCAGCTTTCTTTATAGTCCAACTCTCACATCCATACATGACTACTGGAATAACCATAGCCTTGACCAGAAGGGCCTTTGTTGGCAAAGTAATCTCTCTGCTTTTCAATATGTTGTCTAGTTTGGTAGCTTCCCTAGTGGCTCAGAGGGTAAAGTATCTGCCTACAATGTGAGAGACCTGGGTTTGATCCCTGGGTCAGGAAGATCCCCTGGAGAAGGAAATGGCAAGCCACTCCAGTACTCTTGCCTGGAAAATCCCATGGACAGAGAAGCCTGGTAGGCTACAGGCCATGGGTCACAAAGAGTTGGGGAAATGACTGAGTGACTTCACTTTCACTTTCTTTTCAGGTTGATCATAACTTTCCTTCCAAGGAGTAAGCATCTTTTAATTTCATGGCTGCAATCACCATCTTTGGTGATTTTGAAGCCCCCCCAAAATAAAGTCTATCACTGTTTTCACTGTTTCTCCATCTGTTTGTCATGAAGTGATGGGACCAGATGCCATGATCTTAGTTTTCTGAATGTTGACCTTTAAGCCAACTTTTTCACTCTCATCTTTCACTTTCATCAAGAGGCTCTTTAGTTCTTCTTCACTTTCTGCCATAAGGGTGGTGTCATCTGCATATCTGAGGTTATTGATATTTCTCCCGGAAATCTTGATTCCAGCTTGTGCTTCCTCCAGCCCAGCGTTTCTCATGATGTACTCTGCATAGAAGTTAAATAAGCAGGGTGACAATATACAGTCTTGACGTACTCCTTTTCCTATTTGGAACCAGTCTGTTGTTCCATGTCCAGTTCTAACTGCTGCTTCCTGACCTGATCTCTAAAGTGCACAATGAATGTAATGTGCTTGAATCACACAAACCATACCCCCATCCCCAGTCCTGATATGTATTTGAAAAGCAAAATTTAAAACACCATACACTTGAACAAACACCCTCTTCCAACAAGACAAGAGAAGACTCTACACATGAACATCACCAGATGTTCAATACCGAAATCAGATTGGTTATATTCTTTGCAGCCAAAGATGGAGAAGCTCTATACAGTCAGCAAAAATTAGACCAGGAGCTGACTATGGCTCAGACCATGAACTCCTTATTGCCAAAGGCATACTTAAATTGAAGAAAGTAGGGAAAACCACTAGACCATTCGTGTATGACCTAAATCATATTCTTCATGAGGATACAGTAGAAGTCATAAATAGATTCAAAGAATTAGATCTGATAGACAGAGTGCCTGAGGAACTATGGATGGAGGTTTGTGACATTGTACAGGAAGCAGTCGGAGAAGGCAATGGCAACCCACTCCAGTACTCTTGCCTGGGAAATCCCAGGGACGGAGGAGCTTGGTGGGCTGCAGTCCATGGGGTTGTGAAGAGTCGGACATGACTGAGTGACTTCACTTTCACTTTTCACTTTCCTGCACTGGAGAAGGAAATGGCAACCCACTCCAGTAATCTTGCCTGGGGAATCCCAGGGATGGGAGCCTGGTGGGCTGCCGTCTATGGGGTCGCACAGAGTTGGACACGACTGAAGCGACTTAGCAGCAGCAGCACAGGAGGCAGTGATCAAGACCATCATCAAGAAAAAGAAATGCAAAGGCAAAATGGCTGTCTGAGGAGGCCTTACAAATAGCTGTGAAAAGAAGAGAAGCAAAAGGCAAAGGAGAAGAGGAAAGATATACCTATTTGAATGCAGAATTCCAAACAATAGCAAGGAGAGATAAGAAAGCCTTCCTCAAGTGATCAATGCAAAGAAATAGAGGAAAACAATAGAATGGGAAAGACTAGAGATCACTTCAAGAAAATTAGAGATAGCAAGGGAACATTTCATGCAAAGATGAGCTTGATAAAGGACAGAAATGGTATGGACCTAACAGAAGGAGAAGATATTAAGAAGAGGTGGCAAGAATACACAGAAGAACTGTACAAAAGAGATCTTCATGACCCAGATAATCATGAAGGTGTGATCACTCACACTCACCTAGAGCCAGACATCCTGGAATGTGAAGTCAAGTGGGCCTTAGGAAGCATCACTACAGACAAAGCTAGTGGAGATGATGGAATTCCAGTTGAGCTGTTTCAAATCCTAAAAGATGATGCTGTGAAAGTGCTGCACTCAATATGCCAGCAAATTTGGAAAACTCAGCAGTGGCCACAGGACTGGAAAAGGTCAGTTTTCATTCCAATCCCAAGGAAAGACAATGCCAAAGAATGCTCAAACTCCTGCACAATTGCACTCATCTCACACGCTAGCAAAGAAATGCTCAAAATTCTCCAAGCCAGGCTTCAAGAGTATGTGAAATGTGAACTTCCAGATGTTCAAGCAGGATTTAGAAAAGGCAGAGGAACCAGAGATCAAATAGCCAACATCCTCTGGATCATCAAAAAAGCAAGAGAGTTCCAGAAAAACATCTACTCTGCTCTATTGACTATGCCAAAGCCTTTGACTGTGTGGATCACAACAAATTGTGGAAAATCCTTCAAGAAATGGCAATACCATACCACCTGACCTGCCTCCTGAGAAATCTGTATGCAGGTCAAGAAGCAACAGTTAGAATTGGACATGGAACAGACTGGTTCCAAACTGGGAAAGGAGTACATCAAGGCTGTATATAAGCTTCACCCTGCTTATTTAACTTCTATCCAGAGTACATCATGAGAAATATCAGGTTGGATGAAGCACAAGCTGGAATCTAGATTGCTGGGAGAAATATCAATAGTCTCAGATATGCAGATGACACCACCCTTATGGCAGAAAGTGAAGAGGAACTCAAAAGCCTCTTGATAAAAGTGAAAGAGGAGAGTGAAAAAGTTGGCTTAAAGCTCAACATTCATAAAACTAAGATCATGGCATCTGGTCTCATCACTTCATGGCAAATAGATGGGGAAACAATGGAAACAGTGACAGACTTTATTTTTCTGGGCTCCAAAATCGCTGCAGACGGGGACTGCAGCCATAAAATTAAAAGACGCTTACTCCTTGGAAGGAAAGTTATGACCAACCTAGACAGCATATTAAAAAGCAGAGACATTACTTTGCCAATAAATGTCCATCTAGTCAAAGCTATGGTTTTCCCAGTAGTCATGTGTTGTTGTGAGAGTTGGACTATAAAGAAAGCTGAGCTCCAAAGAATTTACGCTTTTGAACTGTGGTGTTGGAGAAGACTCATGAGAGTCCCTTGGACTGCAAGGAGATCCAACCAGTCCATCCTAAAGGAGATCAGTCCTGAGTGTTCATTGGAAGGACTGACGTTGAAGCTGAAACTCCAATACTTTGGCCACCTGATGAGAAGAAATGACTCATTGGAAAAGACCCTGATACTGGCAAAGAATGAAGCTGGGAGGAGAAGGGGATGACAGAGGATGAGATGGTTGGATGGCATCACTGACTCAATGGACATGAGCTTGCTAAACTCCAGGAGTTGGTGATGGACAGGGAAGCCTGGTGTGCTGCAGTTCACGAGGTCACAAAAAGCTGGACACAACTGAGTGACTGAACTGAACTGATACTCTTGAAAGATATATGATTTTGAAATATGATGAACAAGAGGATGTAGTTTTAGGAAACTCATGGGGATGAGCAAAAAGGCCTTTGAAAGTACAAGGAAAACAACTCTAAGACTTTGGCACGAGGGACTGTTTTCAGGGAAGACAATTTTTTCATGGACTGGGGGTGGGGGATGGTTTCCAGATGATTGAATCACATTACATTCATTATACACTTTATTAGGTCCCAGAGCTGGGGGACCTCTGCTGTATGTGACTAGTCTTTTGCCTTTGTCCCAGCCAGGCTACTCACTACTGTTGATTCTCATCACCTACTTCTTTATTACCACGATTGCTGTTCTACTTCTTTCTTCCAGACTGGTTCGTGCTTTCTGAAGGAAACTGATGTTTCGCCTGTGACTTTTGACTGATCATGTGTCACCGATGGTAAAGAATCTGCTTGCCAAGTGAGAGACCCAGGTTTGATCCCTGGATTGGGAAGATCCCCTGGAGAAGGGCATGACTACCCCACTCCAGTACTCTTGCCTGGAGAATTTCATGGACAGAGAAGCCTGGCAGACTACAGTCCATGGGATTGCAAAGAGTCGAACATGACTGAGTGACCATCTCTTTCGCTTTTGATGTCATAGTGTCAATGTTAGATTATAGAAGGCCATCATATGGATAGGAAGAAATTGGTAGTAGATAGAGCCAAGTTTGACTCCTGGATCCCTTTCATGAGTGACTATGGATGAAATCTAATAAATACCTGTGTTATGCTCCATGTCTTCCAGATGGGGAATAAACATTAGGGCAAAAAGAAGTGTTTAGCACTGAGTGTGTGACTCAGAGGGCATTGGAGGCCTGTCTGTTTATTAGCGGAGACACTATGGGCAGTATGTAGGCTTGTTTGCTAAGGTTTATTTTAGCGTCAGAATTTCTGCTCTCCGTTTTAAAGTGTGTGGTTTATTATTTATTTAATTGGCTGCGCTGGGTCTCAGTTGTGGCATTAGGAATCTTTTAGATGCAGCATGTGAACCCTTAGTGGGGGCAAAGAGGATCTAGTTCCCTGACCGGGGATTGAACCCTGGGTCCCCCCACTTTGGGAGCGCAGAGTCTTAGCCCCTGGACCACCAAGGAAGTCTCTAAAAATTTTGTCTTTAAATGTATTTGTTTGTTTTTTCCTCGGTAGTATTCTGTAACTTTATACTATATCCCACTGTACATCTGAAAACTCCCTCTAGAGACATTTGTTGGGTGGGCAGCTCACAAACTCAAAGATATGCGGAAAGCCATTGTATGCAATTTACAGAACAAGTTAGTGAGTCCTAGCCTAAACTGAAGGTACAACAATGGTAGCAGTCTTTCCTAATACAACCTTTCCCCTTGCATCTGAGAGAGACTTGGTTTCCCAAACTGAAAGTCACTGAGCAGAAATCTCCTGTTTTTCGAAACTGTGGTCAGTCTCTGGCTGAATATAAAGCAGTTCTGTGATGCCATGGTGGTGGTGATTTAGTCGCTCAGTCGTGTCTAACTCTTTTGCAGCCCCGTGGACTGTAGCCCACCAGGCTCCTCTGTCCATGGGATTTCCCAGGCAAGAATACTGGAGTGGCTTGCCATTTCTTTCTCCAGGGGAGCTACCCGACCCAGGGATCGAACCCACATCTCTTGCACTGCAGGCGGATTCTTTACCACTGAACCACCAGGGAAGCCCCCTCTGAGATGCCATAGAGAGAAATAAGAAGTTCATTGGCACTGGCAACTTTTCTTGGAAGTACAGTCCACTCCTCCCTGCAACCCCCACCTCCCACAAGCTTCTCTGTCTGAATCCAGCCCCTGTTCTATCTGGGACAGAACACACCCTCTACTCTGTAATGTACTTTAGAACATGAGTGCATTAGCAAAGGAATGACCAATCTCCCGAAGGTCCAGAGGTTCTATTTGCCAGAGAGGTTGGACCGAAGAACATTCTGAGCTCCACCCAACCCCACATGAGTAAGAAATGCGTTCTCATAGAGGACAAAGGGAAGGCATCTTATCAGACAGGATTTTACTGACTAGGAGTGAACCAACAATTTAAACCAAAAAGTGTGAACTGAGGAAAGAAACTCCTACTCTATCAGCCTGTAAACTCCATTTCTAACATTCCAGCACCAGCTATACTATCCAAACATCCAACTGAATTCCTAAGAGCACTCGAGTTTGGCCTAGAACATGAGTCATTTATTGAGAACTGCTATCCTGTTTAGTTCAGTTCAGTTCAGTTCAGTCGCTCAGTTGTGTCCGACTCTTTGCGACCCCATGAATCACAGCATGCCAGACCTCCCTGTCCATCACCATCTTCCGGAGTTCACTCAGACTCATGTCCATCGAGTCCGTGATGCCATCCAGCCATCTCATCCTCGGTCGTCCCCTTCTCCTCCTGCCCCCAATCCCTCCCAGCATCAGAGTCTTTTCCAATGAGTCAACTCTTTGCATGACGTGGCCAAAGTACTGGAGTTTCAGCTTTAGCATCATTACTTCCAAAGAAATCCCAGGGTTGATCTCCTTCAGAATGGACTGGTTGGGTCTCCTTGCAGTCCAAGGGACTCTCAAGAGTCTTCTCCAACACCACAGTTCAAAAGCATCAATTCTTCGGCTCTCAGCCTTCTTCACAGTCCAACTCTCACATTCATACATGACCACAGGAAAAACCATAGCCTTGACTAGATGGACCTTAGTCGCCAAAGTAATGTCTCTGCTTTTGAATATGCTATCTAGATTGGTCATAACTTTTCTTCCAAGGAGTAAGCGTCTTTTAAAGGTGCAAAGAAAAATGAGACAATGTACAAGAACACCTTAGAATGGTATCAGGGTCTGGGACATAGTAGCTATTTAAAGGTATTATTTTTGTTGGTGTTGTTGTTGTTAGTTGCCATTGTTCCTGGTAAGTTTTCTGTCTTATACCAGTAGTATTTGACATTATTGATAAGGTACTGTCTTTTTAGAATGTGCTTGTTTTAGGTTTGCCTCCTAATTCTTGACCCATGACTTCCTGCATCTGCGTTTTTGTTGTTGCTGTCGTTGTCATTGTTTGTTTTTTATTTCTGGCCATCCCACATGGCTTGCAGGATGTTAGTTCCCCAACTAGAGATTGAACCTGCACCCTTGGCACTGAGAGCACAGAGTCCTAACCACTGGACCACCAGGGAATTCCCTTTCATTTGTTTATATAATAGACACCTTTATCTAGCTATTATCTATCTATCTGGCATCTCCCACATTTTATTTCATTCCTTTCTCTCCAGTTTCAGTATGATTTAGTCTGGGTTATAGCAGAAGCTTCTTTTAATCTCTCTCACTTGAGTCTGTGAGCCCACTGAAGGCAGGGGCCAAGGATTATACCTTTTATATGACCAGAGTTTTGATAGAAATCCCATAAACATTTGTTGAGTGTACATATGATCAATGAACTGATAAATGAATGGATGAATTAGCTCGCTAGTCTTTCCACCACGAGTCTTTCTGTTTCTGGCTAGTCATGCCCACTGCAAGCATACTGTCTCCTGGAAATCTCATCCCTATCCTGTTACTCCCTTGCTCGAAAATATAAGTGGCTCTCCGTTACCCTTTAAGCCAGACTTCATACCATCCCCACTCTCTTCTCTTGATCTACCTCATATCTCTCTACAAAGCCCTCTTCTACTCTTCTGTGTATAAATCCTAGGGCCATGCAGGTTGGACTTCTTTCAGGCACTGAATTTCTGTATACTCATTCTTTCCAGATCCTTGCTTATGCCTTTGCTTCCTTTCTCTTTGTATATCCAATTTTGACCCATCATTCAATGCCCAGATCCCAGACTTTAACCATAACACAGTCCATAGAGACATAGTCCCTTCTCAGAACTTCTCACACCGACATGGCCCCTGCTTGGCTCCTTGCCAAATGCTGCTGCTGCTGCTGCTGCTACTAAGTCACTTCAGTTGTGTCTGACTCTGTGCGACCCCGTAGACGTTAGCCCACCAGGCTCCCCCGTCCCTGGGGTTCTCCAGGCAAGAACGCTGGAGTGGGTTGCCATTTCCTTCAATGCTACCCTGTATTATTATCTGACAGTCAGTTTTTAAGATCTTGAGAGCAGAATCCGTGCCTTATGTTTCTTTCAATCTGAACTATTGTTTGTGTGTCTTGTCCAAATGAATGATTTTAATATTTTAATTTAATTATCAAATTCCTATGAAGTAAGTTCTACCATCCTACTTTACAGAAAAGGAAACAAATCAAAGCTTCCAACATCATCAAGCCCTGACTTGGCTTCATACCCAGTGTTAGATCCTGGCGATACAGGTATGAATCAGGTACAGTCTCTACTCTCAAAGAGTTTAGAAATTAAGAGAGGGAGGAAAATGAATAATTATGATTCAGTTTGATAAAGAAGTGCAATATATGAGCTAGTATTAGCCTTTCCTCTAGCAAATGAAGGCAGTGACCAACCCTCTCCAATGTCTAAACAACGCTTAAATTTCTTAACAACACTATCTAACTTCTGTAATCTTCTTCCTAATAACCTACACTCCCAGTTTAGTCATGAGAAAACATCAATAAATTCCAAAAGAAAGATATTCTAGAATATACCTGAGCAGCACTCCTCTAAATTATCAAGGTCAGCAATAACAAGGAAAGCTTGTGGGCTAGTCACAGCCAAGAGGAACTAGGGAGACACAATGGCTAAATATCTGTGGTATCTTAGATGTGGTCCTGGGACAGAAAAAGGATATTATATAAAACCTAAGGAAATGTGAGTAAAATATGGACTTTAGTTAATAATTATGTGGCAATATTAGTTACTTATTCATAACAAATACACCATACACACATGATTTTGATAAACATCTTTCTTGAGGACACAGCACCTCAGTAGTTGAAAACCTAAGTTAATTAGATAGCTGATGTTAACAAAAGCTTCCATTAAAAAAAGAGAAACCTTCAAGAGCTATGCCCCCCAGACTCCTGCTACAACAGAGGAGTCAATGCTAAGTGTATAATAAAAAGATTTTAATAATGGAAATCGACCATGGTGGTGCTAGTGGTCAAGAACCCACCTGCCAATGCAGGAGACCTAAGAGACGTGGGTTCGATCCTTGGGCCAGGAAGATCACCTGGAGGAGGAAATGGCTACCCACTCCAGTATTCTTGCCTGGAGAATCCCATGGACAGAGAAGCCTGATGGGCTACAGTCCATGGGGTCGCAAAAGAGTCAGACACAACAGAATCTACTTAGCACACATGGGATAAATAGGAACTGTCTGTACTATTGTCTCAGTTTTCCTATAATTCTAAAATTATTTTCAAATATAAAGTCTACTAAAAATAATAATGTTAACTCTTAAAATTAGGGTTGTAAGTGATTGTCAAGATAAGGGAGGCAAGGAATCTGAGCAAAGGAATCCATTTATGGTGGGAGGTAGAGAGGGGAAGAGGGTGAGTTTGGTTTTGGAAATACTGCCTTGGAGAGGCTGGTGGGACGTCCAGGTGTCCAAAAGGCAGCTGAAGAACTTGACTTGGAGTCTAGGGGAGTGGAAGAGGAAGACCCCGGTTGAAGACACACACTTGGGAGTCCTCATGCACATAGATGATAGTTGAAGTATTTGGTATTTTAAACACCATTCCAGAGATCAGCAGCCAGCAACTCTGTTATTACTGAGTGACGGATGAGCCGCAGGAGGGTGGGGGGTAGTCAGTTTGATTATAACTACAGAGCAGCTGGAGCTTTCATCCTCGGGGGGAGCCAAATCAGCCATGTGGGCACAGATGCTGTGTTTTCCTTATTCTGGAAGGCAATTCTCTGAGATAAACTCTGGATACAGTAATTATGTTGGTGAGTAAGTTGATGCAGCCTCAACTGCATAAATCCCACAACAACATGCTTTTACATTATTCAATACATTGCTTTTCTTTTTTTTTTTTTTTAAGAAGAAAATTTTAATTCTTTCTTCCATTGTAGGTTTAAGGTAATTATCCCAGTTGAAACTATTTTGATAAACATCTTTCTTGAGGACACAGCACCTCAGTAGTTGAAAACCTAAGTTAATTAGATAGCTGATGTTAACAAAAGCTTCCATTAAAAAAAAAAAAAATCCAAGAGCTATACCCCCCAGACTCCTGCTACAGCAGGAGAGTCAATGCTAAGTACAGTTTTTATCATCAAACTGGCACTTTTGTATAGTTAATCATAGATGTCTGCTGCCTCTGGGACAGAGATAGTACACCCCCAACTTTTCCCCCAAGGATGAAAGACTCATCACCATGGTAAAATCTGTGTTTTTCACATGACAATACCAGTGAGCAGAGTCTCATATACACTAAGGTATTAACGTTGCTATTGTCTAGTAGGAAAAAGCCATTTCTTGGAAATTTAAGGGAGAGAGTCTCAGTTAAATCTAAGTATCCCAGTGAGCATGAAAAGCTGAGTAGAATTATCTAGAAGTGAGCAAAAGGACCAGGCTCCTAGAAAAGTTCCTAGCAGTAAATTCTCAGAAGCATAAGGTCTTCCAACTATAAGCAAATGAAGTTTAAAAAAGATTGCTATAACAAAACAAAACAAGACTGCTTGCTCTATCCTTCATAAGCCTCCCTACCACACCCCAGACACAAGCATGGATAAGAGGACACATACACACAGGCACACACATTTGACTTCCAAGCTGCGCAGCGCAAGGGAGAGTTCATCAGCTTGCTGTAGTTCAGAGAAAGAAAAGGTTGGTAGCTAGAAAGGCTGCATTTTTGACTCTTGGCAAATGGCAAAGAGTGGGATCTCTGTCCACAGGCAGCCTGTGTCTGAGCTCCTGTGCCATCTCTCAGAGGCTCTATAATACCAAGGATGTTGCCCAGCTCCCCTGAGTCTCAGGCTCCTTCTTTAAGAAAACGGAGATAGAGATGCTCATTACTATTCAGCTAATACACACTGAATGTCTTCCAAGCAGCAGGCACAGTAACAAATGAACAAGAAAACACAACAGCCCCTCTCAGAGATAAGTGCATCTCTGGGAGGTTGCTTTGAGTATTCAGGGGTTCAGAATACTTGGCCTGTTTGTGGCTGGACGCCTGGTCAATGTGTACACAATGTTACTGAACTTTTCTCCCACCTTGAGATGAGCAGTTGAACTTGAATAAAAGGACTGTCAAACTAAGGAACATTTAGCAGCACCAGGCCTAGGACTGAAGGGTGTTAGTTTGCGGTGCCTCAAAACACTTTAATGGCAACCACATTGAAAAACCCCAAGAGCTCTGGACTCATAAAGAGCTGGCCCTGAAATCTCTGCCTTGTCAGTCACTGCCTATATGATATTGTGCGGTTTCTATAATCTCTTTGAGGCTGAATTTCCTCATTTGTAAACTGGAGCTCTTATTAGTCATACCTACCTAAGGCTGATGTTATAGGTGATAAGGGAAGCACTGTATGTGAAAAGGGCTGGTTCACACATTACTTATTATTGATTATGTTCATTGTTATTGATGATGAAACTCCAGCTCTGACAACAGCCCCCATGTGGTGCCTTTGGGGCTGAAGTATTGCAGTAGCAACGGTAACATACTTCAAAGGCTCCAGGATGACCTCCAACCACTGGAAAAGATTTGTAAATAAGTCCCCAACCTCATCAGGAGCAGATCCAAGGATTGTGACTTTCTTTCAAGTAACAGCCACAGAGAAAATGGCCCAGAGAAGAGACCTGCGAACAAGCCTGTCCCAAGTTCTCAAGAGCAACTCGCGGCTCCTGCTTGGTCTCTTCCTCAGTTGACTCGACCCCTTTCCACATCAGGGATCGAGTGGAGAGAATTTAAGCACCACAACTGTACATCAATCTCAGAAACACCCCTCACGGCTAGTTCACCAGAGTCCTAACCTGAGGCCAATCTCTTCTGGTTTTTATAACCCAAGATGAGTTCTAGACTCACTTGAAGAAGTATCATGGAAGCACTTGAGGAGCCTCCATGATCTCCACAAAATAGAATTTTAATCCTGATTGTGCTGGAGGTCTGAGTCAGTTGAAAGGGTTTCACCACATTTTCTAAGAGGCCATGTGCTGCTCATGCAGAAAGACTCTTGGAGAGCATCTCAGATGGTAGGCTGGTAAGGAATTCCCCTGTGTTAGAACAATGTAATGGGATCACTAAGGCTTACTTGGGCTTCTCTGGTGGCTCAGATGGTAAAGAATCTGGCTACAATGCAGGAGACCTAGATTCAATTCCTGGGTCAGGAAGATCCCATAGACAAGGGAATGGCTACCCACTCCATTATTTTTGACTGGAGGACCCCACAGACAGCCGAGCCTGGCAGGCTAAACCCATGAGGTCACAAAGAGTTGGACATGACTGAGCGACTAACACACACAGGGCTTAGTTATGCCAACTACCATAGTTTCATGAATTCATCATACAACTTCACACCCTGGTACCTTTGCACAGGTTTTCACTCTGCTTGAGGGAAGCAGTTCCACCTCTGCTTGCCTGTACTCTCCCTATCCATCCTTTAAAACCAAGCTCAAGCATCTGTCTGTGAAGATATTCCTGATTCCCGCTCTCCACTTTGCCAACAGACCTGGATGCAAGTCAAAGGACCTGGCCCATTTAGTGTGTTCTCAAGAAGTGATTATTGTTCTCTCAAGCTCTGAAGTTGACCTGGTTTCTTCTCCACTCTCTGACAATTAGATCGAGTGCCATGTGAGAGGCTGGAAATCAATTATGCAGTTGTGAAACCTTTGATTGGAAGCAAGATTCTATGTTGCTCAAATGTGAGTTACGTAAGCTACACATTGTGCAATGGGGCAGGAGGATCTCACTGCGAGCACAGATTTGGAGGCTATTTCTGGTATACGAGCACCTCTGCCTGCTCCCCACTGGGGCACTATACCTCTCAGCCCCAGCACAGATCCTGGGCCAGAGCAGGCACTTAACAGAGATTTGCTCTTTCTGGGGGACAAAGAAAGAAGCTCAGAGGGAAGAGGACCTGGGAAGTCTTTCCCTCATCTTCTCTCTAAGATTTAGTGACCTATTTGCGGAAACCCATGTTGGCTGCCCTGGCAGCCTTTTCCCCATTCTAGGATAGTAATTAAGACAGAGGAGGCAATCTCTTTATTGATGATGAGACTCACTCTATGGAGCAATGTGGGTTTGGATGATCAATGCCATCACAGCTCAAAGTAGTCATCACTGTCTTGTCACAATTAGTAATAAAAAAGTTTTTTTTTTTTTTTGCTTTTTTATGGTACGAAAGCCACTATTTTAGTATTCTTAGAAAACAATTCCCATTCCATATTCATCCTTCAATTTTTTCTATTTGGATATCCTTCTGCTGAACATTTCTACCAGAAGAAAGAGCTGAACCAAGAAAAATTAAATCTGGGGTGGAAAAAAAATCTGGGGTGGCTCCACGGCAATTAGGCTAACAGGGAGTGGAGTGATGTTCACCCCAAGATATGGAGTCTTTGGTGGACTAAATTTTCAATGCATCTCAACCCTACTCAATACTTCCTTCCCCTGGAGGTCTCTCCTGGCTCCTCAACCAGAGGTGGCCTTTCTTCCTCCACACCTTGATTTTCTAAAGACACCATAGCAGTTTGTGTGTCTTAACACTCTTAGCAAATTAAGAACTCCTTAATTTTGAAGGCTGTGACCACGTGGTTTGGTGGAAAGAAGATACGCTCGGGAGACAGACAAACTTGGGTTCATTTTTTTGTTGTTGTTGATCAGCTGTGTGATGCTAGGTAAGTCACTCAACCTTTCTGAACTGGTTTTATCATCTCTGAAACAGGGATAACATAACCCATTTTGCAAGTTCATTGTGCTGATAGAGTAAGAGCATATAAATGAAGGGTCTGGCAGTACAAGTTAGTGCTGTGGGATTAGACAGCTGCCCCCACTAATCAGCCCATCAGTTCTGTCAAGTTATCTGACCCTCTAAGCCTCAGTTTTCTCTTCTGTAATAAAGGACCGACAGGACTCTCCTCATAAGGTTTTGAGAGGATTAAATGAGCTAATACATACAAAAAAGCTTTTCACCTAATTGACACAAAGAATGCTCAATAAATATTCGCTGTTAGCAGTGTTTCACCCACTGTCGTTTCTCTCCATTCTACCCTGATCTTCTGAAGCACTCCACACGGTGCTGGGCAGAGTCAGGAGATAACTGCTGGGCTGAAATGATAACTGAAATGATGTTAGGATGCACATCACATGAGCTTGGATGTTCATGTCTCCTGTTTCAACGTTTTACAGTCGCAATATTTTCCCCAGTTTTTCCTAGAAATTAATTTCCATATTTAAAAGAAGACCTCAGCTAAAATGTCCACATTCAGTTAGTTTAGAGGAGAAGAGGAAATAAGTGCTATGAGAAAAAGAGGCAGAGAGAGAGAGAGAGAGAGAGAGAGAGAGAGAGAGAGAGAGAGAGGAGTGACTAAAAGGGGAAGAAGCAGAGAATATTCCGGAAGAGAACTTCTAGGTTAACCCAGCAGAGGCCTGCTGGTTCAGGTCACTAGGCTCCTCCTACACTCAGGCGTCTTTGGAGACTCCTGTCCCCATGGCAGCAGTGGTGGTTGGAGGATGGTTGGAGGTCGGCACGTTTCTTACCTAAACCAGGAACGTTTAGCATCCAGGAATCTGACCAGGATGGATCCAGCCCTATAAACACTTCTCATAAGAAGTGCAATGAGGTCCCCGTTAGGCCCATAAGATGGTGGCCCCAGTGGTCCAGAGAGAGTTTCTCCAAAAACCATATGTGTCATTCTTAGAATTGTTCCCCCTCAGAGCCCTCAGGGGGTCACAGTCAGGCCCCTCCACACTTGGTTGAGCAGCAGAGCCCAGTCAAGGCAGGTGTTGGGCTCTGGGCCATGCTGACCTTGGCTGGTCCCCTCTGCTTCCAGGGAGTCAAGCTCAGCAGGCATCCTCTGGAGTGGATAGAGCCCTGGGTCTCTGCTGCAAGTTAGCATGTGAGTATAAAATCCAAGATGATTCTATTTGTAACAATTCTTTCACCAAATCCCAAACAACTCTTAGAAACCACCCAGAGATCCATCCTTGCAGCAACATTTCCTTTGTCTCAGAATAATCTCAGGGATGGGAGTCAGGGCAGGGGCCAGGAAGAGAGTATTGTCTTCCTTTTGCTCTTTTATTCCTGGATGTAAATAGAAAGGTGCACTACCCTGGAAAGGGCTCCAAGGTCAAGGACACGAGGTGTTCACACAGGAGGTTTCACCATATCCAGAAGTTAGGCAGCTGCTTTGCCTAACTTCTAGATAACTACTAGACCACGTAACATTTCCTTAAGGTTCCTGCAGGAGACAGGTCTCCTCATGCACACGTGTGCTCTGGATTTTGGAAATCATGCTTTAGGATAAAAAGTGGTTTAACTTTTCTAAAACTAGCTAATACACTAGGTCATGTTTCACTTCACTTTTTGACTCATAAATCTCCCATGAAAATATGGGGGTTTGGCATCCACCCCCTCCCCAGGATGTTCAGGAAATAGTATATTTGTGGTTTCCTTATGTTAAGGAAAATTTCCTAATTTCCTTTCTTCCCTTCATCCCATCCTGGAGTTGGGCTTTGCTTTGCAAATTTTTGCTGAACAGAAGAAGGTCCTCATCTCGTGGTCTTGCCTCCCAGGTTTCTTGACTATTTTCTTCTTTGCAACAAAAGCCCACAAGGTGTATTCTTTTCATGCTCTTGCTTCCAGACAGCAGTCCCCTGCAGGAAGCAAGCACTTCCCAGTGGTTCTCCTCTCCCTCTTCTTCAGCCATAACATGTTAAAGAAATACTGAGATATAATATACCTGCAATAAAAATTCACCAGTCTCAGATATACAGTCCAATGATTTTTTTTTTTTTTGCCTAATATATCAGTTCAGTTCAGTTGCTCAGTCATGTCCAACTCTTTGCCACCCCATGAATCGCAGCACGCCAGGCCTCCCTGTCCATCACCATCTCCCGGAGTTCACTCAGACGTCCATTGAGTCCGTGATGCCATCCAGGCATCTCATCCTCTGTCATCCCCTTCTCCTCCTGCCCCCAATCCCTCCCAGCATCAGAGTCTTTTCCAGTGAGTCAACTCTTTGCATGAGGTGGCCAAAGTACTGGAGCTTCAGCTTTAGCATCATTCCTTTCAAAGAAATCCCAGGGTTGATCTCCTTCAGAATGGACTGGTTGGATCTCCTTGCAGTCCAAGGGACTCTCAAGAGTCTTCTCCAACCCCACAGTTCAAAAGCATCAATTCTTCGGTGCTCAGCCTTCTTCCAACAGTCCAACTCTCACATCCATACATGACCACAGGAAAAACCATAGCCTCGACTAGATGGACCTTAGTCGGCAAAGTAATGTCTCTGCTTTTGATATATACACCTGTGTAAAAGCCATTTTGATCAAGACATAGACCATTTCCTGCTTCTGGAGCCTCCTGTGTGCTACTTACTTGCCAATATTTCCCCCTAAAGATATCACTATTCTGATTTTAATTTTACCTATTCTTGCACTTCATATAAATGAAATTGTACAGCATGTACACTTTTGTATCTGGTTTCTGAGGCTTTTCTACTGGGAATTCATTTTCTTTCTTGACAGGGGAGGGGCACTGAACAAATATTCACTGAAATAGACGTACAAAAGATCCATGTATGAGGCTGATTTTTAAAAGAACGTAGATTTTAAGGGAAAGAGTTTCAGGGCAGACAAGATCTTCTCTAATAAGGAAAGTAAGTGCTGCTGCTAAGTCACTTCAGTCGTGTCCAACTCTGTGTGACCCCATGGATGGCAGCCCACCAGGCTCCGCCATCCCTGGGATTCGCCAGACAAGAACACTGGAGTGGGTTGCCATTTCCTTCTCCAATGCATGACAGTGAAAAGTGAAAGTGAAGCTGCTCAGTCATGTCCGACTCTTCACGACCCCATGGACTGCTATCTACCAGGCTCCTCCATCCATGGGATTTTCCAGGCAAGAGTACTGGAGTGGGGGTGTCATTGCCTTCTCCAAGGAAAGTAAAGGCATTAGCAAAACCATTGCTCCTAGGTGATATTACAAAAGAAGAATATGAAAGATATTTCTCACCTACTTCCTGCTCCTCAGCACCCACAGTGACAAATTCTGTCTGCTGATCAGTTCAAGCTGATCTCTCTTTTTCTGATTATTATTTTTGGAGGGGAGCCTGACCCCAGGCAAGGGCACAGCTCTAGAGTCAGAGAGTAGGTTGGCATCACTGTGAAGACGGCACAGTGGAGACAGTCAGAACACTTGCTTCAGACACTTACTGATTGTGGGTGCTTGGAGAGTCACTCAGCATTTCAGCTTCAGTTTGCTACCATAAAATAACCTATTGAGTGGATGGTTATAAATGTACACTGGGAACTACAAAGCACTAAACAGATTCATTCCATAAACTAGTTGTGATGGCTCATTTCATGTGTTAATCTGAGTAGGTCATAGTGTCCTGATATTGGTCAAATATTATTCTGGATATTTCTGTAAAGGTGTCTTTTTTTGGATGATACTAACATTTAAATTGGTGGACTTGAGTAAAGCAGATTGCCTTCCATAATATAGGTGGGCCTCATCCAGTCGGTTGAAGGCCTTAGTGGAACAAAGACTGAATCCACCCTGAGCAAGAATGAATCCTGCCAGCAGAGGACCTTTGAATTTGAACTACAACTCTTCCCTAGTTCTCCAGCCTGATGGCCTATCCTGTAGAGCTTGGACTTAATTAGCCTCCATCATCACATGAGCCAATTCCTTAAAATAAATCTCTCTCCCTCTCCCTCTCTCTCTCTGTGCATCCTCAGTCACCTAGTCCTGTCCCACTCTTTTTAACCACATGGATTGTATAGCCCTCCGGGCTCCTCTGTCCATTGGGATTTTCTAGGCAAGAATTCTGGAGTGGGTAGCCATTTCCTCTTCTGGGCAATCTTCCCGACCCAGGGATCAAACCTGGGTCTCCCACACTGTGGGCAGATTCTTTACCATCTAAGCCACGAGGAAAGCCCTGGTGTGCGTGTGTCTGGGTGTGCTTCTTGCTAGCTTCTTCTTTCACTCCAAATGCTGTCTAGCTTACTGTTTCTTTTCTAAATCACTGAAGAATATATTTAAATCACATTTTCTTTTTTGCTCGTTATTAAATCTATTTCAAGTAGTAATTTTTCTTATCCATGAGAGAGAAAGGTGGAGATAACATTTTTGCAGACACACTATGTGTTTCACTCTGTGCTAGGTTGTTAGTGACATCTAGAGACATTATTTCTTATCATCTCATTAATTTCAGCATGCTATGCTTACTGGTCATGTATCTAGACCTATTGGCTCACTGCTGGGCATACTCCACCCTCTATGACACAAAGATCATGCTTAAATTTCCCTAAAGGATTCAATGTAAACCCAGGTACTTGAATTGAGTATACTTAGCTTGTCTGACACCTAGAATCCTTCTTTCTTCCCACCATAGTGAACTGATAAAATCAAAATGTGAAACTTTTTGACATCTCTTTGGTCCCTCCCCAGCACAAATTTCAATCCAGAGTTATTTCTTCTAGATCCTTCTTTATCTTTCCTTGAGGGCATCCCAGGCAAAGGGTACACCCACTCTTGCCTCACTGTTCTATATGACCTGTGGAAAGGGAACTAATGGGGTTTGGGGAGAAATTTTTATTTTCTTCTTCCTTCCTAGTGAAAGCCGCACCCCAACCATGGCCAGTTGTATGCCTTTGATGACCACAAAGCAGGTCAGGGTACTGTCAGACAAAAGGACATGGGGCCACTGTAGTCTGTATCTTCTGTCATTAAAAATCTTGCTCTTTTTCTTGGATTGCTTCGCTGATACATACATAATTTCAGGTTTTAAAAACTCCTTTGTGATCAGATATCTTTAGCTTTATTACTTTCATCTGACTCTTTTGAATCATGACTTAAGAATACAATGAGTGGGATTTCAGTTTATATTACTGAGTTCATCTCAGATCTCTATGAGCTCACCTCTTCATCCTCTTTTTCCTGCTTCCTATCAATTCTTCCTTCTAAAAAAAGGTATGGCGGGGGACTATTTCCTAGATTTTAAATATAGTTTTTCCTGATATCTATCAGATCTATATAAATATTTCCTCTTTTATTTGTAGAAAATGCTCTTCAAGTCTTTGATACTACAGTGGTCTGATGTCAGTAGATTTTTAGACATGCTCATTAAGCCATTCAGTCATGTACCAATAGCCAAAAATAATATAATTTGTCATTTGGTCTTCGATGGTAATTTATTCTTTCCATGTCTCACCTTCTTCATATGTAAAAAAGGGATGATAATGTTTGTCTTTCAATGAGTTTATGGTGAGGATTACAAATAATGATTATTTTTAATGGTTCCTTACATTATTCAGTTCAGTTCAGTTCAGTTCAGTCGCTCAGCAGTGTCCGACTCTTTGTGACCCCATGAACTGCAGCACGCCAGGCCTCCCTGTCCATCACCAACTCCCGGAGTTCACTCAGACTCACATCCATCGAGTCAGTGATGCCATCCAGCCATCTCATCCTCTGTCATCCCCTTCTCCTCCTGCCCCCAATCCCTCCCAGCATCAGAGTCTTTTCCAATGAGTCAACTCTTCACATGAAGTGGCCAAAGTACTGGAGTTTCAGCTTTATCATCATTCCTTCCAAAGAAATCCCAGGGTTGATCTCCTTCAGAATGGATTGGTTGGGTCTCCTTGCAGTCCAAGGGACTCTCAAGAGTCTTCTCCAACACCACAGTTCAAAAGCATCAATTCTTCAGCACTCAGCCTTCTTCACAGTCCAACTCTCACATCCATACATGACCACAGGAAAAACCATAGCCTTGACTAGACAGACCTTAGTTGGCAAAGTAATGTCTCTGCTTTTGAATATGCTGTCTAGGTTGGTCATAACTTTCCTTCCAAGGAGTAAGTGTCTTTTAATTTCATGGCTACAGTCACCATCTGCAGTGATTTTGGAGCCCCCCAAAATAAAGTCTGACACTGTTTCCACTGTTTCCCCATCTATTTGCCATGAAATGATGGGACCGGATGCCATGATCTTCGTTTTCTGAATGTTGAGCTTTAAGCCAACTTTTTCACTCTCCACTTTCACTTTCATCAAGAGGCTTTTTAGTTCCTCTTCACTTTCTGCCATAAGGGTGGTGTCATCTGCATATCTGAGGTTGTTGATAATTCTCCTGGCAATCTTGATTCCAGCTTGTGTTTCTTCCAGTCCAGCGTTTCTCATGATGTACTCTGCATGTAAGTTAAATAAGCAGGGTGACAATATACAGCCTTGATGTACTCCTTACATTATTACTAGCTTTGAAACCTGCAGATGCATTACATATATGCCTCTGTGTATATCAAATATTTTATTTAAGAGAAAGTAGAATATGTTTATGTGGGTATAACGGGTATTCAATAAATGGTGGCTACTACTGTAGATATTACAAGTTCAAGTCATGGGTCTATATATGAGAAGAAATGTCAGAAACAAGTATTTAAAGTATTCAGTTCAAACAACCTAATCAAAAGATGGACAGAAGACCTAAATACGCATTTCTCCAAAGGAATCATAAAGATGACCAAGACGCACATGAAAAGATGCTCAGCATCACTAATTATCAGAGAAATGCAAATCAAAATTACAGTGAGATATCACTTCACATCAGGCAGAATGGACATCATCATAAAGTCTACAAACAATAAATGCTGGAAAGGGCGTGGAGAAAGGGAACTCTCCTACACTACTGGTGGGAATGTAAATTGGTGCAGCCACTATGGAGAACAGTAGGGAGGTTCCTTAAGAAACTAAAGATAGGGCTACCATATGATTCAGCAATCTCACTCCTGGGTATACATGTGGAGGAAAACATGATTTGAAAGGATACATGCACCCCAGCATTCCCTGCAGTGCTGTTTATGATAGCCGAGACATGGAAGCAACTTAAATGTCCATCAACAGATGAATGAATTAAAAAATGATACATACATGCAGTGGAATATTAGTCAGCCATTAAAAATGAAATAACGCCATTTGCAGTAACATGGATGGACATGGAGATTATCACACTAAATGAAGTAACTCAGACAAAGGCAAATATCATATAATACCACTTATATGTGGGATTTAAAAAATATGATACAAATGAACTCATTTATAAAACAGAAACAGACTCACAGATATAGGAAACATATGCATAAATTATGATGAAACAAAGTTTTAAATAATTTACTAAATAGTAAATGTATATAAAGCTCCAAAATAAATATTTGTAAAGTTTATAATCAGTAATTCAGCTTGTGTTCATTAGTGTAACTTCAGAAACTTTTAGTCTTTATACTTGAAATGACTTCACAATCCCTGACCATGATATTTTAATAATTATCTCTTCAAATTCTTGACCAGAAACTTTTCACATAGATGTGGTTCAAATTATGACATTTTTATAGCAATTTAAAATTTTCCACAGTTAAAATTGTGTTTAAAGAACCTAACAGCTCTTCCTTTTTCGTTGGTAACAATGGATTTTTTACTATAATGCAAATGGACTTCAAGTCCAATTAAACTTCTTTATGTCAAGAGTTTCAAAATAATGATGAAGCTCTAATTTGTATGACATGCAGCATTCTTAGAGCAAACACCCTTCAGCCAGCTGGTAAATCACTGTCAATAGAAACATCTCGCTTATTGTTTTATTCTGATTCAGAGTATCTCAACTTTGGCACTAAAGACATCTGAAGGCAGATGATTCCTTGTATGGGGGGCTGTCCTATCCATTGTAGGATGTTTAACATTTTCCTAGCCTCTACATACTAGAAGCAATAAGCCTCCACATCTCCAGACATTACCAAGTGTCCCTTAGGGAGCAAAATCACCTTTTGTTGAGAATCACTGCTCTTCATACTAAATGAGAAACTTGTAAGGCACTGACTTGGCATATAGTATCATGGTTATGACCTGGGTTCAGACTTATCTCTTCCACTTGTAGATTAGCTGACCTCAGAAAAGTCACTCAAATGCCCTGAGCATCATTTCTTCATTTTAAAACAGGAGCATCATCCCTACTGGGTCTGCCTCACTGGATGATTATGAAAATCAAATGAGATCTCAGATACAGTAATGCATGTAAGCCATCAAAGCTGTCAAAACCTGCCTAGAAACACTAGAACTGTGTGGTGAAAAGTGTGGCAAGGAGGCTGCATGGCTCAACTAAAATCCCTTCAAAGTGACTTAAGATATCAGACTGCTCAATACATTTTGGCTTCTATTGTTATCATCTGCATTCTTCAGGCAAAGAAGCTAAGGCTCTAAGAGGTAAAGGAGTTTGTCCAAGAGCGCATGGAGACAGGGTTGAATTCAGAAAACATGAACCCCAACACTGGCGCTATGTCCGTGACATTCATGTGCTTCCCAGTGACGAGTGCCATGAGTACAAATAAAAGTAGCCCCTTCTGTGAGCAAAGGAGGGGTTGCCACTTAGAAAATAGATCTCTGTCTTCTGGTGGGAGTTGGAGGAAGTACCACAGGACAACAGGATAAGATAATTTTGATACTTTCCTGCTGCTTTCAACTTAGAAAGGCCATATCTCCTTAAGACCTGCTTGAAGGAAGCTAAAAATGAACAGGCAGGGCCAACCCCGCCTCCCTGCTATGAATCACTCACTCAGAGGGCTAAGTGTTGCCTTCTGCATCTGGGCTCTTTTATTTTTAACTTTGCAAGCCTCGGTTGTTCTGGCTTCCTAGGGAAAACCCCTCCACTGCCAGCAGCCTCGCTCGAAGCCCCGGCTGTCCTGTGAGCATCTTGCTGGTGGAAGCAGAGCACAGAAGAGGGCTGTCCCTTTAGCTGCCTTCCCTGAGGGGAAGCTTCTGATCTCTGGAGTTCTAAAGCCTGAGCCCAACAGCTACCGACCCTCTGCACTCAAACACAGTTGGCTCAGCTGCCTTGTGGAGGGAATTTTCCCCTCTGGGTCTTGCCTGATCCTGGACATTACACTGAGCCAGGGGCGTCTTCTCAAGCTCCCAATTTGTGGTCTGTGGTTACAGAATAATCAGAAAGGCAGCCTCCGCAGGGTGCAGGTTACATCCAACCACGCACCTCTTCTCTCCTAAGCCCCTGCTTCGACACTGGATTCCTGGATTCCGGGTTGAGGGTGGGGGTTAGCGCATGGAGATCAGCTGCAGCTCTCCCCTGTAGAGTCCCACATGAAAAAAGAGGAGGTTTCGGTTAGTTTGGGCACAGCGTCCTCCAGGAAGATGCCTAGCAAAGTCCTAAATATGTGTCAAGAAGTGGGACGTGGGGAGAAGAGCATCAGCTTTGGAGTCAGGAAACCTGGGTCTGGAATCTGTCATCCATGAGCCATCTGAACTTCTACTAATCATTAACAAAAGTTAACTTTTTCTTTCTTTTTCCTTCCCAGATGCTTAAACATAAAAAAAAAAAAAGAAAAGAAAGCTAACCTCTTTAACTCTGTACAATCAGGTGATTCTATCAAACTCAGCTGAGGTGACACTGCACAAACAGCACGGCACCCAGCATAGGCACTTCAGTCAGGGCTGCTTCGTGTCCTTCCTTCCACGACCCTTTGTGCAGCGCCTGCTGTGTGTCACTGTCCCGGGCCTAGTCCCGGATGCTCTTCATGTTGTTTCTATTGTTCACTCACTCAGTCGTGATCGACTATTTGAGATCCCATGCATTGTAGCATGTCAGGCTCCTCTGTCCTCCATTATCTCCCAGAGTTTGCTTTTTGCCTTTTCGTACCGTCCTTTGGGTTCTCCAGACAAGAATCCTGGAGAGGGTTGCCATTTCCTGCTCTAGTGGACCACGTTTTTTCAGAACTCTTCACTATGGTGATGGTCATTACCCTGCACCTTATAATGCTGCAAGCATGGACTCTGCAGCCAGAGCCTGACCTTAACTCTAGTTCCTCTTCTTACCATCTGCACCACTAAGCAAGTCGTGTCCTTTCTCTGAATCCACATCTCCTCATTTGTAACACGGGGAGAACACTTACAGGACTGTGGTGGTGACTTCCCGAGATCACACAGCTAAGGCAGAGCTTGGCACGGTGAATGAGTCCATACATATATTTTGGGGGGCTTCTTCCGTTCTATTCATCTGCTAAGTACTCAAAACTGCTCAGAGATGGAAACTTCTAAAATGCTTCTGATTGTTGCCCAAACCAGCACAAATATTGCCCCTCGCACTAGTCGACTGAATAGTAGTAAGATTGAGTGGTCCTCACGCCAGCTGACACCGGCCACCATTTCTGTCTCTGTCTTAGCAGTACTAAACTCTGGCTATTAAATCATCTGGGGAACTTAAAAAATATCAGTATCAAGGCTCTCCTGTGCAAGTTTCTAATGGACAGCGAGGAATGAAAACCACCGGTTCTTTTCCAGTGGGTCACTTTTCATTTGAAAAGTTCAAAGCTCAGAGAGGTTAAGTGAGTTGCTGGAGGGCAATCAGCTAATATGGAGCCTGAACAGGAGTCAAAGCTAGAACGATATCTTCTCTATTGTTATCTCAACAACCTTCAAACATTTGATTGGCTTATCTGATTCAAACTAAAAATGAGGCCTGAGAAGGGGTCCCCAGAGGTGGTCTCCACAGAGCAGAGACAGTAGACCACTCTACTCAGCTTAGAATTTCCAGAGTATCTTCATTCCACAGATCATTCTTGAGACATCTGCCATGACCCACAAGCTGGGCTGAGTCTGAAGATGCATGTCAATGAGATATAGCACCTGTTATTGAGGAGTTCATGGCTGGTTGTTATGGACTGTAGCCCCCTCAAATTCATATATGGACGTCTTAATCCCCAGTGCTTCAGAAAGTACTGGTGTTTGGAGACAGGGCCTTTAAAGAAATAGCTAAGTTAAAGCGAGGTCATTAGGGTAGACCCTAATCCAATATGACTGGTGTCTTTTCAGAAGAGGAGATTAGGTCACAGATACACGCAGAAAAAAGAGCATGTGAAGAAGATGGCCATCAACAGGCCAAAGAGGAAGCTTCAGAAGATCTCAGGCCTCCAGCCTCCAGAACTGTGGGAAAATACATTTCTGTTGCTTAGCCTGGGCAGTCTATGGTGCTCTGTTATGGCACCCTGAGGAAACTCATACATGCACTGGTTCTAGAAGGCAGTCAGACAGGCAAGGCATTAGTCTGCTAAAGTACCCCATAATAAACAACAGGATGACCATGAGCTGGGGCTGCTCTAGAGCCCAGGGGAGTTCCTTAGCCCTGAAGGGAGGGCTGGGAGGCTGACACAGATGCCTCCACCAGGAAAGAAATACAAGCTGTGTTTTTGAGAACAAGCAGGAGGCTGCACGGGGAAGTGGGAGAGTGAAATGCAGGAAATCAGAATAGGGAATGGGAAGGCAGTATCTCCTGCAGCACCCATGGGGTGAGTCAGGGGATGGGGCCTGAAGAATGGTGAGAGATGAGGCTGTGACATACATAAGGGCAAATTATCCAGAGCCCTGGGCACATCCAGATAACAAGCTGAGGTTGGGTAACAGGAGCCAATGAAGGGCCTTCCACGGGGGAGCACCAGGTTTAGTTTTGTAAAGTGACACTGATGCTCACATGGAGGCTAGGTTAGAAGGGAAAGACCGAAGGCAGGGAGACTATCAAAGAGTTGCTACAGCTGTCCTGGTGAGAAATGAAGGAGGTTGGAACTAGTGCACAGTCCAAAGCATGGAGAGAATTTAGTGAGTCCTCTGGTGAAACAGAATGAAACAAGTGGAGAATTTTTCATAAGACATTGTTTATCTTAGGACAAACAATTGGTTAGGTGAGAAAGACAGAGAAGGAGTAGGGAAAGTCAAGGATAACTTCCAGGTATCTGGCTGAGACAAATGGGTAGGTAATGGTGCCAACTGCTAGAGCAGAGTTCTTTTTCCCTGCTGTCTTAGCCAGCTGAGGCTGTCGTATCAAAATATCCTGGACTGCATGGCTTAAGCAAGTGAAATACCAGAGAGTTTTCTCTCTCTCCTATAAGCACTCACTGAGGAAAGGCCACATAATGAGAAGGTGGCCATCTACCAGAAAGGAAGAGAGGTCTCATCAGAAACCAACCATGTTTTTACCTTGACCTTGGACTCCCAGTTTCCAAAACTGTAATGTATTTACAGGGAGAGAGAGAGTACAAACTGGTATAATTTTTTATAAGGCACTAATTCCATCAGACCCGGGCCCCACCCTCATGATCTCATCTGACCCTAACTACCTTCCAAAGGGTACATTTCCAAATGCCATCACCTTAGTGTTAGGGCTTCAATATATTTGGGAGGATACAGTCAACACTACTGAAAAGAGATTAATAATGTTGCCATGTACCCCAGCCATCTCCTTGTCCCAGCTGATTTGAGCCTCTTTGATGATTTCAGGAGGAGGCTTGCAAGCACATTTGTTATATTCATTCTTCTAGCCTGCTATCCATGGGGGGAGCTGGTGGAAATGAAACCTCAGTAGGAAAGTTTGGGCTAAGCTGTGAGTGAATAGTGAAGACCTTCTGACACAAGCATGGAAAACTAATCTCTTGAGGACCCAATCTATGTGAGGCCTCAAACTGGAAACAAGATGTCAGCTGAATATGGTGCACCGCACCCCTGTCCTTAAGAGTCTCACTTTGTAGATCCAGGGGAGACTTTCTCTGGTCAGACTCGAGTCATGGACCACTTGCTTCTGGATAAAAAGTTTGCTAGGGATGATCCTGTCACTCTCCTCTCTGGGACAGAACTGCATCTAATTCCTCAGGCAAGGGGCAGTCTGCTTGTTTGACTCCTAAGTGGTTTGTTGGGATGAATCATGCCCCAGTTCTCTAAGAGGGTTTACTTGTTGGAAAGAGTGTTCTCTTTGATCTCATGGCTTAGAGTGTGTAGGTTTTGTCCAGTTAATCATGTAGCTGGCATCAAGCTTTGTCAGCTTTTATTTATTATTATTATTATTTTGAGGCTATATGGCATTCGAAGGATTTAGGCACTGGCCCTGTAGCCAACATGGCTTCATTTCAACAATAGCTGGAGCCTGAATCTTTTTTCAGCCCCTTGATAATAACTGAGCATTCAGTCTGGTCTATTCTAAAGTGTCTCTCAGATTAAGAGGGGATTGAAAGGGTAGACCTTTAAAAGAACATACTCTCTTCTCCTGAGAGATTCCCACATGGTTGAAAGAACCACCCTGATAGACTATGTTGCCTAAATGCTTTCCAGTTACAAAGCACATTCATTCTTCCATCACCTTAACGTCTCAGATCAGCTCTGAGAGTAGAAAGGATGAGGTAGATGGGTTTAGTTTCACAAAAGAGAAATTCTAACACTGATTAAAGGGTTTACCCAATGTCTTATGGGGAGCTGTGAAACAAACTCACATCTAATGATGTGCCAGATTCTTTCATACTAACTTAGTTAATCCATAAACAAACCCAGTAGAATAGGTATCACTGTGCCCATTTGCAAGACGAAGACATTGAATCACAAGATATTTAAATCACAGTTTCAAAGTTCTCCAGACCATAGAGAGCTAAGACAACACTGACTCCCTAGTCTTCTATTAACTAATCCAGTGCTCTTGTTGGTTATGCTGCATTTAAACTCTCCGAGCCTGACTATAATGAGGAAAATAATATTTCCGCATAGTTGGATTTTGGGTAAAAAGAGCCACAAGTGGAAAAGTCAGTTGTTCTCCCTATTTATAGACAGACTTGGATTTTTTTTTTCCTTCATATACAAAATGAACAAGACTCAGAGACATGAACCCGCTGTCCCATGCACTCTTTCAGAAGTCTAGCATTCCAACAATCAGGCATTGTAAACCAAGAGAGACTCTCCAAGCTTGATTGCATTGTTCACGACCGCAGGCCAGGGTAGCAGCCCCTTCATGTCGAAGACCATGTCTTCCCTGATTGTTGTTTATTTTCCTCTTCTCATGTGCTCTGTGGTCTGGCAAGGAGCTGGGCACCTCAAAGGGAAGCCACCACAGTGGCAAACCTCAGTTCCCGGTCCGAGGAAGCCCAGCTCAGTTTCTCATGCTGACAGAAGTTATAATCTACATGAACTGAAATCATTTAACCTATCATAGCGACAGAGCATTTGCTAAGTCCAAAGACACACAGACCCAAGATAACAGAAGAGGTAGTCATTCTTCTGAAAACTGAAAGAATGGGACAAAAGCTGTCATCCCAGCAGCCTCTGGCCTCCCTTCCTGACACTCCCTCTTGGACCTCTGAATGTTTGCTCACAGTTATTCATGGGGTCCCTGGATCTCAGATCTGAATGAAAGTGAAAGGGAGGGAGGCTAGGGCTGCTGTAGGTTAGGAGCCCATGTGCTCCATCTCATTAAAACCCTATTAAACTCCTTCTTTGTGAAGTGGCTGTTAAGCCCATCTTATAGCTGAAAAAAACTGAGGCTGTAAGAGGTCTGCAGTGGCTCAGTGGTAAAGAATCTGCCTGCTAATGCAGGAGACGCAGGTTCGATCCCTTGGTTGGGAAGATCCCCTGGAGAAGGAAATAGCAACCCACTCCAGTATTCTTGCCTGGAGAATCCCATTGACAGAGGAGTCTGGAAGGTTCCAGTCCATGAGGTCACAAAAGAGTTAGACATGACATAGTGACTGAACAACAATAACAATAGCAAGAGGTATGGTACTTTGTTTAAAGGAACTGGCTAAGCTTGCATTTGAGTCTGACTCTGATTGCCTGCTAAAGCTGTGTGCTCTCCATCATTTTATATTACCAGTTGGCACACACATAGCACTTTCTATTCTATTCTATTTCATTTCATTCCATTCCATTTTTATCCTATTCTACTCTAATTAATAGCTATTTAGAGCCAAACCTTTTCTCTCCAGCAGAAATGAGCAGTTTGAAAGCAATGATCCTCTTACTCAAGTCTTCATCTCTCACCAGACCCCAAAGGAGGGCCTTGTTCATAGTTGATACTCAATAATTGCCTGCTTTTATTGATTTAAACACTTAGATGTGCATTTATCCCATGATTGTTTCTGCTCCAAAGTCAAAATCCGCTGGCCATAGGTGGCATTTCCCTGTACCCAGAGCTGATGACTCTTTCTGTTCTAATAAGATTTCTTGCCCATCCTCTTGGGTAGCAGCAGCAGCATTCAGGAAGTGAACCCTCTAACCCAACCCAGCTCTAATCAGAGATGTGAAGGGAAGCTAGATTGTCTGGAGCAGGTTATATAGGATAGTGGTGCTTTGGACTCTACAAATTCCCAAATCCATGTTACAAGGTCTGTTTTCAATCTTCAGGCATTGTAGGCATCTCCTGGGGCTATGAGAAGAATGCTCTCATTTCAGGACAGAGTATAGCCAACAGCCAACTTGGCAAGGGCCAGAGGGATATAAATTCAGAGTGACAACCTAAGGAACATGGTTTTAATAGAAATATACTTCTATTTCTTCTCCAATCACATGTTGACTGTCTGTTTGCATGGAAAAACCTGAACTAAAATGAGGATAGTCAGAACTGGTAATTGAGGGGCTCTGCTTTTCCCCTAAAGCTCTCCTGTCCTCCAGATGACAACTATGAGAGATCACTTGGGTGGCTGGGGACTCAGTGAAGTCAGCATTACAGAGCAGCCAGGGGAAATGTAGGTATGATTTGCTTTATACCATGGGGTACAATTCTGACAAAATTCATTCAACATCATGTTAACAAATACCCGGACTGTATTGGGCACAAGTTAGGTGGCAATGTTTCAAAGGTGAATAAGATACCTCTTTGAGGAGCCTGTAATCCAGTGGAGGAGACAGACATATACAGACATATAAAGAATTACCCATATTAGATGTATTGCCTGGGTCACAATATACATCTTTGGACATGGGATGGGAAGCAGAGAGAAGGCAACCTCACAGAGAATGCCTAGGAGTTTTCAGGATGAAGAAGGGGGAAAAAACATCCCAGAAAGATGGAGACACTAAAAAGAAATAAATAAATAGGGTGTCTCGGGAACTAACATAATACAGTTTTAGGGCCAGTGTTGTGTTTTGGGACATGGTGGAGAAGTAGAAGTCCCTGGGGAGTTACATGGACTGAGATTATGAATGGCCTCATACACCAGACCGAGAAGCTCAGCATGGGAGAGACATGGTCAGAAGTGCTCCATGGAACCACTGCCAAGGCTACAGCATGGTAGGTGAATGAGATGGGGATGCAGGAGACGGAAAAAAAAACCCACCAGAACTGGGGTTGATGTGGTGGTATAAAGAGCTGATGAGGGTCTGAACCAGGCGGGACAGTGGGACTGAAGAGACTGGAAGGTCTGGGGAAATAGATAAGAGGCCTCCTTCATAGACTGCTGTGATGTTATCCCTCAGAGAAATCACTTACTGCCAACAGAAGACCTTGCCTGGGTACCAGAACCTCAGTATGGCTACTCCTCTTATCCTGAGATGCTAGGGTAAAGAGAAATGTAGAGTTTCAGAAAAGCAGATCCTCACACACACACAGGGTTTACTGTTTATAAGATCTTTTTCATGTGTATTATCTGTCATCACAGAAGTCCTAGAAAGCATACATTATTCATATTTAAAATTATGTTTTTGTTTTTCTGATTATAAAAAATATAGAAATAACAACTGTAGAATGCCTGAAATACTTTAAAAACAGTAGGAAATTAGAATTGGCCTAGTACTCAGATGGATAATTAGTTACCATGTAGGTAAACCAGTTGCTTATAGTACAATGCTAAGTGAAAAAATATATAAGAATACATTTCAATTCCAATTTTATAACAGGTCTTTTTAGATTTTATTGTGATTAAAAAATTGGGATTAAAATATAAATAATTTTTTTCTTTTCTTAGCATTAGATTACAAGATTTTTTATGTTGATAAATCAAATTCAAAAGCCTAATTTTTCATTGCTGCATAATATTTTAATATACATGTGTGCTGAAATTTACTAATGCTATTATCAGCTGCTAGGTGTTGTTGATGGACATGTTGGTTATTTCCATGGATGGGAATTTTTACTCTCATGAGCAAAAATTGTTTTGTTGAATATGGTTTGCTGAATAACTCTAGCATACATTTTCCCCATTTATTTCTAATTATTTCCTTTGAATAAATTTTTAAAAGTGAAATCTCTGGGTCAAAGGATATGTGCATTTCAAAAATGGTATTAGTTGTCAAATTGCTAGGGCTTCCCTTGTGGCTCAGCTGGTGTGGGAGACCTGGATTTGATTCCTGGGTTGGAAAGATCCCCTGGAGAAGGGAAAGGCTACCCATTCCAGTATTCTGGCCTGAAGAATTCCATGGACTATGGGGTCGCAAAGAGTCAGACACAACTGAGCGACTTACACTTTCACTTTCTCTCCTTGTTTATTCCAATTCACTAGACTTCAGTTCAGTTCAGTTCAGTCACTCAGTCGGGTCCGACTCTTTGCGACCCCATGAATCACAGCACACCAGGCCTCCCTGTCCATCACCAACTCCCGGAGTTCACTCAAAAACACATCCATTGAATCGGTGATGCCATCCAGCCATCTCATCCTCTGTCATCCCCCTTTCCCCCTGCCCCCAATCCCTCCCAGCATCAGAGTCTTTTCCAATGAGTCAACTCTTTGCATGACGTGGCCAAAGTACTGGAGTTTCAGCTTTAGCATCATTCCTTCCAAAGAAATCCCAGGACTGATCTCCTTTAGAATGGACTGGTTGGATCTCCTTGCAGTCCAAGGGACTCTCAAGAGTCTTCTCCAACCCCACAGTTCAAAAGCATCAATTCTTCGGTGCTCAGCTTTCTTCACAGTCCAACTCTCATATCCATACATGACCACTGGAGAAACCATAGCCTTGACTAGATGGACCTTTGTTGGCAAAGTAATGTCTCTGCTGTTTAATATGCTACCCACAGTGAATTAGCCAGCCCATATTATCCACTTTCATCAGCACTAATCATTCTTTTAAAAAATCTTTGTCAAAAAAAAAAAAATCTTTGTCAATCTGAAACACATACATGATAACCCATTGTTATGTTACTGTGAGCATCCTTATCACATATGTGGTGAGTTCTCTTTCTCACTTTATGGATAAGGGTTAGTCACCTTCCTGGACCACAGATTCAGTAAGTATCTGAGGATGGACTCCTCTGGCAGTGCTCTTCCCACTGTGTGCTGACACTGTCTCTGTGGGAAGAGTCACTCTGACTTCGCCATGTTGACAGGGCTTCCTTTCATTGGGGTCACACCCTCAGGAGCTTCTGCCTGCATGTCAAGGCAAGAACACGCCCTATCTCCCGAGGGCCAGCGGCTCCCTCAACCTGTTGGAGGTCCCAGCGTCAGGGACAGTTCATGCCGTGCTCTGGGTGGAGGCCCCAGGTATGGTATGTGCTTAGGTGGGTGGTGGTTCCCATCGAAGCCGAGATGGAAAATGACACGAGGAACTGAACCCCGTGTTCTTTTGGAAAGGAAAACTTGAGTTGTTAGCCCTCTGCCAAAAAGCCGTCCTTGTTCCCTCCCTGCTTCTAGGATCTGGTCTGGGCTTTGCAGTGTGACCCGCAAGGCCCTGAGAACCTGGCCCGGCCTGCCTCCACCACAGGGTCCACACCAGGGGCTCTCACACCAACACTGTATCATCTGTCTACACTTCATATTGTCCTAGAATCTCTTGTTTCTCACCCTTTAGGCCTCAGTTTCAATGTCAACTTATTTAAGAAGCTTTTCTTGCTATCACAGCCCTCTGAGCTTACCCCTCCTATAGTCCTCCTCTGGGAGTCAGACTGGCTGTTTACATATCTGCCTTCCTTCTGGGGAGAAGGGGACATGTCTTACTCATTCCTGAGCCAGGCACCTGCACAGCCTTGGCCGAAGGTTGCACATCTACAGGTACATGGACTGAACGGACAGTCCCACAGAGAGCCTACGAGAGTCCATTTGAGATCGGTCACAGACTCCTTCATTCACTCGGCACGTGTTCACTGAAGGGCTTCAACAAGTGAGGGGCTACCACGCTCAGCGATGTTAATAGACACACCCGCTCCAGCCCCGAGGCTCTCATTCACCAGCAGCTCCAAGTGTTGGCAGCTCTCATCTTTGTCTCTCTCCGGGAATGTCCTCAGCTGAAGAGAACCACCCAGCCAAAAGTTTCATCCCCTTCGAAAAGGCAGGCTTCATCCAAGACAGGTCAATGGGAGGGTGTCCACTGAGGCCCCATCTGCTTGTCTCAATTTGGGACAACTCTGAAGGTTTGCCCCCAGCTCCAGAGTTCTCCACAGGGCCAGCTGGGTCCTTTGGGCCATGACATTGCAGTTCAGGGTCTGTCTGCCCAATCCTGTTTTCCCTACTCTCCCATCCCAGTGGCCCTCCCGGTAAACTTCTTGGATGCAAACTTCCTTCTCAGAGACTGCTGGCTGGGGAACCCACCCTGCAAAAGCAATCAGCAAAACAGACACGATATGTGTTCCCACAGAGCTTTGGGGCTCGATTTGTCCATTAGTTCCACCTGTGTTTCTCCCCAAGGATAAACTGGAGGGCTTCCCCAGTGGCTCAGCAGGTAAAGAATCTGCCTGCAATGCAGGAGACACAGGTGACTCAGGCTCAATCCCTGGGTCGGGAAGATCCCCTGGAGAAGGAAATGGAAACCCACTCCAGTATCTTGCCTGAGAATCCATGGACAGAGGGGCCTGCCAGGCTACAGTCCATGGGATTGCAAAAGGGTCAGACACTACTGAATAGCTGATTAAGCATAAGGATAAACCAAGGACATTCGACCCCAGAATAGCTGTGCTCAATGTGACACCTGCCAGTGGCTGCCCCGTGCAGCCACACCATTCCCAGGGCCATCACTAAGGCAAGAATGGGACTGAGTCGGCAGCTTGCAATCATCTATCCTTGTTCCATAAACCTCTTATTGAGTGTCCTCCTGTCTCTGGGTGCCAGGGCCAGATATCTATGAGGCAGCTCTAGACTTCCAAGGCCATTGTCTTGAGGGTAAATGTACAAAAAACAACCATCAACTGGGGACATAAGTGCCCCCATGAAGACCTGCAGAGTGCTCTGGGAGCCCAGAGAAGGAGGTGATGGCTTCCTTAGGGGGCAGGAAAGCTTCCCAGGGAAGCAGGAGAAGGGGGGCAGGGTAAGGGTAGTATTGATAGAAAAGAAAGGGGAAAGGGATTTCAGTTTGAAGAGTGTCATGTAAAAGCATGACTAGGAGTGAGTGAAAAGCAAACTAGGCATTACTCTACGGAGCTGCACAACTGAGTGAGGTTGTCTGCAAGGATAACCTATCTCTATGTTACGGATAGAGACACTGAGACCCTTGGAGGAGAAACGGCTTAGACACAGTCGTTAGAAGTGGGTCCCTTGTGACTTGAATCTGATTCTTCTGACATCAAATCAGTGGCTGTGTTTGGTGCCCTGTCACAAACACTGAATTTTTCTTTAACAGTCAGCATTGTGTCCAACGAGGGTTAAAAGGACTATAAAGTCAAGGCTTGGCTCTTGAAGCACTTATATATAGCAAGAAAAAATCAATAATAGCATGGGACAAATGCAGGGGTCCAGGCCCAAGCAAATGCCCTGGGTTCAGTGCAGAGGTATGCCCCAGAAAACTGTCCTCAGACCTGTTCAGTATTTGGTACCAGTGACTTGGACAAAGACATAACAAGTCCACTTATCGCAGCTATAGCTGACACACAGCTGGGAGGGAGAGAAGAAATGATTGATGACAAAATCAAACTTCTAAATGATCTCAGCTGGCTGGAATGATGAGCCAAACTCATTTGGCATCCAGCAAGATGAAGTGCAGCAGGGGTCCATGTGAAGGCCAGAGTTTCCCTTCAAGCAGTCAGTCGTGCTAGATGAGGAGAGGGTAGCCCCACCTGACCGCCAGGCGTAAGGGCGAGACCTGGGCACTTCCTCAGGCCCCAGTCTAGCTTTGTCGTTGTTGCTGTTCAGTCGCTAAGTTGTGTCCCACTGGAGTGGTTGTCATTTCCTCCTCCCCGGGATCTTCCTGACCCAGGGATCGAACCTGCATCTCCTGTGTCTCCTGCATTGGCAGGTGGATAATTTTTTTTTTTTTACTGCTAAACTGAAGTGTAACAAACTAGGACATCTACGGCTGTGTGAAGATTATAGTCATATTGTAGCTCACCTTTAATAGGACATTTTAGGAATTACCTTGGAGATGACTTAGTGGGACATTTTATGATTCTCTCCAGTGGTGGCCTGGAAGTGAGGGCCAACATTGTCAGATGGAAGAGGAAGCTACTTATGCACAGCTTCATCTGGGCGACAGTCCCATGAGCTTACCCTCTGATAGGTCCTGGACAGCAGAGAATATTAGCCAAGGACATGCTGCAACCCGACAAGACTCACTCACTCTGCCACTAACCAAGTGTGTAACTGCGCAAGTCATGAAGGCTTGACTTCTACCAAAAAAAAGAAAAAAAAAAGACTGTCTACAGCATAAATGGGCTTTCCTAGTGACTCAGATGGTAAAGAATCTGCCTGTAACGGAGACCTGGGTTTGATCCCTGGGTCAGGAAGATCTCCTGGAGAAGGGAATGACTACTCATTCCAGTATTCTTGCCTGGAGAATCCCATGGACAGAGGAGCCTGGTGGGCTGCAGTCCATGGCGTCACAAAGATTGGACATGACTGAGCAACTAAGCACACATACCGCATAAAGCACAATTTTACATTCTATTTTCATTTTAAAATTTACAGAAACGTCCTTAAATGACAGTGTCAGATTGTCAACTCTTTTTTGAAAAGATGGCTTTTCTTTCTGAGATTCCATCTTTCTTTTTTGAGGGGTGTGGCTGTTAAAATTCTCATCCTTTCATGAAATGTTTATGACAATTGACGGAAACTGTTTTTTAAATGGGCTTCCCTGGTAGCTCTCAGCTGGTAAAGAATCTGCCTGCAATGCAGGAGACCCTGGTTTGAATCGTGGGTCAGGAAGATCTGCTGGAAAAGGGATAAGCTACCCACTCCAGTATTCTTGGGCTTCCCTGGTTATTATTTTCAATTGAATTACTTGAAAGGATACAGAAATTCCCTGGTCTACGAAATACAAAAGATACCTGAAAACAAATTTAGTAAGAATTTATGATTTTCATTCCTAAGGTAAGGAGATAACTCCCCAATGTGGCTTGAGAGGAAGTCTTGGTTCTCCAGAATCTAATGTCAAATTCTGTGTCTAACAACTGGCTGGGCACAACATGGAAAATATAAAAGGGCAATCCCTGATTCCAGAGCTCTTAGCATCACATTTGGAAGGGTAAACAAGGGTTTGGAACAATTTGGTGTTTAGATGTTGCAGTGACACTGGCTGCCTGTTAACTACAGATGGATATACATTCAATTTAGCTCGGCATTCAAGGCTCTTTGTGGTCATGTTTCAACTAGTCTTAAGAACCTTATTCCTCTTCCTCTTCCTTGTAGCCTTAAACTCTGTGCTGGGAACTTCTTTGGAAGTCTAGAGCAATATTTATCTCCACCCACCAAAAAAAAATCTGTAAGACTGTGTGTCACGTTACCACCACTTCTTAGAATCAGGTTCTGCCTGGTTGTGCACTTATCTGTATATTTCTTTTTCTTCCTTTCTCCTTAGACAGACAGTTGGCTGCACTGGAGCAGGAGCTAGAGCCTCTTTCTCTTCCTTTTGGTCCTAGCACAGCTAATAAATATGGGATGAGTTGAATGGAATTGAACACTTCTCCCTATTCATCTGACTCAAATAATCCACACTAAATTACTGAGCCTTAAATGTAAGTAGGAAGCCTCAAAACATCAGATGTCACCTCCTACTTGCTGTCTCCCTGCTTTAGACTCCCAACAAGCCTAAAATGGCCCTGAGTTGGTTTTATTTGGCTGAAGCCATAACAAGACCTAAGATGTGAGTGGGAAGAAAAAAAATTGAAGTCAGGTTGCCAAATCTGAAAAGTGTTGGCAAGGTTCTTCTGATGTTTGTGCGGAAGACATGTCCACCCCCACTTTATTGACTTAGGAAACTATGTCTTTTTTAAGACAATCCAGCATGGAGCTGCAGAACCTAAGCCAGTGGCCCTGGCTCCTGCTAATCATGGATGGATATACACACAACTTGGCTTGGCATTCAAGGCTCTCCGTGGTCTTAACCCCAAACTGTTCTTCCAACCTTCTTCCTCTCCTCTTCAGCTCAGTGCAGCCCAGCCAACATAGGCAGTTCCCTGCACAGTGACAGCAAACAGAGGAGGCACTGGGGATAAAGGATGGAGAAGATCCAGGCCATTCCTTTGAGAGGAACAACATTAAGTGCTTCTCAGAAAGGTGTGAAGTTGGCCAAATAGGAAAGGGAGAAGGCAGATGCAGGTAAGCCTCTTGATCACACTGAAGAAAGATTGTTGCAGATTCTGTGGATGCCAAGTGAGGCAGTTTTTCATATAAATTTACATTTATTTTCTAGTGATAATAAACACATATGGTAAAATTACAGCATTTGTTTTATGGTAACCTTTGTCAAATCACTTGGGCTTCCCTGGTGGTTCATGGTAAAAAATCTGCTTGCAATACAGGAGGTACGGATTTGATCTCCTGGGTCAGAAAGATCCCCTGGAGGAGGTCATGGCAACCCACTCCAGTATTCCTGCCTGGAGAATTCCCTGGACAGAGGAGCCTGGAGGGATATAGTCCATAGGGTCGCAAAGAGTCAGACATCACTGAAGCAACTTAGCGTGCACACAAGCACGTCAAATTATTTAATCTCTCCAAGCCATGTTTATTCATCTTTAAAATGGATGTCAACATGCACAGTAACTGCCTCAAACAGTGGCATCAACAGTGGATTAAAAAGTGCTTCACAAGCCACCTAGATATCTATCAACAGATGAATGGATAAAGAAGTTGTGGTACATAAGTGGAATATTACTTAGCCATAAAAAGAAATGAATTTGAGTCAGTTCTAGTGAGGTGGATGAACCTAGAGCCTGTTACAGAGAGTGAAGCTAGTCAGAAAGAGAAAAACAAATGTCATATATTAATGCATATATATGGAATCTAGAAAAGTGGTACTGCTGAAACTATTTGCAGGGCAGGAAAAGAGAAACAGACAGAGAGAACACACTTGTGGACACAGCTGGGGAAGGAGAGGGTGGACGATGAGAGAGGCGCTGAAACATATGCATTATCATATGTAAAATAGCTAGCCAGTGGGCAGTTGCTGGATGAGGCAGGGAGCTCAACCTAGTGCTCTGTGACAACCTAGATGGGTAGGATGTTGTGGGCGGTGGGAGAGAGTTTCAAGAGGGAGGGGACATATGTATACTTCTGGCTGATTCACATTTTTGTACGGCAGAAACCAACACGACATTGTAAAGCAATTACCCTCCAAATTAAGAAAAAGTGCTTCACAAATTACTAGATATTATTTTATTTTCACCAGTTTCTGCATGCATGGTATAAAGTAGTGTTAGACTTTAGGGGAAAGGAGTGGTGCCAAATAACTAGGACCTCTTCCAAGTCACATTCTCGAATTGCTGGGTGACCCCACGTACAACAATTTATTTTTCTATCCCTCCCTCGTGCCTGATTTAGAAGGCAGGGGAGATTGTATCTGCCTTATATCTATGTCCTCCACAGATAGAGAAGATGATTTAGAGTCCAGGAGACAATGGGTACCTATGGGGAAGATAGAAGGCAAGATTTTTTGTCATTTTCTCTCTTCCTCTTGTTCCTTTCATTTCTTTCCCAGGCTTTGCCAAAAACAGTTTCTCATAATTTTCTTATTTTCTAAGGCTGGCAAGACCTCCTGCTTGGAAAACAAGAGTACTTAGCTGTTAGAATGACCTGTTTTTGATTGAAAATATAAAACATAAAATAAAAATATAAATATAAAATATAATAATTATTATATACTTATATAAAATAATTTATATAATATTAAAATAAAAATTAAATTAATTTATATAATAATATTTATATAAAATATAAAAAATATATATTTGGATGGAAGATGCATGCCTACCTTAGAAGCAAGCCCAGCACTGGGCCAATGGCTGGAATGGAAAGAGCACTAGAGCTGGGGTCAGGACACCTGGGTTAGAAATCCTGTTCTGTTTTTCATTAGCTGTTTGACACTGAGCACCTCACTTTACTTGTCTGGGCTCTTACTTTTCTTATATATAAATAGTAATAGCACCATCTATCACAGAAGGTTTCAGGTCCACGTACCTACCCAGTATGTTGGCCCTTGTTGTAGCTCATGCTTTGGAAGATGATGTTGTGTAGAAAATTACTTAATCTCTGTGAATCCTTGATGCCCAATGCTTATCACTACCTTTTCATCTCTCTCTTCATTCGCTACCGTGATAATCTAGTGTTTCATCGTCTTTAGTATCACCTATGAGTTTACAACTCTCATCTACTGGGATGCTCTGTTTCAACTTGAATGTCTAATAAGCATCTCAAAATTAACACGGGCAGCACTGAACACCCGGTCTGTCCTCCCTAGCCTGCTTCACCTATGGTCATCTCCATCTCTGCTAACAGCAGCATCTTTCAGCTACTTTTAGCGGCATTATTTTTTTTTAACTTTTTATTTTGTATTGAAGTATAGCCATTTACCAATATTGTGATAGTTTCAGGTGAACAGAACAGATGCTCAGCCATACATATACATGTAACCTTTCTTGGACCCTTTCTTTTTTTCTTAATTTAAATTTATTTATTTTAATTGAAGACTAATTACCTTACAATATTGTATTGGTTTTGCATACATCAACATGAATCCACCACAGGTGTACACATGTTCCCCATCCTGAACCGCCCCCCCACCTCCCTCCCTGTACCATCCCTCTGGGTCATCCCAGTGCACCAGCCCCAAGCATCCTGTATCCTGCATCAAACCTGGACTGGTGATCTGTTTCTTATATGATATTATACATGTTTCAATGCCATTCTCCCAAATCATCCCACCCTCTCCCTCTCTTGGAGCCTTTCTTGACTGCTCTCTCCCAAACCCACATTCAAACTAGCAGCAAATTTGGGAGGAACTTGCTACTACTCACCATCTCCAATGTCAGCATCTCAATCAAAGAAATCATTGGCTCTCACCTGAATTCCTACAATAGCCTCCTGTCTAATCTCTCTGCTTCAGCACCTGCTCATGGAGGAACTTCCCAAAACAGCAGCCAGTGTCATCCTATTTAAAAAAATTAAAAGATGAATCTAATCCTGTCACTTCTCTTTTGAAAATCTTTCCAAGACATTCCACTTCAACAGAGTCAAGCCAAGTTCCTTCCTAACCATCACCCGCCCTGGCAGCACGGCCGCCCCCATACCCTTCTGGTTCCTTTCACTCCAGCTACGCTAGTCTCTGGAGCACCCCAGACTTCCCCTCCAGTGGCTTCTTCCACTTTCAGCATTAGCCTCCCAAATAGGTCTGTGTCTCACTCTCTCACCTTCTTCGAGTTTTGTTCATATGTCACCTTCCCAGCAAGGCCTTCCTTGACCATCCCACTTAAAACTGCATCCCAATCCCTGCTCTCTCAACCCCTTTCCCTTGTTTGCTTGTGTCCATGGTATGTTCTTTCTGCCAACAGTCTATGCTTTACTTACAACTAGAATGTAAATTCTGTGACAGCGGGTGGGTTTTGTTTTGTTTTGTTCACTGATTTATTCCTCTGTAACCATGCTTGGTCCCATAGCAGGTACTTCATAAATATTTGTTGAATGAATGCATGAACAGGGCAAGCCACTAAAAAATAAGGAGAATCAGCACATACAGTCTTGAAAACAGTCATTGGTTACATTATCTCCACTTTACAGACTAATAAATGGAAGCTCGCAGAGATTAACTAATTTGCTTATGTTTACACAGTGGGTGTGTTTATGGTCAGAAGAAATCAGGCTCACAATTTTCAAATCCATATTCTTTCTATCACACTACAAAGCAGGATACATGTGAAAAAGATCCTAAAGTTTCAGCCTGAATTTTTTTCTTTCAGCTGCTGGCCTGGCCTCCTTGTCTAGTTCCTTCAGGCTTCATCTCTGTCAGGATGGTTGGGTAAGAGGATGCGTACCGCAGTGCACAGCCTACAGAAATCTGTCCCATGTGCTGAGCCTCAGCTCTGTGCCCAGAAAGAACCTTCTCTGCCCCCCTGGGGCATAAGAATGTGGACAACCAGGCCAGGGAGGCCTGGTTTTTCATGCAAACGTCTCTGCCTTTGAGGAGTCCTTGGCCTTCACGTCCCAGTCCCTCCTCCCCCACCAGGCAGGCTCCCATCTCTAGTCTTCTGAAACAACTGTTTTTCCTTTCTTCACACAGCTTTTGTCTTCGTGCACTCAGTTTGACGTTGCGTCTGGCCGCATGGGCCATGCCGGCTATTTTTACTGACAGCAGCCACCAGCCCATATGTTTCCCATTACCACAAACTGTTACCTTCTTTGAAACCATTTTGTAAATGAGCAGGACTGCAGACAACCAGGAGGTCAAGTCCACGTGGCCATGCACAGGGCTCCCAGGATTGGCCTGGACAGGTATGTTGGTCTTGATGAATGTCTTTGAAACCAAATTGGGTTGGACAAAATGCTGATTAATTACTTCATGGGTTTTTTTTTCCTTCCTTTTTTAAAATCCCCTTCTTCTCCTCTGTGTTCAGCTCAGTAGGTTTTCAACAGGGTCAAGTTTCAAAGGCAGGCTGCTTTTTACAGGGACATGAATTTGAGTTTTGTTTCTTTCCATTTGGGGAGCTCTCTCCAGGATGAAATCTCGATGGGAGATGAGGCGTGTTAACCCCACAGGGAGGGATGGACAGTGACCACAGCTGTCAGTGCAAAGTAGAGAGATGTATGATGTGATGAGCAGGGTCCTGAGCATTCCCTGCCTCCCGGAAGATGAAGAGCGACTTCAGGACTTTGACACTAACACCTCCTTCATCATGTAGAACACTGGAATTCATAAAACATCTCGAACACATCATTTTACTTGAGCCTCACCATCTTGCTGTGATATTGGGCTTTTTGTTTTCATTTTACAGATGAGGAAACTGAGCGTCGAGTGGCTAACTGGTTTGCCCAAAGCTGTGTGGCCAGTAAGAGTCTGAAAAGAGATTTAACCTTAGCTCCTAGACTGCAGGCCACAGCTTGGGCCCCAGCAGAACAGCTGCCTGAGTGACTTGAAACAAAACCAGGTAGGGCTTATTCAGAGAAGCAGCTAGCAACTCACAGTGGGGCCTGATGGGGCTTGTTGCAGCAAAACTGGAAGCTGGCACTGAGACCCAGGCTCGCAGGGTACTATAAAGCTGCCGCCACTCTGGCTGGATGACATTGAAATAGACACAGACAAAGGGCTTCCTCCTGCAGGGCAGAATGTCGCCGGATCAGGGCCCAGGAGCTGTTGTCGTGCACTGAGGGTAAGCCTTCCAGAGCAGGAGGTAGGTGAAAGGGGAGCTCAGGGCTGAGAATGCGATTGGATGCTGGCCCAAGTCATTCTGAGATCCCTTCCAGCCTGACCACCTGTGACTCAGGATGGACCCACCTACCAGGCCGTACAAGGTATTCTTGGCTCCTCTCTCCCTTTCCTAGTTTTCCAGTCCTTTTAGCTTCCCAGATGTACACAGCTCTCTCCTGCTTCAAGGTTTCTGGGTATGGCATTCTCATTACCTAGAATCCTCTTCCCTATTCTTTGCAAACCAGACTTTCCACAAGAATGTCCCCATCTCAGAAAGTCCTTCCTTGGCCACTTAAATGGGTTGGATAGTGAGTGCAGCCCCCTGCCCCCAAACAAGATATGTTTATGTCCCAACATTATGTCCTGATATGTTTCCCAACTGGAAACTCTGAAGGTGACCTTGGAAAACACGTCTTTGCAGGTATAATTAAGTTCATCCTGAAAGGAGATAATCCTAGATTTAGGGTGAATGTTAAATCTAATGACAGGTGGTCTTATAAGAAGAGGAGAAAACACAGAGACACACAGGAAGAAGAAGGAACGCAGGTGATAGGCAGATGGAGAGAGGTCGCAGTGAGAAGCCAAGCCAAGCAAGGCTGACAGCCACCAGAAGCAGGACAAAGCAAAGTAGGAGGCCCCTCCCCTGGAACCTTCAGAGGGAGGGAGCGCAGGCCTGCTGACCCCTGGATTTCAGGCATCTGGTCTCTACAACTGTGAGAAATAAATTTCTCTTGTTTAGTAGCCACCAACTGTGTGGTGATTTGTTATAGTAGCCCTGGGATCTAATTTAAGCAGCACCACCACCCTCCACATACACAGGGACACATATTCACTAGTCATTCCCTTTTGATCCTCTCATGTCAGTGATCAATTTCCAAATAAACCATCATCTGGGATGACTTGTACACTGTCCTTATTCCCACTTCTTTAGGGCAGAGACCATGCCCATGTCATCCTTCTCACCTTCAGGCAGCTCCCAACACATTCCTAGGTACAGAGTTTGTTATTTAATCACTGAGTTGTGTCTGACTCTTTGCAACCCCATGGGCTGTAGCCCACCAGGCTCCTCTGTCCACAAGAGTCTCCAGGCAAGAATAGTGGAGTGGGTTGCCAGGCCCTTCTCCAGGGGCTCTTCCCAACCCAGGGATTGAACCTGGGTCTCCTGCACTGACAGACTGATTCTTTCATGGAGCCACCTGGAAAGTCCGGGTACCGAGTAGCTGCTCGAAAATACGAAATAAATGAGGCCTGAGTTTTCTAGCTTCATATCTCTGCCTCCACTCCACTCCAACCCACTCCTCACTGCCCTCACACTTCTCAGCCCTTTCGCACATACAGCCCCCAGCCCAGAAGGCTGCCAGGTCCTTCTTTACCTGCTGTACTCCAGCTAGGTCTCTGAGGGGAAGTACAGAGCCTTCCAGTGTAAAAGAGAGGATGGGAGGCCTGATTTCTTGGCTGACTTCCCACAGGCTCCATGCTTTTTGGGAGGCCAGGGCCTTGCCTTGTTCCATCTGTGGTCTGGCACCCAGCACAAGGCTTAGCACAGAACATACACTTCAAACAAGTGTGTTAACTCAGTGAGTCCACAGAAAGGGGCTGTTACAGTGCATTTTTAAAAACATATTTTATTTTTCAGATTTACAGAAAAATTTAAAAAATAGTACAGAGTTTCCATATACCTTGCCCCCAGTTTTCTCTATTAACATCTTATATTAGTATGGCACTTTTGCTATAATTAATGAACCGATACTGATCTATTATTATTAATTAGGGTTCAGATTTCCTTGTTTTATGCTTATTTTTTTCTGTTGTTGTTATTTCAAGATCCTGTCTAGGACACCACATTATATTTAGTCATCGTGTCTCCTTGGGCTCCTCTTTTTTTCTTTTAAATGATTTAGTCTCAACTTGACGTTTTTAAAAAAGCTTTTTTTCAGTTTTACTGAGGAGTAATTGATATATATATATAAAATATACATATATCACTGTATAGATTTAAAGCATACAGAATAAAGTTCTGATTTACATATATTGTAAAATGATTGACTTCCCCGGTGGCTCAGATGGTAAAGCGTCTACAATGTGGGAGACCTGGGTTCGATCACAATGAGTTTAGATAACATCTCTCATCTCATATAGATATGATAAAGAGAAAAAAAGCAACTTAAAAATGTATAAATGTTACAAGAGACAAAGGTTTAATACCTCCATTCTTCCTTTTCATCCTCTCCCCAAAACTTTGCCATACTTCAAATTATATCAACAACTAGTGTTGGCATCATTATAAGCATGCAAATATTATTCACTGTAGAACCCATTAGAATACTGTGATTACACGTCCCTATTTTTTAATTGACACATAATTGACTTGCAACACTGTGTTAGTTCCCGGTGTATAACATGGTGATTTTATACTTCAATACATTGCAAAATGCTCACCACAGTAAGTCTAGTTACTATTAAGTATGTCACTGCATATTATTATAATATGATTGTCTATAATCTCCACTCTGTACATTTTATCCCTGTGACTCATTTATCTTGTAACTGGAAGGTTTCACCTCTTAATCTGCCCCCTCCTTTCACTCATCCCCTCCTTAGGTTCATCTTGACTGTGACAGTTTCAGGCTTTCTTAGTTTTTGATTACCTTGATGTTTTGACGAGTACTGGTCAGGTATTTTGCAGAATGCCTCCATATTGGACTTTAATATTTGTCTCATGATTAGACTAGGCTTATGAGTTTGTAAGAGCATGATCTCACATATATAAAGTGCCACATCGCATCATTCTATCATGCCAAGCATTCATACTATCAACATGATTTATCATTGTTGATGTTTACCTTGATCACCTTTATTGAGGTAGTATACATCAGGTTTCTCCATTGTAAAGTTATTCTTTTCCCCTCTTCCTATACTGTAGCCTGGAAGGAAATTGCTATCAGAAACTATATTTCATTTTTAAGCTATAATTATGCTTTAATAAGTAGCACCCTAAGTCACATCCACCATTAATTAATTGTCAAGACACTCTAAATTGGAAACTGAGAGTCAGGGAGTTTAAACTGTATTCCCAAGGTCATATAGTTAATAAGAATGGAGATAAATTCAGTTTCATCTGAGTCTGCAGTCTGACCTACATGCCCTTTTTATACTGTTATCCTACAGTACTAAGCCACTAAATTTTTAACATGGTCTTATAAGTGTCCTGGGTCTTGCTCCAGTGAGAGCTAAATGGAAGCCTAGACTAGCAGAACAATAATTTACCATCTACACTGTCCTTGAAAACAGATTAACATGCAGATCTAGTCTATGCACCAACATAAACCTCTTTATGTCCCTCAATCCCAACATCATGAGCAAGAGTCCAAAACTCACATCAGCTCTGCTTGGGAAATCAGACTGCAGCTTTGGCAACCTAGCTCAGCTACATAACACATTCAAAGCTGAGAGGAGTGGGAGGACAGAAAGTGCTTTAGGATTATTTTCAAGGGCATAGGGAAGGAATGCAGTATAACATCCCAAACTTCAAGTGACTCGAAGGCCCAGAGGCAAAAAATGACTCACCAAAGGCTACACAGGGAGATACTGACAGAGCTGGAATTAGAAATAATGTCTTCAGTTTGGCACAGGTCTGTTTTTATTTGGGACAAGCGCTTCTCAGAAGGTGCGAAGTTATGGCTGATCATTGTGTGCACTTCGCAGACTTCATTGTTAAGAGCAGGGTCTGAGAAATGAGCTTCCCATCACTGGTGTGCCATTGTCTTCATCTGGTGCCATTTGGAGGGCAGTATTGGGCCATATAACGAATATCCTATGAGCCTCATCTGTTCTCCACGAGAAAAATCCTTAGCCTTCTAGGTTAGCCAGGACTGACAGGGGAAGAAACCACACATCAGGGTATATAAAAAGTTTGGAAGCACCAAATAAAAAGGAGGAGATTCAATGATGCAAAATTTTCTATCTGCCCTTTTAACAAGGAAAACATCCTGTTTCTCACTGAGGCTATTTCTAGAGCTTGGATGAGGACCAGTGAGACACAAACAGCCCTGTGGTCCATATGACCACAAACAGAAATCAGGTAACATGCATTGGACATGTTTCCTTTTACAGGGTTCTATGAGATTACAATATCAAGGACTACCATGATAAATTAAAGATATCAAACACTGTTCAGAGAAGATAGTAGATTCTTTTTAAAGTATTTGTGTAATAATAAACTCCATAGTGACAAACATTCGTGGAGAAATTTCTCTTCTATATCATCTCATGGGTATCTTCCAGTGAACTTGACAGGACTATCCCTATTTTACAGGGGAATAAATTAAAGCTTAGGGAAGTTAAATGTCTTGCCCAAGGCCATGAAGTTGAAGCTGGATTCAAGATTTCAACTATGATCTTTTGACAATTTGATGGTGATTATCTTTGTTTCCTATATCTGTTTGTAACACACACCTGTTGATTCTACATAACCTAGGTATTTTAATTAGGTAAGAACTGAAGAAATAGTTTTAGCAGATGGATGAGATATTCTAATTCCACAAATTGAAAACTAAAAAAGAGACGGAGGAGCTGAAGGAGTGTAGGTGAATTCTTAGGGGAGCTTGCTGCCTTACGTGTGTGTCTAGTCATGTCCAACTCTTTGCAACCCTATGGACTGCAGCACACCAGGCTCCTCTGCCCATAGGATTTTCCTGGCAAGGATACTGGAGTGTGTTGCCATTTACTCCTCTAGGGGATCTTCCTGACCCAGGGATCAAACCCACAGCTCCAGAGACTCCTGCATTAGCTGGCAGGTCTTTACCACTGAGCCACCTGGCAGGCCCAAAGTGTTAATATCACACTGTTGCTTTAGAGAAGGCCCAAAATGCCAGATACACCAGGGAACTGGCTGAGGAGGATGAGAAGAATAAGGTATAAGAGAAGCTACCACAGGGATGAGGGGAGTTTTAAGATGGCAGATAGAGCAGGGAGAGGTCTTAGATTTACACCCCTACCCCTCTTTGAAGTTTTCTCTGCCTCCCTCAGGCAGACCTCCTCTGTCTTCCCTCTGTGCTTTCTTCCCTACTTACTCTGGATAGCTGTTTGCCCCACAGCTCTTTTTTGTCAGATAGAGATTTTAGTTTATTTTTTTAATTGGAGGATAATTGCTCTACAAAAATATGGACTGCTTCATGAATTTGCGTGTCATTCTAGCACAGGGGCCATGTTAATCTTCTTTGTATCATTGTAACTTTAGTTTAAGTGCTGCCAAAGCAAGCGCACCATAGCTGCTTTCACAGGGGTTTTCTCTCGCATTCTATGAGCTCCCCGAGGGCAGGAGTTGGTCTGATCCATTTCCACCAACCTAGCACTGCCTTGCATTGCACAGTGGAGATATTTGATGAGTGCTGGTTAGATGAACAAATGAATAATGAATGGATGACAATTGATGAGATGGATTGAAGTCTATCTTCTTGGGACTTTTCTTTGTGGGGTAAATCTCAAAGTTCTCTTCAAGTATAAATATAAATACTATGTAGAAAGAATCTCCAGAAATAACAATGATGTAGGAACATGGCATCCGGTCCCATCACTTCATGGGAAATAGATGGGGAAACAGTGGAAACAGTGTCAGACTTTATTTTTGGGGGCTCCAAAATCACTGCAGATGGTGACTGCAGCCATGAAATTAAAAGACGCTTACTCCTTGGAAGAAAAGTTATAACCAACCTAGATAGTATATTCAAAAGCAGAGACATTACTTTGCCGACTAAGGTCCATCTAGTCAAGGCTATGGTTTTTCCTGTCGTCATGTATGGATGTGAGAGTTGGACTGTGAAGAAGGCTGAGCGCTGAAGAATTGATGCTTTTGAACCATGGTGTTAGAGAGGACTTTTGGGAGTCCCTTGGACTTTGGGGAGATCCAACCAGTCCATTGTGAAGGAGATCAACCCTGGGATTTCTTTGGAAGGAATGATGCTGAAGCTGAAGCTCCAGTACTTTAGCCACCTCGTGAGAAGAGTTGACTCATTGGGAAAGACTCTGATGCTGGGAGGGATTGGGGGCAGGAGGAGAAGGGGACAACAGAGGATGAGATGGCTGGATGGCATCACGACTTGATGGACGTGAGTCTGAGTGAATTCTGGGAGTTGGTGATGGACAGGGAGGCCTGGCGTGCTGCGATTCATGGGGTCGCAAAGAGTAGGACACAACTGAGGGACTGAACTGAACTGAACTGAACTGAGGAACACAGTGGATCACTAGCTCAGTGGGTATGAGAAGGTTGTTCAGTCGCTAAGTCATGTCTGACTCCTTGAGACCCCATGGACTGCCGCACACCAGGCTTCCCTGTCTTTCACCACCTCCCAGATTTTGCTCAAACTCAAGTCAATTGAGTCAGTGATGCCATCCAACCATCTCATCCTCTGCTGCCCCCTTCTCCTCCTGCCCTCAATCTTTCCCAGTATCAGCGTCTTTTCCAATGAGTCAGCTGTTTGCATCAGGTGGCCAAGGTACTGGAGCTTCAGCATCAGTCTGTCTTTTAAATATTCAGGGTTGAGTGGGTAGAGAAATCCTTTCGATAATGGATCAAATGGATACAGAGAAGACAACACCACCATGACAATCAATTTTGAGGGACAATGATTGAAAGAGCTGTGTATTGAAGCAAAATATAAAATTATAAATTATAAAATTATAAAAATATAAAAAATTATAAAATAATAAAATTATAGCAACAGATGGAGAAAATACAAAAAATGCAAATGATATTTTAAAAGCCTAAATTCTGAGTGATAATCAACTTCAAAGTGAGAAACCAAAGGACAGGGAGGATTAAACAAGGAGGTCAGTGGAAGAGGCATTTTGCTTCCTCCCCAGGGAGGGCTACACCTGGAAAGTGACCCCTGCTCACTAAAGGGCAGATTCTGAATGTGAGACAAATGAGGGTGTTTCCAGATGACAAGCAAGTTCTATTGGCCAGTCAAGGAAGGCCACCCATACTCCCATTTTCAAGACTACTTTCTGCTTAAAAACAAACTAAAGGAGCTCTCCTAGTATATGCTTTCCGGAGAAGGTGATGGCTCCCCACTCCAGTGCTCTTGCCTGGAAAATCCCATGGGCGGAGGAGCCTGGTGGGCTGCAGTCCATGGGGTCGCGAAGAGTGGGACATGACTGAGCGACTTCACTTTCACTTCACTTTCATGCATTGGAGAAGGAAATGGCAACCCACTCCAGTGTTCCTGCCTGGAGAATCCCAGGGATGGGGGAGCCTGGTGGGCTGCCGTCTATGGGGTCGCACAGAGTCGGACACGACTGAAGCGACTTAGCAGCAGCAGCAGCAGCAGTATATGGTTTCTGGTAATAGACGTGACCACAGGCTCAGCTCACCTTCCCCGTTTCCATTCCCTCTCCAGGCCCAAGAGTCAGCGATGAGAAATGAGTGGAGCATGCAGGGAGGAGGGGCAGGACTGAGGTTTCTCAGAGAACCTTGCTGGGGGGGAGAGGAAATAATACTGGCAAGAAAAGCCGCCCTACTGTGCGTTGGGCATGGCACAAAATGTTTTTACTTTGCTGATTTTAGTCGCTCAGTCATGTCTGACTCTTTGCGACTTCACGAACTATAGCCTGTCAGGCTCCTCTGTCCACGGAATTTTCTAAGCAAGAATGTGGAATGGGTTATCATTTCCACCTCCAGAGCATCTTCCTGACACAGGGATCAAACCCGCGTCTCCTGCACTGGCAGGCAGATCCTTTACCACTGAGCCGTCTGGGAAGTGCCTTCTCAGGTTACAAACCTTCAATGCTTCTCATTGTCTAGAACAGCACTCTGACGATGGAAATGGTCTGTGTCTGCAGTGCCCAACACAGTAGCCACTAGACATATTTGGCCATTGAACACTTGAAATATTGCTTTTACCACTGAATTTTTTATTTTATTTGAATTAATTTGAATAGCCTCAAGTGGCTAGTAATTACCATGTTAGACGGTACACGTCTAAAGTCCTACATCTTTAGACTGACACTGAAACCCAGACCTAATACACAGTGACAGCCCTTCCCCCTCAATTTCAGATGTGTTATAACTTGGGGTTAAGCCAGGACATGTGATGTCAGCAAGCAGAAGGGAAGGGAAGAGAAGATATTCTTATGACTTTAAGTAAACTCTCTTCTAGGTCCAGCTACACCTCTCTTGTGCAGGCACCCCATCCTCCCACCCCCTGACCCCTCCACACCACCTTCTCTTCCCTCCCTGTCACAACATGGCCTTGTTCTGTTGGCCTCAGCCAGACTTTGGACTCTGTCCCACCTCCGCTTACCTCCTATAGAACTGGATGCTGTTGGTCTTGGCAACAACCTTGAGGCTACACTTGTTCCTCTACCAGTGCTAATTAGTTATTGAACAAACAGCAAGAGAGCCTCAGGGTAGGCCCACATGCAGGACTTTCAGACCAGGTGGAACATGTCAAGATGTAATGGAACTTCTGCTGTGAATCACGTCTGGAGAATGAAATATTAGAGAGAGCCAGATCCCGGAACACATGAGGGAAACAGGAGAATGGAGGGCAGTTCTCCTTGGAGCCTCCTCGTCTTTGCAACTTCACTGGGAGGCAAGAAACCCTCCTGTGGGTGGGCAGGGGCAAGGGACTGCTTAGCTAAACCTCCCTTTGCTCTGGGTTTTGCTCTGTGGGTCGATGGAACCTTTGCTGTTGATGGAAGCTTTATGTTTGTGGATGGTTCAGGAGAGGTGAAAGTGATGAAGATTCCTCTAAAATGTGGAACACCTAATACGGGACAGGAAATTACAGCCACGTGGGCTGCCTGGGGTCAGGGCTCACCTCAAACACACTCCTAATCAGAGGAGCTGCAGCCCAGAGTGGGGAGGCCCCTTGCCAAGTATGTGGAACATGTTAGTGGCCGAGGATTCTGGGCCTTTGAATCCAGAATGCCTTTATTTATTTATTTATTTTTTCGCTATAGCATAGATGAGCTTTTTAAAAAATTAATTTATTTTAATTGGAGGCTAATTACAATATTGTAGTGGTTTTTGCCATATATTGACATGAGTCAGCCATGGGTGTACATGTGTTCCCCATCCTGAACCCCCCTCCCACCTCCCTCCCCATCCCATCCCTCTGGATCATCCCAGTGCACCAGCCCTGAGCGCCCTGTCTCATGCGTTGAACCTGGACTGGAGATCTGTTTCACATACGATAATATACATGTTTCAGTGCTATTCTCTCAAACCATCCCACCCTTGCCTTCTCCCACAGAGTCCAAAAGACTATACATCTGTGTCTCTTTTGCTGTCTCGCATATAGGAACCTGGGGTTCCTTGACTCCCAGGCAACTGCTCTTCCTGGTGTAGCTAAACAACAGAGGGAATGCACAAGAAAACACAAGCTGGGATTTCCCTGGGGGTCCAGTGGTTGCGAATCCACCTGCCAATGCAGAGGACACCGATTCCGTCCGTGGTCCGGGAAGATCCCACATGCTGCAGGGCCACTGAGCCCATGGGCCACAGCTCCTGAGCCTGCACTCTAGAGCTCGTGCTCTGCAACAAGAGAGGCCGCTCCAGTGAGAAAGCTGGTCATCACAACTAGAGAGTAGCCCTTAGTTGTTGCATTTAGAGAAAGACTGTGTGCAACAATAAAGACCCAACACAGCCAAAACAATAAATTAAAAAAGAAAACACAAACTGACTTTCTTTCTTAATGGTCTCCCCTTCCATCCTTACAAATGTCCCTTGCAGAGAGAAGGGAAATTGAGCAGTTTGCCATCAGCTCTGAGGGTGTCACGCCTTCTCGATGGGGTGGACTGGGACAAGCTCAGAAGTGAGGGGCAAATGACCTGAAGACAAGCCCAGATTCTTTCCACATTTTTGCTCCTGATTCTCAGCATATTACTTAACTTTCTGGGCTTCAGCCTTCATATGTGAAGTGGGGCTGGTAACCCTGATCTCGCAGGCAATTTATAGGGGTTAAATGAGATGATGGATATATGGTACCTAATTCAACAGCTCCGTTTATCAAACTGAGCAGCTGCCCTGTGCCTGCTGTCAGGATTCAGAGGTGCCACCTAGATGCCTGGGAGGTGGCAGATGTCCATTATGGTCAGTTGGTAGGAGAAGGTGGGGGTGGGGATGCCAGTGAAGGCATCCCTGACCCAAGCAGTGGTCCTCACCCCACGCACCCTTGCTCCAGGTTGGGCTGAGCTCCTGCTGCCTCTGCCCCTTCCCCTCCCACCAGTGAGATGTTTTTATTTGCTCCGTGTGTTGTTTTGTTTATAAACCTGGGCTCCTGGGAGAAGCCAGATCCCAAAGCAGGTCCTAGATGTTGAAGATCAGCCCTGAGGCTGACACAGGAGCCAGGCCCCACTGGGGAAAACATCAGGCTGCCACACCTAACGGGCCTGTCCCAGCTGCCCTGCCCTCACGCTGTTCTAGCTTCTCCTCCGTGCCCGGCCCTGGGTAGAAGGCTGCTGAAGCAAAGGAGACAAGGGTCCTGCCCTGGAGACCCTCAGGGGTTCTCAGAAAACACCTGACGGCCATTACACAGTGCCGGATGTTTGAGCTTTGACAACAAATCTCATATGCTTATTTGAGGATTAAATTACTTAAAGCAAGACCACAAGAAAAACTCATTATGTTACAGAAAGGGAAAGACAGAAGCTATACAAGCAGCAAGAAGGCTTGGAATCCAGCGTTTTGGGGGGATGTGCTGGAATCCACAGAGATGTGTAAGACTGCATCCCTGCCCCCTAAAGCTCTTAGGTACGTTGAGGAAGAGAACATGTGAATAATCACACCACTGTGTGAGTCCTGCAGGAATACCTTCCAGCGCTGGGAGCTCCTGATCTGTCCAGGGCCTGTTTCCTCCACCCTGACCTATGTCCTCAGGATCATGAAGCCCTTGTCTTACACGGCCTTTGTAAGGAGCTCATAGAAGCGGCTTCAGAACTGTCTGGCAAATGGGGTCACCGATCCACCTGCTTCCCTCTCCTCTTGGTTAAGGGCTGCTCTGTGAGATGTTAACTTCCTTGCAGGTTCAGGTGTGCCCAAGCATGGGTGCTGAGCAGGTCCCCAAGGATCGTAACATGAGAGAAAGCCCAGCCTGAGTGAGGAGGCCACCATGTGATGCTGAGAACAGTGCCTCATACCCCTCCAGCAGTGGCTGGAGTGAAGGTGGGCTGCACGTGTGTGGGATGGGGTACGCGGAGTGATTGTGAGCTCTCTGCGACGGTGTGAGTATGTGGGAAGGTGAGAAGGGAGAGGGAGTCCACTTGGGTAACTGTTGTGACAAACCAGGTAAAAATAGAGAGGGAGGAAACCACATCGCTTAGGCTGAGAAGAGAGGGGAGGTGCCGTTTAGGAGAACGGTCAGGGAGGTGGAATCCAGGGGACCTGGTGACTGGATGTGGGAGGCAAGGGAGAGGGAGGCCTGGGATGGTTGCTAGGAGACCAGCTGTTGGGGGGGAGCTGGCCACCTGGTGATGCTGTTCATTCAAACAAGGAATTGAGAAGGTGGAAGGGGTTCATATTTTATTCAAAAGGGAACAGGGGTTTTCCCTTTCCCAAGTGAAGAGAAAATGAGACCTCAGCTTTCCTGGAAGCCTTTACTAAGAAATTCCCTGTCTTCAGGAAACAGAAAGAAGTTTCAAAATCATGCAAATGGGGCTGGGCCAGGAGCAAGGAATGTGTGCATGCATGGGACTTTTTTTTTTTTTCCTCCTCCACTCACCTCTACAGAACTACTACCTTCTCCCCTGTCTAACAGACCCATAGACACTTCTGGACAGACTCTTTTCATAGCTGGAGAATCTGACCACAGTAAAGAGATATACCCATATACCTCTGTGAGCATGTGTGAATAAAGTCGCTTCAGTAGTGTCTGACTCTTCGCAACCCTTTAGACCATAGCCCACCAGGCTCCTCTGTCCATGGGATTCTCTAGGCAAGAATACTGGAGTGGGTCATGCTCTCCTCCGGGGGGCTCTTCCCAACTCAGGGATCAAACCCACATCTCTTATGTCTCCTGCACTGGCAGGCAGGTTCATTACCACTAGCGCCACCTGGGAAGCCCATATATCTGTGTGTGTGTGTGTGTGTGTGTGTGTGTGTCTGTGTGTGTCTGTGTATGATACGAGATATATTTCATATCTCCCATATATCTCATATATGGAAGCCCATATATCTCTGAGATATAGTTTATTCACAACATGAGTAGGGATCAGAATCTCACCTGTAACTCAGGCCCGTTTCTTATTCCTCTCCCCTACCCTTTCATGCCTCATTTCTGTACACTGTCAGCTTTCTTATCTTATAATGGGCCAAGGGATGCTCTGAGGTTTGGGGTCAGCATTCCCTAACCAAGCAAACAAGCAAGCAAACAAAAAGCCTTGGGTGTGTACTGTCTGTAGAATACCTGATGCCATGTTTCAGGTACTACTTTTCGTAAGCCCCAGTTCTCTCCTTGTTTCACTGAGGATGAAACTGTTTCAGAGAGTAGTGAAATGATTTGCCTAAGGTCTCATGACCAGAAGTGAGACTCAGGCCTGAAACCAGGTTTCCTGGACCTCTCCTTATTTCTAGTGAAAAAGTGAAAGTGTTAATTGCTCATTTATGTCCAACTCTATTCAACCCCACAGCGTGTAGCCCACCAGGCCTTTTTGTCCTTGGGATTCTCCAGGCAAGAATACTGGAGTGGGCATCCATTCCCTTCTCAGGGGATCTTCCTGACCCAGGGACTGAATCAGGATCTCCTGCATTGCAGGCAGACTCTTTACCGTCTGAGTCACCAGGGAAGCCCCCTTATTTCTAACACGGAATTAAAACCATGTTCATAGATGAAGCACACTAGCTCACAGCAGCCTCCCTAAATGTTGTTTTCCTCTCCTTCTCATCTGACTCTTCGACAAACCATGCTGTTGCTCCCATAGATCCTCCAGCCTGTGCATTCTGGAGGATCTTCTGGATTACTTCGTCCCTTTATGAAAGGACAGGAATCCAATAGTGACTCCTTCCAGCTCAGACAACTTCTCTCACTGCCCTGAACCTATGTCTATGACCCTCAGGATAAAGTCCAGACCCCTTACCCTAACATCCAGGCATCCCATGTGTACTCTGACTCTCCCTGCTCTCTGAAACCATCCTAATCACATGGGCACAGCTCCTTGCTCTCTCAGTTACTGCTCTTTAGTGAGAGCACTCATTACTCTGGAAGTTCCTGCCTCTTTGGGGAACTGTATTGATCAGTAGAGGGGCTCCCAGGTGGCTCAGTGGTAAGGATTCCCTCTGCCAATACAGGAGACACAGGAGATGCGGGTTTAATCCCTGGATCAGGAAGATCCCCTGGAGGAGAAAATTATACGCTTGCTTGGGAAATCCCACGGCCAGTGGAGCCTGGTGGGCTATAGTCAGTGCGGTTGAAAGAGTCGGACTTGACTGAGCAACTGAGCATGCACACAGCCACCGGTAGACCGTGCTTCTTGAAAGTCAGATAAGTTTTATGCACATCGTGTGCCTCTAGTGATTAGCATGGAGTCTTGCACAGGGTAGTTAATAAATATTCATTGAATTAATGCAGCAAGAGATATGTCCATAAATTCAGGGAAGCAACGAATGGAGATAATGATATCTGTCCCTAAGGAGCACACACAGTATTGTGGTAAAGATAGAAGATATGTAAGGACAATCTAATCATAAAAGCAGGACAATCTATGAGGCGCCAGACAAATATGGAGCATTATTTCCATGGGATTATAAAAAGGACAATGAAGAGCTGGCATGTTCACTCACATGGCCTGTGTTGGCACTGTAGGTGCTGCTGCTTGGGGGGCAGGCACCATGGAGAACCTTGTGACCTCACTTATTGTTATGGAAGAAACCGTGTTGTAGTTTCTGAATAGAAGTTGGTACAGAAAAAGCACTCAGATCATATTCAGATCAATAAGCAGATTCAAGCTATAGGGCAGTCTACTATCTCCACATAGTAGGTCACCTGGAAATTCCAAGAGCTCAGGTTGATCTAATTAATTTCATTCAACTTCTCTAAGACTCAGTTTTCTCTCCATGAAATGGAGACATAAGAGCAACTGCTCCCCAGAGTCACTGTGTCAGGATTACGCAGATTAGACAACGCATGGTTGGAAGGAGCCTGTCCTAGTGTCTGCCTTGTAGTAAACGCTAAGTACATGGTGGTGCTGCCTGCAATGAAAATGCTTTTGATGAGGCTGGCAATCAAGTGCTCCCAGATCCCAGGGCAGCACCGGACTTGTTGGTTGAGCTACGTAATGTTTGCTGAAGAACAAACAGACAGATCCTCCAGGAGAGCTGAATCAGGCAAGAGGGATACACATGTGGAGTGAGTTACTTGGGAAAACAATTGAAGCCAAGACTACATGAGTTCATGAGAAATGAGGTTTGTTTCTGTGTAAGAGATGGACAAAAGACTTGGTGAAAAAAACAGGAAACTGGGATCCTGATGAACCAGAAAGAAGGGCAGTAATTGACAAAAGCCAGATGGCTTCTTCTGTCTCTTAGCATTGGGTCCCTCCCACAACAAAGAGGGGACTACTTCATGTGAAGGATCTTGTGGTCATTTAACTGGGCCAGACTGCAAGGCATGCTGGGATCTCAGAGATTCTTTGGGATCCCTTGGCTGGGTAACTGACAAAAAAGTGAGATAGGGCTAATTCTTGATGAGATGTGAATGATGGGTGTGAATGTGGGGGGCTGATGTTAAGTGCCTATGGTGCTACGGTGCCTTGGGCATCACTGGTTATGTTCTGTGCCCTGTAGCCTCCCTACCACACTGATAACTAACTAGACAAAAAAGACACTCTCTGGCTGGAATCTAGGCATCAGGTAGTGAGCAGGAGCCCTGGGAATCTGGCTTGCACATCTGCCCTACAGGAATATTTTATATTATATGCTGACAAAGGGACACAAGCAGGATCTCTCTAGAGAAGTTGTGAATACGACACTTAAGAGAAAATTCAGAGAAAAAGAGTAGAAATGATGCAGAAAGCTGTGAGGAAAGGGAGAAACAGCTGAAGCTAGAAGAGAAGCAGAAGGACAGTACTGAAAGAGGGGGCACCAGCGCAGGGAACCCAAAGACCGTTCCTAGGGGGACAAAAATTCAGGCTGCTGCTGTTTCTCGGCCCTCTCTCTGAGGCCTGCAGAGCGGCTGCCAGTTCCTGGACCCTCCTCACTTCCCTGAGGATCTTTCGCAAGTCCTCTGTAGCGGGGCAGCCCGACTTTGTGTCATTCGCCACCTTAAAGGGACACCTGTGAGCCCTGTTCTGGGCTCGAGCTGCGCATACACTGAGAGCTATGTATAGGCAGGGTCTGCAGAGGCGAGCCCTGAGCCAGGTGTCCTCTTTCCTCCAACATGCATGGTTGACTCCAGGTCTGCCTGGTTTAGGAAGTATCTCCATTTATTGACAAGAGGTCGAGGGTGGTGGGAACAGCCCAGGCTTCAGAAAGAAGGCAACTGGAAAGAGACACGTCCTTGGGACCCTAGGCAAGAGGTCTAAGGTCTCAGACTAGGCATTTGTCCAAGCGAGAAATGGGGCTCAGGAGTGGGGGTGTTGCCTGGGGTATCAGGGGGCATCCGTTGTCCTAGGTGGGGGTGTGCTGTAAGCATCCCAGGGGCACAGAGCTGCCCAGTGGCTGCAGCCAGGCTCACTAGACACCAGTCATTGTTGGCAGTGACCAGTGGCAGGAATCCTCTCAGAGCGAACTTGCTATTTGTACCATCTCTTCAATTATGAACAAAATTGCCAAGTAGGCAGGGTAGGGCTGAACTTGTAAGCTGAAGGCTTCATGGGTGGCTGGAGAGGCAGCCTGGGGAAGCAGGAGCTGACAGTTGCACTCATGCTTACCCGTATTGCACTGACTCTGGTTAGATACATTCTCTGCTCTTCTCCAAGTTGTGTCGAGGCCCTGTCCCCTTCTCTGTATTTCTAGCACTCAACCTGATGCCAGGCACACGGAAAGTGTTTAGTACATCACTGTAGGATTTTTGAATACACATTTAGAGCTGGGGAAACACTGTCCTAAAAACCCCACAAACCTCAGATATCAAATATCATCCTCTTCAACTTGAGATCTTCTTAGGTAACCATAGGTGTGTGTGTGTGTGTGTGAGCTCTCAGCTGTGTCCGACTCTTTGCTACCCATGGACTATAGCCTGTTAGGCTCCTCTGTCCATGGGATTTTCCAGACAAGAATACTGGCTGCTGCTGCTGCTAAGTCGCTTCAGTCGTGTCCGACTCTGTGCAACCCCATAGACGGAAGACCACCAGGCTCCCCCACCCCTGGGATTCTCCAGGCAAGAACACTCGAGTGGGTTGCCATTTCCTTCTCTAATGCATGAAAGTGAAAAGTGAAAGTGAAGTCCCTCAGTCGTGTCCAACTCTTAGCGACCCCACGGACTGTAGCCTACCAGGCTCCTCTGTCCATGGGATTTTGCAGATAAGAATACTGGAGTGGGGTGCCATTACCTACTCCAAAGGATCCATTAATACAATGCCTGCTTGAAGCAGATGTTGCTATGACATGGAAGAAACAACTTACCTGGAGACACTTGTTTAAATTCTTCCTCAAGCAGTTACTAGCTGGGGGGTCTTGCAGAGGGTTACCTAACATCTCTGGGCTTTTCCTCATCTGAAAGTGATAGTCACTCAGTCATGTCTGACTGCCTGAGATTCCATGGACTGTAGCCCACCAGGCTCCTCTGTCCGTGGTGAATACTGCCTCTGTCCAGGCAAGAATACTAAAGTGGGTCACCATGCCCTCTTCCAGGGGGTCTTCCCGACCCAGGGATCGAATCTGCATCTCTTATGTCTCTTGCATTGGCCGGTGGGTTTTTTAACCACTAGCACCACCTGGGAAGCCCAGCAACTAGGAGATAATGCCTATTCATGGGGTAACAGAGGATTTGGTGAGATGACATGTGAGAAAACAGCAGCCCGCAGAATGGCTTGATAAATGTTTGTTGAATGGCAGATACCATCCTGGTAACTGAAGTTCACCAAGGCTGTGTTCTGCTTTCTGCCCAGACTCATTGCCACATTGTCTGTCAAGGACCATTCTGTTGTTCAGCCTGGCTCTTCTCACACTAACAGGGACATGCATGAGTTGGCCTGACAAATGGTAGGAAACCACCATTGATCACTTACTGTTCATCCTTGGAAGACAAGCAGTGATAGACTGCCAGGGTCCAGTAGGGGAATCCTGGGCACTGCTTATCTGAATGCACCCCTAGAGCCACTATTCTGGGAGAGCCTGGGCAACTTCAGAGGAGGGACTCTTCAGTGCCAGCTGACTGGCATCACTGGCAGCGGGGGGATTCATATTTTAGCAAGCCTCTGAACTTATGCAAGTATCATCCGGGTTAGAGAAGCCACAGGTTTAGGTCTGCTAACTATATAATTAAATAAGGTAGAATGTCAAGAGAGAGGTAGAGATGAAGCTTTTAGACTTAAAAAGCTGCATATTGAGAAAAGGCCACAATAACATCTTTATATATTCCCTGAGAAAAATGGACACAAAGCAACAGATTTCAACTGCAGAGAGCATGAGGACTCACGTGGAGGACTGTTGGAGGGCTGCAGGCTGGGTGTATCACTGCATTTGTGGCCTAGACAGTCTGAGCCAGGCTCTCTATGTATTATCACTCATCCACACTGCATTTTCTGGGCTCCAAAATCACCGCGGATGGTGATTGCAGCCATGAAATAAAAGACGCTTGCTCCTCGGAAGGAAAGTTATGACCAGCCTAGACAGCATATTCAAAAGCAGAGACATTACTTTGCTAACAAAGGTCCATCTAGTCAAGGCTATGGTTTTTCCAGTAGTTATGTATGGATGTGAGAGTTGGACTATAAAGAAAGCTGAGTACAGAAGAATTGATGCTTTTGAACTGTGGTGTCGAAGAAGACTTTTGAGAGTCCTTTGGACTGCAAGGAGGTCTAACCAGTCCATCTTAAAGGAGATCAGTCCTGAGTGTTCATTGAAAAGACTAATGTTGAAGCTGAAACTCCAATCCTTTGGCCACCTGATGCAAAGAGCTGACTCATTTGAAAAGACCCTGATGCTGGGAAAGATTGAGGGCAGGAGGAGAAGGGGATGACAGAGGATGAGATGGTCGGATAGCATCACTGACACAATGGACATGGGTTTCTGTGGACTCCGGGAGTTGGTGATGGACAAGGCGGCCTGGCATGCTGCCGTTCATGGGGTCACAAAGAGTCGGACACAACTGAGTGACTGAACTGAACTGAACTGAACACTGAAGTTGTGTGTATGTGTGTGCATTTATGTGTGTGTGCTCAGTCATGTCCCACTCTTTGTGTTCCCATGGATTATAATCCTAAATAGTAAAAGTTATTATGCCTGCTCTGGTGAAATGGAAACTGATACTCAGGTTTATTTAAGCAATTCACCCCAACTCATGGGAGCCTGGTGGGCTGCCATCTATGGGGTCACACAGAGTCGGACACGACTAAAGTGACCTAGCAGCAGCATGACATTATTGTGTCAGAGCTAGGACTTGTCTGTCCAAAGGGTATTGTTTTACTGAATCACATTGCCAAGGGAAAGTTCTGGCTTATAATTTCCCTTTTAATGTAAATAGTATATACGTAATCTAGCAAAACTGAGAGGAATAGGACTTCAGGGTGAATCTTATATTTAAGGAGGGTTTTGGGGATCTTCTAACCAACTTCCTGTTGTACCTCATCAATCCATGTATTTGGCATGTCACCATAATTGCCCAGTGGCTTTACTGAGAGGCGCTATACTCTTTGATCTCTGTGAAGCATAACATTCTGTGGACCCATCTTTCCTCTTGGTTGGTTGCACCAGCCATGGGCTTATATGATAACCCCTTAATTGTTCTACTTGCTCAAGGCCCTCTCCACTCTAATCCATCCTTCAACATGGAAGTCAAAATGATCTTCACAAAGTCTGACTCTGGTTCATGTCCCAGTTTTGCACTCAAATATAGAAAGGCTGTCTCCTGCAGGTCACGTTTAGTCCAGTTCTGTGGTCTGACACTCAAGGACTCCTGCAATTCCTTCAATCTCCAACCTTTCACCTTCAGCCAATCAGAACTAACTATTTACTGATCTCTAAACTCAGTTGCTCCTTCTCACCTCTGCGCCTTTTCTCATGTCATCCCTAGAGATTTCTCCTAGAGATAAATATCAACATCATACCAACAATTCAAGCCTGAGGACAGATACTGCCTCTTTCTTTTATTTCATATCTCTTCCCCTTTGCACTGAACACAGTTCCTAGAAAAGGACCTGTGGTCAAGAAATTCTTGCAAGTTCATGCATATATTTATTAATGGAGTCCCTACTACAGAAAACTGTGCTATGTGTTTGGAGATGACATAATAATACACCTAGAAAAGCCTAAAGATGCCACCAGAAGACTATTAGAACGAATCAATTAATCTGGTAAAGTTGCAGGATGCAGATTTAATACACAGAAATTTCTTGCATTCCTATAGCCTAACAATTAGAAAGAGAAATGTATGCTATTTCTTGAAATATCATTTTTAGACATATATTGAGCTAAGCATTATTTGTTGACATTTCCTTGATATGGTAATTGAGTAATTAGTTCTCATGCATCACCATCTTGGTGGGTGTGGAAGCGATATTTCATTGTGGTTTTGATTTGCATATCCTTAATTGCTTATGTTGAGCATTTTTCCATGTGCTTATTGATTATTTGTATAGCTTCTTTAGAGAAATGTCTATTCAGATCATGTGTCCATTTTCAAACTGGGTTTTCATTTTATTATTGAGTTGTAAGAGTTTTTCATACATTCTAATTATGAATTCCTTGTCAAATGTACAAGTTATAACTATGTTCTTATTTGTGGGTTATGTTCACTTTGTTGATAATGTTCTTTGAAGTACAAAAGTTTAAAATTTTGACAAGTCCAATTAATCCATATTTTCTACTGCTATTTGTGCTTTTGGTTACTATATGAAAAGATTTTTCCTAACACACTGTAATTTAAATGTATTCCTGTATTTTTCCTAAGGGTTATAAAATTATAGCTCTTACATTTAGGTTTCTACAAATATCGACCTATTTCTTGTTTATAGTATATTAAATCTATTTTTAGATGGTTTACATCATTTAGTTTACAAAATTAATTTACCCTTTTTCCTATTAGTACTTCAATTATCTACTATAGTTATATAGAGAAGTTACTGATTTGAATATATTCACTTGTATATATTTATTTGGTGGCTCAGCAGGGAAAGACTCTGCCTGCAATGCAGCAGACTCAGGAGACATGGGTTCAATCCCTGCGTCGGGAAGATCTCCTGGAGAAGGGAATGGCAGTCCACTCCAGTATTGCCTGGAGAACCCCATGGACAGAGGAGCCTGGTGGGCAACAGTTCATAGTCACGGAGAGTTGGACATGACTGAAGCGACTGAGCTCAAGTAATTTTTCTAAACTCTAATAACTGCTTAGCTTTTGTGTTTATTTTCTATTTTGGGGTTAAGAAACAGAATTTAATCATTGCTTTTTGAATCTCCTTTTTAATAAATTTGCCTCTTTATTTCACTGACATATTTCTAGAACAATGTTAAATCATAAGAGATAATGGTGGACATCTGTGTTTTGTTCCTAAGTTGGATGTAATGCACCTGATGTTCAGTTTGACTTCTCGTATTCTTTACCATGTAAGAATTATCCTTCTGCTCCTTCTGTATTATTTCAACTTTGATAAGGACAGTATGATAAATTTCATCAAGATGATCATGGTTTTTTTCTCTTATACCATCTGATGAATGATGTAATGCAGTTATCAACATTTTCAGTATTGAACCATCCTTGCATTTCTGAAGTGAATCCTGCTTAGTCAGAGTGCATTATTCCCTTAAAGTACTGCTGGTTTGGATTTGCTCACATTTTATTTATGACACTTATATAGATGATATTGCCCAACATCAGTGTATGCCAAATCCCCTTTCTTGAGTCAAGCCAAACTACATTAGGAAAGTAAGGGGAGGTTAGCGAGAAAAGGCTCAGATGAGATTTCATGATCTCATTTCTGTTCATTTTGGAGAATCTGGTCATCGTCCATCTGACAAAGTGCTTTTTCTATATCAGTTTTCCACCCTGAAGCCCCTATTTTAGCAAAGCACAGAGAGAAAGTGCTAAAGTATTACAAGGCTGTCCCAGTAACATAAAACTGCAATGCCACAGTAGTTATACCACCATTTACCAAGTGTTTATGATATGCTGTACCATTCAGTTCATTTCGGTCGCTCAGTCGTGTCCGACTCTTTGCGACTCCATGAATCACAGCATGCCAGGCCTCCCTGTCCATCACCATCTCCCGGAGTTCACTCAGACTCATGTCCATGGAGTCCATGATGCCATCCAACCATCTCTTCCTGAGTCGTCCCCTTCTCCTCCTGCCCCCAATCTCTCCCAGCATCAGAGTCTTCTCCAATGAGTCAACTCTTCACATGAGGTGGCCAAAGTACTGGAGCTTCAGCTTTAGCATCATTCCTTCCAAAGAAATCCCAGGGCTGATCTCCTTCAGAATGGACTGGTTGGATCTCCTTGCAGTCCAAGGGACCCTCAAGAGTCTTCTCCAACACCACAGTTCAAACGTATCAATTCTTCGGCGCTCAGCATTCTTCACAGTACTTGACACTAAATATATTATTTCTCCTTCTCTTTCCTTCTCCCTTTTTCCTCCTCCTCTTCATTATTTTTATTTTAAACAGCTGGAAAACATATTGGGATATTAATTTGTGTTTCCATTTGATAGGAGATTGGAAAAAGACATCTGGAGAAAATTTCCCTTCTCTTCACAGAGTTCTTAAAGGTCTTTGTGTTGTAGGCCTGCCCTCCTGCCTACTTCCACCTCCAGGCATTAGTTTGAGGAACTTACTGAGGGAAGTTAGTATCTGGGCTGGAGAAGGAGACTCAACTGGGCCTATAAAGTGAGCAAAGGTTATCATCCCAGAGCCTGGGGAAGTGGGACATGCTGTGGTAAGTCTCACAAATGCCAAGAATTTACACAGCATCCTTAGAAGTGCCAGGATCTCCAATCGGGGTGAGACATAGATGTCACAGAAATGACCACTGTGGAGACTGGGAGAGTCTGAGACCACTGGGATCTGTACAAAATAGTACAGTGTTCATGCTTAGCGTGATAGCAAAGGGTTTCCGGTTTGTGAATGTAAATATTTTCACTGTAACATCTCAGAGAACAGTTATAAACTTAAGAACTGAGTACATTCTTCCATCTTTCAGGCATGATGTACATAGCCAAAGAAGGAGACAGAGTTCCCCTCAACACCGCCTTACCAAAAGAATGGTTAGGGAGAAAATTCCTATCTTTTATCTATATGACTCTCATTCAAACCTTAGGAAGATTTTTGTTTTAATTATTTTCCCATTTTCAGATAAAGAAACTAGTACATACCTGGAGAGGTTAAATAACCTGGCCAGGGTCATGATATCATTCTAAGTTCACCTGACTTCATAAATCATAGGCCAAAAATTCTGCTGCCTTAGTTTAAACAAACCAAAAAAAGGTATTTCTTACTGAGGGACTATTTGTGCCAAGTAAAAGGCTAAATGCCATATATATGTATGCATTATGTATGCATTATATATGCATGCCCACATGCTAAGTCGCTTCAGTCGTGTCCAACTCTTTGTGACCCCATGGACTGTAGCCCACCAGGCCCCTCTGTCCATGGTATTCTCCAGGCAAGAATACTGGTGTGGGTTGCCATGCCCTCCTCCAGGGGATCTTCCCAACCTAGGGATCAAACTCATCTGTTCCATCTCCTGCATTTCCAGGTGGGTTCTTTACCATTAGTGTCACTTCGGAAGTATTTATTAATTTATTTATATCGGCTTCCCTGGCAGCTCAGCTGGTAAAGAATTTGCCTGCAATACAGGAGATCTGGGTTAAATCCCTGGGTTGAGAAGATCCCCTGGAGAAGGGATATGCTACCCACTCCAGTATTCTTGGGCTTCCCTGGTGGTCAGACAATAAAGAATCCACCTGCAGTGCAGGAGACCTGGGTTCAATCCCTGGGTTGGGAGGATCTTGTCTCCATCTCTTGGATTGGCAGTTGGGTTCTTTACCATTACTACTACCTGAAAAGTATTACGTATGCACTTATTAATTTATTTATATAGTATTCATATGAAACCCATATCAGAAATTTTCAAGGAAGTTCTTACTATCATATTAATCATCTCATTTTATCATAAAGCAAAAGATGGAGAATCATTCCATTAGTTGCTAGACCTAGTGTCTAGCCCCAGTTGTGCTGCTAACTCTTCAGTTTTTTCATTTGTGACATGAGAACAGAAAAACCGGCCTTTCCATATTATTATGGGTATGGAGTGAGGTACCGGAACTAGCAGGATCTTGTTACCTGTGAAAAGAGGTATACATGTGGACCTTGCCTTCTATTGAGATCACAGTCGGTACTGGTCATCACAGCTGAGAGCCTTTCCCAGCAGTTACCAGGATACTGAGACATACATTACAGTGCAGAGGGGGACCAAGACACCAGGAGCTGGATGCTGGCCTTGGAAACTGATTGTTTACATTTGTTTGTAGTCTCCTTGAAGCAGAGGTTAGGTCATAGTTCTTCTGGGCCTGGCAAAGTCAGCTGGAAACTGCTAATGGCCAAACCATCTCATCTGATTGCTTCTTTCCAGTCCTTCCCTGCATTCAGGGAAGACAAACCAGATGCCCTCTCATCACCACTCTGAGGACCCTCCCTTTGGTAGCTCTTCCAGGCAGCAGGAATGCCAAAGATTCCTAAAGGCAGTCCATCCACAGGGCTCAGAAAACCATCAGGTCTAATGCAGGCCATCCCAAGGAAGGTCCGAAGAGACTTGCTGTGCAGGTGTCTGTACTCAGGATGACATCAAGGCACATGTCTGTGCTCTGAGATTGCTGCTTGGCATTGACCACAGCCAGAATCACTCAGGACGAGCTGCTAATCCATGCTAGTAAAGGAGGGGTCTAATGTGTTTGCACAATAGTCAAGATTGCCTAGAGGAGGACATGGCAACCCACTCCAGTATTCTAGCCTGGAGAAGCCCATGGACAGAGAAGCCTATGGACAGAGGAACCTGGCAGTCTACGACTGAAGCAATTTAGCATGCACAAGCTTGCATGCACAGCAGTCACCTTCCCTGTGATTACAGCTCTAAGCGTTCCCCCCAAAGCAGCTAGACTGTGTCCAAGGCAATGGGGGACTCAGGGGGAAAGTCAGGAGGAAATCACAAATTTAGAGATAGATGCCTTTTTCCGTCAATATCGGGAAAGTGTGTCTGGAAATAAAGGTATTTTGGAGACCTGATAAGTACCATGAGCTAGAGAGCTATGTTTTACTCTGTGCCCATCCTGTACTCCAAGGTACTTGACAATGCCTGACATTCTAGATGCTCTATAAATATTGGTTGGTGACTGAGTAAATGAGTATTTTGGTAGCAAGTGGGGTGGTCCCACTTGCTGTAAGTCTTTGTACAATTCAATGATTTCTTTCTATGAAGGAACTGCACTAACCCAGTTTTTTTCTCATCAAGAGATACAATGCCAGGTGTGAGGAAAGAAACAGCCCTTGGCACAAAATCAAAGTTCTGCATCTGAATCTTGACGCCTCCTCCCCTGACCAATTGTGTGGCCATGGAGAAGTCAAAGAATTTTGCACTTGAATCCCCTTATCTGAGAATTTAGAGTTATAATTCCTCCCTTGTGGGACTCTTTTTTTCCTTCCATAATTCACATCCCACATATGTGTGGGATCTGTCAGTACAGTTTCTGGGAGGTGGCAGTTAAGACTAAGAGCGCATGTTCTGGCTTTCGAGCCTCAGAATGTATTTACATCCTGGTTCTGCCACTTGTGAACTAAATGTCCATACTTCTCCAAGTCTCCTCTTCATCTCTAAGAAAAGGAATAGTAATATCCATCCCATTGGGTTGAGGGCATAATGAATGTAACATACTTACCACGCTGCCTGGAATATGATAAGAAATTATGATTGTTATTTTTTTTAGAAAGAGGAAGTGATTTCTCATTTGCATATCAGACTTTGATAAGATAAAAATGCTTAAGGCTTCTTAAAGACTTTTCTTTCTTTCTTTTTTTTAAAATAAACTTTTAAAAGCATAGCCCCTCCATGTTCTTGGGTTTCACTACAGAATTTTAAGGCAGCATATCATTTTTTGCATTTTTCCCTTCTTACTTCTTTTGGAATAGAACCATTAGAACATGAAAAAAAAAAAAAACCTTATAAACTGGATAACAGCCTTTGCCCTTCCCCAGATCTTCAGGATATAATCCAAGTTTATGATGCAATTAACAAAGAAGTACAAACCAAGGGACACCCATTCCACTGAGGCAAACGCAGCCCTTTCTCCAGTGTGATCTCGCAGATAATTCTAGCTCAGACAGGGCTTCTGTGCCTCAGATTTCTCATCTCTCAAAAGGAGATTCCTGAGTCATAGTGCTGGGGTGAGGCTCAAAATACAGAGTATATATGGAAAAGCTTTTGAACTGGAAGAAGACTGAGGATGCAAGTGCTACAATGTGGTTAGCAGAGCAAATCCTTCATGCTCTCTTCTTCTGGATGATTGTAACAACCTTCCGAGGATCCTCTTCTTTCCTGCTTAATGAATCATCCATAGCTCTCAGAAGACTTATGATTTCTCCTCCACCATGATCTCTGCCCCACATGAAACTTCAGCATTTCCGTGGTATTCCTCTTGCACAGCTGACATCCTCCTTCCTATTATAAAGCAAAGAGGCTGCTTACAGAAATTCTGAAGGTTAGAATTCTCAATCACATACTCCTGCTGCTTTGTGATCTTAATGGCTGACAGATGGCAGTCCCGTAGGAAAGACTGTTTTCGCAAGATCTGGCTCAACACCACCACCTCCATTCCCTGTCTTATTCTCATCTTCCACGTGCTTCCTGTGAAGCCCTGGGGATTGTCTGAATGAATCCTGTGGTTAGGAGACTGGGGAGAGAAACAAGCGTTGGGAGGGCCCAGAACTAGTGCTGGTTCCTACCTTGGCCACGCAGGGCTCAGGATTCAGAGGATTAATCAAGCCTGGTTACCCGGGGGCAGGACTGGGTCAGAATACCTGGTTGTCTGTGTTGTGTCCTATAGTTCTATCATCGTGTTGTTCAGCCACTCAGTCGTGTCTGGCTCTTTGTGACCCCATGGACTGCAGCATGCCAGGCTCCTGGAAATTGCTCAGATGTTCATTAAGTCAGTGATGCTATCTAACCATCTCATTCTCTGCCACCCCTTTCTCCTTTTGCCTTCAGTCTTTCCCACATCAGGGTATTTTTCGATTAGTTGGTTCATTATCAGATGCTATTCTATCTCTAATGTTATTCTCACTATGTTGTGAGATAGAAATAATTTCCATGCTTTCCAGATTAAAGAATCAAGGCTCAAAGGAGTTAAGTAACCTATCTGAAATCACACAGCTGGTGAGTGGCAGAGTTGGAATTCACATGTCAATCCGCCTGACACTCAACTTCAGGTTCTTTTCCCCCACAACAAACTACCTCCAGACAGTGGGTCAAGATGAGCTGGTGGGCAAAATCCTGGAAATATTTGCCTTGGTAGTAAAGACATTTTCCAAATGAAAATAGGCTATTAATGAACAATTTCCCAAGGAGACCTAAATGCTGGAATGCTGGTGATAGTGCTCGGGGAAATCAGCAATTATCTCTGCTGGGCAGTTTTCCTCCTGAAGCTTCTCGTCTCAAAGACCCAAAGGTTACTTCTGATTACATCAGCAGCCACACAGTCCCAGTTTAGGAATCTCGAAACCACATGTGTGACTCACATGTCGTTGTTATAACAGTAGGAAACACATTAACTCGGCTTTAAAGAGCGTTCAGTGAAAAGCCAGGCTTCTAGAAACCAGTTTCTCGGTTTGTGAAGCACACAGTCTAAGCCGTCCTCCTGATGACAGTGTCGTAGTGTGAGGCTGTACATTATGTGATCTGACAGCTCAATGAAGCTGTTTGCTTTCACAGACTCCGTGTCCCAGCACATTCCACTGAACTTACAGCAAGTGACTAACGAGAATTTCACCACCGTGACATTTTGAGTTGCAAGCCATAGGGATTGTTGTTTGATTGAACCATATATTAAAAGCGTTTTTAAAAACGTGTGTTACAAAATCATTCCACTGAAGTCATAAACAAGAGTTCTTTCAGTCTCTCTCCAGGCTGACAATAATGCTGGTGAGTTACAGGCATTTCGGAACGAAGGAAGATATCACTTCTCTTTCCCAAGTGTATGCTGTCGATTTTTTAAAATAGATTTTCATGTGCTTAAAATCAGAGTTTTTTATAACTGGATTATGAATGTGGAGTCTCAGAAATACTTAACATTCCTCAGTGTTCACATGGGGGTTGAGGACCCAGAGCCAATCCCGGGGAGCAGAAACTGCGCAGGACTGGAATGACTGGACTTAGACGCCGCTTCAGGTTCTGCGCCCTCTCTCACTGTATGATCTTAGAACAGCCATCAGAATCCTTCGTACCTCAGTTTTCTTGTACCTAAAATGGGGGAAACAATTTTACTTCACAGGGGAGTCTGTGAGGATTAAAATAAGATGGTGCATGGTAGATGTTACCTGGTACAGAGTAAATGTTTGGAAATGTGGTTTCACTCACTTCTGTGTCTCGGTGGAGGCAGCGGACAAGCAGAGGAGCAGTGAAATAAGTTATCAAGGCAAGACTCAGGGGCTGGGAGAGAGCAAAGGGGGAGGACTTTAGTAGGGCCAGAGTCACAGGAAGCAAAGGGGAGAGAGACTGGGAGCCACACTTTCATAATGCCTATCACCATGTGCCAGGGATTAGTGTGGGTGTCAGAGGAAGCAGGATGAATTCTGTTAAGAGACATGAGAATCTAACTCGCATGAACTGGTTTGACTTAAGAGCTTTGCTCTTCGGGGTTTTCTCTCTCCTGCTTTTTAAGGTGATATAAAGAGAAGGGGGACCAGAACATATGCTTTTATTTACTCAAGGGAGAAAAAAAAGGAGAGTGAAAAAAAAAAAAAAAACCCAACAGAACCTAACGTTGAGTTATTAAAACTCTGGTGAAAACTGAAATGGTAGTGACTTGAGATTCCTTTGTCCCGTTGTAGGTTCTTGGGCATAAAATGATACAGCACCAAGGTTCTAGTAATTATTATTGGAAAACTAAAAATAAATACACCCACCAAGATAAAGACTTAATGTGAGAGCTGTCTAGCTTTTGGTTTGTTTACTGTAAGAAAGTAAAAGCAGCTTGATTTGAGTTTGTGTTTATCTTTGCAAAGGAGTTTTATGTGGCTGATTTTGCATAGAGACAAGCGTGTTTTCTAAGAGATGCCAGCAAATGCGGAACTGGTAGACATGCTCTGGATTTGCCTGTAAAAGTCTTTATCATCTTGGGAGGTGATTTGACTGGTCTTGATGGGCAATTGGATCAAAGGCTCTAGCAAAGGAGGGGACATGACCACGCTCATATGCACACAGAGGCTCAGCAAACAAGACTTCACAGCAGCCTCTATAAAATGATTTCCAAAGATTTATTTGAACAGTGCCCATCCAAATGTGAATGTACACTAGACAGTCAGTATGGACCTAGACTGCATTGTATCCACTCAGTGGGGTGTGTGATGAGGCAGAACCTTCCCAGTCCCGCCCCACCCTGAGAACTCCAGTCAGTGTTTGTTGACCGTTTTTTTATAGTCCAGATTCTGAGCCATGTGAGCAGCATAGAAAGTCTAGAGCCAAGCAAACTCACTGGGGGTGATGTGGGTGGGTGAGTAGACATGCAGATGCTCTATCCAGAACCTGGCAGGCCCCTTCTGCATTTCCGTGCACCTTTTCCCCGGCTTCTGGTGTCTTTGCTTCTACCAGATGCTACTCTTGGCTGCTGGAGCCACTGTACCCAACAGCTCTGAGAGTTGGAAATGTTGCAGGAAGGGGGACCCCACTTCCAAGGCCTAAGACTGGACTCCTGTCTAACATTCAGAAATAAACTGTCTGAGGAGACACACAAAGGAAGAGATGTTATTGGGAAGGGGCGCCCAGGTGGAGAACAGTAGGGGAAGGGAAACCAGGAGAGCTGCTTTGCCCCGTGGCTCACAATTTCAGCCTTTATGGTGATGGGATTAGTTTCTGGATTGCCTTTGACCAATCATTCTCACTTAGAGTTCTTCCTGGTGGTGCACGCATTGTTCAGCCAAGATGGATGCTAGTGAACAGGATTCTGGGAGGTGGTCAGACATATGGTGTCTCCTTTTGACCTTTCCTAAACTCTTCCTGTTGGTGGTAGCTTATTAATTCTGTGTTCCTTACCAGGACCTACTGTCGGAAAATAACTCATGAAAGTGGTTACTCTGGTGGCTGGCCAGGGTGGGCGGGTCCAGTCAGTGTGCATACCCTAACAGAAATACCTGGGAGTTTGCAACCTGCTGGGGTGGCCCTTTGCCAATGACTGCTTGGAGTGAACAGTCTGAACGCTCAGCTCCCTGGCCTTGCGTGTGGATGAGCTCAGGTGTAATTTCTACTCCAGAGTCTCCTGTGGGATCAGGCTGAGGCTGGACTTTGCCTGAAATTGCACCCTCGCTCGCTGTCTTCCCCTTCCTTATCTTGTTTCCCTCGCTGCTTTTCCAAGTTCTCCTGGGAACACTTCCTTAATAAATCACTTGCATTTGAATTATGATCTCAGGGTCTGCTTCTATGAAAACTGACCTAAGGCAAAGAATTAATCCAAATGCTTCTTATTGTAATAGGGTGTGTGTGTGCACACATGCGTGCGTGCTCATGCAAGCAATGTTAACTATTAGAAGCCTTCTCTCATGGCATTAAGGGGGATTGATTTGGTCAGGGGATCTTGTAGCTTTCTTTGGAGGGATAAAATGAATTCTTTCTATCCCCATGTTGGGAGTGAGGTTGGGATTGCAGACTGTGGATGCTGAGGGAAATCTCTCCTGGGAGCTAGGAGAAAGCAGACATTTTGATTCACAGAGAATCAGGAGAGAAAGAGTGCGAGAACAGCCAGCAACCTGGAGAGGTTGAGGCCCTGGAGGATGCGCAGTGTCCTATAACTCCTACAGCAGCTACTGTTCTGAGCCTAGGCAGCTGGACGAAGTCATATCTGTTTGGGGGATGCAAATTTTCCTTGCGAATTCCTAGAAAAAATAATGGGGACCATAAGATCCTGATATTTTTCAAGAGACAGCTATCAATTCAGTAGGCATTCAGACCACATCATCACACATTTCTAACAATCAGAAAAGTCCAAAGAAATAGTATTATGCTCATGAACTTGGCTGCCTGTGGGTATTGGAAGCTCACCATCAACAAAAACATCCAAACGAGACAGGAGGGGCTCTGATCAGGCACATTGTAGCTGGGTGAGATCAACCAGTGATCCTTTCAGGAGATCAGTAATTTTAGTTCAGGAAATCATCCCTGAATATTCATTGGAAGGACTAATGCTGAAGCTGAAGCTCCAATACTTTAGCCACCTGATGAAAAGAGTGGGCTCATTGAAAAACACCCTGATGCTGGGAAAGATTGAAGGCAGGAGAAGGGGACAACAGAGGATGAGATGGTGGGATGGTATCACCGACTCAATGAACATGTGTTTGAGCAAACTCAGGGAGATAGTGATGGACCAAGAAGCCTGTTGTGCTGCAGTGTATGGGGTCACAAAGAGTCAGACAAGACAGCAACTGAACAACACTTGGCAGAGACATTGTGGCATTTGCTGCTTTCCCCCCAATAAGAAACCATTCATTGACAACTGGCATGATCCTCATAACTCCCCCTACTAAAGAATGACAAGGACTGAAGCTGGACAAACTAAAGGTTCAGAATTCTATAAACTCAGACAGCTGGAGCTTCCTCAGTCTTGTTGTCTAGCCAGCTTTTGTTACAGGAAATTGATTACTGGATGTTTGGGACACACAGGTAGGCTTGGCCCTGCCATACCTTCACTCACACTAAATTATGAGACTCTCTGAGCCCCATCACCATTTGCCTCACGTGGCCCTATCTGCAGGCTGCTTCATATACTATCATTCCTACCAGGTACACAGATTTCATCATAGTGCTGCTGGCCCAATGGAAGGTTAACTTTGAGCTTCTTGGACATGGTCGAAAGGATAACAAGCAGAGGCCAAGAAAGTGAAAAAAAAAAAAAAACTGTTAAGAAATTGACATTGGAGTTGGGTGAATCCAATCACCTCAACTTTTTTAACTTCCTCAAGTTTGAACAAGTCTGTGAAAGAATAAAGCCTATCTTGACTCTGATCTTCTGAGAATTAAGCTTCAAACACATAATCTGCTTTCTCTTCAATTATGGATGCTCACTCTGGGCTCTGAGCTGGGTTGTCCAGGGCCTCCTCATGGAAGGGTAGCTGGAGCCCATGCATTCTCTTGGAAAGTGTCAAAAGAGCTGAAAACCCTATGAGAGGTGGGAGGTGGGGAAGAAGTCTCCTAACTTTGGGGGAAATTAACAAGAGCACTAGCATAAGCATTGGGGTTTGCCTCCCCTGTGAGGCTACCTCGGGATCCAGGATTATCAAGGCCAAGAAGAGGATAAGTACTGATGGAAGTTACCAAGTGGTACAGAAGAGAACAAGGAAATAGCTTCATGAAGAAAAGTCAGCTGCAAACTGTAACATTTCACCAATCAAAATGATAGTGAGAAAGAGAGGGAGCAGAGGTCTATGCCCTTCGCCTTCCCCAAAGACGATGCAGTCTGGAGAAGAGAGGGTTACACTGCGTGTGGAGGACTTGCTTACTCTCCCTCTCCATTCACCCGAAATCCCACTGGGATATTCTAATCTCCTTGGAACATGCTGCATTATCTGTACTTTTAGCACAGCTCACGTTTCAGATGGCAGGCTGCGGAGCAATCTGATTGTTTTATGGGCTCAGCCAAGAGAGGAGCTCCGATTCCTTTCTCTTGGCCAGGTGCCCTCTTTGAGGGAGAAGACCTGTGGTGTATAGGGACCAGCCAAGTGCTTAAAGATTTCAGAAACTTCAAAGGCAGGGGAGGAGCCAGAAACAATAAAAAGGAAAATGATAAACATTCAGCTTAAAGATGGGCTGAGTTAAAAAATCCCTGAGAAATTACTCTGAGCAGAGTTAGGGGCTGATTCTCAGAGGCCAGTGGCAACATTCCATGGCATTACACAATGTTCCAAGAAGCAATTATTAGCTTTGTTTTAGTTGTGATTAGCACAGTTAATGACTCGTAGAGGCGGAAAGACAAGGAAAGTGGGGGAAGATGAACCCACAGAAAGGGCTTTCTGCTCCAGTCCAGGACACTCCAAATGTGGGGGAGGGCATCCTACCTTCCAGGGGGCCTAGGACACCTCCACCCATTTTGAATATTCAGTTTTGGAACTATTGTATAAGAAGAAACATGATTTTTTATTTTCTTCAAAAGGCAAAACCATTGCTATAGAAGAGCTTGAGTATCAAGGACTCATCATATCCTGTGGGCAAAGTTATACCACGGGACTCAACATCTTTAGGGTCATGCCTACACAAAGGCCAGGGGACAGTCAAAGCTATCGGCTGAAATGTTAGGTCCAGAATATTGGAAGAGTTCACGCAGCCTGACTGTTCTGGGAGATTTAAATAGCCCAAGCGGAAGGAAAAAAAGAGTAGATAGACTAATTTAGCAACTGTAAGTGAGCATTTACTGGTGGCTTCCCGGGTGGATCAGTGGTAAAGAACCCACCTGCCAAGCTGGAGACTCGGATTTGATCTCTGGGTTGGGGAGATCCCCTGGAGGAGAGCAGGACAACCCACTCCAGTATTCTTGCCTGGAGAATTCCATGAACAGAGAAGCCTGGCAGGCTACAGTTCATGCGGTCGCAAAGAATCGGACGCGACTGAGCAAGTAAACAGCAGCAGCACCATGTGAAAGCCTACTGTGTGCCTGACACTTTTCTAGGCACATGGGCTATACCAGTGAACCAGAGCAAAGAGTGCTTCTCTCGGAACTGACATACTAGAGAGGGAGCCAGGTAAATAAAAACAAGCAGTATGTTCAAAGTTGATTACTGCTGTGGAAGAGCAGGAATGTTGAGCCTGGGACGGGAGCTGGGAAACAGGCTGCCGAATTAAAGGGGTCAAGTTCAGTGTCATTAAGATTGTGAGATCAAAGCAAAAACATGAAGAAGCTGAGGAAGTTAGCCTAGAGGTTTCTGGGGGAGGAGAATTCCAGAAAGAAAGAAGAGTTCCCTCAAAGAGGCAAGCCAGGAGAGTGCTCTGTGGACCAGACAGAAAGGAAGCCAATGAAACTACAGCAAAATGAGGAGTGTGGACAGAGTGTGAAGAGTCCGACAGATCAGGGATTAGGGGAGGTCCTGTAAGGCCCATGAGGTCATTATGAAGATGCTGTCAGGGTACAATATTGCAAACCTGAAGTCTGAATGCCTAAGGGATTTCAATAGCTCAGATTGAAAAAAAAGTACAGAAAAAAAAATCACATAGTCACTGCCTTCAAGAAGCTTACTGTGTAGTGGGAAAGGTAGGTAACTAAGCACGTAACAATAATACATGTAATAAGTGGGCTCTCCGGTGGCTCAGTGGGGTGAAGAATCTGCCACTCCAGTATTCTTGCCTGGAGAATCCCATGGACAGAGGAGCCTGGTGGGCTAGGTCCACAGAGTCGCAAAGAGGCAGATACGCCTGGAACAACTGAGCACGCGCGTGCAGATGTGCTAAGTAGGCAATACAGCAGACAATCACTGTGATGTAGGGATAGAGAGGAAGATCGGTGATTCTGCTTGAAGAAATTGGGGAAGACTTCTCAGAGGAAAAGCTACCTGAGTCAATTGGTTAAAGTCAAGGAAAGATGGTTGGGCACTTTACATCACACATGTGCCCCTGGGGCCACCGAGGCTCCCAGGAGGGTAGGTGGCCCCAAGTGGCCCAGCACTTAGTCTCCAGTCCAGGCTACTTCCTACCAGAGCCATTCCCTTCCCCTGTACAGACCCAGTGGAAGTTGTGTTTGAAGTGACTCTCTTCCAGCTTCCAGAGGCAATGGAAGGAAGAGCTGTCACTGAGCCTAAGCTCTAAGCTCTGACGTCACTTGCTGCACTCTGAGGCTTGCTGTTGTTCAGTCACCAAGTCGTGTCCAACTCTTTTGACCTCTTGAACTACAGCAAGCCAGACTCCTCTGTCCTCCACTATCTCCTGGAGTTTGCTCCAATTCATGTCCACTGAGTAAGTGATGCTATCTAGCCATCTCATCCTCTGCCGCCCACTTCTCCTTTTGACTTCATTCTTCTCCAGCATTAAGGCCTTTACCAATGAAAATGCAGTGAATGCATTTTCCAATGAAAATGAGAAGGAGTATCTCTCAATTTGATATGCCCCTTCAATAAAAGCTAGACTTAGGACGTTGTACAGATGACCCTGTGCAAATGAATTTCCCAGAACAAGACAAATTCTAGAGAACAACAAGGAAGATCAAGAGTCAAAGAGAAAAAGATGTGGGTAATCTAATAAAGGAGTCACTGGAAATTTAAGGTCTTCAAAGCCAGTAAGCCAGAGCACGGAAACATATTCTTAGTAGAGTAGGAAGTTTGCGAAAGTTGCTATTAGGCAGACCTAGGCTCATATCCAGGTTCAGTCCTTTGCAAACTATGTGACGAAGGGTGTCTTTTCCTTCTTTTTTACCAGGGATCATAATACTTGTCTTTCCCATCTCCCAGGACTGTTCTGAGGATCACAGACATGAAAACATGTGGGAAACTATTGTACCCGTGTTGTATGTCTCTGTTTTGGAGGTGACATTTTCAAAGACTTTATTGGCTTATTTGGTCAATATGACATGCTTTTGCAATCTTATGAGTCACAGCCTCTTTGTATTAGAAATTTAAAACCTCACAGAGATTCTTGTCTGAAGGCTTCATGTTACAGATGAGCAAACAAGAGCACGTTGAAGATGGCAGAGGAAAGCAGAGGCCAAGCTGGGCCTGGATCCCTTGAATCATCTCTCAGAGCTCTGTACTCAGACGGACTACAGAACATAATTAGGAGAGCACACGAATGAAGATTCTTCCTGCTTCTGGCTGAGTCGGGGAGAAGGGAAGTATCGTTTCCTCCTGTGGCTCTTCCAGGGCAGCACCTTGAACTCCTTCCACAGCAAGTGCTTTCTACTGGCTTTAACCACATTTCTTTATTTTCATAAAGGACTATTTATTAAGCATCTATTGGGTACTAGACTGACATTAAGTGCCTGCATGAAAACTGCTCTCTTTAATCCCCCCAGGAACCCAGTGAGTTGTTAGTATTACCATCTTGCAGATGAGAAAACAGGCTCTGAGAGCTGGTGTGCCCCTCCCAAGATCACATAGTTTGAAGGCATCAAAGCTGAGTTGGAACGCACCTTTGAAGGCACCATGCCCCACTGTCTTTCTACCTTACCCAAACTGTATACACTGCTTTCTCTTTTAGCCTCTGGCAAAAACTAGAAATCTGGATTAGGGGAAAAAACAAACAAACAAAAAAACACCTCATTAAAGAAAGCAAGTGCAAAAGTGGAATCTGTCTTCATCAATAGACTTGAGAAATAGAACTGATAATACAAATTAGATTTTGGGGATGACCTGGTTTTTTTTTTTTCTAAATTGCAAAATATGGAGCTGACAATATTCTCCACATACATAGTCACTTTTATCCAGAGCAGTTTCACAAATATGATACAGATGAATCATAGGTAGGATTTATGAGTAAGTCTAATATGTAGCAATGTGGGAGGGCCCATTTGAGACAGTGTCTGTAAGAACAGAGGCCCTGTTCAGAACTGCTTAAAGCAGAGACACGTGATGGATGTGATGGATTCTTTCCTATTGTAAATCTATCAAGTTGAAAGAAAAGAGTGAACATCATCCAAGCTTATCTATCTAGAAGCAATCACTCCCAACACTGTAGTACCCTTTTTTCTCTTTGTCCCCAGACTTTGCTTTTGGAACACATTAGCTAGAATTAGACTCTGTATACATTTTTTCTTTTTCACTTAGTACTATTAGTATTATTCAGTATGATGTAAAACACACTTCAAAAATGATATCTTGCAGAGAAATCATATTGCATTACTGGAATGAAAGAAGAGCCTATCAAAGAAATACCCTGGAGGGGGTGGAAAATGAGGACAAAAATCAAATGAGGTGGGGAGGGAGGTGAGATAGTTTCCATGTTTTTGAAGCAAAGGATAAGGTCTTCTTGAGAGAAGCCAGAATGGACTCTCTTATTTCAAGGATCTCTGGCCTCCCCAGTTCGAGTTAACATAATTGTGGCAGTGGTGTGGTTGACTCAAACTGGCTGGGTGCCACAGTGCAGGGCTAGACAGAGAGTAGCTTAGGTTCTGAGAGTCATATGTTCTCTGCTGCAGCCACTCAACGCTGCCATTGTAGCAGCAAAGCCACCATAGACAATCTGTATACAAATGAGCCTGGCTGTGTACCAATAACACATTATTTAGAAAAATAGGCAGTGGGTGGGATTTGGACCACCAGAGGGGACTTCTTTTTATTAGTCTTGGTCTGGGATGGACACTTTGTAGACCCTGTATAGATACAGAGAAGGGCAAAATTTTGTTTCTGCCATCAAAGAATGGGAAGAGATAAGAAAAGAGATTATTACAATGCAGCGTGTCAAAAGCGATAAACAAGGGATCAAAGAGAAGGAAGCAGAGCGGTCTCCTCTGAGCAATGAGGAAGACCTCACAAATGGAGGGATGCCTAGTCTGAGCTCCAAAAACCAAGTGGGAGTTCCTGTACATAAGCCTATTCCATTGGTTGTATGTTGAATTGCTTTTCCTATAAGGTTTGGTGGTATCTCCATGGAAACACCCAAAGCCTGGGCCTGGCCAAGGTCAGCAAAATTTCCCAGGAAACTGGTGGGCACTTTCTGGAGCAAACACCACCAAACTATTGCCTGGGCTATTTTTCATCCTTATTTGATCAGCCTATGAAAACAGCCGGTCTCCCTTTGAAATCTTTCTGTGTTGTGTTTATTTGATGTGCATACATGTTATACAAGACACTAAAGATTAAATCACAGGGAGTTGTTTCAAGATACAAATTCCACCCCCAGCTATGGAGTAACTGTGGCTTCCATTCAATGCCATAATGAGTGCCTACTATGTGCAAAAAGGAGGCTTTCCTGGGCTCCTGTCCAAGGCAATTATTATCCCTCATTTTCCAGTACCACCTACACCAGGAGCTGTAGGATAATTGTCAAAGAAACCAAGAGTCCTGGGATGTTTGGCTCAAAAGGAACCAAAGGAATGAGGAACTGGAAGGAAAAGGTGTTTGTACTGGGGAGGAGAGATTGGTGGTGTTTAACTGTTCCTTTTGCGCAGGAGTCCCACTGAAGTGAGTGTTAATGACTGTATTTCTAGTCTTGTTAGGAGTAAGCAAGCTCTCCAGAGATTCTTGAAACAACAGCACTCTCTAAACACCCAGTGTTTTTTCCTATACTTGCACATTAATCCTTCCATCTCTGCCTAAACCAGCTGCTAAGAAAAACTTACAATTATTCCAATAGATTTCTGTGGAAACAGTGATGAGGGAAAGATATGAAGTTAGTTGTGTCAAGAGTTCTAGGACTCTTTCTTCTTAGGGGTCCAGAAGGTTTTTAAACTGACGTCTAATTAAAATGTGGTTAAAACATGAAAAGAAATTTAATTTAATCTTCAAGTCTTCTACTTTGACAACTATGAACAGGGAACATTTTATTTTTTTCACAAGTAAATACTAGATATGCAATGAGAAGTTAAGAGAAAAACGTTGAGAGGTAGAGAAAGACGCAATATGGGAAAGACAGAAAAAAGCAGGGGATGGAATTCATCATAAAAAAACTAAATTCTCTATAGATGGTGAGAGAAAGAGAGTAACGGTGGAGGAGAAAGATCAACCTCTTAGTAAAGAGAGAATAGGAGTTAGAAGAGAGAGAAAACAAGGGGGGAAGAGGCGCCACATGCACGTGAAACTTGAGAAGCAGTTACATCTGGAGTCTTCATGGGTAGAGTGAGACCCACTGCTTTCAGTTCGTCACACTCCAGAGGCTCTGATCTGTATGGAGGTGCCACAGCAATCCAACCAGGGGAAGGACTTGTCCTGGGTTGCTATGGCATTGTGTGTGTGTGCTCACTTGCTCAGTTGTGCCTGACTCTTTGTGACCCCATGGACTGTAGCCCACCAGGCTCTTCTGTCCATGGGATTCTCTGGGCAAGAATATTGGAGTGGGTTGCCACTTCCTTCTCCCGGGCTTCTTCCCGACTCAGGGATCTGGGTCTCTTGAGTCTCCTGCACTGGCAGGTGGCTTCTTTACCACTAGCACCACCTGCGATGGCATTACTCAGAAAAATATTTCACATATTGACAGGGAGGCAGCTCTCCGGTGTTGACTGGTGATGGACTCTGGGATATTGGTGATCAGCTCAATTTTCTTCCTGTGCCTTATATAAAAAAAGGGGCAAGACCCTAAAGCTTGAGATTTAATTTGGGCATTTTGAAGCATCTTTTCAGCAGAGATAAAAGTATCCCTTGATATCAGGAAAAACTGGAGCCGATGCAGATAACTGCATCTGAGTCAGCACGTGTTTTTTGAAGAACTGTGGTGTGCCAAGCACTGCATTTGCCTCTTCACACATATATCAACTCACCTAATCTTCAAAACAATCCAATCAAGTTGCTGTTATGATCTTTATTCTCTTGGCAAGGAGACTGAGGCTTGGTGAGCTTATATGGGATTTTTCCAAGGACCTACAGCTACTAAGTAGTGAGGTTGGGTGAGTGCCCAACACTGAAGCCCAAGTGCTTTCCACCAGCACAACTTTACTAGCCTCTTGGAACTACTACCAATCCACCCAGAGAGAGAACTTGGCCCAAGGGCCCATTAACCAGGGGATCCTCAGGGGACAGACATCTGGCAATGTCTGTTGACATTTTTGGTGTCACAACTGGCTGGGAGATGCTACTGGCATCTAGAGGCCACGTATGCTACTGAACGTCAACGTTCAGGACAGCGCCTGCAACAAAGAACTATCTGATCCGAAATGTCCATAGTGCCAAGAAGAGAATCCCTGCAGAAGATAGAAGGCCCTGATCAGAGCTGCTCTCCTAAAAGAGCATCTCTTCAAGGATACTCAGAGTCAGACAGCACAATTTTTAATACTTTAAGAATCTTGGAGGCCTCTCGGGGCAAAAAAAGTGGGAAAGTTGCCTTTTCCACTCTGGTTCTTGGATAAACACAAGATTTAGTTTTGCAAACCCCAATCAGTTCCTTTTAATACAACGTATTAGGAGGAAAATAGAAAATGCTGATGACAACATTGCTGGAGCTTTGTGTTTTGGACCGCAATTTATTTAGGCCTCTTCGTCTTCTGCCTAACACTCTGCAACAGAGACTTGACTGTTCTTCCTGTCTCTGTTCTGGCTTCCCTTGAATCTCCCCGCTACCCATCATCTTTCTAAAACTCAGGTAAGGCCATGCCACTGCTAAACCCTTCTGAAGGCTCCTTCTCACCCGTAGAACCAAAATGGTTCATCATGCCCATCCTGGCCCTTGGGGCTACTGTGGTCCTGTCCCGTCTGACTTCTCCAACTTTATTCCCAACATCTTCATTTCCGAATATTCTTTATATTCCAACTAAGCTATAACACTTGCTCTTTTGAGTTGGTGGTGGTCAGAATCATAACCTCTTTTTTCTCACCTCTGTCATTTTGCTAAAGCAATTCCTTTTTCTTGAAATTCACTTTGGTTTGTCAGCCATGGCCAACTCTTACCTCAAGGTACAGTTCAAATGCCACCCATTCATCAAGCTGTTATTTAATTTCTGATACTACAAGTAAATTCTTTCACCAGTGAAATCCCATAGTCTTTTCTCAGGACCTCCAAATGGGTATATGTGTGCATATATGCAGATTACATGTGAAATAAATATATATACACATATATATTATACTATGCATATTATGTCATATAGTACTAGACTGGTACAAAAGTAAGTGCAGTTTTGGATTGTGAATTTTAAATCATTATAACTAGGTTCAAATATGTCTTTATTAATCAAAATAGGAACCATTATAATCAACGCATTTTTGCCAGGGAGAAATAAGTTTGTTTATGCCTGTAGCATAAAAATCTGTGCTTTGGGATGCAACAGACTCTTGGAAAGCATTTTCTGTTTCCTACTGGTTGTGGAAGTGTTTCCCTGCAAGAAGTTGCCGAGATGCTTGAAGAAGTGGTTATCAGTTGGTGTGAGGTCAGGAGAATATAGCAGATAAAGGCAAAACTCCATAGCTCAACTCATTTAATTTCTGAAGCATTGGTTGTGTGATGTGCAGTTGGGCACTGTCATGGTGAAGCATTGGGCCCATTTTGTTGACCCATACCAGCTACAGGCATTGCAGCTTTCAGTGCATCTCGCTGATTTGCTGAGTGTACTTCTCAAATGGAATGATTTTGCTGGCATTTAGAAAACTGTAGTGGATCAGATTGGCAGCAGACCACCAAACAGTGACTATGACCATTTTTTAGTGCAAGTTTGGCTTTGAGAAGTGCTTTGGAACTTCTTTTTGGTCCAACCACTGAGCTGGTTGTCAATGGTTGTTATATAAAATACGCTTTTCACTGCATGGCACAATTTGATTGAGAAATGGTTCATTGTTGTTTTCCAGAATAAAGAGAAAACACTTCAAAACAACAGTGTTTTTGATTTTTGGTCAGCTTATGAGGCACCCACTTATGGAGATTTTTCACCTTTCAATTTGCTTCAAATGCTGAATGACCATAGAATGATTGACACTGAGTTCTTTGGCAACTTCTTGTTTAGTAAGAGCATCAGCTTCGATGATTGCTCTCAGTTGGTTGTTGTCAACTTCCAATGGCTGGCCACTAGCCTTTTCATCTTCATCTTTGTCTTCTTTGCAAAACTTCTTCAACCACTACTTCCCTATACATTTGTTGGCAGTTCCTGGGCCAAGTGTGTTGTTTATGTTGCAAGTTGTCTCTGCTGCTTTATGACCATTTTGAACTTGAATAAAAAAATCACTTGAATTTGCTTTTTATCTAACATTATTTCTATAGTCTAAAATAAATATAAAATAAACAGAAAGTAATGTCATTAACAAAAAAACACAAAACAAGAACTGCTCATTAAAATGATATATAACATAATGACATTTATTTAAGAATGTATTCCAATATCAAACAGTAAAGTTCAACAATGAAAAATTGCACTTACTTTTGCACCAACCTAATATATATGCTTTGGCATAGTCAATAAAGCAGAAATAGATGTTTTTCTGGAACTCTCTTGCTTTTTTGATGATCCAGCGGATGTTGGCAATTTGATCTCTGGTTCCTTTGCCTTTTCTAAAACCAACTTGAATATCTGGAAGTTCACAGTTCACGTATTGCTGAAGCCTGGCTTGGAGAATTTTGAGCATTACTTTACTAGCGTGTGAGATGAATGCAATTGTGTGGTAGTTTGAGCATTCTTTAGCATTGCCTTTCTTTGGGATTAGAATGAAAACTGACCTTTCCCAGTCCTGTGGCCATTGTTGAGTTTTCCAAATTTGCTGACATATTGAGTGCAGCACTTTCACAGCATCATCTTTCAGGATTTGAAAGAGCTCAACTGGAATTCCATCACCTCCACTAGCTTTGTTCATAGTGATGCTTTCTAAGGCCCACTTGACTTCACATTCCAGGATGTCTGGTTCTAGGTGAGTGATCACACCATTGTGATTATCTCGGTTTTGAAGATCTTTTTTTACAGTTCTTCTGTGTATTCTTGCCACCTCTTCTTAATATCTTCTGCTTCTGTTAGGTCCCTACCATTTCTGTCCTTTATCGAGCCCATCTTTGCATGAAATGTTCCCTTGGTGTCTCTAATTTTCTTGAAGAGATCATGAGAAACACTGGGCTGGAAGAAGCACAAGCTGGAATCAAGATTGCTGGGAGAAATATCAATAACCTCAGATATGCAGATGACACCACCCTTACGGCAGAAAGTGAAGAGGAGCTAAAAAGTTTCTTGATGAAAGTGAAAGTGGAGAGTGAAAAAGTTGGCTTAAAGCTCAACATTCAGAAAACGAAGATCATGGCATCTGGTCCCATCACTTCATGGGAAATAGATGGGGAAACGGTGGAAACAGTGTCAGACTTTCTTTTTTTGGGCTGCAAAATCACTGCAGATGGTGACTGCAGCCATGAAATTAAAAGACACTTACTCCTTTGAAGGAGAGTTATGACCAACCTAGATAGTATATTCAAAAGCAGAGATATTACTTTGCCGACTAAGGTCCGTCTAGTCAAGGCTATGGTTTTTCCTGTGGTCATGTATGGATGTGAGAGTTGGACTGTGAAGAAGGCTGAGCACCAAAGAATTGATGCTTTTGAACTGTGGTGTTGAAGAAGACTCTTGAGAGTTCCTTGGACTGCAAGGAGATTCAACCAGTCCATTCTGAGGGAGACCAGCCCTGGGATTTCTTTGGAAGGAATGATGCTAAAGCTGAAACTCCAGTACTTTGGACACCTCATGCGAAGAGTTGACTCATTGGAAAAGACTGCTGGGAGGGATTGGGGGCAGGAGAAGGGGATGACAGAGGATGAGATGGCTGGATGGCATCACTGACTCAATGGACGTGAGTCTGAGTGAACTCTGGGAGTTGGTGATGGACAGGGAGGCCTGGCGTGCTGCAATTCATGGGGTTGCAAAGAGGTGAACACGACTGAGCGACTGAACTGAACTGAACAGAATATATATGCAATAGATATAGAATATTCAAACTATATCATGTATACTTTTATAGCAATTAAAATACTTTGGGGTACTAATGCAGTAATATCTATATAACTCAATAGAAGAGAACAGAGAAACTAGGAATGAACTCAAGTGCCTAATTTAGTATGAATTCAGTATATAATAAAAAAGCATTTTAAATCAGCAACTGATTATCCATTAAATATATATACATAGCACTTTATACCATATACTATTTCAAAAAAATTCAGATGGGCTAAAAACCCAAATCTTAAAAAAATACTATAATACTATTATAATATGTTCTTGGAGTAGGTAAACCTTAAACAGTACACAAGAAAGACAAAAGAAAAAAAGAAATATAACTTAAATTTTAGAATTTATGACTGGAAAAAGTCAGCCTGGGCAAGTTTAAAAGATAAAAGATATCAGTTCAGTTCATATCAGTCGCTCAGTTGTGTCCGACTCTTTGTGACCCCATGGACTGCAGCACACCAGGCTTCCCTGTCCATCACCAACTCCTGGAGCTTGCTCAAACTCATGTCCATCATGTGTGATGCCATCCAACCATCTCATCCTCTGTCATCCCCTTCTCCTCCTGCCGTCAGTCTTTCCCAGCATCAGGGTCTTTTCTAATAGAAGATACACCAGGAGAAAATATTTGCTATATAGGAGACAAAGACTTATCACAAATAACATGTAAAGAGCTTCAATACTTCAATGAATTAAAGATGGCCCAGTCAAAATAATAAATAAATGGCTTCAGAAAGCAGTTTGCAGACTAGAAAATACAAATGGCCATCGATCACAAGAGAAGATAGTGAACCTTACAGGAAATCAGCAAAACCTAAAGCTGCTCTGCAAGCTGATTTTCAGTCCATAAAAGGCTTCCCTGGTGGCTCAGAGGATAAAGCGTCTGCCTGCAAAGCAGGAGACCCGGGTTCGATCCCTGGGTTGGGAAGATCCCCTGGAGAAGGAAATGGCAACCCACTCCAGTATTCTTGCCTGGAGAATCCCATGGACGGAGGAGCCTGGCAGGCTACAGTCCACAGGGTCGCAAAGAGTCGGACACGACTGAGTGACTTCATACACACACACACACACACACATAGTTTGTAAAACATGAAAAATTTAATAATATCAAGTTATGGTGAGGACACGGAGAAGGAGTACCTCTCATACTGTGGGTCTAAATATAATTGAAAAGTTTATTTTCAATAGTAATTTATTAACTGAAATGTAAAATGTGTAAATTTTTTGGCATAGCCAATTCCATTCTAGGAGAGGATCTTTCTGAAATATTCATACATGTACATAAGAGTGGAAATTTAAATGGGGTCTAAGGGGAGATGGTTAAATAAATGATGGCATATACATACTATGGAATACTATGCAGCCATCAAAAGGAAAAAGACAGAGATATAAACATGGGCAAAAAAGTTGTCTCAGTCATATTCTTCACTGAAATAGCAAAGTATGTTTGTGGGTAAGGAAATAGATATTTTCAACTTTCTGGAAGAGTGCATACCAGTGGTTAATTTTGGGGTGGGACTTGGGATTAGCTAGAGAAGAAAGACTTCTCACGTTTCATTTTGATCTTTCACCTTTATTTTTATTGCTTTATGGCTTGACGACAGAGGATGAGATGGTTGGATGGCATCGCCGACTCAATGAACAGGAGTCTGGGCAAGCTCCCGGAGTTGGTGATGGACAGGGAAGCCTGGCATGCTGCAGTCCATGGGGTCACAAAGAGTCTGACATGACTGAGTTACTGAACTGAACTGATGACTTGATTAAAAAAAAAAAAAAAGAACACCATTGATGATTTTGTAAATTATAAAGCCAACATTTAAAAGGATAACTGTAATGTGTTAAGCACCTAGTTTCAAAGCATTGTGAAAATTGTCTTAAGTGTGTCATCCTGTACAACTCACGAGCAACCCAGTAAAGGTATGCATTAAATCACAGATCAAGAAACTGAGTCTCAGAAAGTTCAGACATTTACTCTCTGAAAATATGAAGAGTAGACTGTGCAAGAAGATTAGAACAAGAACTGCCTAATGGCAAGGCCAGCATTCTTGACTGCAAGAGGGGATGAGAACATCAGGGAATGAAGGTGTACTGGCGGCAGGCTCTGCAAGAGACGGGCTCAAGAAGACAAACTGGTCACGGCTGGGCAAACCAGGGAGAACTACAGGTGCCAGTCTCAGAAAGCACCAAAAGGACATGCGGACGGGTACAGTGGGAGCCCTGTCCAGGGAGACACATTGTACTGTACGACCACACTCCAGGAAAGGCAGAGGGCAGGCAGTTGTAAAGGCACCAGGTCAGAGCTCAGAGCACTGTCATCTGATGGAAGAAGGAGTTCATTTGTTCTAGAAAATCCTGTGGGAGAAGGGGAAAGATAGAAATGGACAAATTTGCTATATGACTCAGGGAACTCAAACTGGGATTCTGTAAAAACCTAGAGGGGTAGGAAAAGGTGGGAGTTGGGAGGGAGGTTCAAGAGGGAGGAGATATATGTATACCTATGGCTAATTCATGTTGATGTGTGGCAGAAACCAAAGCAATACTGTAGAGCAATTATCCTTCAACTCAAAAAAAAAAAAGGAATACAAGTAAATATATGTTTTTAATATCCAGAAGATTCTGAAGGAAAAATTAAAATGCTGGGCTGACCGGGTAAGGAAGGCAATCCCTGTTAGTAGAGAAGTCCTGTCTCAGTCAGAGATACCATAGGATAAACTAAAGCAGGTGACCCCCCTTCCCCCGTGTTCAAAGTCTACATCAGTAGAACTGTGGGATATACTTGTCATGAATATGAAAGGGTATGGAATTTTTTTTTTTTTGCCCAGAACCCCTCCAACTCCTTCCCTTCTTATTTGAAAAACTGCTTTTCCTCTATGGATGCAGTACTGGTAAATCCATCAAGATGCCCCCACCACTCTTAAAGTCCATGAAGTGAATTCTTCATTTCCCTTGGAATTTGAATCTTGAGCGGAGTCACACAAGAACCGTATAAAATGGTTAAGAGTTTTTTTTCACCCTCCCCTCCCCCCAACAAATGACTTGAAAAGGCTATCTAGTTATCTAGCCTACTTCCTGGAGTCTCTCAAGAGCCTGTTCTATTGCAGGTCTACACAGCTACGCTCTCTCCAGTAAATCTCATGTCTGACTTAGGTTGGCTGCAGTTGGCTTCTACAGAATCTTACCAAAGAATCTAAAGTGATACAAGAGGATTTACAGGTTCAGTTCAGTCGCTCAATCGTGTCTGACTCTTTGTGACCCCATGAATCGCAGTACGCCAGGCCTCCCTGTCCATCACCATCTCCAGGAGTTCACTCAGACTCACGCCCATCGAGTTGATGATGCCATCCAGCCATCTCATCCTCTGTCGTCCCCTCCTCCTCCTGCCCCCAATCCCTCCCAGCATCAGGGTCTTTTCCAATGAGTCAACTCTTCACATGAGGTGGCCAAAGTACTGGAGTTTCAGCTTTAGCATCATTCCTTCCAAAGAACACCCAGGACTGATCTCCTTTAGCATGGACTGGCTGGATCTCCTTGCAGTCCAAGGGACTCTCAAGAGTCTTCTCCAACACCACAGTTCAAAAGCATCAATTCTTTGGTGCTCAGCCTTCTTCACAGTCCAACTCTCACATCCATACATGACCACTGGAAAAACCATAGCCTTGACTAGACAGACCTTTGCTGGCAAAGTAATGTCTCTGATTTTCAATACGCTATCTAGGTTGGTCATAACTTTCCTTCCAAGGAGTAAGAATCTTTTAATTTCATGGCTGCAGTCACCATCTGCAGTGATTTTGCAGCCCAAAAAAATAAAGTCTGACCCTGTTTCCACTGTTTCCCCATCTATTTCCCATGAAGTGATGGGACCAGATGCCATGATCTTCGTTTTCTGAATGTTGCGCTTTAAGCCAACTTTTTCACTCTCCTCTTTCACTTTCATCAAGAGGCTTTTTAGCTCCTCTTTACTTTCTGCCATAAGGGTAGTGTCATCTGCATATCTGAGGTTATTGATATTTCTCCCAGCAATCTTGATTCCAGCTTGTGCTTCTTCCAGCCCAGCGTTTCTCATGATGTACACTGCATATAAGTTAAATAAGCAGGGTGACAATATACAGCCTTGATTTACAGGTTACCAATGCCCAAAATGAAGCATTCATTCTTTTGGTCATTCATTCAGAGCCTTAGATTTTCTGGGCTGTCATTGACACTGGGGATACAGAGCCCAAAGATCTCAGACACAAAAGGAAACAAACCCAAGAAGCTGAAGGACTCTACCAGTGAGGTCTGTAATCCATCCTGCAGGACAGGTGGGTGGAGTGTAAAGAAAGATTCCTTAGGGGAGATGCCTCAAATTAAGTTAAGGAATTAACCTGCTCTGTCCCTGCTTCTTTCTCCATGCTGCCTCATTTCCACGTTAGCAAGCCCATTTCCATCAGCTTTTGGATGCCACTGAAGTTGGGCTTCCCAGGTGGCTCAGCGGCAAAGAACCCGCCTGCCAATGCAGGAGACACGGGTTTGACTTCCAGGTGGGGAAGATCCCCTGCAGAAGGAAACAGCCACCCATTCCAGTATTCTTGCCTGGGAAATCCCATGGACAGGGGAGCCTGGTGGGCTATAGTCCATGGGGTCACAAAGATTTGGACCTGACTTAGCAACTGAGCACGTACACTACTTAACTTTGTCCCAAAAGCACCAGTGGTAATAAAGCAGTTAAACAGATTTTCACAGGAAAGGTTGGGAAGCTACAGATTTAGATAGTTTCTTTGGGAGAATGATATGAGTTTTTAAAAAGCAACAAAAAATGAACTCCTGGAGTTCAGCCCAATTCTGATTTAGTGAGGCAGGAGTCACTGTATAATTGCATACTTTTTTATTACAAAGATAATGGAATAATAAAATATAAAGCACACTGGTAAAAATCACAGATATGACCTAAATGTGATCACATGGAGTATTCTGTCTCAGTGAGTAGAGAGGAGACTTATCTCCTTGACTTCAAGTTTGCTCATCTTGCATATTTAAGACTTTGCATGTCCATGTCTCATTAATTATGGCTTTTCAGCTTCTGAAATTCCATGACACTTGGAAAATGTATGTGCTTACTTGTATTTATACACAATAATTAAAAGCAAGCAGGGTTTGGGGCAGACCTTTGGAATGATGTTAAACTATAACATAATTCATCTGAGCAAACATTTACTAAGCACTCTTCTTATATCATGCCATATTACTGGAATCAGGATACAAAAATGAAAAGGACATCCTGCCTTTGAGAAACTCCCTGTCTGGTGGGGAAGACAGATTCAAAAAGAGCTACAAAAATGTGATTGAAATGAACTTAGGACTATGAAAACATGGGAAAAAACAATTAATTTCACCAAAGTTACCCAGGAAGACTTTACAGAGGACGTGACATTTGAGAAGGTCTGGAAGGACATGGAGAAGGATGACCTAGGCAGAGCAAGAAGAAAGTGGATGAGCTCGGGGTGGGGGGCCATTCAGTACAGTGTGTAAGGGGGAAGAGGGCAGAGGGCTTTATCAGCACATGTGGCAGCATCTTTCACTCCACTCTTTGTTACTGTCATCGTTATGGTCAGCACAGCCTGAGAAGATGAGTTGCTCCAACTCTTCTTTCCTTTCCTACATCAAAGCACAATTTCATTTGCCAATGTCTATATACTTGATGGGTTACAAATGTTGAGTCTTTTAATGTATATCTCCCATATACATTGCAATAAGATTTTTCAGAATACTGTTTTCCGGGTCTAGTCATTGTTTTATATTAAGCACACTCAGGTGATCTCTGAGCTTCTACCTGTTCAGAAAAGCTAGCTATGGACCATTGGATTGACCGGGTTTGTAGAACTTCGTTCATTTGAGGGCTTTGAGATTTCATATTATGAATAGTGATGGAAGATTTTATTTTGCCTTATTTAGGTGAAAAGGGATCAAGAAAAAAATGAATGGCAGCTAATATAATTGCTGAGTTGGTATTTTATCTGTTTGAGAGAAAAAAACGAAAAACTTTGAATAGCCACAGAAAGAAACTATTTCCAAGCACAAGTATGTAAATTAACTCATTTAAAACTAATTCTTATTCATCCATTAAAGCTGTTATGAGTACTTTTTAGACTTTTTACAACATGTGTTCTAGTACCTGCAACTAGACTCTCATCCTCATTTAAGCCCCATAGCACCACATCATGCCTCCTTATGGCATGTTACACCATCTTGTATTAGAAACACTGAAGTGTGTGCTTTTTTTTTTAATTTTATTTTTACTTTATTTTACTTTACAATACTGTATTGGTTTTGCCATACATTGACATGAATCCACCACGGGTGTATACAAGCTCCCAATCCTGAATCCCCCTCCCACTTCCCACCCCATATCATCTCTCTCGTTTCTACTTTCCTGTTGTTTCCATTAGAGTAGAATTTATGTCTGGTTCACCTTTGCTTCCTCCAACCCACCAAAGTACCTAGAACTTTAAATTATTATATGACTTAATTATATAATATTGTATAGTAAATATTTTCATACAAAGAGTCCTCTGATACAGACTCATTATTTTTGTAATTACTGTAAGTACGTACTCTTTCCATTAATTTTTTTTACTGCCTCTCCATTCAGTCGCTCCAAATTAAAGGCTTTTTAACCACAAAAGGTTCTTATTTGAAACTGTTTCCCAGATTTACTGTCTCATCATCATACTGCTGCTCTTCTGGCTGAATAGAATGGATGTGTCTTAAAATTTCGATATGAAGATTCTGCACCTTGCCACTAAAGAATTCTATGAATGACTTGGAATGGGGCATTTCAGATCTGACTTTCCGTTCTCTTCACTGTTGAACGGTGGCTTGTTTGCATTTACTCTAGGATTGTGACAAAGGTGCGACTATGTGAAGGGTAGTAGAGAAAATGATTAGTCATTGCCATTAAATACCAAACCAGACCTTGTGCCTCAAGCTTGGGGCAGTATTTATTTCCATTAGCAGAGAAGTACTAGGTCATATTGAGCTTCCTCTCTTATTGCGGCATATGGGAACTTAGTTCTCCCAACCAGGGATCGAACTCGCAACTCCTGCAGCGGAAGTGTGAGACTTAACAACTGGATCGCTAATAAAGTCCCTTCATTTGTTTAAAAGCAGCACTGGGTCTCACTATCAAGCACTGGGAATTTAAAGAATGAATGAAACCAGCCTCAACTCTCACAGCTCTGTGGGGTCAGCAATGCCATAAGCCAATTGTTGCAAAATACTGTGGTAAAACTTTCAAAAAGAGCATATTTTTCAAAGTACAGGGTTCACAAACCGCTTGCTCTACCTGAGGAAACAGAAAATGCTCAGAAGAAATACTGTTTGAGCTGAATGTAGTGGCATAGTAGGCAGAATAATATTCTTCTCCCTAAAAGACATCCATGTCTTGATCCCTGGTACCTGGGATAGAAGGGATTTTGCAGATGTGTTTGAGATTAAGGATCTCAAATGAAGAGATGGGCCTGGATTGTCCAGGTGGGTGCCATCTAGTCAACCACACAAGTCCTTCAAAATGGAGAACCTTTCTATTTGGGCTACAGACAAAGAGAGATGTGAATACATAAGAATGGTCAGAGGGATATGATGTAAAGACAAACCACTGTAGCTGCCTTTGAAGATGGAGGAAGGAGCTGTGAGCCAATGAATGCAGGTGGCCTGCCTGGCAAAGGCAAGGAAAGGAATTGTACCTAGAGCCTCCGGTGATACCTTGTCTTTGTCCAGAGAGAACTGTGCTGGACTTCTGACCTCCAGAACGATGAGATAATAAATGTGTGTGTGTGTGTGTGTGTGTGTGTGTGTGTGTTTTCCTAGCCACTGAGCTTGTGGTAATTTGTTACAATAGAAAACTAAGAAAATGGGGACGGTCTACCAATATGGAAGCTTAAGCAAATGTCCAGAGGCATATGAGAAAATGATAACTTCCAGTAACTGCAAGTATTTCTGTGTGGCTGGAATGTAAATTGTATGGAGGAGAAAAGACAGGAGAGGGGCTGGAGAGACTCAAACCCTTGGTGATAACAGCAGCAATAACAATAGCATAATTATGTTAACGTTTATTGGGCATTTAATGTGCGCCAGATGCACGTCTAAGCATTTTCCGTGTATTAACTCTCAAACGCAAAAATGTCCTATGAGATAGTAACTATTATTATCTCTCTGAAACCAAGTTACAAAGAAGGCTAAGTAGCTTGCTTGAGCTTAACACAGTCCAGCCCAGCCAAGCTAAGATTCGGACCTTGAAGTCTGGCTCCAGTTTCCTCCCTCTAATCACTACGCTCTGATGGGCAATGTTGGAGGCCAAGGAGGAGGTTAAACAGCAGAGAGACCGTCGGAGCTGAGGCTGGGGAGTGGAGAGGGGAGATACAGAACTTCATTTCTTTATCGTTTGTGAGCCCTCTCTGTCTCTGTGCTGGTTTTGTTTATCATGGAGTGATAGCAGACAGGCAACTAGAAAGATCTACAGGAAAAAAGATCTACAGGAACTGAGGAAAATGAAACAGCAAGAGGGCCAAGGAGATATTTCTCAAGGATGGATACATCTGCTGCAAACATTTCCAGTGAAATTGGCTGTTATTATTTCACAACTCCCAGTGCCTCTTTCCTTCCTGCCTTTTGACAAGAATCAGGAACCACTTCCTTGGTCCACACTTCCTGTCACTAGCGATCATTTGGGGTGTGCATGTGGGTGTGTGTATGCCTGTGTATGTGTGCTCTTAATTTTTACAGACCAAAATGTTTTCAGATACAAATTACAATGTTGTTAGATCATTTAAAACTAAGCAGTATCCGTCTGTCTTCTTAGTGGATCCCACTAGTGATTTCATTTAGAGACCGGTCATTCCTGGTGTACAGACAAATTCCCACAGATCATGGGTATTCTTTTTGCTCCTCACCCTTGTCTGCTTAAGGATCTCCTCAATGAATAAATGTGTGAATGAGTAAATGAATGAATGAATGTCCCTGGAAGCGGATTTGATGCTAGCTCCAGATGAATGAGGAGCTCTTCTGAACGCTGTAAGTAACAAAACAAACAGGTTACAATCTTAGAATCACCTGAAGATTTTAAAGTATACCAGTGCCCAGAACCCATTCCAGATCAAGGAGACAAGAACTGTTAGGAGCGGGGCTTGTTTAGGCTTATTTTCAGAGTGGTCTGCTCCCCACCTCAGGTGACTGCAATGTTCTCCATCTCTCTAAGCTTGTGAGAGCTCTTTTAACCTGCAAGGAGAAGAAAAACCATGACTTTGTAGTTGAAACACAGGTTGGATTCTTATCACTCTCCTCTAGTAATTTGAGGAAGTTGTTCAGTTTTTCTGAACCCGAGGCCTTCATCTTTAAACTGTGATTTAATAGTTTTCTCACAGGGTTTTGGAAGAGTTAAATGACATCAAATATGGGAAGCCACTGGCATAGCTTAATAATAGTAGGTGCTTCATGCCTTGGAATTTTTGCCTCCCTTTTCCACATTTCTTCCCTCAGAAATCCAGGTAGGACATCTGCGGGAAGACAAGCAGTGTTTTGAATCTCAGTGCCTCTCTCCAGCCAGAAGACTTGTGCACAAACTCTATTTTTCACCAGCTCTTCAAGGGCTGTTCCCATCACTGGTTCACATCTTTCCTGGGCAGCTGATGCTAGAGCCAGAACACACTGTTCCCAGCTTACAGGACTGCTCCCCTCTTGCCCTGCACCAAAGAGGATCAGCAGGGTGGTCCCTATTCTAGAGTGTAATGTCACGATGTGTTCAGCTGTGCCTGGCCCTGACCACCTTTGCACTGGGCAACTGTGTAGCCCGCTGACCTTTCCACCTCTGAGTTACAGTTTTCCAGAACCTCTTACTAACACCTTCTTTTCAAGAGCTTGTCAGGGACCACTGTTTGAATGCCTCTGCTACAGGATGCATTCTGAGGAGCAATTGTCAATAGTCCTCTCGCTATCTGCAAGCATCAAGCCTTTGGCATTCTTCCAAATGATCTATACATTGAAACTGCTTGAGGTGCTATCGTTTTGCTCCCAATACTGATGCAGGCTTCTTTCCCACACCAGCAATTATCTGATATCAGCTGGGGGTCCTACAGTTCAGCTCAGTTCTGACACTGTCTACCTGGAGATGGCACTGGAAGCCCACCGGTGAAGGCTCAGTCCTAGGCCTACAAGACTGGCCCTCCCATCACTTCAGACACCGACGGCAAGCACAGGCTGTCACCTGTGCTCCTGACTGGCTATAGGGCGGATATTCCAATGTCTGCTCCTTGGGTTTGATTAATTTGCCAGAGCAGCTCACAGAACTCAAGAGAAACATTTTACTTACTAGATCACCAGTTTATTATAAAAGGAGGTAAGTCAGGAGCAGACAGATGAAGGGGATGCACAGGACAAGGTGTGTGAGAAGGGACGCAGAGTTTCCATGCCTTCTAAGAGCAGGTCGCTCTCCCCAGATCTCCATGTGTTCGGTATCCCGGAGGTTCTCTAAGCCCTAGCCTTTGTGTTTTTGTGGAGACTTTATTACATAGGCATGGTTAATTAAATCATTGTGAGTGAATTTCATCTCCAGTCCCCCTTCACTTCTGGAGGTCCAGCAGGTATGGGATGGAAAGTTCCCTCCGTCTCATCACATGATTGGTTCCTCTAGTGACCAGCTCTTAGCTTTAAGTGACCTAGGGCCATTTCAAAGTCACCTCATTAACATAATAAAATATACCTTAGCCACTCTCATCATTTAGAAAATCCCAATATTTTAGGCGCTCTGGGCTTCCCAGGTAGTGCCAGTGGTAAAGAAGGTGCATGCCAGTGTGGGAGATGCAAGAGATTCAGGTTCTGTCCCTGAGTCAGGAGGATCCCCTGGAGGAGAGCATGACAACCCACTTCGATATTCTTGCCTGGAGAATCCCATGGATGGAGGAGCCTGGTGGGCTATAGCCCATAGGGTTGCAAAGAGTCAGGCACGACTGAAGTGACTTACATGCACACAGCTGTCAGAAAAGGGGACGAAGACCAAATAGATATTTCTTGCTATAAGTCACGACACTGCAAATGCGCTTACAAGTCTGTCCTTCACAGCGTCAATGTCATCTGAACAGTACTCATATCCCATCCGGGAAGGAAAAGCAAAAGCATTACCCTTCCCTGCTCCTCAGGAATGCCACATGGTGCTGGGCACCTGTCTATTCTGTACAAAACACTTGACAAATGCTTTCACAGTCCTAACCTCCTATGGTTCCTTCCCAGATGCCACTGGGATGGCAGGAAAGACACTGTTAGTACATCACCCCAATTTCACCAAAGAAAAGTCAGAGTCAGACTTTAGAATTAAGCTCCCTCTCACCAAATCACAGAAATGTACTTTACATGTTTCAGGAGGTGAGCCCTGGGTTTCATTTACAGACAGGCATGCTAACTGACTGTTCAGTCCGAAGTGACTTGAAATAGGAACTATAGCTCAGCGAACACACGTCACTGTTGCTCTTGAAAAATGAAAGGCACCATGACCTGGGGTGATGAACGGGCAGGTAAACGAAGGGGGACTCTTCCCCCTCTTCCCAAATCCACGCCCGTGTTCCAAGCTGTGCTATGTATTTGTTGACAGAATTTCCAGAAAATTGCCGGAAGTCGTTACTCTTTATTTGCATGACAGGAGGAATTTCTTCGCTGCGGTAAATCCTTCCCTGGGCTGGGATTTGGGAGGTAAAATTGGCTCCCATTTAGAGATGCCCCGTGGCTTTCCTGGGACGCGTCTCTGGCGTGGAATGGATCAAGGCTCTTTTCTGTAAGCCCCAAGCTCTTCATGCCTGAAACCACAGACTCCTTTTCAATAAGACCAATAAGCTGAAATTTCTGGGGCCCTGGAAAACATACCACTTTCCCAACTCCAACTACTGGAGGATTTGGGCTGGATGTCTGGGTACTTGCATAAGCCAGCAAAAAAAAAAAAAAAAAAAACCAGGAGAGAGAAAATCCATCCCTTCACCAAACTCTGAACAGCTGTCTCTCTAGTTGTTTGCTGACAGTCAACAGATCCTTTGGAAGCACCATTTGGATCTGAGAGACTCTCTGCTTCCCTGGGTCCTGATGTCCCAGCCCGCCTAGGAAGTCAGGTCAGAGGGAAGCCGGAACCCAGAACATGGCAGATGCATCTGAGATGGGCCACAAGGAGAGAGATCTGCCAGGTGGTTACTGATAAAGAAGATAGATGACTGACCCTGTGACTCTGCAGTCACCAAGAAGCCCAAGGGTTGCAGAAGAACCAGGTGCAAGGAAAAGAATAACCGCAGGGCATGATCTGCCTCTGACCGCCAGCACCGCTCAGACACCCACCCACGCAGCCACATCATTACCGTCGTTAACATCACAGCTCGCTCTGAAGAAGGGCATGGTATCCCCTATTCTCAGGTACTTGGAGAGCGGTCAAAACAAAGCTCCAAAAGCCACTGGAGGATGGAGCCTTGAAATGATTCCCGTTTGTACTCCATCAACAAACTGTGTTAGCAGATTCGGAAAATCTTTTATTGTTTCTAGACACTGAAAAACTCCCAATTTGGAGCTCCTTCCAAAACGTGCTGGTATTCCACAGTTAGAGCCATCCCTCAGAGACCTTTCAGCTGCCAAATGCCAATTAGAAATGGACCGGGAGCATTTCTTGCAATTTTAGAGAGACGCAGTAATTGATCGCAATCTAAATTTTTGGCTATCTGTTGGTAAAGCATCTACAATACAGCTAGTTCTTGTCATCTCTTCCCAGACTCCAGATTGTCATTTCCCTGCCTTCTGGTCCATAGGGAAGAGCACAGTCAGAAAGAAGTGTGAGAGCCCCCACTGTCTCTGCTTCCTGGCTGCTGTGTGCCTCTGACCAGGTGTCAGATGATGCTCGCGCTGTCCACTGCACTCTGCAGAGGCTGTTTATTAGCAGTCGGGGTGCTTTTTTCATGCAAAAGCTGGGCTGTCTTCCTTGATCTTCTCAGTGTGGGTAAACCTATTCTAGAATGCTCTGTGTTTCTATCTACCACAGAACTGTTTTCACTGCATGAGTGTGTGTATGTGTGTGCATGCGTGTGTAAGAGAGAGAAAGACAGAGATAGACAGACAGAGAGATAGAGACAGAGAGATTGAGATTCCCAGGAGTTTTCTACCCATTTGATGTCATATTGATATCTTGGTGTTGGCCATGGTTGGCAATATTCATGCCATGAAAATTGGTAAATGCTGTAACTGAAGCTTTACTTTTTTCCCCTCCAGAGATCTAGTTGTTAAGTAACAACCAACACACCCCTGACTCAGAGTTGTATTCAACTGTGGGGACCCAGAATTCTGCTCACACCTTCTGCTTATATCCTCTTTTCCCTGCCTCCCCTGTTGCTATTGAATTCTACCCCTAAAATTTTCTGCGCCCTTCTGGAGAAATTCTAGTACTATGTTCACAGAGGTCAAAGCAATTGACTATTTATACAGAGCCTTTACATTGTTTGAAGTCATTTCACACACATTTCTTCATTTTGAGCTGTACCACAACCCTGAGAAAGGCAGAGTTTGCATTCTTATTCCCATTTTGCAGATGGGAAGTCTGCCTTTTGGAGTGGCTCCATGGGAATTACAGGGCCAGGTAAGGACCAGGGGATTCTCTCCACTACTCTGCAGCCTCTGAAAGTCCCTAGACAAAGCAGTCACTATTCCCAGGACAGACTGTGGCCGGCTGGGGAGAGCCAAACTGCAGCGAGAGCAGAAACAGCTTTTATGTGGTTTGGGGCTGCGTTCTGTGATTCTTTATGTAGAAACAAATTGTCCTTTTAATTATTGTGTGGGCTGTACTGAAATAGAAGTGCATTCCTTGAGCCACTGGCAGCAGCCAGAATGGCCCAGGTGTTCAACCTGAAGATCCGCCAAGTTTCAAGCTTGATGCTCATAATTGGGAGTGGTATCTGTATTTCTATGCGGAAAGTTTTGTGCTTTTTTTTTTTTTTAACTAAGCCTTTGGGATATTGTGAATAAGAAGTACAATGGAATCAAGGCATTCACAACATATTCATTATGAGAAAAGGCTGAGGACAAGCCTGTGGTGAGCAGTGAGTGTTCACTGGAATGTCAGAGGACTGGGGCCTACTCACCCTGATCTGTCTCAGGCATGGGAATCTTATAACTGTTGCCAAAGGGTAAGCTCATGTGGTTGAATGGCTTTTCCAAAGGGACCATTACCTTTGGAAAATATCCCTCTGTAGTCTCATATATGTTTGATAAAGGGAAGTATGTTAGTGTTAACTATATGTAGCCTCCATACAGGATTAGGGTTCCCAGACAATGAACACCAAGAAAAAGCCATACCCCTATCATGTATTTCATTGTTGCCCTTCTGCCTCGAGGCCAGAGTGATCCTTCCCCACTCACTGCCCAGCTCAGATGACCATGAACACCTCTACCGTTGCTCTTTCCCAAACAATTTGAAAAAGAAGCACAGAACTCACCCTAAATATAAATGACCACAACAAGGCTCTGGTTCCCCCACTTAAAGTTCACAGGACTCCCCAAGTGGGTAAGTGGGTATCAATGCTTGTCCAATGTCCCCTCCCACCTCTTTTCATAATGTCACCCAGACCACTCATTAGGGCACTTCTGCTCCTCCGGGTCATGCTGTCTTTGTGGGAATGAACATCAGCTTTTGTGGGATTTTTAACCAGAATGTCTTTCCTCTCTTGGCCCAGGAAAACCCCTGCCCCAGCTAAGTCACTCAGACTCTCTCCCAGGACCTCTGAGCAGTCCCACAGGGGAAATACACCCAGCACCAGCTCCTCCCCAGAGATGAGGTGTGAGAAAGGTTGCCCACATTCCCGCCACCTGGATCCTTAGGGCTGCCCCGGATCCTGGTTTACCTCTGGCCTGATTATCTCTCCTGTGATTTCAATTACACTTTCCTGATAAATTTTGGTTTGGGTTTGATTTCTTCAAGTTAGCCAGTAGATCTATTTCTGATGATCAAAACAACATTAATTGGTTAGAGCCCCAAATAAATGAGATTTTTGCCTGCTAGGCTGGGGGCCTCTAGTCACAGCCCATTGGCATCTCTGGGCAGGTTTGAATGTAGACTAGTAGTGGGTGGGGAGTTGGGAATGAAGCTGAAAATAATGCAACACTTCGGGTTAGAAATGACCAAGACTTTTCCTGGCCCTGAATGAGCACAAACGGGGAACTTACATATCATCCTCAATTGGTTTCTGAGTTCACTCATCTGTAATGTGATGAAGCTGGGCCAGATGATCAGATCCTGGGAGTCTATGATGTTAACACACAGGCGTTTTCATCCATTCAGTAACCACAAACCGAGCATCTTCTCTGTACTAAGCGCTGGTCCAAGGAGGTGGGTGGGGTGAAGCCTCTGCCCTTGGGTGACATGGTTTGATTTGGTTGAAGGAAAACTTCCAGGCTGGAGGCACAGTGTGATATCCTGGTGTAGGATGGTTGGGGCTACAGCCACTTTGTAGAGGCAGAGGGGCTCAGTGACTCAGTTAGTAACATAGAGGGAGAAGTTCACAGGAGTCAGTTTACTGACTTAGGTGATGGTTGCTGTTGTTTAGCCACTAGGTCATGTCTGACTCTTTTGTGACCTCCTTGGACTGTACCCTGCCAGGCTTCTCTGTCCATGGGATTCTCCAGGCAAGAATATCGGAGTGGGTTGCCAATTCCTTCTCCAGCAGATCTTCACAACCCAGGGAGCGAACCTGAGTCTCCTGCATCGGCAGGCAGATTCTTTACCACTGAGCCACCTGGGAAGCCCTAGGTGACGGTATGTCCCTGATATTAACTGGTCCCCATTTTTTTCTGCGGCGGGTACTTGGGAGGGAATTGAGCCATAAGCCTCAGAAGTCGGTCCCTTTATAGTTTGTTTCTCAGGATGGTTGCACTTTTCCTGGCCGCCCAAGAAGAGCAGCCCCTCCGCGGCAGAGAACACGGAGACCACACAGCAGACCTTCCGGACACCTGCTTTCCTCATAGCCCTTGTACTTTCCAAGACCGCGAGAAACGCACACAGCAGGAAACTGCTTAGCAACTGCACGTAGCAAATTAGGATTCCAAAATATTACTGTGGGTTTTTTCCTCCCCGCTTTGTTCTCCTGTTTTGTTTTCAGTTGTTCGTAATTCAGCCATTGTTCCATCACACAACAACACGCCAACCGGTTCTGCAGCCCCTGGGGTGGGAACCCTGCTGGGCCACCGCTCGGCTTCCTGGGGGGCTGCAGGCAGAGATCCTAGGCGATCGCCCTCTGGAGCCGGCTGGCCGAGGGGCAGCCGCAGGAGCTCGGCGTGGGCGGCTCCCAGCGTGAGGCTGTTCTTAGGGCCCCTGGGTTTCTCTGGGGCTGAGGCTGCAGAAGTTTCTTCTCATCTCTTTCTCAACTTGTCAGGCCCCTTGCTATCATTCTCTGTCCTTATCTCTGCACTCTGGCCACCTCCCAGCATTTCCACTTCCTCTCCGGGCAGGATGAGGCTCTTGCCTGTTCCGCCTCTGTCTCTCTGAATATACGTCTCTGTCTCCTCCGTGTTTCTCTAAGTTGCCGTGTCTCTGTATTCTGTCTCGTTATCTCTCTCTTTCTGTTCTCTCACAGTTTCTCTCTATGTGGCTGTACTTCTGACTCTCTGTCTCTTTCTGCCTCTGTAAGTTTCTGTCTGTGTCTTACTATGTCTCTCTCTCTTGGTTTTTCCTTTCTCTCTTTTCCTCTCTGTTATTTTCTCTCCTGCTGTATTTCTCTCTCTCTTCCTCTCTTCTCTTTCTCTTGCCCTCTCCTTTCCATCCCCCATCCCTCTCTCTTCCTGAATCTTTTTGAAGCTCAGCGGCTTGGCTCCGTTCCCAAACGAAATGGGCTCATTTTCCAGGAGAGGTAATACTGCACGGGGAGGGTTAATTTTTCTCCCGCATCATCAGCTTTCCTTTCATTTCAGAATCCCTGGGTCTGGCCGAAAGAGCTTCCTAGGAGAGGTTCCACGTGCCGTGGTAGAAGCCACCCAGCCACGCTGCACCCCTAGAGAGCTCTGGAGAAGGCAGGATTGACAACTGCAGCGTGAGCCATGCCAGGATTTCTCTGGCAGTGCGCCAGCTAGTCAGAGGCAATTAATATGAAATCAATAGGCCAAATCGACGTTTTCAGAAGTTAGCTCAAAAAAATCCCTGAAGATTAACCAGCCTGTGGCCTTTGCTATGAAATTGTTACCACACCACTTTCTTTTCTTTTGAAAGTCCAGATGGGCAGATAAATCCAAAGTGGATCAACCACATCTGTCATTCCTCCACACAAATTACACCCCCTCCCACCACTTCCCTCTTTCCAACATGCAACAGTACTCAGAGCCGGGGCTGAATTCATATTTTATGCCGCACAGTATGTTTTGAATTCCCTATTGTATTAAGAAGAACCGCATCATGACCCCTCTGAGGCAAAGAGCTGGCAAATTCTGAAATCTGCTTTTTCCAAAGGGGAGAACTGCAGGAGTGGAGGAGACTGCTTTCTTCTAGGCTCAAAATGGGCTGACAGTAGAACCCAGCTCATCCACTCCCTTCATCACTGTGCAGAACCAGTATTCAAGCCAAAAAGGTCACATGGCTGTGTTCCATTTCCAAAGCCCTCTTTTCTACATCTGCCAAGGAACATAGTATCATGCCCCATTTAGAGATGAGTTTAGAACTCAAGTTCTTTCCTGAGAGACAACAGGGAAAGGAGAGACACTGCATGACTCCTTGGGGGAATGTCTCTTATGCTCTGTGTTGGGAAGCCTCTGGAGGAGGAAAGACACAGCAACCCATTCCAGTATTCTTGCCTGGAGAATCCCATGGACAGAGGAGCCTGGTGGGCTACAGTATACAGGGTCGCAAAGAGTTGGACATGACTGAAGTGACTTAGCATGCATGCATTCAGGGCTTCTGAGCCAAGTCTGAAACATTAAGACTGGTACTCCATCCAGGATGTCTGTCTAAAGGGTCCTTGAAACAAGGAGGACTCAAAGTAAACGTCAGAAATGAGAAGACCCAAATCCAGAGTACTGGGAACACAGTAATAGGAAATACTAAAGAGATTATATCTATGCTGCTTTTCAGTGCTTCATGGGTGGATACACAGGGGTGTTAAAAGGCTAAGGGCAGGGATTTCCCTGGTGATCCGGTGGCTAAGACTCCACGCTCCCAATGCAGGGGGCCCTGGCTTCGATCCCTGGTCAGGGAGCTAGAGCCCACTTGCTGCAACTAAGACCCTGTGCAGCAAAACAAATAAGTGTTAAAAGGCCAAGGGCGGATAGACAGAATCTCAAGCAAAGTCAGGAGACTTTTCAAGCCCAAGGCCCCTAATGCCAAAACATATGCTCCTTAGGTAAAAGTGTTTCCCGAAGTTTCTTTATACATAGCAGCCAAGTGCATGTACATTCTTTCTGGTCAGGGACACCTATTACTTTCCCTTTAGGATTATTAAGAAAAGTATGGAGAATTTTCTGCTTTGCATGAGTGGAGACTCTTGGCACCAAAACTAGGTTTCACATGAAAAACTACAATTGTGGAATTCCAGAGCTGGGGGATATTTAGAGGTTGGCGGATTCATCCTCTTCATTTGACAGATGAGGGACCAGAAGCTGCAAAATAGAATATCATACATAAGGTCACACAGTAAGTGTGCTGGGAGGTAAGCTTGCTCCTCAACGCCACTCCGGCACTGCAAGTTCATTGTCTGGTTGCGCTGTTGCTTCATGCCATGCTTGGGGGAATGGGGAAGGAAAAAGACGTTGCCTGAATAGAATGACACTCCTGGGATTTGTGGCTGTTTGGAAAGTTGAGAGAGGCTAGACTTAGAGAGAAGAAACATGGATTTTGCATGGCGGTGTCAACACGACCTGCAGAAGCCCTGGTCTGTCCTGAGGGTCTGACACTGGTGATCTCTGTGCTTTGATCAGAGTGCCTCTTTGCTCCTGATCACAGAATGGCCTGGGTGGAGTCCCCCTGACTTGTTTCCCTTGCTGGACCCCACTTTGGACCACAAGAAGCCCTAGCTGTGTCAGCAGATTTGTCTGTGTCTGGCCCTCTGGACCTGAGCAGGTTTGTCCCTTCTTTGCCTGGCCTGACTTCAAAGCCTGCTGTCTGGTCCTTGTCCTGATGGCTTGAACTGGAGAGCCTCTCTCATTATCCCTGCTACATGTTCAAGCCGGCACTGGGAATCAATAGCTTCTGCCATGTGCTCGATGTGACCTTGAAGTGCAGAGTTAAACCATCATCTGGTCCAACCACAGTTTCTCCCCACCCCTCCTGCCATCTGCCAACACCTGCAAGCCTGCACATGCACCTGTGTGCACACTTTACAGATCAGTAAGTTGAATCTCAGGAAAGAGAAGCAACTTGTTCCAAAGCACACTGTCCTTTGTGAGAGAGTTTCGGCTGAGATAGAGACGTCACTATACCAAGCCACCTCCCCACTTCTAGTTTTAATGAGGAAAATCTCTTTGGGTTATTGTTCCCACCTGCATTTTACAGAAGCACATTCTCAGTTCCAGCCTCAATGTTAAGTGATGTCAGCAGAAGAACAGCAAAGCCAGGTCTGGATCATTTCCTATGACTGCAAAGTCATTGCAATACCAAAATGTAATTTTGAAAAATGCTAAAAAAAAAAACCCCAATATTCATTAAATGCTCCCTAGTTGTAGGCCCTGCTTTAATAACTTTATGTGTACTAACTCATTTAATCCTCACAATATCCCCATGAGGTCCATACTAGCACTTTTCAGCTTTACAGATGAGGAAACTAAGGAATGCGGAGATTAGGTTAGTTTGCCCAAGACCACACTGTAGTAAATAGCAGAGCTGGGATGCAACCCAGGCGGTCTGGCTCCAGAGCCACACTTTTAAAGGCTATTCTGGGTTGTCAAAAATATTGTGGCAGCCGAATAAATAGTCCAAATCAAATACAATTAAGTTTATTGAAGAATAACTGCTAATCTCCGCAGGCTCTGCATCTTCTCCTGCAGCGCATGGTCTCTCCCTGGCTGCCCAGACTCCGTGCAGGAGGTGGAGTTTCACAGAGGAAAGTGACTTGAATGGTTGGTAACAGAATCAGTCCAAATGAAGAAACATTACTTCATCCTCCATTTTATAGAAGGGGAAACTGACGCCTAGAGGCCTTAGGTGAGGTATATCCGTTTATCTGCAGGGAGTCTGGCACAGCAGTTTGCATGGGGCCAGTACTGAACATATATGAAGTTCTAAGTCAGTTCCAGCCTCTGGACTGAATAATTGGAGGCCACCGGACTCCTTAGACCACTTGGAGAACCTGGGGTCTCCACTGCCCCCATGCTGGAGAGACGAGATTTGCCTGTGACATAAGCAACCTCAATAGGAAGAAAAGAAGAGGATTAGGATGAGGAGTGAGGCACAGGGTGAGCAGGGCTGGGTCTCCCTGAGAAATCGAGGTGCAGCTTCCTGTGTTTAGGGGATGGACCCTTGATCTGGATATCCTCAGGGAGGAAGCAAAGAGCAACGATCTGGTCCAGCAGGATGTAGGGTTTGCCGTCAGTCACACAGCTCCAATCTCTAGACCAGCCACCCTGGAGTCTTACTTCCTTCATGTGTAAAGTCAGGTTGAAATACTACAGATCCTGGTAAACTGTTTAGTGATTGAGATAAAAGGGTATTTTCTTACTGATGGGACCCAGTGGGCCAGGCAAACATTTTCCTTTCCCATCTTCTCTGTCAAACTCTGTTCACGTCAACAGTGATCTAGAGAAGGTCTTGCTGCTGTTGCTATTGTTGTTAATTGCTAAGTCATGTCCAACTCTTGAGACCCCATGGACTGTAGCCTGCTGGGCTCCTCTGTCCATGGAATTTTCCAGGCAAGAATACTGGAGCCATTTGCCACTTCCTACTCCAGGGGATCTTCCCAACCCAGAGATCGAACCCACATCTCTCACGTCTCCTGCATTGGCAGGCAGATTCTTCCACTAGTGCCACCTGGGAAGCCCCACACTCAGAGGAGCATGCCCATATTATATAACTGCATTGAACAGCCATGTGGCCTGAAACCCATTCATTCCATGTGACTTGTTGGCGGGCTCTCTGTAGGGACTCAACTGCTGAAATGCATGTGTTCCAGATGTTTATCTCCTAATTACGAGTCCCTGATGTGCCACTTACAGTAATGTACTTGTCCATGCTAATATTGTGTCTTCCCCTGGAGGCTCTGCCAGGGTGGATTTGAGGCTAGGAGAGACAGAGTGTCTCTAGCCTGTTTTAATTAGGAATTGTGCCCCTGTCACGGCCAGCACCAGGTGCCAGGCCCCCAGCAAGGCTGTTCAAATCAGCAACTATACACTGAGGTCTGTTCTGACCAGGCAATCCTTGCTTTTGAGGGGTCTCAGCTTTCGGGGAGGGCACAGATTGCTAATTAGCATGCAAGGTGACCAGTGTTCCAAACCCGTTCTGGGCAGCAGGCTGTGGGCTGAGGAACTCCACTGGAGTTCAGTTTAGCTGAGCTTTTCTATGGGACAAGTGGAACAGGCCACTCATGGATCAGTGATCAGGCCAAGTGGAACAGGACAGCATTCCCAGCAAAGGACACAGACCGAGTAAAGGCGCAGAGGTGTGAAAGAGCGGAGATGTTTGGCATGTTGCCGAGACTGGATTAAGGGCAGAGAATGGGAAGGGACGAGGCAAGAGAGGAGGGATGGAGACGTATCCATCAGTGCCTTGAAAGTCAGGACAAGGCATTGTTCCTAAAGACGTGAAAGGGGTATGGCCATGTTCAACTGGGAAGACACATGATCAGGACAGTGCTATAGATAAGTCAGTTGCTGCCGCCAAGACTGATGAGAGGAGGCCAAGGGAAAGAAGAAGGGAGAGAAGCTCCATGTTCAAGTTGATGGTGGTCTGAATGGGACAGTGCCTGGGGAATGAGCAAGTGGAACTGATAGGATGAGAGAACAGTCCATAGGAGGGTGAGGCAGGTTGGAGTGAAGAAAGATACTGATGCTTCTGTCCAGACAGACTTACACGGATGAAGTCTCTTAGAAGAGGACTGTAGGAGGAAGCACAGTCTAGAGGAAGTGTTGGAAAAGGTAGAGTAGAGATGATGAGGGTTGATTGTGGAGCTACCAGCTCATCAGTATGTGAGCCCCTCCTTCATGTTGAGTGGGCTATGCCATTTTAGGTGCCTAAGGAGAATATCAGTTTGCCTGCTCCCCAAAGTCAGGTCTGACCATGCAGTGCAAGGACTGCAGACAAGATTCTAAAACTCCTAGTCGTCTCTTTCACTTCCTCCCCCCACCTTTCTCATTCCTTCCATCGCATTTCTTTTTTTTTTTTTTTTTCATCTTTCCAAGGAAGACCCTGTGATCAGTTGAGGCTGCAAGCTAAGGCTTGTGGAGAGGTAGTGTGTATGCCTGGTAGGTCTGAGTAATTCACAGACATTGAAAAACTGGTCCCACTGTAACAGACAGTGAATCTGTTGCCCCAGGAGACTCCAATTCTGTAGGTCTTTTGTCTCTGCCATCACACCATTTCTTTTTTCTCTCTCTCTTCCATCCTCTTCCTTCCTTCTTTCAGTAAGTGTGAACAGAACACTTCCTCTGGGCAAGATGGGGCTAGAGTCTGGGGACACCAAGGCAGGTATGGCGTGGAGGGTGTCCACCAGGAGCATGAGGTCTAGTGGCAGGAAAGAAAGCCGACCCTCACATTTCTGTATGCAGGGGCCCATGACAGAGGAAAGGCCAGAGAAAAGGAAGAAGCAGTTTTAGAAGAGATTTCTCCATGGAAATGACCCTGGAGCTGGGCCTCCGAATGAGATTTCTGAGGGGAAAAAGGAGAAGGGCATTCTAGGCAGAAGCACAGGAGCCCACGGGCCACACTGCTCCTTTTCCCTTCCGACCTCTCCTCCCTCCTTGCTCCGCCTCCCTGCTCCTACTCCTGCTCCTCCTCTCTTCCAGATTTTTATCCCAACAAAGTGAAAGCAAAAGTGTTAGTCGCTCAGTTGTGTCCAACTCTTTGCAACCCCATGGACTGTGGCCCACCAGGCTCCTCAGTCCATGGGATTTCCCAGACAAGAGTACTGGAGTGGGTTGCCATTCTCTCTCCAGGGGATCTTCCCGACCCAGGGATCAAACCTGGGTCTCCCGCATTTCAGGCAGATTCTTGATCATCTGAGCCACCAGCCAAGTCCTGTATCACTTGACATGTATTATTTTTGACCTAACGTTGCCTACAATGTAAAGGCAACCTGCACTCTATTATTCCGATTCTAGAGGTGAGGATAGCGGGCTCAGAGATCTTAGGTGACATCCTACTAGATGGCTACTGGGTAGTGACAGGCACTTTCTCTCTAACTCTCCACCACCCACCTCCTTTTAGACTTTTGAAAAAGTGACAAATTTGTTTCTAAATGTCTCTTGCCTGTAGATGAGAAAATAAAGGAATGGAATAGAAAACACACTCAATAAGAAGTCAGGAGACATGGTGCTACCATTTTTCCACGGGATCCCTGAAGAAGAGGATGAGGAAGTTCCTCCCCGACCACCCCCAACCGGCATCCCTTGCCCTGGGCAGTGGAGGGTTCCTTAACCAGAAGAAAGGGGACCGTTCACACAGGCCAGAGGCGTGGTGCGGCTCTTCCACAGTTGCCTGGGGCCTGTGCTTGTTTCATGCTCTGCCGTTGCCATCTTAAAATTCTTCATAATTTTAACAAGAGGCTCCACATTTTCCTTTTGCATCGAACCCGCAAATTATGTAGCTGGTCGTTCTGGGGAACCGGCTCTCCTGCCCATCCGCTGTCACTCTCCGGCCGCCGCCCCTCCAGAGACGCTCCCCTGCAGCCCGAGTGCTCCTTTGATCTGAGACACAGGCTGGTTCCTGGGTCCACACACAACAGCAGGATGATGGTGTCCAGCACCAGATGTGATTACTCAAATCACTTCCTCCTGTGACCAGGACCCGGCTTAATACTTCCCAGGTACCAGGTGTTCCCTGAATCTCGGCATGTGGAAGGGTTTGGGTGGCTCCATTCTTTTCTCTTTCGATAAAACAATTAGGTTATTTAAAATATGAAAAGCTTTGAAATCATGAAAGTACTTTATTTGAAGTTTGGGGAAGAAAGGACTTTGATGGTGAAAGAAAAGACAGCTATTTCCATTTTAAACAAGGGAAGAGAGGGAAAGATTTCTGTGAGAAGGTTATAGCTTGGACTTCATTGTCCAGGGTACTAGATAGAGACCCTGTAGAAACTGTCTTTTAATAAATTGGGACCAAGTCCAATGGATAGAAGCTGAATAAATAAATCTCTGGACCTGGAGTAATGAGGAGGTTCCAACATCAAGACATTTCTAGATGGGGATTTGACCTATTCACAAGGCATTGAAGTGCTTATCTCCAGAGACATGGAGCCTGCTGCATGCCCGTGCCCATTCCATAGCAGGCTAGAGGAGCTTCAAGCATCAAATGGGCACTCAGACCAGATGGCATTTTTAACAATCCAGGCAACATTTGCTTACTAGTTAATTACAATGCTCTGGATACTGAGTTTTTCTGACCCAGTGAGTCTATACATAAAAGCTAAGGTCCCCAACTTTCCTTTTATATTTCTGCAGGAGACAAGTGAGAAGTCCACATTCTTGTATCTACCATCAAATATATAAGCAGGAGAATACTGATTGGCTCAAATTCTGTCATGATTCCCTGCAGTTGGGGACCTTCTCTGAAATGAATGAATGAACAAAGACAGTGAGAAACACTCAGTGTAGAAACAAGCAATGCAGATCCTTCTAAGATGAACAAGATCAGAAAGGGTGGACCCCAGGTGGCGGTTCTCTCAGGTTATGGGTTCCCCTTACCCTACCCAGTTCCCACGACCCTAACTAGTCCTCCCGACTCACTGAGGCCGAGCCAGCAGCCTCTGGGGTGTCCCTCCCCCTCAGAGTAGAGCTGACAGCATTAGCCAACACCTGGCTGAGGGCCGGGGGAGAGGATGTTCCTGAAACACTAATAGAAACTTCTGTGACCCTTTAATGTCACTGTGTTCCCAGCATTTCCTCAGGCATAAACCACATCCTGGAAATAAGCCAGGCACAGGTACATGAAGACACAGCTGGAAAATGCCTGTGTTTATTCAGTTAAAAGCATGGAGAGCATGGATCTGAGAGTCGGGAGACCTTGGTGCTCCTCCTGGCTCTGCCTTTGAAGACCTAGATGGCTTTGGCCGAGTCCCTTCTCCTCTTGGGGCCTCATTTTTCCCATTTTAAAAAAGGCAGATAATCGTCTTACTCAACATGATTGAGAATTGAATGAGTTAACTTTAATAAAATGCTTAGAAAAGTACCTGTAACACTATAAATACTATATAAATAACAAAGACCAAAGCATCACTAGTATTTACAGAAATCTTTTAAGATAAGTGTTCATGTTACCATTTTGCCTGAGGAATCTGAGACTCAGGTATTGAGTGATGTACCCGAGATCCCATACATGGACCCATTCTTCCATGTCCACCAGAACTAGATCAGCTATGAGATAACTGGCAAGTCTGATAGTCAGTGCTTCTGTCTTTATAAAGTGACAACCCTGCCTGGATTTCATCTGGCCCTTGGTTTTTATGGGTCCAAGCTAGATGCACAAAAAGTTCACATTCAAACATCTCCAATGCCATCGATGATGTGGAAGGCCATTTGTGGCATCAGCATTTTGCTCAGTGTTAGATATAGTCTCAGAGACTCTGATAAGCCCTGGCTCTGAAACCCAGAACTTCTGGGTCCACATCAGTGATATGAAGCCTGGTTCACCCAGCTCAGCAGCAATTTTGAATACATTCTGAGTAGCCAAAATGAATGTCTAATCCTGTTAATCCCCTATGTAGGTCAACAGCATCAATAGCTACAGCCTTCCAGGATACTAGCATGTCAGAGATGCTCTCCTCACCCCTCACCCTCATGGTAGCTGGTCACCAGTCCTGTCTGCAGGCTTGCCTGACGGCTCTTACGGTAAAAAATCTGTCTGCAATGCGGGAGACCCAGGTTCTATCCCTGGATCAGGAAGATCCCCTGGAGAAGGGAATGGCAACCCATTCCAGTATCCTTGCTTGGAGAATTCCATGAACAGAGGAGCCTGGTGAACTACAGTCCATGGGGTCTCAAAGAGTCAGACACAATTGAGCAACTAACACACACACACACACACACACACACACACACACACACACACACACATGCACAGAATCCTGTCTGTATGCTAAGTCCCATCATACTGCTTGGAATCCCTAAGTGGATAACCATTATCTACAAGACACAGTCTCAGTTTATCACTCCAGGCCCTTCCAGTGGGAGGCCCTCCCTAACCTCCTCTCTTAGTCTCCCATCCTCCTCCTATAGCTTTCTCCCATTGGCCTCCAAGGCAGGCTACCCTCCAGTCATGGAGAATCTCTTGTGTAACCTGTAACTACCAAGCCCTCCTCAGCTTTCCTGTTCTATATTCAACACTTCCAGGAGAAATGACCCATCCTTTCCTCCTATTAAGATGCTTTTGGATTCCCCCCCGTACCTCCCATCACCGTTGCCTTCTCAAGGACCTCACCTTGTCTCTGGTTTCGTCCTTTTTCAGTTTATTTCTTCCTTTCTATGAGGCTAAAGATGCTGACTCTCTCTCATTGTAACAAAACCTTCTTACCCATGGCTCCCTCCAGCCATCACCCTTCACAGCCAATACTTCCTGCCTCTAATTCTCTACCTCCTACTCACTCCCCTGGAGAAGGAAATGGCAACCCACTCCAGTATTCCTGCCTGGAGAATCCCATGAACAGAGGAGTCTGGTGGGCTACTGTTCATCGGATCACAAAAAGTTGGACACGGCTGAGTGACTAGTTCAGTTCAGTTCAGTCACTCAGTCGTGTCCGACTCTTTGCGACCCCATGAATCGTGGCACGCCAGGCCTCCCTGTCCATCACCAACTCCCGGAGTTGACTCAGACTCACGTCCATCGAGTCAGTGATGCCATCCAGCCATCTCATCCTCTGTCGTCCCCTTCTCCTCCTGCCCCCAATCCCTCCCAGCATCAGGGTCTTTTCCAATGAGTCAACTCTTCACATGAGGTGGTCAAAGTACTGGAGTTTCAGCTTTAGCATCATTCCTTCCAAAGAAATCCCAGGGCTGATCTCCTTTAGGATGGACTGGTTGGATCTCCTTGCAGTCCAAGGGACTCTCAAGAGTCTTCTCCAACACCACAGTTCAAAACCATCAATTCTTTGGTACTCAGCCTTCTTCACAGTCCAACTCTCAGATCCATACATGACCACTGGAAAAACCAAAGCCTTGACTAGATGGACCTTAGTCAGCAGAGTAATGTCTCTGCTTTTGAATATGCTACCTAGGTTGCTCATAAATTTTCTTCCAAGGAGTAAGTGTCTTTTAATTTCATGGCTGCAGTCACCATCTGCAGTGATTTTGGAGCCCCCCAAAATAAAGTCTGACACTGTTTCCACTGTTTCCCCATCTATTTCCCATGAAGTGATGGGACCAGATGCTATGATCTTCGTTTTCTGAATGTTGAGCTTTAAGCCAACTTTTTCACTCTCCTCTTTCACTTTCATCAAGAGGCTTTTGAGTTCCTCTTCACTTTCTGCCATAAAGGTGGTGTCATCTGCATATCTGAGGTGATTGATATTTCTCCCGGCAATCTTGATTCCAGCTTGTGTTTCTTCCAGTCCAGCGTTTCTCATGATGTACTCTGCATATAAGTTAAATAAGCAGGGTGACAATATACAGCCTTGATGGACTCCTTTTCCTATTTGGAACCAGTCTGTTGTTCCATGTCCAGTTCTAACTGTTGCTTCCTGGCCTGCATACAGATTTCTCAAGAGGCAGGTTAGGTAGTCTGGTATTCCCATCTCTTTCAGAATTTTTCACAGTTTATTGGGATCCACACAGCCAAAAGCTTTGGCATAGTCAATAAAGCAGAAATAGATGTTTTTCTGGAACTCTCTTGCTTTTTCCATGATCCAACAAATGTTGGCAATTTGATCTCTGGTTCCTCTGCCTTTTCTAAAACCAGCTTGAACATCTGGAAGTTCACAGTTCATGTATTGCTGAAGCCTGGCTTGGAGAATTTTGAGCATTACTTTACTAGCATGTAAGATGAGTGCAATTGTGCGGTAGTTTGAACATTCCTTGGCATTTCCTTTCTTTGGAATTGGAATGAAAACTGACCGTTTCCAGTCCTGTGGCCATTGCTGAGTTTTCCAAATTTGCTGGCATATTGAGTGCAGCACTTTCACAGCATCATCTTTCAGGATTTGAAAGAGCTCAACTGGAATTCCATCACCTCCACTAGCTTTGTTCATAGTGATGCTTTCTAAGGCCCACTTGACTTCACATTCCAGGGTGTCTGGCTCTAGATGCATGATCACACCATCGTGATGATCTTGGTCATGAAGCTCTTTTTTGTACAGTTCTTCTGTGTATTCTTGCCACCTCTTCTTCATATCTTCTGCTTCTTGTAGGTCCCTACCATTTCTGTCCTTTACCGAGCCCATCTTTGCATGATATGTTCCCTTGGTATCTCTAATTTTCTTGAAGAGATCTCTAGTCTTTCCCATTCTGTTGTTTTCCTCTATTTCTTTGCATTGATCACTGAAGAAGGCTTTCTTGTCTCTTCTTGCTATTCTTTGGAACTCTGCATTCAGATGCTTGTATCTTTCCTTTTCTCCTTTGCTTTTCATTTCTCTTTTTTCACAGCTCTTTGTAAGGCTTCCCCAGACAGCCATTTTGCTTTTTTGCATTTCTTTTCCATGGGGATGGTCTTGATCCCTGTCTCCTGTACAATGTCACGAACCTCAGTCCATAGTTCATCAGGCACTCTATCTATCAGATCTAGGCCCTTAAATCTATTTCTCACTTCCACTGTATAATCATAAGGGATGTGATTGAGGTCATACCTGAATGGTCTAGCGGTTTTCCCTGTTTTCTTCAATTTCAGTCTGAATTTGGTAATAAGGAGTTCATGATCTGAGCCACAGTCAGCTCCCGGTCTTGTTTTTGTTGACTGTATAGAGCTTCTCCATCTTTTGACTAAGCACCTACTTACTCCTCAATCCATATAATCTGACTTCTGATCTCTCCATTCTATTGAAATGACTCCTTCCCATTGTTCTCCAAGCCATCTTTTCCTAAGCCTGCTCACTCCCAAGGAACTTTTTATCTGATGTTTCAAAGGTACTGAATTACTCCCCTTCCCTGGTGGCTCAGGTGGTAAAAAAATCTTCCTGCAATGCAGGAGATCCAGGTTCAGTTCCTGGTTTGGGAAGACCCCCTGGAGAAGGGAATGACTACACACTCCAGTACTCTTGCCTGGAGAATTCCATGGACAGAGGAGCCTGGAAGGCTATAGTCCATGGGGTCTCAAAGAGTTGGACACAGATGAGCAACTAACACTTTTCACTTCTTGAAAGACTCTCTTCCTTACCCTGAAGTTTGTTGATTTTTATTCTATCTCTATTTTATTCTAAACTCCCTACCTGTCAGTTCCCACTCAGACCTCTCTGCTTTCTCTTTAAATTCTTTTCCCCCATGATAACTCTACCAGTCATGATGGGCTAGGTTATGCTGCCCTAAAAACAACCATTAAAATCTTAGTGACACTCAATTATTTTTTGTTTGGGCTACATGTCCAATGCAAGGCAGCAGTGGGGAAGATCCAAGAACCATGGGGAGTCAAGAACTATTCTTCAGCATGAGCAAGACTAAATACTAACCAAGGGAATTCCAGCATTTTCCTGGCTAGATTTCAGAATCATTCTGGTGATGTTTTAAGAAAAACAATGTCTACAGCAGTTATCCTATGCCTGGCCTACCATTTGTGGGCAGCAGATAAATTTTCTCTTGAGTTCACAGGAGTTCAGATCAAGGGGGTGATATTCTGGACTTTAATTTGATACTGTGATAGAATGAGACGGGGGAGAGTCTTGGGGAGAAGTGTTTTGAATGTGGAAGGGATATGAACCTTTGGGGGCTAAGGTCAGAGTGTCACAGCCAGACTCCAGATAGTCCTCAATGGTCCGAGCCATTTGGCATTTTCATTCTTGTAGAGTACAGCCTCCTCCCTCATTGTGTAGAGCTGGTCTTGGTGACCAACAGGATATTTCAGAAATGATACGAGTGTAGCTTTTGAGGCTAGGTCATAATACACAGCACCTCACTCACCCTGGAGGAAATCAGGTGCCATGTTATAAGGGCATCAAGTAGTGCCATGGAAAGGTCCACACAGCAAGGAACTGAGACCTGTTGTCAACCTCTATGCACATGAGTCATATTGTAGATTCTCCAACCCCAATCAGGTCTTGAGATAACTGCAATCCTTGCCAACTTTCTGTCTGCAGTTTCATGAGAAACCCTGAGCCAGAACCTCTAGACGAGAGATCCCCAACTTCCTGACCCCCAAAAACTATGTGAGATATGGAGGTTCACTATGAAACCTGTATTCTATCTTTGGACCATAAAGAAAGCTGAGTGTCAAAGAATTGATGCTTTCAAATTGTGGTGCTGGAGAAGACTCTTGAGAATCCCTTGGACAGCAAGGAGATCAAACTTAAAGGAAATCAACCCTGAATATTCATTGGAAGGACTGATGCTAAAGCTGAAGCTCCAATAATTTGGCCACCTGATGTGAAGAACTGACTCACTGGAAAAGACCCTGATGTTGGGAAAGACTGAAGGCAGGAGGAGAAGAGGGCAGCAGAGGATGAGATGGTTAGATAGCATCATGAGTTTGGACATGAGTTTGAGCAAACTCTGGGACATAGTGAAGGAGAGTGAACCCTGGCATGCTGCAGTCCATGGAGTTGCAAAGAGTCAGACATGACTTAGCAACTCAACAACAACATTCTGTTTTTGGCTAATCCATGGTAACTCTTACTTAAACTACTGCAGCTGCTTCTCTAATCTCTTTGCTTTCCCTCAAATCACTTTTTTTTCCCCCAGATTACTTTCCTCATAGAAACTTAAATGAAATGTCAAAACATGAATCTGCTAAAAATCTTTTTTAAGAATTTCCATTTTTTCTCAGAATAAAGTCCAGACTCCTCAATATGGCCTATAAGGCCTATGTGATCTGACTTATATATATTTAGCCTTTTAGACTCTACTCTCAAGGCTCTTTCCTTTCTACTCAAAATTCAGACAACCGGATTTCTTTCAATTGCTCAAATTCTTTCCTCTTGACCCTTGGTTGAAGTTCTCACACAAGCTTCTCTCTCTCTCTGGAACTTCTCTACTCTCCTTTCTCCCCCTAACCTCTCTTCTTCTTCTATTGACCCCACATCTCTGAGAAGCCTGTCCTAACTTTCTTGCCCAGGTTTAGAAGGTGACCTTCATGTGTGTTCAAGCTATGTCATAGCCCTATCACATTCTGTAATATTAACAGGAATCCTGGGCTTCCCAGGTGGCGCTAGTGGTAAAGAACCTGCCAGCAACGCAGGAGACATAAGAGACACAAGTTCAACCCCTGGGTCGGGAAGATCCCCTGGAGGAGGGCATGGGCACTCCAATATTCTTGCCTAGAGAATCCCATGTACTGAGGAGCCTGGCAGGCTACAGTCCACAGGGTCACAAGAGTCAGTCACAATTGAAGCAACATAGCATGCATGCATACACTAGAAACCGAGGCCCCTTGGGCCTATTTCTGAGTCGTCTGCAGATGTTTCTCCCATTGAAGAGATTCTGTGCCTCTGCCTGAAGATTCTCGTCCTTGCAGAACATGTTTGACTCACACCCAGGGCAGCTGGAAACTCTGCAAGATTACCCTCAAGCAACGAGGCCTACCAGTCAGTAAACACATAACCCATCTCTGTAATTTTGTCGGGACAATCCTGAGGTGTGCTCTACCTTGTATCTCAGGGGGTCCCCCGATGGGATTGAACCCCCACTGCCCAGAGAAGTAACCTGCTCATTAATACACTCCTTAGTCTCTGCTTCCTTTCCCTATGTCATTTCATTTAGTTATTCTCTTACAGCTTCTTAAATTCTTTTCCGAACAATTTGCTGGCATACATAATCTCATCTCAGAGACTGATTCTGGAATATCCCAAACTTAGTCACTTAGTCAGCATTTACCATGAGCTGGACATTAAGTCAAGCTCTTTATTCAGATTATAAGTTTTAATTCTCTTAGCAACCCAGTGAGATAGCTACTAATCCACAAACTTAGGGTAATAATACTTACTCACAGGATTTTCATGAGGATTAAATGGGATAATTCATGTAAAGAGCTTAACACTTGCTATGTATGATCATGCATGTAAAGAGCTTTGCACTGAAAGAGAAAATGAATCTGAACAGTTGAGCAAGGCCCTTGCATAGTAAGCAATTAGTTACTCATCCAAGATTACACAAATGCAAAGTGACAGTTTTGCTTTTTTACCAAACCTTCCAGATTCTAGATCTCGCCATTACTGTTCTAAACTCCCTAACTGTAATCTTCTATTGAACGACTTTTCACAGCAGACTGTAAGCTTCAGGACAATAGGAGTCATTCAATTACATTCAGTTTTATCCCCAGAACTTGGTATTCAGTGGGTAGCAAGACAATTGTGTAAAAATGAGCTGATTCTCTCCCTTGAATATAAAAAACCAAGTCTGTTTTATATTCAGTTTAGAATATTCATTATTCAAAATAATTTTCTGGGGCTTCAGTTAAAATAATCATAAAATTATATATAAAAAGAGAGTGTCTTCCATGAAAAGGCTAATTTTTCTGTTTATTTTTTCCTTCTTAAGGATAATAGTGCATTTTCATCATGGGAAGGCAGCATATTTAGTGGCAGATCATGCTAGTTTTGAAGTAAAAAAGAATTGGTTCAAATCTAGTATTTCCAACTGTATGACCTTAAACAATACTTAGCTTCTGTGATTTGTAATTTTCTCACCTATAAAACAGGAACGACCATACCTCCTATATAGTTATCAACTGTTGCGTAACAAATTAATCCAGAACTTGGTAGCTAAAGACAACAAATATCTTTTATCTTACACAGTTTCAGACAGTCAGGAATATAGGAGTAGCTTAGCTAGGTGGTACCTCAGATATGCAGATGATTCCACTTTAATAGAAAGTGAAGAGGAACTAAAGAACCTCTTGATGAGAGTGAAGGAGAGTGAAAAAGCTGATTTAAAATTCAACATTCAAAAAGCTAAGGTCATGGCATCTGGTCCCATCCCTTCATGTCAAATAGATGGGGAAATAATGGAAACAGTGACAGACTTTATTTTCTTAGGCTCCAAAATCACTGCAGACGGTGACTGTAGCCTGCTCCTTGGAAGATCTATGACAAATCTAGACAGCATATTAAAAAGCAGAGACATTACTTTGCTGACAAAGGTCATATAGTCAAAGCTATGGTTTTTCCAGTGGTCATGTATGGATGTGAGAGTTGGACTATCAAGAAGGCTGAGCACCAAAGAACTGATGCTTTCAAACTGTGGTATTGAAGAAGACTTTTGAGAGTCCCTTGGACAGCAGAGAGATCAAACCAATAAATTCTAAAGGAAATCAAGCCTGAATATTCATTGGAAGGACTGATGCAGAAGCTGAAGCTCCAATACTTGGGCCACCTGTTGCAGAGAGCTAACTCATTATAAAAGACCCTGATGCTGGGAAAGATTGAGGGCAGGAGGAGATGGGGATGACAGAGGATGAGATGGTTGGATGGCATCAGTGACTGAGTGGACATGAGTTTGAGCAAGCTCCGGGAGATGGCGAAGGACAGGGAGGCCTGGCGTGCTGCAGTCCATGGGGTTGCAAATAGTTGGACATGACTGAGCAACTGAACAACAAAAACATCTATGTGGTTCAAGCTCAAAGCTTTTCATGAGGTTGCTATCAAGTTGTCTGCTGGGGCTGTAATTATCTAAAGGCTCGGCTGGGGGTAGAAGATCCACTTCTAAGTCCATTCACATGGTGGTTGGAAGGGGTCTCAGGTTCTTACCTTGGGAGCCTGTCATAGCATGGCATCTGATTTCCCCAAGGTGCAAGATCTGAGAGGGAGAAAGAGAGAGGACTCAAGATGGAAACCACATTGTGTTCTATAATCTAATTTAAAAGTGACATACCATAATCTCTGCCATATTCTATTGGTCACACAGACCTATGCTGGCACAACGTGGGAAGGGGTTACACAAGGATATAAAGAGCAAAAGACAGGGTCTTTGGGGGCCATCTTAGAGGCTAAGTACAACACTACCCATATGCAGCTGTAGTGGAAGGCTTCGTGTATTTAGTACAGAGTTATCTCTCAAAAAATATTCGTTCTGTGTTATGCATCCCAGGGAAGATATGTAAGTTCTGGGATCTGGAGGATACAGTGAGAAACCCAGAGTTTAATAGTCACCCCAATACAGTTACCACCTAACAAATCTAGTTACTACAGCTCATATCCAGATGAGGACAAAACCAATGATACGGATGACAGCCAACATCTATCTACAAAAGTCCTCAGCATCTCCAACATTTATTTACACTTATCATTCTGTATTAATTTTATATCATCGTATACTTCATGTATCTCGACAACTCCATGGCATATTTATTATTATTGCCACACTTTCCAAGTAAGGACAATGAGTTTTAGGAAGATTATATGATTTGTCAAAGGCACTCAGCAATCAAGCCAGGATTTGAATCCAGGACATCTGATTCTAGCATCTACTCTTTTTTAATCAATTATCTTATTCTGTATCAGCAGCAAGTCCTTCCCCCACCCTCCCCCCAATGACAGCCCCCTCTCTAAATACATACATGTATGTATGGAGAATGGAGAAATGGAGAGTGTTGGTGTTTTTGTCCTTTGCAGTGACCTTTACATAAGCACCCAGTACTTTCCTCAGGGTTCTCTTACATGTGACTGTTAAGTGGCCTGGCATATCCCAGAGCATGTCCACTTTAGCACAGAGCGCCCACCCTGCAGTACTGGTAGGACTGTCCTAGGCGGTTGTTTTCATCTTCTGGGTCCATAGATTAGTGATAGGTGCATTTTGCTTGACCCTTCTCCCCCTCACTACCCTCCACACATGTACACAGATGCAGGGAGAAGAAGGTGATTAGAGAAGATTTCTCAGCCCACAGATTCCTAGAAATTAATAACAGTCAAACACTTTCTCTCAGGAGCCTCCTAAGCCATGAGGTGGTGGATGAAAGAGGGCTGTGTGTATAAATGCACGTGTGTGTGTAAGCAGCATGGGCCTCCAGCCAGCACAGCATCTAGACAGGGCTGCGACTGTCAGACCTTAGAGTCCCGAGTGCAGGTAAGGACAAGGCACAGACCCATAGACTTACCCCAGGGTTTGGACCTGCTACATTCACGGGTCATGATAACAGCTCTGGTGCAGCTACAGGGGTAGGATTACCATTCAGCTGCTAAGTGCAGAATAAAAGAAGCAAGGGCAAGGAGGTCTGGGAGCATAGCTAGGCCAAGGGACTAGGAGTACTGCCTGAACTGTACTGGCCACTTTATAAGTATCCCCTCACTCAGCCTCACCTACAAACCCACCTGTGGTAGCATGGGAGGGGCTATTCTTCTATTTTAATGTGAAAAATTTTTTTTAACTTTTTATTTTGTCTTGGGGTATAGCCGATTAACAGTGCTTTGCGAGTTTCAGGTGAGCTGTGAAGGGACTCAGCTATTCACATACATGTATCCATTCTCTCCACTAACCCCTCTGCCATCCAGCCTGCCACGTAACATGGAGCAGAATTCCCTGTGCTATACAGTAGGACCTTGTTGGTTACCCTTTAAATGTAGCAGTGTGTACGTGTGGGAGGGGCTATTCTTATCTCCATCTGACAGACGAGGAGACTGTGACTCAGAGAGATAAATGACTTGGCAAAGTCTGACAATTAACAGTAACCACAGAGTAATGATTTCTAAGCTATCGATTAACCATTTGCTCATAAGAAACTGGCCTTTCAGTTGGGACTTATTAATGAGTCTCTTAAGATCACTTATCAACGATGACTATGCACAGCCCTTCCTCTGCACTTGAGGTAGATTTGACCTTGCTATTTAAGAAGGAAATGGCAACCCACTCCAGTGTTCTTGCCTGGAGAATCCCAGGGACAGGGGAGCCTAATGGACTGCCATCTATGGGGTCGCACAGAGTCGGACACGACTGAAGCAGCTTAGCAGCAGCAGCAGCAGCATTATTGGATGGAGGCAGGGTATAGCACTCTTCTAGCTAATCCTTATCAACTCTTGCCTCAGTGGATTTTTAGTGACCCCAGCCTCCCAACCACAACCACTAGCTTCCTCTCTGACCCCAAAATGATACCACTGAGTGAATCAATACACTCCACCAACACACACTCACTCACAGAATTTTCTCTTCCACATGGCCCACAACTGGTCCATAGGAAATACAACTCCTCTGCTCCAACAACCTAGGAAAACAGACTGATGCCAAAACAAACATGCTCTCCTGACTCTGGCCTTGAAGCTCTTAGTCCCTTACTCCCTAGATTTTCCAGGCAGGAGGGACACCAATTTCTACACCAACCAAACACAGGGAAAATACTTCCAGGTTCTTCAAGCGGTCCTATTAAAGTCTCATCATTTGTCTTGAGTTGAAAAGAACTTAGCACTGGGAACTGTTCTCTTCAAAAAATTCTCTCAACAAAATCCACCCACTCCTATTCAGAAGTGGCTGAGGGGATTGAATTGAGATAAAATAGCGTGGGCTGTTAATGTCATCCTGGCAGTTTCAAATGCTTGTGCCATATGATCTTGGGTGAATTATGTATTTTCTCTATGCCTCAGTTTCATTATCTGTAAAATGTGGTAACAGTAGGCCTTAGTTACAGATTTCCCATAAGGATTAAATGAGACAATGCATGGAGTTCAGTTCAGTCACTCAGTCATGTCTGACTCTTTGAGACCCCATGGACTGCAGCATGCCAGGCCTCCGTGTTCATCACCAACTCCCAGAGCTTACTCAAATTTATCTCCATCATGTCAGTGATGCCATCCAACCATCTCATCCTCTATCGTCCCCTTCTCCTGCCTTCAATCTTTCCCAGCATCAGGGTCTTTACCAATGAGTGAGTTCTTCGCATCAGGTGGCCAAAGTATTGGAATTTCAGCTTCAACATCAGTCCTTCCAATGAACACTCAGGACTGATCTCCTTTAGGACGGACAGGTTGGATCTCCTTGCAGTCCAAGGGACTCTCAAGAGCCTTCTCCAACACCACAGTTCAAAAGCATCAATTCTTTGGCACTCAGCTTTCTTCACAGTCCAACTCTCACATCCATACATGACCACTGGAAAAACCATAGCCTTGACTGGATGAACCTTTGTTGGCAAAGTAATGTCTCTGCTTTTAGGCTGGTCATAACTTTCCTTCCAAGGAGTAAGTGTCTTTTAATTCCATGGCTGAGGTTACCATCTGCAGTGATTTTGGAGCCCCCCCAAATAAAGTCTGCCACGGTTTCCACTGTTTCCCCACCTATTTGCCATGAAGTGATGGGACTGGATGCCATGATCTTAGTTTTCTGAATGTTGAGTTTTAAGCTAACTTTTTCACTCTCCTCTTTCACTTTCATCAAGAGGCTCTTTAGTTCTTCTTTACTTTCTGCCATAAGGGTGGTGTCATCTGCATATCTGAGATTATTGATATTTCTCCCAGCAATCTTGATTCCAGCTTGCGCTTCTTCCAGCCCAGCATTTCTCATGATGTACTCTGCATACAAGTTAAATAAGCATGGAGAACACCTATCAAATACACTGAAAGTGCCAGGTCTTATTCTTTGTTGTTGTTTAGTCGCTAAGTTGTAACTGACTCTTTGCAACCCTGTGGACTGTAGCCCACTAGGCTCCTCTGTCCATGGGATTTCCCAGGCAAGAATACTGGAGTGGGTTGCCATTTCCTTCTCCAGGGGATCTTCCCAACTCAAGAACTGAACCTGCACCTCCTACATTGGCAGGCAGATTCTTTACTGCTAAGCCACAAGGAAAGCCCATTATTCTCTATAACTAATAGCACATCTCTGTGCAAACAGTTGACACTATCACTTAACAGAATGACTCAATAGGTTCCTCACTGATTTTGGAATCAGAGTTTATAAACTTCCATGAATCTGTGAAAGAATGTATTCATGAGTCTGAATCTACCAGAAGAAAAGCCCTAGATAATTTTTATCACTATTTCCATGTAATTTGCTAATGAACAACAACTGATTACCAAAACTGCAGTGATAACATTTCTACAGAAAATGAACAGGGCTGCTACTCCCTCTTTCTCTGGTATGATTGTTCCTTTATCTGCCTGGCCACTAGGAACATTGATAGTAAGGGTCTAGGATACCCTTTCTTCCTTTTGTGACTGGCAAGCACCAATTCATCAAAATTCAGCTCAAATGTCATCTCCTCCTTGAAAGCTGACCTTGACCAACCTCTACAAATAGAATTACGTACCTCCCTCCTTTAGATCCTTACCATACTTTGTATAGCTCCCTCTTGTAACTACCAGGCACCTTGCTTCTGCTTGTCAATGTGACCCTCTTGAATTGAACCCTTTGCCATTACTCTTAAATATGACTTTGAGTCTTGTCTTCATATTGGTGTTTCACCCACACTGGGTAGCTAGTGTGACCACACACTCTGGTTTGTCTCCCTTCCTCATCCTGATAATGTAATTTTCACCTTCAGACTCATACTTGTATCTGACATTCCAGGGTCTCCTTGTCCCTAACAGAAAATTTGAAACTAAACAGAAGTGGAATCAGAAGCTCAAATAGCATAGAAAAGGGAATTCCTATACTTGGGAGTGATGAGGACGGAGAAGAGAGGAAGAAGACAAAGGGTCTGAGACCTGTGTCTTGTGGGCAGAAGTGTTTTCTGGGCAGAGAGGTACAAGTATAAGTTTATTTAAGGCAGACGGAATGCATTGGCCAAACACAGAGAGGAATGGGAAAGGCTCCCATGTCAGGAACCATGAAAACAATTGATATATGGGAGTGTAGAATGGGAGGGCCAAGGAAAATGATAGAAGGCGACACTGGGAAGAAAGGATGAAAGTCAATGGAAGCTAGCTTAAAGAGTTTGAGTTTTATTATTTATGCAATGTAGGGAGATCTAAAATCGTTAAAAGGAGATATGGAGGGTGCTACATTTCAGAAAGTTCACCCTGAATGCCACGAGGTTTGTTTGGAGGGAACACTCAATAGCATCAGCCTAGAAGAGTAAGTTCTTTGATCTGTTTCAACACAGTGGATGTCTCCCATCTCATTAATACACATCTGCTATGGCTGAGGAATGTCTCCAGAAATCAGATATAATAAAGATTCTTCACCTGGTGTGTGCAGGTGGGGAGTCAGGCAGCAACGACGGTGCAAGGAAGAATGAACAGGACATCTGATCCTGGTGAATGCTGGAGGATACGTCTGGCTGGGTCTGTGGTCTTTACTCAGGAAGAAGACAAGGTATCTAGGAAGACACTGCTTTGAAGCAAAAGACATAAGGCGCCAGGGAAAGCAGATGAGCCTGAAGATGAGCAGGAGAGAAGGAAGCCAGAAAGATACACAGATGACACTGAACAGTTGTGGCACAAGTAGGAACTCTGCTCCATCAGCCTGTTCATTTGTTCTGAGCTTGGGATTTCCTTGGGTCCTATTCCTGCTGCTTTGCAGACGGGAGGGCAGTCCTTGAGTAATGTGCCCCTCCTTCTGGCTGGAATCCTCTGTTCTTGGCTGAAGGTCACTGACATGTCCAGCCTCTTCTGTCTCTTGCAGGATGGGATGATCAGTGGAAAGTTTGCTCAATGGCCTGAATAGAGATCTGGATCCTGGCTTCCTAAATTTTTTCTTTTTTTAAAATTTCTTCTGGCCCAGGATGTTTAAGGAACTGGTACACCAAGGTGGACCTTGGGTATTAGTTTTTAGCTGATACTGCATCTTGTTTCTAAGTTTGGAACAACCAAGACCTGATCTTAATAAATGTAAATTCACTCTCTGGCCTCCAGAGAAAAGGAGTTACCAGAAAGCATTTCATCAGTATGGAATCCTAACTGTGGCCCTAGGTCATTGAGTTTTAATAAATCAGTGTGGCTGAATGATGACTTAGGAGACTCTATTTTCAGGAGAACTGATAGGATTATGAGAAAAGCTCCTAATGACTGATATCTCATGCTGGAATCTTTATTACCGCAGAATTCATAGGAATCACCTTATGGCTCTACAGATGATTTGATTAGAAACCACATTTTAAAATCTCTCCTGGATGAGTCAGTGATAGCATCCTTTGGGAGCCAAGTGTGCGTGTAAGCTCTCATGCACACAGTAAATCTCAACACTGCAGAAGAAAAACAAAATTCCCTCAAAAGCTACATTTTAAATTTCTAGCCTTAAAAAATTGTTACTGACTTTTTCTTGACTAGAACTTTTCATACTAAGATAGACTGGAGTTAACGATAGGTTGGAGTGAAAGTATTACTCTCGACATTTTTTGTCATTATCAGTCATTATGGGTAGAGATCATGTAAATCCCAAGGCATGACGTATGAAGTCCCACAACATAGGAAGCCACCCTATTTGCTCATGTACACATTTAGCCGCTGAGCCCTTGAAGAGCTACGTGCCGAATGCTGGAGCAGCAACAAAGTCAGAAAAATCAAAAATGGTATCTTGCTCTCTTATGCTTACAAGTTATTGAAGCAGACACACCTAAACAAAAAGTTATCCCATGAAATGTAAGTGGGAAGATAGGTACAATGAAACCAATAATACAGGAAACTGACCTATGTTAATCAGAGAAACAAATCCCTTCAAGGGCCAATACATCGGAATCTAAATTCTCCAAGAGTTCACACTCTCTCCTCTCACGTTTCCAGACACCTTTCACACTCATGTTTTCTCTTATCATTATAGTCAAGGTAGGTCACCTGCCAAGTCACTTTCCAGGTGTGGTTTTCTCCACCTAGGTTGTTTGACCCCAGGCATCAGCAATCTCCAACCACCCAAGTCTTTCTAAGTATCACCTGAAATGTTACTTTTCGGAAACTTCCAGATCTCCTCGGGAAGGATGCCTTCCCCTCTGAGTTCACAGTGTCTTTGCCCTCTGTTCTGCTCTGTGTATGTGGAACGCTGCTGGAGTCCCAGTTCCCAGAGCAGGGTAAACAGATGTTCAGCACTTATTTTCAAATGAATGGGCAACTACGTCAACAGTTGTGTTTATCTTTTCTTCCTGCTTGGGGTAAGATCTCAGTGGGTGTCTTACTCATCTCTGTCCTCACAGCTTGTGACAGTTTAAGGTGCACTATAGCATTTTTAGGTGCTTTGTTTTTGCAAGATTTACATGAATGAATCACTTATTGAGACTCAACTAAAACCAAGTTTGAGAAAAAGACTCAGACCTAGAGAACAAACTTATGATTGCCGGATGGGATAAGGATGGAGGGAAGGGATAGTTAGGGAGCTTGGGATGAACATGTACACACTGCTATATGTAAAATGGATAAACAACAAGGCCATACTGAGTAGCACTCGGAACTCTGATCAATGTTATGTAGCAGCCTGGATGGGAGGGGAGTTTTGGGGCGAATGAATACATGTATATGTGTGGCTGAGTACCTTCACTATTCACCTGAAACTATCACAACATTGTTAATCGGTTATACCCCAATACAAAATAAAACATTTAAAAAACAAAGCAAACCAACTTTGGTAGCATCATCCAATGGCTCTAAATTGGGACCGGAACTGTTCCTCTGGGGATGGGTGTTCAGCGAAGGGTAGGGCATTTCTGGCCATTTTCATGGCTGGTGAGGACTCTGCTCACATTTAGTGGCAGAGATCAAGAAGGATAAATATCCTGCAAATCAAAGGAGAGCCCAGCACAACAGAAAAGTGTTCTGCCTCCAATTCCACCTGCACCACTGAAGAACTGCTTCCTTTAAATGATGTTGAGAGACTTGAAAATATTTTGAAGAAAGTTGTAGACTCTTTGCCTCTGGGGAAATTAAAACAAGAAAATGTTGTCCTGATGGCCTCTCAACCCCACCCAGCCCTGTGATACTAAAATCCTGGGGAATGTAAAATCCAGGCCAAATGCTCCAGACAAGGAGACCCACCCCTCTGCATCATGCAGGGACAGCCTCAGAGATCCTTGCTTCCATGAGAAAGGGCTTAAAGCTGGACAGCGCCCCCTCTGGCCAGGAGAGAGGTTGCTTCTTTCCATGTGTTAATATTTTAACTTCTGGAGAAAAAACTCCCAGGAAATTGTTGTTGTTCAGTTGCTCAGTCACGTCCGACTCTTTGAGACCCCATGGAATGCAGCACGCCAGGCTTCCCTGTACTTCACCATCTCCCTGAGCTTGCTCAAACTCATGTCCATTGAATCAGTGCAGTCACCATCCCCAGTGTTGAAGCCTACGTATGTATAGTTTTATATAATACAGTCATATTCTCAATCAGCCATAATTTCTTTGGATAATATGTGATATTTAATGTAATAATATAATGTACCATTAATGATAAGAAGAGAGAGAAGTGTTAGTTGCTCAGTCATGTCCAACTCTTTGCAGCCCCATGGACTGTAGCCCACCAGGCTCCTCCGTCCATGGGATTCCTCAGGCAAGAATACTGGAGCGGATTGCCAAACCCTTCTACAGGGCATCTTCCTGATGCAGTGATTGAACCCACATCTCCTGCATTGCAGGTGGATTCTTTACCATCTGAGCCACCAGAGAATCCCATCATTAATTATATGATAATAATAATAATTCTATTATAATAAATAATGATTTTGTGCTCTCCTCTAGCCCTGGAGTTCCCTGAGAACAGAGGCAATATTTTACTTATCCTTGTGTTCCCAGTACCTAAAAAACACCTGACAACTTCCTTATACTTCATATACATTTTTGTTTCATTCCAAAGCTTGTATGATTCAAAAAGTTTATATTCATGCTACAATCTATGGCACAAAATCTTGAGAGTGGTAAGTATCTTGTACTTACTTCTATATTCCCCAAATCCAGCTGAGTTCCATATACTAAGAAGGTGTTCAGCAAATTTTAGTTGAATCAAATCAAACTGAATCAGTGCAAATATACTAAGCTTTGAAAGTTCTAGTCTGAAAGATATGAATGATGCATGCTGGTATTATTGGAGAAAAACACATTGAAGAATATATTCCTTGGTGGCTTAGATGATAAAGAAGCCACCTGTGGTGTGGGAGACCTGGGTTTGATCCCTTTGGGAAGATTCCCTGGAGGAGAGCATGGCAACCCACTCCAGTATTCTTGCCTGGAGAATCCCCATGGACAGAGGAGCCTGGCGGGCTACAGTCCATGGGGTTGCAGAGAGTCGGACACGACTGAGCGACTAAGCACAGAACACATATTGAAGAAAAGAGATTGACTAGGCTGAAGGAATAAAGGCCCTCTAACAAATAATCTCAGGAAAACCATTTAGCTACCCCAGAAGGGAATGTGTTTCTTGACAAAGGAAGTACTGAAGCAGAAAGTGGACACCTTGGCAGAAGAAATTCAAAGACTCAGCCATCAACTTGTAATAGCTGCACTCATTGTCTAGAGACATGTAATGGAAACATCCCAGAAGCTGATGGAAACCCAAGGTTTTTATCTGATGGAAACGTCAAGGTCTATATATTTTACAAATATAGATTCATTCAAAATTAATGCATGAGTATGGAGTCTAGATCGGAGAAGGCAATGGCACCCCCACTCCAGCACTCTTGCCTGGAAAATCCCATGGATGGAGGAGCCTGGTGGGCCGCAGTCCATGGGGTCGTTAAGAGTTGGACACAACTGAGCGACTTCACTTTCACTTTTCACTTTCATGCATTGGAGAAGGAAATGGCAACCCACTCCAGTGTTCTTGCCTGGAGAATCCCAGGGACTGGGGAGCCTGGTGGGCTGCCGTCTATGGGGTCGCACAGAGTCGGACACGACTGAAGCGACTTAGCAGCAGCAGCAGCGGCATGGAGTCTAGAAAGATGGTACTGATGATCCTATCTGCAGGAGATGCAGACATAGTGAACAGACTCGTGGACACAGTGGGGGAAGGAGAGGGTGGGACGAATTGAGAGAATAGCGAGGAAATGTAGATATTACCATACGTAAAACAGATAGCAAGTGGGAATTTGCTGTGTGACACAGGGAACTCAACCTGGTGCTCTGTGACAGCCTAAAGGGCTGGGGTGGGCAGGGGAAGGGGAAGGGGGCTCAGGAGGGAGGGGACATGTGCACCTATGGCTGATTCATGTTGACGTAGGGCAGAAACCAACACCATGTTGTAAAGCAATTATCCTCCAATAAAAAAAAGAATATCCTCAAGAATATCCTGCCATAGTAATCCAGCAGAGAAGAAACGATGGATAAACTGAGAAATAAATTATACTCTGCACCTTCAAGTCATTCCTAAACCATTTCCCCCTCCTAATTACATAACCAAGGTATGTTCACTTCAACTCTTGAGTTAGATTTCTATAACTTAAAATCAGGAGAATTTGAGCTAGTAAAAGCACCTACCATTGCTTTCCCCAACATATCCTTTTTTAAAAAAAGCTTTTGATTGCTTGAATGAAATATAAAGATACTCCATTATTTTGAGGCAAAGGATCCATTAAACATAGTTTCCTTTCCCCTTATCTTAAAGCAACTGCTTAGAGGGATAATTTCTAAGCGTGTTTGAGAAAAGCCGACTGCTCTAGATCAGTGGTTTAGAAATGAGACCTTTTTAAACAAACAGATTATTGAATGTCCAGGATACTT